>NC_083567.1:15253673-16453673 GCF_019925205.1 Metopolophium dirhodum
TAACATAAATGTGACTATATGTGAGCCGCAGTAGCATATCTAGGATTTTTTCAAGGGGGGATATAAAGATTTTAATATACATAATATTCAGTAGGTAATACACATTTTATATTCATATTATTATATTATACGTCATGTTGTGTTGTGTACAAAATTTGGTATTCGGGGGGTACGCCACTGGTGAGCGCAGGGGAACTTAGATCCTATCCAACTAAAAATCTATATGTTATTGTTTATTTGTGGTGGGGGGGGGTGGGGCTATGAACCCCCTCTAGATTTCCATCCATGGTTTTAGGTATAATATAATATTATTATGTATGTATATAGTTACCTACTTATCTTCTTCTTCTTTTAGCTTCGGTCTTAAAGACTACCACTAAATACAAATCTTGCCATCTATTGATATCCTCTGCATCTTCCCTCCAACTGATTTTCATACCTATCATTTTAATGTTCTTCATCACACAGTATTCCCAGCCTATCATGGTTTAAGGAGTAATATTTAGGCAATTCACATGACATGAACATTTGTGCTATGTGCTCAAAATAAATACAAATGTTAGAATGGATTTATTTTTGAAAAAAACTTATTTTTAGCGTTCTTTAAAATTGAAAATCGACTTCCTAAAAAGCCAAGATTTTTTGTCAACGTCAGTGATGTTGCTACGCATCTGTAGGCCTGGTTAGGAAATAATTTGAGAGGCCCCCCAGTCAACGATAAATCATAAAAACTGTATCCGTAACACAACTGATGAACGATACCTAACAAATATTATAAATATTATATTGTTCTATGATATTACGGTATAGTGGCGGACTTGTCCGGAGAAGTTATGACGTTACGAGCTAACACCTTACAAATACGTCTTACCTACCGCGGACTAAGATAATAAAAGAATGGATAGGCCATGACATCTTATCACACGTGCATGAACGTTACAATTAGGAGTCTCATAATAAAATAACGATAAAACCCCTTGCTATTTTTTTTTTATAGAGTGAGAAGCATCATTTAAAAGCAATCTGTCTCTCATTCACTATCCGCATTCCGGCACGCCAACCCCTCGTACATTAATATAGGAATGGCTTATCCGTTCTTTTATTATCTATGCCTACGACCACAGAATAGATAAACACGACCTACATAATACATAAAATGTATTACATTTTAAACAAGCTAGATATAATTTAGGTATGATTAAAATTGTATTTTCAAAGCTGAAAATTATAAAATAGTTATCTTCAAAGCACTTTGTCCCAAGAAAAAGTCACTTATTTAGCTATATCTATTGAAAAAGAAATAATTACTGACCAACTAATATATAACGATATTATTGATACATTTACTGATTTAAAAAGTAGGAAGGTTAAAATAAAGGTTAATAAATGTATAATACATTTTTATATTGTACTAGGTACCTATTATATTTATTGACTTGTTAATTTATCAATATTATAATACGTGTTGTGTTGTTAATTTATTGAGTTATTCATATTGTTGTAGGTTTTAAGTATATTCGTGTCCTTTTAATATAATTTATGCAACTGACAATAATGAGTGATAACATTTTAGGCCCCGCAATTTACTCTGCCCGAGCTCCACAAATGGTCATGTTAAAATATTATAATACTATTTTACTATTTTGTATGGAATACCAGCATAGTTATAACTCCTCCAAAAATTGTTAGATAATAACAACATTTTTATTAATAAATTATTTTCCAATAAAATTAGCAAAAAATTAAGGCATTTATTTTTTTCTCTAGTTTTTGTAATGTTAGAATACTTACTTCTCACCTATTACTTTATTGTCTTTATTACTTATTTCACCTTTGTTCATAAAGTATTTATTACACATGTACTTTTTCCTAATGACTGTACATTTATGTTAATGTTAGCAACTTGCAATTATTTACTATGGTATATATTTAATACAACATTGCAGTAATATTTTTGTAAACCACGGATTAATGTATGTAGTAAACATAAAAATTTATTTATTATTCAATTAGTACTACTGACAAGACCATATATTATTACTATATTAGCCATACCTGACCTTAAGAAAATGGGATAGCTAAAAACAAAGTAGATTATAATGAAGCAAATTAATTGTATTAATCATATAACTTATTAGCACAGCTATAGATTGTAGATACTATCTTTAATCGTGTGTATAAGAAATTTCTATACATTATACTATAATAAACCAGAACGGCCAACAAAAAAAAGCCAAGGCTGAGGCACTGAATCACTCTGTATATAATTATAACATACACAAGATGTATCAGGAAGATATGCAACTTTACATATGAATGTTTCATATCAATTTAATGGTGATACAGGTATATTTGTAATTATATTATATTATAATGAATGAATAATATTATTTCTCTAACAGATAAGACATTAACACAATATTTATTCTGGTTTTCTTTTATAATAAATAAATAATAACAATCAACAATATATTTTTTATTTATAATTTTGAATGTTTTTTAGCATCAACATGCCAATGTTTCAGGTCTTTAGATTGCAGGTTACGTATAATTTTTGAAAAATATTGATACCACACGATTCCAAAAATTGTACAAAGGAATGTTTCTAAATAAAATCCATCAATTGTAATTTCACACTTTCCATCTGATGTTTGACAAGCCTGGAACATAAACATACATTAAATATTTAAAAAAAATAATTAAATTTGAAAAAATTATTTACTTATAATATATTCAACATTAATATGTTACAATACAACGCCAACAATAAATATGTGGTATAAAATATGATTTTAATATAATTTATTTGATATTATTTTATTTTTATTATTAAATATTGTTGTGTTAAGGTAACTTATACTTATAAAAATTATTATTTACTAACATTAATTTCTGTTTCAGTGGAACATGTGTTATTTTCATTGATTGAACATTGTTTGTATGTCAAAAAATCAGTCATCCATAATGCAGCAGTATTAGCCCAAGCGCCTCCTAAATTTGTTAATGTATTTAACAAAGTCATATTAGTGCCACCAAATAATGGATCACTTATACGGGCAAAAAATGCCATCACAGCCACAAACATTGAGTACATAGTCAACTATGTAAGAAAAAAAAAATAATATTATTATTCAAAGTATCTTAGAACAATTAAAACTGTCAGTAATATTATTCTATACCTGATGTAGTAAAAATGAACTCAATACTAATATATAATAGAACATTGAAACATTACCATCTTGATCAATAAAATATGGTGTAAAGTAAACAATGGCGACAATGACAATACCAATTAATAATCTAAATTATATAATTTTTTAACAAATTATTAAATAATATAATATATATGTTTATTTTATATACTTTTACCTGTACGGTATAGATTTTAAATATATATTCATTGGTTTGGGTCCGGCTGTGTACTTGGTTATCAATACTGGTATAATAATTTGGAGTGGAATTGATAACAGTCCAATTAAAGCAATATCGTCTTTAGGAATACCTTTATCAATGATTTTTAAACTAGAAACAACATCAATTGCACTAAATCCTATCTAAAATATAGTTATTAAAAAATATTAATAAATATTTCTTATAATATACAAAACTATAGGTGTATTATCTTTTTTATTATTACCAAAATGTATTTTCAATTAAACTTTAAATATTAAAACAAAATGCTCATTCATAAAAAAAAGGATTAAATATAATTCAAATATGACCATGGAAATACGTAAGGGATTTTTTTTTAAGTAATTAAATTTTTTTTTCGTTAGTTAATTTTCTATCAAAATAAGGATGTGTTAAAATTCACAAAATATTTAAATATACAAAATCATTTTAATTCGGTAAATTATGCAACACTAATTTTTGAATTTGAGTTGTAGCCTGTGTATATAGCATGTACTATGAAACAAATTTGTGTCAAAACAAATGTTGAATATGCAGCTTTCTAAGAAATATGCAAATGTATTAAGTTCAAAGCTCTGCTAATTACTATTAACCTAGATGTTTTACTTAGTATGATTTTATAAAAACATTTATCAACTTTGAATTTTCAACCAGTAATATAAAAAAAAAATGCTTATTTTTACCACAGAGGGGTTTAAACAGAAATTTGTATAAAATTGCAAAAAAGTACAGAAAACTTCAACTATGATCATACATTTTTTTAATATTTAACTTCATATCAGAATAATAGATGTGAAAAGTATTAATTGATCATATAGAATACTAATTATTTGACTTTGATATTGTATCAAAATATTGAAATTGTAGTATAGATTTAAGTATTTAAATTTAAGAATAAATGATTTTATTCTCATATTGCCTAAAACCCATGGATTATAATTAGAGCGGGGATTTATGTGTGTTAAAAACCAACCAAATATACGCTAAAAAATCTTAAATATGCATAAATATATACACTAAAATTTTGAAATATGCATGAAAAATAAAAATATATACATAAAAAAATGTATTTTTTGAACACTAAAATTGTAAATTAAGCCCTTATAATAGAAAAAATGGGTAAATATCGAAATATTTTTGCATATTTAGTTTATATGCACTAAAAAGTTTCATTTTTTAAATCGTTATGTCATGAAACAAATGTTGTGTTCACTTAGGATATCATACGATCAACCAGAATAAATATGTAAATGCATATAAATCCGCGCTTTAATTATAATCATAGGTAACATTTTAGGCAATATTTTATGCATGCACTATATGTAAATATTATTATAAAACCATATCTTAGATTAAATTGTTATTATTATGTGCAGAATATAATAAATACATATCATACTAGTTGTTGAATTAAAAATCAAAATCAAAATTAATAATATATTATTAATATTATAAAATTCATTTTCTAGCTTTTTAAATTTACCTTAGCAGTAAGTAATATTATTGATAAGGTTTTAACGCTTGGTAATTTCATAATATCTCCAAGAAGCTTATATGTTTGATATAAATTTAAATCATGACTATCATGTTCAGATGATTCGTTGTTTTCATGTTTAAATATAGCTACCAATGTTGTAGCAATCATAAATGTATAACCCCAGAAATATAAAAAACCTAAAAATAGAAATTCATAAATTAGTAAAAAAAATATAGTTATGTATCAGTTAGTAGTTATATCTAAATATAATAAAAAACATTTTAAAGAGAGTCGATGAAATCCACCTTGCTTGTTCTTACAAGGAAAAGTTTTTATTCTAATTTTTCAAATTAATTTGGTAACAGAACTTAGTTGCATTAAAGGAATTTAACCTGTCTATTTTCTCCTAAAATAGACCCATCTTATGCCAACTGTACCATCTCTCCTAGTCATCGAATAAAACTTTTGAAAACATATGAATTTGTCATGAAGTTTTCTTGATAACAACTTTGCCACTTTTTTAAAGGTTTTTATTGAACTTTGAATCTAGTCGGATTGTCTGTCTGTACGTTTGTCCGCACTATTTCTCAAATATGACTTAACATACAGAAATAATGAAGATATATTCTGAGCTCTAATAGTGCATGAAGAAGAGCTTTTTCTAAAATTTGATTGTTTTGAACGAAAATATCGGTTGCTAGCGCAGCGAGTTATGTGCGATGTGAACGATACTGCGGTGGCTGTATCATTTTAGGCTCCATATTATCATCGGTTTCCTTGTCCGAATGATGGTGTATGCGTTAGAATATCTTTACAGAAAGACTGTAGTACTGTACAATTCCAAGCTTAAGTGGTGGGGAAGCTTAATGGTTAGTTTCGAATAATCTAAACCAAAAAGATTCCTTTTATGCTTTTCATTTTAAGTTTGAGAATTAAGCTTTGTTACTAGTGTTAAATAAATTATAATTTTAAAAAAAACTAAAAAAGGTTTTTATTTAACTTATTAGTAAAAAGTATAAAATAAATTCTAACTAATGGCATAGTGAGTATGATAGTACTTTCACTGTTGAAGTGTGAAACCTGGCGGGCTTTACTAGATTAATCAACATAGACCTTTCTAATAATACAATTATTATTGCCCAATTAATCTTCATTTCTACATTCATGTTGACACCTGTTCACACTTCGGTGTATGAAGTTCATATGCACTTGTATTCTTATATATTAGTATCTGGCTGAATATATTCACATCTTTAATTTTGATTTGCTCAGCTTTGCACCAGGTTTTTATTTGAGCACACTTCAATAGTGAGTTAGAATTTTAAATTTTGAATATTAAGAGTTTTAAAATGTTAATAATATATTATATTGAAGTTGAAAAATTAACTTAAGAAGTAAGAAAGTTGTTTTCAAGTAAATTCTAATATGTTTTCAGATATTTTATCAGATAAATATTTTGTTCATATGATTGGCAAAAATTGATAATTTTGACCAAAAAAAAAACAAAATAATTAAAATTGGTGTAATGCGTTATTGACATGTGCATGCACTTGCCGGAGTGCTCAGCTATTTATTTTATACATGACCTGCATGCATACACATATAAAATAGACTCCTTACAGTCGGGATCAAATCTCCTTTAGTTTGTTCCCCATAAATAATTGTTTACATACATTAGTTTTAATATTTGAGTTGGTTTGTTTGTTGCATAGATTCAAATGTTAAAAAAAGAGGGGAAAAAAAAAACAACTGGACTTCATCTGATAGTAAACGAACATAAATAATATGAACTAAACTACCTATGTAATATATTTGAAGATTACCTTGTAATGTGATTAAACCCTCGGTACTTTCAGTAAATCGTATCCATTTATTACAAAAAGTAGGTGATTCTAATGTTATGAACACAACATAGCCAAGAAAAGCACCTATTGTCTGACCTACACTATTACATGTTGAGGCATATCCAACATTTTCTCTGTAATTATTGTTTAAAATTATAAATTAAAAAAATTAAATCCATGCCAACATGTAAGTACCAACTTTCTTAACATTGTTAATGCCCAACCATCAACAGCAATATCTTGTGTAGCTGCTAAGAAATTCAAACAAAAAAACATTAATGTCAAAAATGTAGTGTTTGGATCTTCTGTAAACACTAGCCAATCATTGATGTTCATTGCCAAAAATAACAGAAAAAAACCTGAAACATTAAGTCAATTAAATATATATAGTGTACAAAGTACTATTAAAAATATTAAAATCATATATTTATATTTTTGACGAATACATTTATTGTATGTACATCAATAATATATTAGATAAATAAAAAAAAAAAATAAATAATATAAACTAAGCATAATTCTTATTATTTTACACCGGTAGTAATTATCTTTATTTATTATTTAAGTTTTTAATCAAATATAGATTTGTCTAGTTTCATATTAGATGAAGATATGCAGTAAAGAATCAAACTATCATAATATGTTATACATATATTATATAATGATCTAGCCTAACTGAACATTAAAATAGAAAAGAAGATAGCTATACATTTTTTCTGGATGAATATTCTAAAATTAATTGAGGACATGGCACCCGCACGTGTTGCCTACTTATAACATAGAAAGTTTTACGCTCAATAGATCACATTTAGCTCTGTTAGTTTAAAAAATAGAGTGAATTGCTTAAGAAATTTCCTAGATAATAATCTAACCTTTAAATTTTATGAAAGGTCAATTCCTTCTAATTTTTAAACTAACAGAGCTATACATAGTCTGCTGTTTTTTTTCCAATGATAAGAAGCAAGTCCGGATTAAAGGGGGGGGGGCACGGTCACGGGGCCCATATTTATCCCCAAAATATATTTTTTAACGCGTCCAATACAGTTACGTGTAAGTGGATGTCGCTCTACTGTCCAGTAGATTATAAGAAGGTCTCTGTATAATGGAATGTATTAAATTTGAATTCAATGATATCATGATTTCAACATAAAGTACCTTATCTTTTAGCAAATTGGATCAAGATGGTACTTTAGAGAGGTCATTTTTTGATTTTCTCAATAATTATTTAATGCCACAGAAAAAACTACTGACAAATTACGAAAACCTGCTTAATTGTTATCATCTTTAACTTAAAGTCTATAATTATTGAATAATAAAAATTTAAGAAATCCACTGATAAACCGTCTCCGCTCAGAATCGTTTTTCTTATACAATGATATTATATCATTGAATTCAAGTTTAATACAATCCATTATACATTGTCCCACTTGTAACCTACTGTACAGCAGAGCAACATCCACTTACCAGCTTTTTTTATTCGTTTCTATGGTGATAAACAAAACGTTGGAAATTAAAATCCCATTTTTAGCGGTATTTTTTAATTTGTCAGTGGTTTTTCCCGTGGCATTAAAATGACCTCTTTAAAGTACCATCTTGATCCAATTTGCTAAAAGATAAGATGCTATATGTTGAAATCAAAGCACTCCTTCTGGTAGAAATTTTGTATACAGAATATAAAAAAAAAATAAGTAAATAACACCATCGAAATACCACTAGATCCCTCAGTCCGCTCAGAATCTAAAAATTATGTAAGTATGTAGATAAATTATTAATAATTATAAAATAATATTATGTTCTCAATTTTATATCACAAAAAATTACTATAAATAATGAACTATGTTTTCCAACAATTTTGTTTGTATGTGGTTTTTTTGAGCATTTTAGATTTCTGATTTAATTATTTAAGTATTTAAAAAGGTAGTTATAAGAAATAAATATTTAGCCCTTGTAAATTAGGTATTTCAGTTAAAGTACCTATTAATGCATATTTTACTAAAATTTAGAGGACCATAGTTAATAACCTAGTGAACCAAAATTGATCATTTTACTGTCAAAATGTTCAAAAAAAAAGCTTTACCAGAAAACATCAAAAAATATGGTGGTTACCATTTGAAAAAATAAAGTCGATTTTAATATTGGTACAACTGCGTGTTTAAAAATTTTGAAAATGTTACAAAAAAATTGCCTTTTAAAAAATAGAGAAACACGTCTTTTTTTGTTTTAACGAAATTCTATATCATCGATCCATAATAAATTGTTAAAAAAAAGCCGCTTACAATGCCATGAGATATATCCTGTATATTTTTTGTATAGTAAAAAATTATAGTCGTTAATATTTAATGATACAATTTTGAAGTTTAAGTTGAAAGGGGGCCTACTAAGTGTATGGTGTACCAGGACTCAATTGATCCTTAATCCGGGCTTGATGAGAAGTAATTTTGTATGCTATACAGTCTACACATTACATAGTATATGTACCTATTTATGAAATAAATTTATTTAAAAAAATGCTTTTTATTTTGATGACTATGTTCATTATTAGTTTTGTTATGTATTTACACAGGAAAAGGAAGTTGACCTATCTATCCATCCCATTAAACCAACACTGATGAAAGATTTTTTTTTTCAAATTAAAATTACATAATTATCACTTTTCTTCAGAATATAAATTATAATATATTTATATTAGAAATATCTAATAAAAGTTTATTTCTCGTTAAATATGATAATATTTTTTAAAAAATTATAAGACTAAATAAGACAAAAAAAAGTGGGTTCATTAAACATTGGTTTTAAATTTTTGAAAAATTGCTCTTTGCTTTGAAAAGGTTTCTGACCCCGGCCCTATATTGAATGTACTTTGTATTACATATCTTATTGGAAAAACCCTTAGTTTATAAAGTTATGATTAATAAAATTATAATTTTTTAATTTTTTATTTACTGACCAATTAAGTATTGTACAGGAACAAGCCAGGTTTTTCTTCTACCAAACTTTGGCCAAAATATAGAATCAATAATTGGTGCCCATAATAGTTTTAAACTAAATGGCCATGTAGAAAAGCTAAATTGGGCCTAAAATTGTAATACAATTAATAAAAACTACAAATAAAATATTATATTATAAATGATTCAACCTGTTCTTTGTATGTTATATGTTTCTTCTGCATTATTATTGGTATAGCTGCTGAAAGTCCGAGTGGTACCCCTTGTAATGTGTACAAAAATAACAAAATTGCTATGTTTAGCCTATCACCAATTGTACAAGGTACAGCTTTAGATACTTGCAAACCATGTTTCTTTTGCTTTAGACTAAAATTGTCTAGCTTATCTTCGAAGACCATAGCTTTTCTTGGTTTGACTTTACTCATTGTTTTTGGCTAATGTTACTGATGAACAATGTTTTTAATTGTAAACTATAACAGAAATGTAAAATTAATTCACTACAATACAATTTTGAATACTAATGAAATCAATAATAAATTGATTAGTGATGAGTTGTACACCTAATGCTATTTGTATATAAGTAATACTGACTCAAGTAGGTAGGTTTAGCCGTGTAGGTACATAGATAATGTCATCTAAATAAGTTTTATTATGAATGACATTAATCTAAACTTTATTTTGCACATTGTTTTTATTTTACATTTACACAATTACAGTACTACACTAACTGATAATTAGCACTGGCCACTTCGTAGTTGTCACTCGCCAGTAATGAATACTGAATACTTGTCAGTTAATAACTATTTTTTTTTATAATAATAAAAAATTAAAATCCACGTATAAGAAAATATATATACCGGTTAACGCATGCGCAAAGTGTACATAAATATAACACATATAATATAGATAATACATTTATCATAGACCAAGGCGTCTACACGTCAGGATAACACTGTATTCTGTGACGTCTATGGTCTATCTATATATTATTCTCATAGATAATATTCTTATATCATTTATATTTCGATGTTTATTATTATCTGTGGTCAAAAATTAAAATCTGTTATCATTTTTACCAAAGAATGAAGATAAACAATCTTGCATTTCTCAAAGTTTATTTTTCTGATATTATATTAGTCTATTTTCTGTTGATGTTCAATGTTGTTTATTTGTATTCGTACTTTGTGGTGCTTTGTACACATTTTTCTGTCTTTGTGATTAACTGTTAACATTATAATGATTCAGTTTCAATAATTTGCTGTGTCTCACTTAGGAATTTACATGTTTTTCTAAATAAATAATTAATAATAATTGTATACATCTTGAAGATTAAACAGAGTATACAAAATGTCTTGTTATGTACAATATTGTCATGAATGTAACATTGCTATTTGTAAGGCCAAAACAGATACTGATGGGGTAACATATTATCATATCAAAGTAAATGTTGGCGATGTTACTTGGAGTGTACAAAAACGATACAATGAATTTTTGGAACTGCACAAAAAATTAGTGAACGAACATACTGTGACCAAAGACATACTGCCAGGAAAAAAAATAATTGGGAACAAGGAACCAAATTTCATTGAAAGACGTCGGGTTGGCTTGGAAATATATCTACAAACTGTTTTGTCATTTTTACAAAAGTCAATGCCTGAAGAATTATTAGAGTTTTTAGAATTCCACAAGTATGATGTAATATTAATTGTCAAGAAACTAGCTGTAGAATTTTTTAAAAATGGAGATGATTACCTTTTGAACGATAATGGTTTTAATTTTAATGTATTACTATTATATGCAATTAGTGAAAGATTAAAATTACCTTGTCCGGATAGTGAAAATAACGAGTATAATTTCAGCCATGTATTAGATTTTTGTTCAAAGTTTAAATATTTAGCAATTAAAGGAGGAAATCATTATGTTGGTACAAGTAATATAATTTACAATAAATTAAGTTTTGAGCTATCATCTTTTAAGAATGTGAAAAAATTTGAATGTTATAATATTGCCTATAATATGATATACAATTTGATGACATTACGGGATACAGTACGTATAATTACAGTATACAATTCAAAGCTTAAAACTCCTGAAGATATTTTACTAAGTGATAATGTTCATAAAGAATGGTCCTCTGACATGGATTCTAGTATGATTTGGAATAAAGTAAAAGTAGTTGATTTCAGTTGGAATGAAATACTAACATTAAAAAGTCTCACAGTTTTAACTCCAAACGTTAAAACAATAAATTTAAATGGAAATTTATTGAATACTATTGAAGATTTGTCACCTCTTAGTTATCTCAGTCACTTATCACTATCAAGTAATAATATTACTGAAGTACTCGACCTTCATACAAAACTTGGAAATGTTATATGTTTAAATCTGTCTTCAAATAAAATTTCTAATTTGGAAGCATTTTCAAAATTATTTTCACTAGAAATGTTGGACTTGGGCTCAAACTTAGTTGAAGATATAGATCAGTTAGAACACTTGAGTGGGTTACAAAATATGAATTATTTAGTTTTGTCTGGAAATCCTGTATCTACTGTAGTTGATTATAGAATTAAGGTACTAGGGATACTGAAAAAAAGAACTTCAGATTTTTGTTTAGACAATGAGCGACCCACTCAAAAAGAGCTAGATACTGTGGCAATAATGCATGCAATAAAGGTCGCCAAAGAAGGAAAAACATTATTTGATAGATGATTTAGATTACAGAAAATCTTATATCATTGTAATTAAACTACCTATATTATTTATTTTTATTTGTTATTTTATATTATAAATAATAATCACAAATCAAAATTTGATTTGTGTCTTGTGATAATAATAATATACCTATTACCTACTGAATTATATTTTCATTTTGTTAATCATTTTTATGTTTTTTATTATGTTAAAATCATTCACCTATTTAAAACTGTGTAAAGGTGTGAAGTATAAAATATTTTTATTATGACATTTTGTATCATGTAAAAAAAAAAATCAAATTAATATACATTATAAAATATTGTTATATTGTAATTTGTAACCATTTTTTTTTTATACTCATAAGTTTTAATCAAATGATTAGAAAACAGCATACTTATTTAGTCGGCTAACCCACAATTACAATTTAAGATCTAATAACGTGCTTGTATACAATATCACAATGACAAGATAAGTGGATTATTAATAATAATTTATTACTTTTTTCTCCAGTTCCTCACTTTTACTGTAGTATTATGACTGAAAATGTCTTATAAATTGAGTGTTTACTATTTGCTACTTTGTTATTGTACTTAAAACGGCTCTATGAGATTGGATTTTCCGTGCATTTATACCTAAGAGGTGGCAAAGGCCAAAGAATAAACATACTTCTAGTTGTCCAATTTAAATTTTGAATTTGTTACTCATTTTCATGTTTTGGAGGAAAAACTTTTTTTAGTTTCATAATCTTATTGGCCTTTTAAAAGTTTAAAATACATATACATTTGAGAAATTAAGTACATTTATTTGAATCGATATTTTAAAATATTGAAAATCTATATCTCACAAAATATTGAATAGACAATAACAAAAAAAAATTTTAAATCATTTTTCAAAATTAAAACGGGACTATAGTAGTACTATTCAAATATACAGTCTGTGAATGTGTGAACAGTGTAGAATCTACAGCTGATATATACTCATATATTAGTATATATCTGTGGTAGTATCAAGAATGCCCATATTCGGGCGTGCAATCAGTGGTATCTTAATCAGATAGCTAAACAGTGCCACCACCAAACGAATAAATTCCTATTTATATGGCTGTTCAAAGGTTGGCAACAGAATTAACCTTGTCAAGTTTCAACATTGGTTGTTATTATGAGTTTTGACTTTTGGATAACGGCTTTGCGGTTTACAAGAGCACAACACACTCAACACAGCAATTGCGCCATTTCTCATGACAAATTACAAAATAGTGAATTCAGAGTACTGTTTGGTGAGTTTAAGCCAACATTGTCAATAGTCAATGTGGCATTACGGCTTACAAAATACAATTTATATACGCCAGTTCGTTATTACTTTATACGATTAATTAATAGTTATTACGTTTACTACGTTTTACGTTCGCAGTTTAGTGTCAATTTTAATTGAAAATATCCATTGTGTGTAAGTAAGTATATTATTAATTTTAATGCTGTTATTGAAATTAAATAATTATGGAGACATATTTGACGATTAATATCTTAATCTGTGAATATTTGGATTGTATTTTTTTGAAAAAATTAATTAAGTATGTTATTTATTTGATCGGTAGCATCTACCTAACTTGTTTTAAATTTGTGACAATCTTATTAAGTTTAAAATTTCATTGTATTTCATATGAGTGTCCATATAAACACTGTTACTCTGCATAATATATAGGTAGCAGTTTAGGCTTCCTCTCGATAGTGCTTTTGTTTAGCTGTTATCTAGGCCTCCCATTCTGCTTGTCTAATGCCAGATTCCCATGTCTGGCGTACTTGCCAAATATTTGTGTATACTTGCCATGCTTTAGGAATTTCCACTTTGACGACTATTTATTTTCATTGGTGATGTAATGGTAAGCACCACCGTTACATTATTTATATTTTATTATAAGTTATAACAAACATGAAACGTGTATTATAATTTATGTATTTCAAGATGTGTGTGTTCCCTTACATTTGTTCTGTATTATCACCAGATTAGGTAAATATTATATTATATTTTCGTACTATACCTAGTTTTATGAAAAATGTATTTTATTTCATTAGATTTATTGTGAAATATATGTTTTATTTTACATATTAAGTATGCTATGGTCAGATTCATAAAAATTGGTCATTTTTATATGTATATTTTAGGAATAACTATAGTACATAATATTCTAAAATTGTTTGTTTCTTTACAGTTGGTTATTTTAACACTTGGAACAGTCGTCTAATATTCCATGTCCTTACTTACTTATTCGTAAGATGGTTGTATAAGAATATTGATTTGTAATAATGTGTATTAGTATGAAAGGAGTTCCATTTATAGTGAAAAAATCATTATAATTTGTAACATAGAAATATTCAAAGTGAACAATTTAATATCTATAAACTAGGTACTTTGCCTGTACAATATTTTTGACATTTCATTTTATGTTAACATTTTTGGCATATTAGGTGTGTGCTCTAAATTTTACATCTATTTGTTCTTGAGTTTCTACGGTTAATTTGGTTATAAGAGGATTAAAATATATAAGAATATGTTTGCTAAATGTCTGTCGAATTTAAGTTATTAAGTTTTTGTGTGTTTTCTAAAATTCATCCATAACGTAAGTTTTCAAGAGTTTGTGAAGATTTTATTACATAAGTTTGTTTGTATAAAATCACTTTGGTTTTTATTTTTGTTAAGGCATCCAGATCTAGGTTGTCAAAACCAGTTTAATATGTTACCTCTTAGATCTATAAGTCATCTTTTATTTCTAGTTGGTAGAATATTTAGTTGTTACTTAGACAACTTTTTCTTTAAGTTGTTTAATAATAATTCAAAATGTTCACAAATTTTAGATGAGTGAAATATTTATTAAATTGGTGTCTTTCTTTAAAGAATATTTTATTCTACAATCTACAACTTAGTGTCTTGTCTTACTTAACATTGAAATCATCTCATGCTCCTTCATTTGGTATTTATCTGTCACTGATAGTTCATAATATAAATGTAGGTCGTCCTATGTTCTATAGTTATAACTATAGTCTATAAGTGCTTTTTCCGATTATTGTTGGTAAATGTGTCATGTCATGTACTCATGTGAAAGGAGAGCAACTTTACAATATTACTTTACTTTAATATGCTAGTTGTTGTATCACTTGTTTTTATGATTTCTTACCCATTTGATTATAATTTGAAAGTAGAATTTGGAAGTACACTACTCGTGGGAATCCGGCTTAACATACTCCTCATGTGGTGAGTGCTTGGTCCACTCACCCTTTGAAAGATTACCATCTAAGGGGGAATCTAGGTATAATTCTAAAAATTAATTTTCAAGTACCACATTAAGGAAGGAAACCAACTATATCAATTTTCTATTTCTGTAGCATCAATTAGGTACAAGAGTTATAATAAAATTTTTTTTTTTAGTAGACCATTAGGTAAACTGAGTTTTCCTAATAAAATATTTGTACATTGAACCTATGATTTAGTAGATAATCATTCCTCTATTGAGTACAATATTGTATAGGTATACCAAGTTATATGTTTAACGTGAAACCCTCTATTTAAAATATTATTTATGCTTTTGAAAATATTTTTTTATATCACTAAGTTGTGTTACTGAACAATATTATTTAAACAATTTTTATCGTACATTTTCATTTAAAAAAAAGTAAACACCTTCATAGTAAAATAAATTCTCAAAAAAGTTGTTTCTTAACAACTTTAAATAATATAAAAAAAAAAATTTACTACGCTTAAAGCTTTATGCGGTGGATACACCTAATATATCAAATTTATTACCTAAAGAAATGTTAATATTTTTTTGTTACAGATTAATTAATTTAATAATTATGGCTAATCTGTCATCTGCTCGTAAGAAAAAACCTAACCGCCGCTACAAATTGTCTATTGGAGATGAAGAAAATTTCGAACCCCCAATACAATCATCAACTCCATCAAAAATGTCTAAAAAGAATTCAAAAAGAATTCTGAAGGATAATAATTCATTAAACATAAGTGTCATTAATAAAGATGATCGAAACAAAACAATAAATGTAGAAACTTATTGCCACAAACCTATACTGCCTGTTATAGAAGAAAATGCTAAGTACGGTCGAATTGCGGAACTTTTTTGTAGTGATCCAGAAGACGAACCTACCGAGACACAAAATCTAACCGTCACCACAACAAATGATTCCGACGATAAATGGACTACTTTTTCAGATATTTCTGAAGATCAAAGCTGTAGTAATGTAACAGATTTACTAGCTGAAATTGAAGCAGATGTAGATATCAGATTTAAAAAACCACCACGAAGATCATATCCCGGAAGAAAAAGAATAAATAAAAGTTTGTTTGAAGAGAAAGAAGAAGAAGAAATAGATGTACAAATAAAAAAAAAATGTAGAAAACATAAACAAAAAAAAAAGGATCCACAAGAAGAAGCATTTGTACAATCAATGAACGAGCATTTTGGAGATATTGAATCTTTTAGTTTAGCAGTGGAATAACATAAAATTACACTTAAAAAAAAGAAAAAGAAGTAAATAATTACTGAGTCTGAATTGATAGATTTTTCAAAATTTGTTATTGTAAATTATTATATATATTATATTATTATATGTCTTATGTTGTATAAATATTTTTCTAAATCTTTGTACTAAAACCAATCTTATAATTGTATTAAATTGTTTATTAGATTTAAGATTAACTTTAATCAATTAGAAACATGGACAAGTAACTAATTATTGTTTATTTTAATGATATGTACTATTATTAAGTCTGTTTAATACATTTATTTATTTTTATAGTTGTATCTATGTCAACTTGTTTTTTGATAAATCAATTTAAAATTTGTGGAAAACCACAAATTACTGAAAAAGGTAGTATGCCATGGCTACCTACTTCTTCTTTGTTGGTGTAGTATGCTACATACCTACTAAAAAAGTTTACGGGTGCTTACCATTTTGACATACTGATTAATTACAATTTATTTAATTAAAATATACTTAATGTATTGATGATCATCATTGTTAAGTATTTTAATACGTAAGCTGTGTTTACGTTATACCAAATATATTGACAACTGTCGAGTTGTGTTTAAATTATAGATTGCTGCAGTGGTGTAGTGGGTATACGGCGTATAACGACTTCTCCAGTTTTTGGTTAATGCGTATACTTATAATATAATTTGTGATACGCAGGTATACGGGTATACTGTTTAGCTATAAATCAATAATATAAATAGTATTAACGAATAGCCAATAATACCAAACATATTTCCTTGTTATCATGTTCATTAGGAACTGTTCTTATTTTTACATTTTACACATCTATTTTTAACTTCATTGCATGGATTTCTATTTATTATATATATATATTATACGTCTAAAATTATAAGCTTATCGATAACGATAGCCGACGCTGAGATTCACGGTCACATGCATTACTAAAATAATTTTGTCAAAAAATATTATTTTATGTACCTACACTGTGTCACACAATAATTACATAAATATAACAATTGATCTACAAAAAACGATGTTTTCATTTATTTTTAATCATTCAAAGTTGTGATACCTGATTTATATACTACCAAGTATACATTTAAGACTATAAATATTAATAAATATTTAGGTTTTTTGACTTAAAAAGAAGTGGTGATAGGGGGGTTAAGAAATTAACATAGGTAATCATAAACAATTTAAATATATAATCATATATTTTAGAAGTATGATTGTAAACTATAGAGACTCAATTGCGGTAAGGTAGTAGTTAAGTGTATTTAATTATATATATATCATTAGTAATAGCGTAGTATATATAGTAGTTGGGGGGGGGAGAAGCCCCCCCACGTTTACATATCAAGCACATTAAAACGTATACTCATTACTCAGTAAAAAAATTACGACTACATCACTGGATTGCTGCCATTATCTTTCAGTTGGTGGTCTAACATATATGTTGCTTAACACAGCAAACTAAAAAAAGTTAACATCTAAAAGTAAGTTATTATGGGATTTGGAGGATATTTAGCAGTAATATACCGGTAGATAGATACCAATTGATATTCAGCTATTATAGTATTGTATGACCAACAAACGTTATAATATGTTGTTTAACTCAATAACTCAAGTCACAGTTATTTTCCTGTGATAAAATTAAATAAAAATTTAACAGAAGAGTATGTATGTCATATTTTCCTATAAGTAGCATACTGCACGTGTACAGGTTTTTGGTAGGTAGCATACTACACGAGTACCAATAAATCTACTGTACTGTCTGTGTTCCCCAGTGTTTAAGGAACTAATGATTATCTTACAATTGCTTCAAATAGTTCTAATCACATGGATTCTATTATATTTAGTGATTACCATTTATGGCTAATTTGAAGACTGTTTAGTATATTTCCTCCACAATTAAATTGGTCTGAATCAAAATTATCAGTAAACCATCAAAATATACATACTTAAATTACTTACATTTTCATTATGTTTCTGCATGCCTGTTTAAGAGTTTAGGTTACAATATAAAATTAGAGCCTAATTATAGAAAATGTTAGCTCACAATAAGAATCCAAAACAGTTTAATCAGACACACTAACCACAGATTATAGAAAAACTGACAGAAGTGATACAACTAATGCTTAAGTATAAGTGTACAACTTAAATGTGTATATCTTTACACCACCTACATCTATACACAGCAGGGTTGTGTTTGTATGCAATTTTTTCTTTGACAAAACACAATAATAGGGTAATTTATTAATTGTAAAAAAAAAAATAAAATTGCAATAGAATTATTATAACATGTAACTTATCTACTTTGATCAATGGGGCAAGTATTAATGGAGTTCAGTTTATTTTAAAGTTTTATGTAACATGTAAACTGAATTATTATATAGTATTACAATCATCATAATATGATAATTTTACTTATTTTATCTTTAAGGTTATTTATAATAACGCAGTACATTATTTCAATGGCGAGTATCAGTGAAGTTAAGATAACTTTAGTAGGTAACATATTATAATTATCGTAATACTATGTAATAATTAAGTTTACCTGCATGTTACATAAAATTTTAAAATAAACTAAGCTAGTAAACTCCACTGATACTTGCCATTGGTCAAATTATAGATAAGTTTACATGTTATAATAATTCTATTGCAATTTTTTTTTTGTACAATTAATAAATTACCCAATTGGTTATTACTTATTATACTTATTCAGTTTACATGTTACATATGCAAAAGTAGCAAAACACATTACATAACAAATAGATGCGCTTGTCGGAAAATAAGCAAAATACTAAAATGGTTATTATCATATTATAATGATTGTAGTTCTTAAAAATATGTCGAAAAATCGTCAAAATTGTTAATAATTATCCGTAAAATTACAATTTCAGCATACCCTACGATTGATCGTCTTCCAAATGATATGCTAGCCGGAACCCTTGAAGCCGTGTCTCGCTTCTCGGAACTGCCGTCACCTCCAAAAGTTCCTCTTCCTTATCATATCTCCATCTCCACGGGTCCGGCACGCACCGCCCGCACCTCGATCTGCAGCCGGAAGCTTTATAGTCCGAACGGACCTGCCTGCGCCCAGAACGAACACTCGGGCCGGTTTCACAGACGTGGGCAGCATTTCCATGGTGGTGGTCTTCCGGCAAGGGCTGTTTTCCAGACTCGTCCTTTGCTTGTCGCTTCCCGATCCTAATCCCGTGCAGGATGCTGCCGCCATAGTATTCGCCGTCAAGCACCAAAGCATCCTCCTCTCGCTCCGTTGAGAGTATACTGCCGGCTTGAGTCGGCCGCTTATTGTAGTGCACCTCGAGCCGTCGTCGCAGTCCCACGAGAACAGCATGGGTGGCTCGGTGGCCGCCCGGCGTCCTGGTCCGACACTCCGCCGAAAATGTCCTCTCGCCGTCCTTCGTGCAGTATGTCTATGAGCCGGGCATTCCCTGATTTCCAACCTACGTTTCTACTCGACGGTTTGCCCGAATCGTCCGGTTAAACAAATGTCTTAGATCATAGTTATTATGTTAATTATGTTTTAGATTAATAAAGAAAAATGTATGGATTAATATTGATATATGTTTATATGGCTTATATGTTTTTTTTTTAATACTAGGAAAATGTTAAGATTTGGAGCAACTTTATAATGTTTTCAAATTATTTTGCTTTTGACTCATTGAAGCATGATCTGGAGGGTGCTTAGCACCCCCAAATTTTTTCATGTTAATTTACATTTGAATAGTCATTATGTATAAAAAAAAAAAACAGTTTTTGTTATGTTATTTTGTATTTTAAATAATAATATTATTATTTAAAAATCTAATCAAGTGATATTCTGATGAAATGTTTGTGTATGTAGAGTGTAGACGGGTAATGCGTAAGACGTGTAATAAAAACATAAAATCATAGTGGACATTTTAAATTTAGATTATTTAAATACTAAATACTAAATACCGTAGGGGTGTCGATAACACCCGTTCGTACAGCAATTCGGCGAAAACGCATCGCTGGACACAATACATTTGCAGTGTGACAAAATATATTACTCAGAATACTCCATGTTTCTATGGATAAACCCCAATCCACTATTGCCACTGTTATAATTTTATCATTGATAATGATAGTAATTAGTAAATAATTCTATTTATACTATATTATAGTGACCAATGTTTTCGAATTACTATTTGCTTGTATTTATCGTCTTCATTCATTAATATTTAATAACTAACCGCTCGAATAGACAACAGTGAACGTGTGAATTCGTACGTTTATTTGGAAGAACCATTTGGATTATTTTTGTTTTATAAGTAATTTAGTCATAAAATTTTACTCATAACAAAATGTTTTCAATATTTGAAAACTATAAATATAACAAAAAAACGACCAATTGTGAAGCTAATGGAGAAATATCTGCCACTGCCAGTTAATAAAAACCTATAAAATCTCTAAACTAAAATTAAAGTTTGCACTGTCATCTATCTCAGTGGTATTAGCAAAATTATTTTAGACTCTTACCATTGTTTTCTCGTTTACACTTCCAATCAGTTCAGCTACTTGTGAAAGATCCTTTTCAGCCTTAAGAAAAATTTAAACTTGGCCTAGGGTATCAATGGGCCAACAGAGATTAGTAGATTTGTCAATATTGTATATTGAAAAAGACTTGACCAATCAAATTGATGTAAATTAAGTATACATATTTTTACATATTTATATATTTATTTTAGCTAAAACTGAAAGGAGATTGATATTAGAGTGAAGTGTAAAATTAAATTCAATTTAAAAAATAAATCTTAACATATATTAGTGATTGTACTTATTGATTAATTCTTAATTAAATAACATTATACTTTCCAAAGCATTATAGTCAATACTAAATATGTTAGGTAATTGTTGAATGGGTATTGTACGATTTCAACCTCTGACTATCTATAACCATATGATAAAATTACAAAAAAAATAGACGGGCTTCAGCACCCCCAGTTTTTTCATTGAAATTGCACCCCTGAATCCCATACTCTGATATTATAAGCCCAGCCCACCTTTTCAGTATTTTATATAATTAGATTGGAAAAACAAAAGTCGATGTCATTTGCACAAGACTGTGACTAACACTATCAGACTTTTATTAAAGAATATGATATAGGTAGTAGGTACCTGGTACTTTTGAATTATTCGTTCTTTTTCTTGTACAATATTTTATTGGTGGACGCCACTTTAACTACCGTCCCTCGACCTATTGAGGCAACCTTGAGGAATTTCCTTTTAGAAAATTAATTAAATCCTCAATCATATAACTCCTAATTTAAGAGTTTGTGACTAACACAATCATACTTTTATAAAAGAATGTGATATAGGTATTAGGCACCTACCTACAATTTTTACGACGGTCCCTCGGCCTACTGAGGCAACTTAGAGGTATTTCCTTTTAGGAATGAAATCCTCAATCATATAACTCCTAATTTAAGAGTTTGTAACTAATACAATCATAATTTTGTAATATTTTTTTATAATTTACTGTTACTTTTATATTTTGTAGATGGGATAATTTGAAGAATAACTTTGAAGAGAGTCTGTGTGAAGTAACAAAATATGTGGTGTCACTTGTACTTTTAAACACTTGTTATAATGTATAATATTAAACATTAGTTAATTTTTTTATAATGTACTATAATAATCATTTAAACATTTATTACAATTTACGTGTATTATACAACGATTTAAAGTATGGTTTTTTTTAAGATAATTTCTACAATACTATGTCACTTGAAATATTACCTAAGTTTAAATGATAACTTAATATAATTAAAAAAAGTTTATTATAATCAATATTATTGTTTTTCATTCATAACGTTGTCTATCAACTTTAATAAGTCAATTACCTAAGTCAAAATCTATAATTCTTCTTCTCCTTCAAACTAAACATAGGGTAGGTATAATATATATACTTGACAAAAATTTAAATGACAAAAAACCATACTTGTTTTGTGATAAAATTCATCACTTCTCCAGATAGTACTTCTCTCCAATATTAAACATTTTGATTAGTTTGGATTAGTATAGCTCAAATTTGGTACTTTTACATTTTCCTAATATTTTTAACAGAAATGTTTTTTTTTTAAATTATTATTTATTATTTCCAACATTTTTTTAATACAGACTTTTTTATTCTGCATTTTTATACATTTTAAGTGCAGATTGTAAATCAAATGTATATTCAACACTATTTTAGTGTATTAAATTCACAACACTGGTAATGTTGGCCATTATAGGTGTATATGGTAAGTCGTGAAAAAAAAGTTTAATGGTTTTTATTTTTATTTGTTTACATTCAAATGATTTGTAAAACTTTGGAAGGTTTGACTTATTTTACCATTTTATTTGATATGTCAAAGCTATGTATTTTATACATCAGTTAAATTTCATTAATAATTTCCTTCTTGCCAATTTGTTTTTAAGTGACCCATGATTTGGGGTAAGTGCGTTATCAACTATATAATATTTTTCTATTCAATTGCATACAAAAGTCAATGGGGCATGTTTTAGCCCACAAGAAGTAAATAAACTTTTAATTAGGTACCTTATTGTACCTATACCTTATAAAATAATTTAAGAATCAATATGTATAATTTACCTTACCTAACCTAACCTATCCACCAAAGTAGGTTGCCTACCATGTGTTATTTTGAATTTTAGATTCCAAACGGACTAGCGGAGCGATGAATGTTTGGATTTTACAATGATGTGATTTTTTTTTAAATTAAAATTTTTTATTTATATTTCTGTTATCACCATTTGAGACAGTAAAAAAACTTAAATTTCGTTCAACAGCATATTTTCTTGTAGGAAAGTGGTATTTTGTACATTTTGTAAGTAGTACATTGGTGATCTTATATAAGTAAAAAACTGTCTAGAAAAACAAACAAAAAATTAAGGAAAAATTTAGATTTGTACGTACAACCGTTTTTTTGAAAAAATGGATTTCGTTTTTTAGTGTCACTCTAAAAAAATAACTGAATATAGATGCAATTGTCAGCCGATGTTTATATTAGCAATTTATATTCACCATACGTTTTTTGGAATATTGCGACTCTTTTTGAGCTATTTATAGGCATACAAAATGTCTAGGTTTATGTTATTTTTTTTTTAAATTATTGTCGATACAAAATTGTTTGGTCTGTCAAAATACTTGAAAATATAGTAAAATGTTTCTCATAAGTTGATGTTATTGGAATTTAATAAAAAGTTGAGTGTAAATTTATATAATAATTTTTGATGAGCGTCTGAAGTCAAAATGTTGACAAAATTTATCAAAAGCACGAAAATTGGAAAAATTATTTCATACAAGATTCCGCTTTTATTTTTATTTTAGAACTACTAGTAAAACTATGATAAGATTCCCCTTAAGTGTTTCTAAATTCCAAAAAAAATTTTAATTTCTATCAAATGATATAATTTGAAATGTTTTTAGTTTTTCATTCTATAAATGTCAATAAAACTGGCTAATAACTGTGCCTAACCTAACCTTCACCAAGGTCAACAATGTAACATTATTTTGTTATTCGAAAATCGCAATCAATTGTATACTAGAATATTTATTGATTATTGTATTATAATAATATCGTTATTACTGAACTATTCTCTAATGTAAAATTGGCTGAAATGTAGTCACTTATACTGAATTTAACAACTGATGTGTCAAAGCTCGTTCAATATTCAATTTGCTTTTGTGTATAAGTGTATTGTAGACGAATTTGAGTTTTTTTTTATTTTGATTTCCTATAATTAGGAAATTTTTTTTCAAATTAAAAAAAACCCAAATACGTTCAAATTTAAAAAAAATATTATTTCATCAAATCGTTATAAATTATACTTTTTGGTGATAAGAAAAATGGTTGTTGCCAAAAATTGCCTGTTTAAAATTAAAGAAAATGTTGATATTGATGATAGTTAGGTAGGTACTGAAGATATGTACCCAAATTGATAAAAATTGCTATAAGTAGCTTGAAAAAGGCCTGTTACTTGCACAACCTGCAAACGTTCATTATCTTCAAAGTGGTGTTTAAAAGCTTGTCAGAGAACAACAATGACACAAGAACCTTTTTCAAATTTATTAATATTGAATATCGAAAGAGATGTAACTAATAGTCTTAACACAAAAACAATTATTGATACATTTTCAGCAACTAATAGAAAATTAGTATTGATATTATTTTGTATTTGAGTAAAAGTTGAATTAAAAATGTGTCTAGGTATATAATTATTTATAATTTTAATCAACATTTTTTAATTCACTTCCTAGTCTTATATGAATTTATTTGTGTTTTGTTAGTAGCCAGCTGGTATATTAGTTAGGGTATTCGATTCCGTGCTGCTGATAAAATTCTAGCAAAAATTGTACCCTTGCGCCTATTGTACATCAGTCAGCGCACTAGATAACTAATTTTGATTTATATCTAGGTTTGTAATGTCGACTCGTTCACTTAGTTATTTATAATTGGGTTCTTAATATATCATATCATCACAATTATTAAGCATGTTTTAAAATAAATAATAATTATCAAGAAAGTTATAAAAATTAGGTAAGTTTTTGTACCTAATATATGACTTTTTGGTAGGTGGGTGGGTAGTATTAACTATTGTTGAACCACCAACTGAAAATGTCAAACCGCCTCTGACGACAACTGTGCAATTGTTTTAAGCACAATCGTTTCGAAAACGTCCAGAAAAGAGTTTGTTTTAAGGCTATGAGTCTTGATAACCTAACCTAACCTATAATATAATTAAAAATAATAATTATAGTAAAATATTTAATACCTATAGGCTATAGGCAGGTTTAAACTATACTAAAATAGGTGTAAATAGGTACTAATAAAATATATGAGGTGCGTATATAATGTATATGAAATATAAATGTTAATAATAGTATGTTGTTTTAAATACTTCACGCAAACCTAAGGTGTTACCCGATGTATATACCTAGTACATCGTATATGCAAAAATGGTAGGCACGTCGTACGTATTAAACTTGTGTGAGTGGTGGACTGTTCGGGCTCACACATTTTATACATTGCGCTTTTGGGACAAGCCCGGATTAAGGATCAATTGGGTCCCGGGACACCATACACTTAGTGGCCCCCCTTTCAACTTTAACTTCAAAATAATTGTATCATTACATATTAACGACTTTATATTATTGTATGATTTTTACTATAAAAAAAAAATATACAGCGTGTATCTTATGTCATTGTACGCGGCTTTGTTTTAACAATTATGGATTGATGATATGGAATTTCGTTAAAACAAAAAAAGACATGTTTCTCTATTTTTAATAGACATTTTTTTATAACATATTCAAAATTTTAGATTCTGAGTGAAACGATGAATGTATTGATTTTACAATGATGTGTGTTTTTTTTTTTATTTTTTTTTTTTATTTTTTTATTTTTGTGTCTGTGTACACGATAAGTAGTCGAAATAATGCTTCGATTTTCGACTTCAGTATCTTGTTCGATGGGAAAGTGAATATCGTTGGTGCATTGGGGAGGTCAAAATTTTAATTTCCCAGTAGTTTTCAAAAGCGATGTGAAAAACAAAAGAAAAATTAAGGAAAAACGGGAATTTTTACGCAAAATCGATTTTTAACAAAATCGATTTTGGTTATTGGTGTAACTCTAAAACAAATGACCGTAGATGCATGAAATTTTCACTGGTTGTTTATATTTGCATTTTCTATACACCATATAATTTACAAAATATTTTGACTCTTTTTGAGCTGTTTACGGCCATTGTCAGTTTTCAATTTTCTTAGTTTTTTTTTCTATAAATATCAATAAAATTTTATCTGTTGAGTAAAAAAGCTTGAAAATTTAATAGAAGGCTCCTAGGTTATTGTTTCAAAGGCAGATGAAAAAAATTAAAAATCCTTAGTCACAGTTTTTAATTATAAGCATTTAAAGTTCAAATTTTGACAAAATACGGAAAAATCACGAAAAATAGCAAATTATTTTGATGAGAATTCATAAAAATTTTTCTTTTCAAATCTAAGATTTGAAAATGTAATATAAGATTACTCATAAGTTTGTCTACCTTTATCAAAAAAAAAATGTCTAGAAGAAACTTAAATTAAATTTTTATGAGCGTCTGAAATTTATATTTTTACAACATTTGATATTTACTCGATTTCTCATGTAACAATTTTCTTATTTTATTGTAATTAAAAAACGAATGACTGTAGATACTTGAAAATTTCACTGAATGTTTATATTAGCATTTTCTATACACCATAAAATGTTGAAAATATTTTGACTCTTTTTGAGCTGTTTACGGACATTGTCAGTTTTCAATTTTTTTAGTTTTTTTTCTATAAATATCAATAAATTTTTATTTGTTGGGTAAAAAAGCGTGAAAATTTAATATAAGGCTCCTGATATATCGTTCTAATAGCAGTTGAAAAATATTAAAAATACATAGGCACAATTTTTTTTTATAAGCATTTAAAGTTCAAATTTTGACAACATTTATCAAATTTATAATTTATTAATTATTTTGTAGTTAAAAATTTATAAATTTTTAACTTTTATGGCTAAGGATTGAAAATTTAAAACAAGGCTCCACGTAAATAGGTTATATTTAAATTACTTTATTCACAATAATATCATCAAATATACTTGGTAAAATCATAGGCTGACTGACCGTTTTCGCTCAGAATCGTTTTTCTTATACAATGATATTATATCATTGAATTCAAATTTAACACCATCCATTACAGCGACCCACTTGTAACCTACCGTACAGCAGAGCGACATCCACTTATCCACCTTTTTAAACATGCAGTTGTACCAATAATAAGATTGACTTTATTTTTTCAAATGGTATAACCACCATGTTTTTTTATGGATTCTGGTAAAGCTTTTTTTCTGAACATTTTGACAATAAAATTATCAATTTTGGTTCACTATGTTATTAACTACGGTCCTCTAAATTTTAGGATAATAT
Source organism: Metopolophium dirhodum (assembly GCF_019925205.1). Taxonomy (NCBI): domain Eukaryota; kingdom Metazoa; phylum Arthropoda; class Insecta; order Hemiptera; family Aphididae; genus Metopolophium; species Metopolophium dirhodum. The sequence goes on from NC_083567.1 coordinate 15,281,557, forward strand.
GCATTAATTCTTTTAACTGAAATACCTAATTTACAAAAGCTAAATATTATTTTCTTATAACTACCTTTTTATATACTTAAATAGTTAAATTGGTAATCTAAAATACTCAAAAATAAAACAAACAAACAAAATTGTTGGCAAACATAGTTCATTATTTAAAGTAATTTTTCATGATATAAAATTGAGAATAATATTATTTTATAATTATTAATAATAATTTACTTTTTTTTTTTTTCTGTAACCGTCGACGCCGTGGGAACTGCTTGCGCATTACTGCCGCGGCGCTAATAATAATTTACCTACATATATCTACCTACTTACATAGTTTTACTTTCTTGATTTTTAATCAAGTCATAGTATGGTAATTGAAATGAAAAAAGTCTGAATTTTTAAAACTTCAAGAATTTGTGTTAAATAGGAAAATAATAAAAATGTAACTCAGTAATGATGATTAGGTGGGTAATTTAGCTAGCTAATATAAAATATTAATGAGAGAAATTTGATATCACACCCAAGCGGTATAACCACTTGAATCCAAAAAAACGTCGGCGTGAACAGTCCCAAAATTTCTATTTTTTAACTTGTCTCCTAAACTATGATAGCTAGAAAGTTGGTTGATAACTCATTAAAAAGGGATTATCAATTTGATACTAAATGTGGAATTAGAATTTTAATTATTTACTTTATCACAGATAAAAAAAAGAGTTAGATTCTCATTGGCTAGGAGAAGTGCAGTGAAGATTTTCAGAACTTTATCTCCAATAGTTAATTCACTACAAAGCTGTAAAGCTGAAAAACATCCAAAAATGCCCAATAAAATTAGTTTTAATTTTTTTTAATGTTCTGTAGTGAATTAACTATTAAAGATAAAGTTCTAAAAATCTTTACTGCACTTCTCCTAACCAATGTGAATCTAACAAGACTGCAAACAACGAAATCTGCTCTTCGGTTTCGGAGATCTATCTCACAAAATAAAAATGGTTTTTTGTGGGGCTGTCCACACAGACATTTTTCTGGATTCAAATTGTTCTACCACTTGGGTGTGATATCAGTTAATAGTTTTCTAAAAATGAAAAATCTAGAAAATTTACATGCCGATCCCGACTTGGCAAGTTTTTTTTCTTTTAAAACTGTATTGGACGAGTTAAAAAAATATATGTTGGGGATAAATATGGGCCCCGGGACCGTGTCCCTTTTGCTTGCCCCCACCCCCCCTAATCCGGGCTTGTTTTGGGAGGAAATGTAAAATGCTTCTACGTCACCCTGTGGACAGATTGTCCGTGGGCCGTGGTAATAAATATATAATTCAAGTTTAAAAAGTAAATGTAAGCCCCAAAATAATATGAAAACAAACGTACGCGTAAACATCGACTTTTCCGGTGAAACCTAGCTAGATTGCCGCCGTCTCCGAAAAAACAGCTATCTTCATCCACCTTCATCTTGCTCCGAACTGAAACTTGAAAGTATCGAAATATTTTATGAAAATATTAAATAACCTGATCATTGATGGCTTATTATTTTTTTGTTCACTGAAATTATTAGAATTGTTAATCGTCTCCTACGAATTTCGACAATTGGCGATTGCCATAGATGATATAAAAATTAAAATATATGATAAATATGATAAATCCATAGAAATTATTTAATTATATACTCAGTAGTCAGTACCTAACCTCAGTGGTCAATTGATAAATCGTATGTTCTTTTACAGTTTTACAGAAATATTTGTGATCTGCAACGTATCTATTCTGGTTTTCTATTTCAGTTGTCGTTCGCATGCCATAGGTACTTAACTATAAAAACTAGACCATCGTTTATATAGACATTCTAAGGCATTCTCCCGCCGGTGCCCCTAGACAGTGTTGGGGAAGTTATAATTCTTTGGTAATTAAATTACAATACGAATTATAAGTTAGGTATTATGTAAGTAGGTACTTGTCCAAAAATCGTTTACCAGGATTTAAATAAAAAAGGAGGGCCAATAAAAAAAAAAGATTGGAAGTCACTGTAATAGTAATAGTTTATATTTTATAAGGTATTATTTATATGATTTTTTAGAATTATAAATAATTACTATAACGATGTAGTTAACTTAAATGTGTATTTTAAATAATGTACCTTTGAAAAAATAAAATATTTTGCACTAACTGTTTATTAGCACTTTTTTTATCATTTTTTAAATAACATTTTTGGGGGCCCTTCTGTATAAATGCATCCAGGGTCTTTTAAGTTCCAGCCCCCAGGCCGACACTGCCGTCGGTTATAGTTGTCAGTAGATAAAGTTACGATTGTTGATATGAAAATAATTAATTATTGTATCAGTATTCAATATGGACTCATACTAGCCAAAATATACTGTACCAAAGTGATCAAGACACTTAAGGACCCGTTTTACAATCACAGTTTAAACCTCGGTTACGCTTAACCCACTGATTTTACCGGCCGAATTCGGTGGTTTAACCTTAGTTTAGCTATTGTTATACGGGCTCTATTGAAACGTAGGTATTTAGAATTAAAGTTTTTGCAATTTTGCATTGTATTAAAATACGTTTTGAAACCGGGAATTTAGAACGCTCGCAGACTGCAGAGTAGTGAGTTTTCCTAACTACATAATTCCTCGTAGTAATTAGTTATTTATCAGTATTTAATAAATGTATAGCTATTTACACTGATTATTGGCGTAGTCTATTGTCTATATCCTAGTTTTAGGTATTAAATGATTGTATTCTACTTCAGCATCTTTTCTGAAAGGAAAATAAATTTAGTTAGTACTTTAAGAGGTCAAACAATTCACAATAGTTTCAAAAGCTATAGTTTACACCATACAATTTTCAAAATATTTTGATCTATTAAAAGAAATTTTAGATTTTTATTATTTTTTTCTAAATTAATGTCGATAAACATTTTCACGCTCGGTTAAAAATCTTTAAAATTTAATACAAGGTTCCTCATAAGTTGGTTCTAGTGGAAATTAAAAAAAGTTTAGCGTCATATTATTCCATGAAAATAACTAAATGTCACATATCTTAAGATTTGAACACCTCCTTGAAATGTGCCCTCTGGGAATTTATACAGCCTTAGACGATTTAGGCATTTATCATTATAATTTATAGGACTTCGGAACTTTTCTACTCTACGTGACACCCTTTTAAGGGCTTTTTTTTGGTGGTTGGTGGGGGGAGGGGGGTTCGGCAGTGATGCCCGTGTTGCCACTCGCTCGCTGCCCTGCGCTCGGACAAAAAAATCGAAAATATCCCTCGACTTGCTATGCAACATCACCGTCACCACCTTAAGTTGGTCACAGGATAACCGCCGTATATGGTTTATCCACTCTTATTATTTTCCCTACTCTTTATTATATACTAACTTTGAAGTGTCGTAACTTCGAAACTATGACCGAGCGCCAAATTCTGACTTTACCATCGTTTCAGTGTACTGAATTACATCAGTTTCAAAAAGCAAAATTCCAAAAAAAAAAAAGGTGTCCCGTAAAGAAGAAATATACCAAATATATTATGTAGTAGTTATATGCCGGATTGCACAAAACATTTAATGAATTAATAGTGAGCTAATGGTCCCTTAAACAAGATTTAGTGGCTTGTGATTGGTCCATTAAATTTAATAAATTATAATTATCTTAGTTCATGATATCCAGATATTCGGTTATATCCGTGGTTTTCAGTAATTTTACTTTCTGTAAATTAATTTTTTATTAAAATTAATTTATGCATTACTATTTACCACGGACTAAGATATTAGTACGTGCTATTACCACGATTTAAGATGGATATCGTGGCTATTACTAACATTCGATGTAATTGTTTACTTGAAAAAATACGGCCTTCGGGTTGCGGCTTCAAGATTGGAGGTTATGTACGAGTGACATGAATGATGTTGTAAACGTAATCGGGTCGCAAAATGTAAGCTGATAAACATTATAATACATTAAAACGGAAGAAAACGACTTTTGAAAAATAAAAGTTTGTTTACACTGTTAGATGTACATGGTACATATTACTACATTATTCAATACTTTATATTTTTATGTAAATGCAACAATATCGGATCTCGTCTTTTGTACGTATAATTATTGACTCGTTACTAGATAGTAAATTTGAAACCGATAGTACGCAAAGACCGAATGTTTTTTCGACTAATTTTCCTATGATATGACGACCGAACAAGGTTGACCGATGAACGTAATTACTCTGTGACTATTGACTACTTGAACGACGACGGTAATATTGCTTGTGTGTATATTATCATATTTTGTTCGACATGTGTCTTTATAGCTGTCGCTTTATTGGTTTGACGTTCGATTTCAGTGTTCACTGTTCAGTGTATCTTACTCTCGTGATTTAGTCAACTGAACCCACTCGTCACTCTCGTCATGTCCGAGAAAAAAGCCAAAAATAATGCCGACTGGAAGAAAAGAGTAAAAGCCGAGTATTTCAGATTACTGCAGGCCAAAAAAACAAAGAAAGACGATGACAATGTATTAGCATGCATGAATAATCAGAAGAAGCTCTATGGTACGTTTAAATGGCATGTTATTGTTTGATGTTTTATACTTTCATGTTTAATTTTTTTCATACAGATAAAAAAGCGGAAGAACTCAAACGATTGTTGTCAAGAAAAGCAATTTGGGAATGTCGACCATATATAGAAACAGTATCGAGATCTAAACGGTCAGAAGTATCTAAGGTAGATGGTATTGGGGAAGAAACCATGAGTGTTCCGATTAAAATAATTAATGCTGTAGCACCTATACCTACTATGTACATCTGGGCACCAATTCAGGCTAATTTTATGGTAACAATTAATAGACAATATAAAACTAGACTATAATCCAATCTAATATTTTTTTTTGTTAACATTTAATGTTTTTAGGTGGATGATGAAACAGTACTACATAATATTCCATACATGGGGGACGAGGTACTTGATCAAGATGGTTCTTTTATTGAGGAACTATTAAAAAATTATGATAATAAAGTTCATGACGATGATGCTGCAAACTTTTTGGATGATCAAGTGTTTATAGACTTAGTCCATGCACTTATCCCATTTCAGGTAAAATGAAAATAAAATCTATTTTCTAATTGAAATTAATGTTAGTGAACTTGTTTAGCAAGAAGAAGATAAAGAACAACAAACTTTATTGACACCCAAAAAATGGTGGTAAAATACAATAAAGATGATAGGCCGTTTCCAAGTGTAGCTATATTTGAAGCCATGTCCGCTGCATTCCCTGATAAAGGAACTCCTGAAGAATTTAAAGAAAAGTAAATATTATATTTTAATATTTTATGTATATCATTTTAAGTTATTATTTTGAGGGAAATTTATGTTTGTATACTTAATTTTTTTTAGGTATATAGAATTAACATCTTGTGTTGACCCTAATGCCCAGCCATCCCAATGCACTCCAAACATTGATGGACCAAAGGCTGAGTCTGTACCTAAAGAGCAAACTATACACTCATTTTTAAATTTGTTTTGTAGAAGGTGTTACAAATATGATTGTTTTTTACACAGTATGTATATATTATTTCTTATAATCAGCTATTATTTTTAATCATTAATATCTTATTTTTTTATGTTGTAGAACTTAAAGAGCATGATTCTGGTACTAATTTGCCAATTGGCCTTAAAGGACCTTTATTAAAACCGTTTGCGTCTCACTGTAGTCAAGATTGTTATATGTTACTCGTAAGACATTTGAAATATTTAATACATTAAGTAGGATTTTATACGAATTTTTTTTTTACAGGATGGAATGAAAGAAAAATTAGCTGCTATTGCTGAAATCAAAGCTGAAAAACAAAAACAAGCGGATAGAGATGAAGAAACTAATAGATCGGGGTCTACTACAATTTCTAGTAATACGAAAGAGTTGTCACCTCAGAATGAAATTAATGAAAAACCAGTTAGTTCTACTAAATTGTCAAAAAAAGATAGCTCGGATTGGGGTAATGATGCTAGTTCTGAAGATAGCAGAGATAGCAGTAAAGGTAGTATACTTAGTATACCAATGAATAATTAATTAAAACTTATATTACTTACTATATTTTATAATTTATGACAATTAAATATTTTTTTAAAATCATTTTTCAACAGATGGTGAACTAGACATGGAAGATCCATTGTCAACTAAAACATCTTTCTCTTTACTTCCACGCATGAGTACAGAAGATAAACAAGTTTGGACTGGATCAGACCAATCAATTTTCCGCGCACTCCGTCGCACATTCCTGAATAACTATTGTGTCATTGCTCAGATGATGTTAACAAAAAGTTGTCAGCAGGTTTATGAGTTTGCACAAAATGAAAACGATGAGGTTACTGTTGAAGAAGCTATTAGTGAGTTAACTCCGCCTAGAAAAAAAAAGAAAAAGTTACGTTTATGGCAAACACATTGTCGAAAAGTACAACTAAAGAGAGATTCTGCATCAAATCATTTATATAACTATACACCGTGTTCTCATCCACCAAATCAAGGTTGTGATGCAACGTGTCCTTGTGTAATGGCACAGAATTTCTGTGAAAAATTCTGCAAGTGCAGTTCAGATTGTGAGTGGTTTAAGATTTCTTATATTATTAGATTCTGTATTAAATGTAAGTAATTCTTGTATTTTAGGTCAAAATCGATTTCCTGGTTGTAGGTGTCGTGCTCAGTGCAACACGAAACAATGTCCTTGTTATTTAGCTGTTCGTGAATGTGATCCAGATTTATGTTTAACTTGTGGTGCAGATCAGTTTAATTTAGATAATATAACATGTAAAAATGTCAGTGTTCAAAGAGGCCTTCGTAAGTATACTAAAAAGTAAAATGTGTTAAAAGTGTTTGCATTTATAATAATCATTTGCTTTATATTTTAGGTAAACACTTATTAATGGCACCTTCGGATGTTGCTGGTTGGGGTATATTTTTGAAAGATTCTGCACAAAAGAATGAATTTATATCTGAATATTGTGGAGAAATTATTACTCAAGACGAAGCTGATCGACGTGGGAAAGTTTATGATAAATACATGTGTAGCTTTTTATTTAATTTAAATCATGGTATGTAACACATCAAGTTAATGATAATATTTTTTTAAATAACAATTTAGCATTTATGTTAAGGTTTTTTTTTATAGAATTTTATTTAACTTGAGTGTTGTTATTGTTTGTATAATAGATTTTGTTGTTGATGCTACACGAAAAGGTAATAAAATAAGATTTGCCAATCATTCTATAAATCCAAATTGTTATGCTAAAGTAATGATGGTAAATGGTGATCATCGAATTGGTATATTTGCTAAACGTCCTATACAACCTGGCGAAGAATTATTTTTTGACTACAGGTTACTAATTTATTCTCACAAATTATTAAACATTTATTCATTGAGTTAATTTTATTGTTATAATTTTTATTATGCTTTTAGATATGGACCAACTGAGCAACTTAAATTTGTTGGAATTGAAAGAGAAATGGAATTTTTACCTTAGTGTTCTTAACAAGATCGATTTACATTGATTTTACCAGTCAACAATCTCATGGCATGTATGTTACAAAATACTCAAACTATTTACAGTATTTAGTACTATCCTAAGGATTACTTATAATACTTGAAAATGATTAAAAGCACGCATACTGTAATTTAATTATACTGTACTTAGTTAATTTAGGCAAAACAATTATAAAAATGTATTCAGATATATTAAAATACTTTATTCGGGCATACATGCAAGATAAAATCAAATAATTTATAGTTTAAATATCTTGTATACAATAATTGTTTGAAACATCAGTTATAAAAATTAACTTAATTTATGTATGTATTAGTTAATTATATATACAAAATAAAAAATATTGGCACCATTAAAAGTTAATTCAGTTATAGTTATTTTCAAGTTCTTTTGCTGTTAAATATTTGTCGATCACACTGTAATAATATGATATAACTGTAAGTTGTAACTGTTGTAATGTAATTACATAAACATTTTTTATTTTCACTGACAGTATAAATTGATGATTATACAAATCACATTATAAATACGTAATATTACTTATCTAATACCAATAATTTAACAAATCGTATTACAGTAAGTTGGGTATGATCTGTCTTAGATGTACTCAATATAATAAATTACTAAGAATAAATTACAGATCATGTACAATATAATACATTATGATGTGAGATTTTATCACAGTTAATATTGTATGAGATTGCCATGACTTTATTTTACGTTTTTTTTTAAATTGTTGTTTTAATTTTTCAATAAGCTTTAAAAAAAGTTGCTCTCAATATCATTTTAAAAACATTATAGTCATCAATCATCGTCAATTATAAAACAAAATATTCAAACATGATTCTATGCAACTTGTCCTAATGTCCTGGCAAACACAAGAAGTTTAATCTATGTAGCGGGTTTGATTGACTTCTATTTCTGTTGTTAGTTAAAGATATGTTAGTTCCGTTAACTGTATACAATATTTAAATTTTGAATATAGTAAGATAACAGTGGCATATTTATTGATTTGCGGTTAGGATAGATACATTTATATTTATATCTTAAAAATATTATTAAATCATAATAATGATACAATAAATATTTTAACTTTCATTATATCAAAATATAAATATGCACTAGCTTGGTAAATCCTAAATATGTCACTGAAAGAAACTATTGACTATCTAGTCCCTTAAACAATTATTTATGTTGAATATTAGAACTTGGCACTTACTGTATTTAACATTTCATTCATTAATTAATGTTATGTATTAAATTAATTTAGTAGTAGAAGTAATAATAAGTTAGTGTTATTGTTATAAATATATTATGTTCATTAATTATTTTTTTGTAATATATAGGAAAACCTAACCTATTAATTGTATGTATTAAGTTGAATTTTTTAAGAAAAAAAAATTTTAATTATTTGCCAGCATACATTTTTTCATAATTTTTTTATTTTATCTCTTCTATAGACAATGTGAAACTAATTTAACTCTTTATATTCAAATGTGAATACAAATAATTGTAATTGAAAATGTTATTTAACAAGCATTAAACAAAAACTTAATTAACAATTAAAATTAAAAGTGGCATTTTTGTGCATTACAAAAACACAGGGTATAATATTATTTTGCTCTCTCTCCAATAACCTTAAACATATTTTATATTTGGTTAATATTACTTATCAACATTTTCCATTTATAAATCCACAATTTATCTTCTCATGCAAATTAAAAAAATATAAAAAATTTTTACTAGAAAATTGAATACTTACTTAAAGATAAAGCGGGTTCATTTGTATATGTGAAGATGTCATAAATTTGTGGTGACCAATCAAAATACTGTAAAAAATTTTTACATTTTTACATTTTAGAAACTTAAACAAAAACAAATAAATATAATTTTGATATACTATTCTTACTTGTTTTTTGGGCTGTCCTGTAATATTCAAATAAATAAATATTATGGTTAATGGTTATTGGTTGTAGATAATTATGCTTAATATTCAGCTGTAAGGAATACGACCTGTGATAATTATTCTTCCACAGAATAGTGATTGGGTAAATTATAGTTTTACCAATTATAGAAATATCATAGGTATCGTATTTCAATAAATTGTTATAGTAAAAAGTTGTATTCATAAGATTAATTTTTGTAACAATATTATTTAATTTTAATTTTTATTCACTTTAATTATTTTTGATGTGAATAAAATACTGTTAATACATCGATTTAGAAAAATGTATTACATTATATTTTGGATTTTCGCATTAATTATATCAAAAATCCTAAAATGGTTATGAGTAAAAATCCATTTGACAAGGCATACAAATTACCTGTTTACCATCTGGTAATAATAGCACTATATGGATAATTTAAGTGTTTGAGAAATGAATCATATTTTACTAAGATGTTACCAAAGTCAGGTTAGTAATCATTTAGGTCCCTCTCAAACTTGCCATCACACTATCAACATCCACCACTTTCTATTAAAATATTAAAATTACCATTATCGATTGTTTTTTACAATGATATTATTAATATATTAATATTTGTATTGTTTAAGAAAAGAAAAAAAACTGGCAGGTCGGTACTATACGCACTATTATTTATTAAATAAGTATTGTTACTTGTTAATCAAAACATACATAAGACATTGATAATAGAAAAAGTTAGGTAATCACATCCATTTTCCCTAATGTCTACCTACATAATATCCCTATTCCCACATCTAACACAGTTAGATATCTATGACTTAACTTTGATAAGCGTCTCACTTGGAATTTATATATCAAGAGACTTGACTTCAACGCCCGTCTCTGCAGGCGACCAACAATCAACACTCCAGATTAAAAGTTGAAGTTCTTATATTGTATAAAACTGGATCTATGGTCTTCAACATTATAGGGTACGACAAAAGTTTCCTATACAAACGAAATTCAACAACTCCAGAATATTGCCCTTAAGAAGATAACGAATGCCCAACTATTTGTATATAATTACACTTTACATAGACTTTTCAATTAAAACTGTGATAGATGATGCTGCATGCTTCTACAAAAACTTTCATACCTGTCTCCAAACACACAAAAACCCACTCATTAAAAACCAGTCCACCAAAACCTTACCTGGCAACCTATCAGGTGTCGTCTAAAAAGGAACTGGTGCCCATGACAAAGTATATATCGTCATGCTGGTGCCGTGACTTGTTAGGAAACTAAGGGGAAAAAAATTATACAATCGAGTCGCGACAACTCGAAGTTTAAGGGGGATACAAATTCACTTCGGTATATCCAACTAACTTATAGGGGACACATTTTCTAGGGGAATAAAACACAATATTCGAGTTTTCGTGACTCGACTGTATAATATATCATATATGAATATAGTTAGACACCCTCATGTGTTGTCTCACTTGTCTCCGTTTTACAAATGTACAACACAGCAAAAACTGTTTTGCGCGGGAAAGAACTGAGAAGGTCACACCTTACACTCATAACAAAGAAACGAGATTTTCACCACATAAAAAGGAGATCTTTGGCTGCGCAATGTCGTTTTAATTTTTTCGATTTCTGAACTACAAAAAAAATTATTCAGGTTTGAAAAACACAATCAACAGTGGTTTTTGAAACAATAAGGATTTTTTTCGTACAAATGAAATCAAAAAAATTAAATCGATATTGTAGGTACAGCCAAAGTTCTCTTTTTCATATGGTGAAAATCTCATTTCTTAGTTATGACTAGCCTTCTCGGTTCCATCTCGCGCAAAACAGTTTGTACGACCATTATAGGCATTAATATAAATCGCCTGTGCACCCTCAAACTTTTGAAATCACGACGTTCCAACGGTTTTGGGTGATTCGTCCGGAGTTTGTTGAAGACCCGGAGGATTAGATCAGTCGTGGACGGCACCTCGATCTCGGGTGCATCGCCTGCGTAATTTGTCGGCAAGGCCATAATAATAGGCATTGATGCAAATCGTTTGTGCGCCTGCAAACAATTGAAATCACAGCTACCAACGCGTTCGGTCTATTTGTCCGGAGATTGTTGAAAACTATAGTAGCATAAATAATTCGGTCGCGGTCTGGATCTTAATTTCTGACGAATTTTCCAGTGTTGTAATATTCGACATCAGGGGCGCCATTTGAGTTTTATGATAGGGGTGCCAAAATTCAAGCAGGCCAATTTTTTTGTCAGGTCGTTTTTTAAAAATAGTAAATACAGATATTGTTTATACTGGATACCCCTACCAACAACCGCCGGTACGCGACGTGCGTGCAGTGCCGTCAGTCCGTTGTAAACTATAATATACAGCCAGTTCCAATTGCCACCACTATAATATACGTGTTTACGTACAATTTATTTGAAATTGGTGTATACTTGTTGGACAGTTTTGATCGGCGACCGTCATGTACGATCGAGTGCGAGAGTGGGAGAATTTGGGCTCGGGACGGCCGTCGGCGCATTCTAAATTTTAATCCAGGCCAATAAGACACAGAAAAAAATAGTGGAGCCAAAGTGCCCCCCCCCCCCCAAATAGAGCCCCTGTTCTACATATTATTGATCTGATACAAGGGGCACTCTTTCATCAATTATCATACATTTTAAGTAAAATATTAAACTTTTTTTTATACTTAATAGTTAATTTAATAAAAATATTTAAATTCAATGACATAATTTGAAGAAAAAACAGGTACCTACAAGAGAATATGGGATACAGGCGAAGAGAAACTATACCTATTGGGTATTGCCAATTACTTATTAGTAACCATTAGCACTTTTGAAATATTGAACTTAAACTCTTGATAAGTTGTGAAATTTATTTTTTTCATCTTATAAAAAATAAAATTATTTATAATAATTAATAACTATAGCTTATATATTTTTGATGTCTATATTCTAAAATTTATCAAATATCTTGAAACCGTGTCTAAACTCTAAAATAGGTTATTATTATTTATTATTCAATCCTTGCCTGCATAATTCTCGATTAAATTCTTTATAATTCTTTATTCTACTGTTTAAGATACCTAATCAAATAGTTGACATAATATTGCACTTAATCTAATATTGTAGTTTTATACTGTGTAATAACTGTATATCTAATTTGTACTATATTGTATGCCCTATGGTATATAATAATTATTAATAACTAGGCTAATTAGCACAGAATAGATATAAGGTGATGGGTAGTTGTGTTCTGATTAAGAGAACATCGTACCCATATGTAAACTTACTAGCTAGGTTATAGAAGTCATAACTGTCATTTGTATCGTTTTTAATAGTTAAAATGGATATTGTATTATTATTATTTTTTTAGTTGTTACAATGGCAATTTATTATACTTGAATAAGAAACTGATTTCATCTCTTATTAACTTATTATAGTTTTTTTTTATTTTAGATTATTATAATTGTGGTTTTACGATGATGTTTATTTATTTATTTATTATTTTCATCCTGTATACAAAATTTTTACTAGAAGGAGTGCTTCGATTTCAACATATAGTACCTTATCTTTTAGCAAATTGGATCAAGATCACTTTAAAGAGATAATTTTTCGATTTTCTCAATAGTTATTTAATGCCACGGGAAAAACTACCGAAAAATCACTAAAAATGGGATTTTAATTTCTAACGCTTTGTTTATCAGTTTATCACCATAGAAACGAATAAAAAATAACAATATTATAATATTCAGACTGACAATCCGTCTCCGCTCAGAATCGTTTTTCTTATACAATGATATTATATCACTGAATTCAAGTTTAATAAATCCATTATACAATGACCCACTTGTAACCTACTGTACACCAGAGCGACATCCACTTACCCGCTTTTTTTAAAATGTTTGTTTATGAGCGGTTATACTTATGAGTTATGAGTTATGCGTTACTGAAATATTTTGGAGGCTTGTTTGTAATAATATTATAGGTATATAGGACGATTAAAATCTGATAATGTTCATATTTTTGTTTTCACCGTTTAAATAAAACTTTTTTGGTCATATGCACTAATTTACAAAAAAATAATCATAATTGAAATGATTGCATTTTTAAGTATTTTTTGAATATATTTTCTGAGTATCTAGTATACATACCTATACCTATTTATGAAGTAATATTTTTAGTATCGTGCATCGCATCGCTATACTCAATTTTAAGTATCTGGCCCATCCCCAGCTATGTATATCCAAGAATATAAGCTGTACGTGTATTACACAATGAATGCAAAATAACTAATAAGAAAAAGACAAACAAGATAATATGAAGGATATAATATTATACAGTTAATATAAAAAATAAAGCTTATTTATTGCGTTAATTTACATCTATAATATCACGATAACTGCAGTAAGTGTTTGAATTTAAAATGTAATACACCTGTGTTGAAAATACTTGTTTTTTATTTGTGTTATGCAAATTTCATTCAACTAAACTAAAATTGTATACCTAACAATTTGGAAAATGTATGATTATATAAATCATATTGGGTTACGATTATGACTTGAAAAGGTTCGGAATATTAATGAGTAGGGTTCCAACCAGAAGTATTAATCCCAAAATACAATAAACAATTATTTATACAACCTATATAGGTACATATATTATACTATCAGCTATAGTAAATGTTTTGTAACAGTACAAAGTAATGATTTCTAGAAATAATTTTTTTTAATGCATCAACAACTATATAGGTAAGTACTAAAATACATGAATTCTAATTAAGCTCTCCTGTGGAAATGATCAAATCCACCACTGATGTTATTTACACTTTTTATGTATATACCTACTCGTCAACTGAGTATACTTAATTCGTCATAAATAACACTTCAGTCTCGATTACGTTAATTCAATAAGATACGATTTCAGCTACTTAACAATACATACATACTTAACTATATATGTGTAATTACCTATAGATTAAATGTGTAGACATAATGTAATAAATACTAAATCAAAGTGAATAAATAGTCATTGATTTATGATTGTTTTGACATTACACAAACATCACACTGTCTACCTGATACCATGATCAATTAATAATTATTAAAATAACACTGAAAAACTTGTCAAAACAACTTGTATGTCGTCAATATGTTTAAAATAATTGCAGTCTTGTGGCTGTTTGTGTCAAACAGTTTGGTGTCATCCGAATTTATTCGTGGAAGTTTAAGTAACTCCTTTGAACCAAACTGGTGGCAAACAAATACCGTTTACCAAATATACGTGAGATCATTCAAAGACAGCGATGGTGACGGAATCGGAGATCTGAACGGTAAGTGCATTTTACCAACACTGACATTGCAATTAATATTTCTCATCAGCTAATTAAATCCGACCACACACAAAATATACAACTAATTTAATGTTCAAATAATAATATATGTAGGATACCTTATACAAAAACTTGATTTAGAAAATATTTATTTTTATAGTCTATAATATACTCTATATATTATAATTACAAGTTGTAAGTGACTTTTCATTAGATTCTATACAAAATTATATCTATAATTTTATATAAATATAGGATTAACTGGTCCGTAAGTTTATAGACATTCTAATACATTCTCCCGGCAGTGTCAATAGACACAGTGTTTGAGAAGTTATATTTTTTTGGTACCTAATTAATTTACAATATGAATTATTATAAGTTACCTATGTAGGTACTTGTCCAAAACTCTACTACCGGGAAGCCATTGGTATTTATGGTACAGCCTTACGAAGTTCACGATTTTCGGTGTTTTACGCATCCGTACAACGCTTAAAGTTTACCGAGCTTAAGTATAACAAATTAATTTTTTTTTTTAATCTAGGTAAATCAACGTTTTAAAATTGATGATGCAAAAATAATTCTGACACCCACCCATGGTGGATTTACATAACAAGTCGAGGGATGTTTTTGATTTTAATTGTTCGAGCAAGCGCAGTGTGCGAGTGACTAAACCGGATATATTATATGAAAATACCAAAAAGTTCAATTAGCTATAATATAACTTAAAAATAAGACTGACCGCCAAATTCAGACTTCTCTGTCGTTTTCAGTTAAAAACTAATGATTTTCGGCAATTAATTTTTGAAATATCGTTCATAATTCGTTGTAACTTGTTATTTATATACCTATTTTAAAAATATTATTCGTGGGTAATTGAAACGTCTAAAATGTATTATTATATACAAATATGATAATAAACAAATAATAATAACTCAACTTAACCGGCTACGGTATTAATAATATTTAATAATATCAATATAAGTATAGTATACAATATCCTAGGCTGCAGTCAAATCGTCTCCACTTGGAATCGTTTTTCGTATACAATGATATTATATCATTGAATTCAAATGTAACACTATCCATAACAGTCACCCACTTGTACCCTACTGTTCAGCAGAGTCACTTCCAAATTTTATTTTTTTTTAATTGACCTCCCTTCTTATTTAAATTCTGACAAACGAGTATTGGTTAAGTATATACGGCCCTGTCTACGGCCAGTAAAACAATTAGGATTCTTGGGGTCCCGGACAAAGTCAATGTATTGGACTGAGGTATATGTATACAATATTTATTTATAGGTTACCTATACAAAAATAAATAATGATGGTGATTTTTTTTTTAAAAATCTAAAAAATTTTATGTGAAGGCCCGCTGACCAGTGTATTGTTATTAAAATATAACTACACTTTTAGTGTTCTTTTTTTTATTATAAATATTAATTAAAGCTTTCCACACATAAAAGTAACTCAATAACAATAAAACAATAAAACACTATAAAAATATAATTTTAAAGATAAATATAGGTATTATTATGGATAAATAGGGGCCCCTTGTTCTTCGACAACAAATTAGATAACATGATAAATTATAAAAATAGATATTTTTATTTAATATATTTTATCTGATTTAAACATTAGATTACAATGCAATTATTTAAAAATTTAAAGTAGATGCTGTGCGCCGTCGGGGCCCCTTGAGCCAACGATTAGCAGCCCTCTACAGGGGCATTGACCCGGCTGCCCCTGCGGTTGTTGCGGCACTGTTATAACTGGTAATTCAGTTATTGATATTATAATATATATTTATACTATTTGAAGAAAAAAAGCATATAACTAGAGCAGTAAAGCAATATATTATATATTACTATAGTTTAAGGATTATTAAGAGAATATTTTTGGATTTTTTAGAACATATTAGAATCATATTTTAAACCTAATAATCCATTATTTACTTATAATTAACTTATATTATTGTAATATAATATAAAAACATGAATAACATTTTGTTAGATAGTTTATTTAAATATTATAATTTTTCGACTTACATTTGCCAATGACCATACCACGTTGAATACACCAGATCTCGTCCAATCACTGCAACGTCGGGGGTAGTTAGTACTTGGATGGGTGACCGCTTGGGAACACTACGTGCCGTTGGCACTTTTTGCTTTTTAATAAACTTTACTTCTTTATTTATTAAAAGAAAAAAATTTAAGTAAAATTTGTCGATTTCAGTTCATACAAATGATTTAAACTTACTGGAGTGCCCATTCACTCCAAATTCCCTTAGTCCCTACACCCTTGTTTTGTCAATATAAATAATGTCCATCGCGTTTACAATCATTAACAATTCATAACTTTCTTAATTTAATTTTGTTTAGTTCGCCAAAGCATTCTGGCCAATTAATATACCTACTTTCACTAATTATACCTACTTGTCTTATTCTGTACTGAAACGTAATCATATAGAATATAATATGCCTGTTATTATTGATTAATGTATTATCTATTAATTGTATACCTACGCACCTTTACAAGTCATTATATTATTTTTTTGTTATCGCTATAAACGTTTTGTATGTCAAAATAAATGCCATTCGATTTTATGTGTCAATACTCAATTTAGTCGTCGTTTGCCTTTGCTCTTTGCATATGCAGTGAAATCTCGATAACTCGAATCGATGACAGGCACAAAAAAAAAATTAAAAAAATTAAAAAAAAAAAACACTCATTGTAAAATCAATACATTCATCGCTTCGCTCAGAATCTAAAATAGTATCTATTTTAAATATATAGACAAAAATAATTTAACCACAAGTTAAATTAAACGCTTACTTTTGAATATTATTATTTTAATTTAACACCAATATTTAAATAAGTTTAAACACTGATAATTTTTATGAGGCATAAAAATTAATTTTAGACTAATTGGACTTTATTTTTGGGTCTGTCGTCATATTTCGGAGCAGTAAAAATACCAAGATTTTCAACTTTAATATCTTTTCTAGTTGGTAGTTTGTAGTGTCAAAAAGTAACATATTCTCCGTACTTGTTTTAATAGTTTTAATTAATAAGTAACCAAGTTTTCGACAAAATCTATTCTCTTATTTTTTTTAAATTAAAAAACCAATAACCGTTGAACTGTTAACCAAAATATGTTTATATTAGCAATTTTTATGCATGGAATAATTTTCAAAATATTTTAACTCTTTTTGAGAACTTTAGAAATTTTAAATTTTCGAATTTTTTTGTTGTTTTTTTAATAATTGTTGATAAAAAACTTTTGCTTTGTCAAAAACATTGAACATTTAATACAAAGTGTAACATTAGTTCTTATTACTGGAAGAAAAAAAAAGTTGAGGGTTCCTCGTATGTTTTTTGTGAGTGTTTTAAGTTTTTTACAATTATTGTTAATATTTTTTAAAATTAAGTTCATAATTCATATTCAATAGTATTATTTAATTAATTGGTCATTACAATAAAACAAACATTGACACTGACTATTACAGACACCATGTCATGTTTTGAATTTATTAAAGCTATTATTTTTGTAAAATAGAAAAATAAGATAAAACAAACTGATAATTTAGTTTTTAGATTCTGAGTGGAACGATGAATGTATTGATTTTAAAATGATGTGTTTTTTTAAAATTTTTTTTTGTCTATGTACACAATAAGTATTCAAAATAATGCTTCGATTTTCAACTTCAGTATCTTGTTCGATTAGAAAGTGAATATTGTTGGTGGTTAAGCATTTAAAGTTCAAAAATTGACAAAAATCACGAAAATTAGCAAATTATTTTGAGTTAAGAAAAAACTTAGAATATTTTTTCGGTTATTTTGTTGAGATTCTATAATATTATTCGTGGGTACTTGAAACTTCTAAAGTATACTAATATATTATATCTATGATAGTATCACGGTTTTTTGTTGATGTATAACGCGTTATAAGTACCTAATGGATATTGTGATATGATTAATTTGGAATTTATTATAGGTCAATTATTTTTTTAATACTATAGATAAGTACCTATATAATGTCTTAAACCTAGACTGACATACCGTCTCCGCTCAGAATCGTTTTTCTTACACAATGATATTATATCATTGAATTCAAATTTAATCCCATCCATTATACAGTGATCCACTTGTAACCTACTGTACAGCAGAGCGACATCCACTAGCCCACCTTTTTTATTATTAATAATTTAATGTTGTAGTGAATGACAAAAAAAAATGCATGTATAAATAATTTTTTTTGTTAGGTAATTTGTTCAAGGTTTATTCGGTAATTACTCATTACAAATGTAAAGATTATCTAAATGATCTTTAATCTTAATGATATCTTACAAAATAATAAATAACTACCTAAACATATTTGGCAGTATTTGTGTATTATTTATGTTTTTATGTAAAAGGTTCATAATAATAATAAAATACTGCTGTATGCATAATACATAATAATAGTATTGGAAACATTCATAAACACAACATATTTGGAAAAATAATAATATTTTATTTGGTTAGATACTAAGTGTAAAATGTTTAAGTATATATTATACATTTATACGTTTGTCTATTAGATTTAATAAAGATTTATAAAAGTATAGAATAAATATATTGAGGATTAATGTACAAAACTACAAAAGTATATGAGAACATAAAAAATTAATTGACACTATTGGCTTCAGCCAAATTACCAAAACACCAACTAATACTTCATATTCGACTTCATATTATAAATTAACACACAAAATTGTGTTTCTATAAAAAAAAATATCTATGCATAGTTAATTTTAAGATAAAAAAAAATCCTTAAAGTTACATAATATAAATAAAATCACAAAATTCGAACTAGGATCAGACATACTGTACTAAAAAAAATCACATAACTAAAAAAAAAATTGAAGGATGGTGTTGGCGCCCGCAGGCAAATGCAGTTTAGAAAACAAAAAAAAATTAAAAAAAAAATATTATTGTAGGAATGCACATTTCAAAGTCTATACAAAAAATTCAACTAGTCACATAACAAAAAAAAAAATTGAAGGAGGGTGTTAGCGTCCAAAGGCAAAAGAATTTTAGAAAATAAAAAAAAATTGAAATTAAAAACTTCAAACTAAAATGTCCAGAATCTTAAACAGAAAAAAACTATTCAAAATATTTAGTTCATTAATGATGGATTATTCAAAGTGCACCAGGATATCAATGTTCAAAAAGTATATACAAAAAATTCAACTAGTCACATAACAAAAAAAAATTGAAAGAGGGTGTTGGCGCCCGCAGGCAAAAGCATTTTAGAAAACAAAAAAAAATTTAAAAAAAAATATTATTGTAGGAATACACATTACAAAGTCTATACAAAAAAAGGTTGATAAGTGGATGTCGCTCTGCTGTACGGTAGGTTACAAGTGGGTCACTGTAATGGATGGTGTTAAATTTGAATTCAATGATATAATATCATTGTATAAGAAAAACGATTCTGAGCGAAAACGGTCAGTCAGCCTATGATTTTACCAAGTATATTTGATGATATTATTATGAATAAAGTAATTTATATATAACCTTTTTATGTGGAGCCTTGTTTTAAATTTTCAATCCTTAGCCATAAAAGTTAAAAATTTATAAATTTTTAACTACAAAATAATTAATAAATTATAAATTTGATAAATGTTGTCAAAATTTGAACTTTAAATGCTTATAAAAAAAAATTGTGCATATGTGTTTTTAATAATTTTCAACTGCTATTAGAACGATATATCAGGAGCCTTATATTAAATTTTCACGCTTTTTTACCCAACAAATAAAAATTTATTGATATTTATAGAAAATAAAACTAAAAAAATTGAAAACTGACAATATCTACTAAATTTTTACTTTTGACCCCCCAAAGTACCAACTAGATTCACTTTCCTATCAGAAAAGTTACTATTGAAGAAAATCCAAGCACTTTTACTGTCCTAAAAGGTGATGACAGACACAAAAATAAAAAAAAAAATTAAAAATTAAAAATTAAAAATTAAAAATAAAAAAAAAAAATAAAAAAAAAACACACATCATTGTAGAATCAATACATTCATCGCTTCGCTCAGAATCTAAAATTCTACTAGTCACATAACTAAAAAAAAATTGAAGGACGGCGTTGGCGCCCGCGGGCAAAAGCATTTTAGAAAACAAAAAAAAATTAAAAAAAAAATATTATTGTAGGAATACACATTACAAAGTCTATACAAAAAATTCAACTAGTCACATAACAAAAAAAAAATTGAAGGTGGGGGTTGGCGCCCACAGGCAAATAGATTTTAGAAAACAAAAAAAAAATATGGAAAAAAATTTTGAAAAAACTATTCAAAATATTTAGTTCATTAAAGAATGATTATTCATGGGGCACCAAGTTATCAATTTTCAAGTCAATACAAAATATTCAACTAGAGTTACAGTACTAAAAAAAAAAAAATTGAAGGGAGGGGTTGGCGCCCGCAGGCAAATCGATTTTAGAAAACAAAAAAAAATTGAAATTAAAAACTTCAAACTAAAATGTCCAGAATCTTAAACAGAAAAAAACTATTCAAAATATTTAGTTCATTAATGATGGATTATTCAAAGTGCACCGGGTTATCAATGTTCAAAAAGTATATACAAAAAATTCAACTAGTCACATAACAAAAAAAAATTGAAGGAGGGCGTTGGCGCCCGCAGGCAAAAGCATTTTAGAAAACAAAAAAAAATTTAAAAAAAAATATTATTGTAGGAATACACATTACAAAGTCTATACAAAAAATTCAACTTGTCACATAACAAAAAAAAAATTGAAGGTGGGGGTTGGCGCCCGCAGGCAAATAGATTTTAGAAAACAAAAAAAAAAATTGGAAAAAAATTTAGAAAAAACTATTCAAAATATTAAGTTTATTAAAGAATGATTATTCATGGGGCACTAAGTTATCAATTTTCAAGTCACTACAAAATATTCAACTAGAGTTACAGTACTAAAAAAAAAAAATTGAAGGGAGGGGTTGGAGCCCGCAGGCAAATACATTTTAGAAAACAAAAAAAAATTGAAATTAAAAACTTCAAACTAAAATGTCCAGAATCTTAAACAGAAAAAAACTATTCAAAATATTTAGTTCATTAATGATGGATTATTCAAAGTGCACCAGGTTATCAATGTTCAAAAAGTATATACAAAAAATTCAACTAGTCACATAACAAAAAAAAAATTGAAGGTGGGGGTTGGCGCCCGCAGGCAAATAGATTTTAGAAAACAAAAAAAAAAATTGGAAAAAAATTTAGAAAAAACTATTCAAAATATTAAGTTCATTAAAGAATGATTATTCATGGGGCACCAAGTTATCAATTTTCAAGTCATTACAAAATATTCAACTAGAGTTACAGTACTAAAAAAAAAAAAATTGAAGGGAGGGGTTGGCGCCCGCAGGCAAATAGATTTTACTGTATGAATACTCATTATAAAGTACAAACTAAAAGTCCCAGAATCTTAAACAGAAAAAACTATTCAAAATATTTAGTTCATTATAGAATTACTCAAAGGGTACCAGATTTTCAATGTTTAAAAAATTTGGCTAGAGTTAAAATCATAAAAAAAAAAATTGAAGGGAGGTGTTGGCGCCCGCAGGCAAATCGATTTTAGAAAACAAAAAAAAAATATGGAAAAAAATTTAGAAAAAACTATTCAAAATATTTAGTTCATTAAAGAATGATTATTCATGGGGCACCAAGTTATCAATTTTCAAATCAATATAAAATATTCAACTAGAGTTACAGTACTAAAAAAAAAAAAATTGAAGGGAGGGGTTGGCGCCCGCAGGCAAATCGATTTTAGAAAACAAATAAAAAATTTGGAAAAAAATTTAGAAAAAACTATTCAAAATATTTAGTTCATTAAAGAATGATTATTCATGGGGCACTAAGTTATCAATTTTCAAGTCACTACAAAATATTCAACTAGAGTTACAGTACTAAAAAAAAAAATTGAAGGGAGGGGTTGGAGCCCGCAGGCAAATACATTTTAGAAAACAAAAAAAAATTGAAATTAAAAACTTCAAACTAAAATGTCCAGAATCTTAAACAGAAAAAAACTATTCAAAATATTTAGTTCATTAATGATGGATTATTCAAAGTGCACCAGGTTATCAATGTTCAAAAAGTATATACAAAAAATTCAACTAGTCACATAACAAAAAAAAAATTGAAGAGAGGGGTTGGCGCCCGCAGGCAAATCGATTTTAGAAAACAAAAAAAAAATTTGGAAAAAAATGTACATTAGAAACACACATTACGAAGTTCAAACTAAAATGTCCTGACCAAATCTTAAACAGAAAAAACTATTCAAAATATTTAGTTCATTAAAGAATTCCTCAAAGGGTACCAGATTTTCAATGTTTAAAAAATTTGGCTAGAGTTAAAATCATAAAAAAAAAATTGAAGGGAGGTGTTGGCGCCCGCAGGCAAATCGATTTTAGAAAACAAAAAAAAAATATGGAAAAAAATTTAGAAAAAACTATTCAAAATATTTAGTTCATTAAAGAATGATTATTCATGGGGCACCAAGTTATCAATTTTCAAATCAATATAAAATATTTAACTAGAGTTACAGTACTAAAAAAAAAAAAAATTGAAGGGAGGGGTTGGCGCCCGCAGGCAAATCGATTTTAGAAAACAAAAAAAAAATTTGGAAAAAAATTTAGAAAAAACTATTCAAAATATTTAGTTCATTAAAGAATTACTCAAAAGGTACCAGATATTCAATGTTTAAAAAATTTGGCAAGAGTTAAAATCATAAAAAAAAAATTGAAGGGAGGTGTTGGCGCCCGCAGGTAAATCGATTTTAGAAAACAAAAAAAAAATTTGGAAAAAAATGTACATTAGAAACACACATTACGAAGTTCAAACTAAAATGTCCTGACCAAATCTTAAACAGAAAAAACTATTCAAAATATTTAGTTCATTAAAGAATTACTCAAAAGGTACCAGATATTCAATGTTTAAAAAATTTGGCAAGAGTTAAAATCATAAAAAAAAAATTGAAGGGAGGTGTTGGCGCCCGCAGGCAAATCGATTTTAGAAAACCAAAAAAAAAATTTGGAAAAAAATGTACATTAGAAACACACATTACGAAGTTCAAACTAAAATGTCCTGACCAAATCTTAAACAGAAAAAACTATTCAAAATATTTAGTTCATTAAAGAATTCCTCAAAGGGTACCAGATTTTCAATGTTTAAAAAATTTGGCTAGAGTTAAAATCATAAAAAAAAAATTGAAGGGAGGTGTTGGCGCCCGCAGGCAAATCGATTTTAGAAAACAAAAAAAAAATTTGGAAAAAAATGTACATTAGAAACACACATTACGAAGTTCAAACTAAAATATCCTAACCAAATCTTAAACAGAAAAAACTATTCAAAATATTTAGTTCATTAAAGAATGATTATTCATGGGGCACCAAGTTATCAATTTTCAAATCATTACAAAATATTCAACTAGAGTTACAGTACTAAAAAAAAAAAAATTGAAGGGAGGGGTTGGCGCCCGCAGGCAAATAGATTTTACTGTATGAATACTCATTATAAAGTACAAACTAAAAGTCCCAGAATCTTAAACAGAAAAAACTATTCAAAATATTTAGTTCATTAAAGAATTACTCAAAAGGTACCAGATATTCAATGTTTAAAAAATTTGGCAAGAGTTAAAATCATAAAAAAAAAATTGAAGGGAGGTGTTGGCGCCCGCAGGCAAATCGATTTTAGAAAACCAAAAAAAAATTTGGAAAAAAATGTACATTAGAAACACACATTACGAAGTTCAAACTAAAATATCCTAACCAAATCTTAAACAGAAAAAACTATTCAAAATATTTAGTTCATTAAAGAATGATTATTCATGGGGCACCAAGTTATCAATTTTCAAATCATTACAAAATATTCAACTAGAGTTACAGTACTAAAAAAAAAAAAATTGAAGGGAGGGGTTGGCGCCCGCAGGCAAATAGATTTTACTGTATGAATACTCATTATAAAGTACAAACTAAAAGTCCCAGAATCTTAAACAGAAAAAACTATTCAAAATATTTAGTTCATTATAGAATTACTCAAAGGGTACCAGATTTTCAATGTTTAAAAAATTTGGCTAGAGTTAAAATCATAAAAAAAAAAATTGAAGGGAGGGGTTGGCGCCCGCAGGCAAATCGATTTTAGAAAACAAAATTAAATTTGGAAAGAAAATTAGAAAAAACTATTCAAAATATTTAGTTCATTAAAGAACTATTATTCATGGGGCACCAAGTTATCGATTTTCAAGTCAATACAAAATATTCAACTAGAGTTACAGTACTAAAAAAAAAATTGAAGGGAGGTGTTGGCGCCTGCAGGCAAATTGATTTTAGAAAACAAAAAAAAAATTTGGAAAAAATTTGTCTGTTGGAACACGCTTTATGAGTACACGGGTACTCAGCGTACTCCCAGGTATAGCCGGTTAATCTTGAAAAATATTTATACAAAAAAATCTACTAGAGTTTAATGAATTGAAAAAAAAATTGTTTGAGAAATCTGTGTGAAATAACACTTAACATAAGAATACGCTGGAAGCTAAATACTGCAATACATATTAACTACAATCCAAATCTAGGTATTGTTTACATTATAATAATACGAACAGTTATTATGATCAGAGGTGTATCACCGTAATATATGTATTAGAAAATGTATAAAAACGAATGTAATTTATAAAGGATGCAAAAAAATTAAATCCGAAAAAGGTCCTGCACGGACTCTATTATGTGATTGTAATTTATGAAGGACACAAAATAATGTTTAATTTAAAATAATATTGTGTTTGGCTGGGTCTACAGTCAATATTAAATAACAAACTATAGAGTCTAAATGCAAATAAAAACATAATCAGATATCTGTTTTAGTCTTTGTAAATATGTGCGGAAAAAAATTAGATTTAGTACAATGTAAAAAAATGTGGAAAGAAAACCCTGAAAATTCTTTGACAGTAGGATAATAAAACACAAAACTATATATTAAATTAAAACTATTGATTTTATACATTTTCTATTTACAAAAGCTCATAAGTATTGAAAACCTTATAAAATCCTAAAAAAATTATATTTTGTTATATTTTAAAATACATTTTATAATTTGTTGTGTTAAAAAAATCATTATTTAATGTTGGCTGTATTTAAGTTTTTAATAACTGTACTGGTACAACTCTAGCTGACAGTCTTTAAGACCGTGTTAAAAACTATAATAATTAGTTAACGTCTAATTTACTGTCCTATCCTAACTTAACCTAACATAACCAAATTAATAATATTTAAATATTTTCTTTCATTGTTATGTTTACAATATCGAATACCTTTATAGTTAGTAGGAAAACATCATCGCAAAGCTCTCGACTAGTGATTTTAGTCGTCTATCATCACCATACCTTCAACTAATCTTAGGTTTACCAAACTAGCTTCTTATGACTAATTACATTAGGACACTTTGAATAAAAAGTTCCTGAGTTGCAGGTTGCCGAACTTATAAGTGATTGATTATCAAGTTGATCCTTAGATTGTTGACACCTTAGTTCCCCTCGAAGACCGCTGGTAAGACTATTATGTCCTATCCATTATGTTATATCTATATTATCTATGATGGAGCCATACCCAGCTCACTCGTGTAAACAATTTGAAGCACATAAAAGCGATTAACGAGTCTGATAATATGAAATCCCAGACCTGTCCCCCATACTCTGATATTAAGAGCCCTGCCCACCTTCATATTCTCTATGCAAAAAGTAAATTTAAGACAAATTTGTAAATCAATGCACAGTCTCTCTATTGTACTAATATTTGTGATTTCATTAATTTTCAGTATTTTGTATAATTAGATTGGGAAAACATAAGACAATATCATTTACAAGACTGTGACTAACACAATCATACTTTGATAAAAGTATATGATATAAGTACCTTCTATATTTGAATTCTTCGTTTTTTTCCCGGTACTTTATTGGTGGACGGCACTTTAACAACGGTCCCTCGATCTACTAAGGCAACCTTGAGGCATTTCCTTTTAGGAAATTAATTAAATTCTCAAACATAACTCTTAATTCAAGAGTTTGTAACTAATATAATATATGTTATGATATTTATGGACGACACTTGCACCATGGCCCCTCGATATAGTAATGTGGCGACCCGGCACATCTCTTTTAGATAAATGATAATTTTAAATATTTATGTTTTGTAGATAATTTGAAGAAAAATTTAAAATTTAAGAGAGACTGTGTGAATTAACAAAATTTGTGGTATGAAATGTTTATTTGAACACCTGTTATAATGTATTATAATGAACTTAAGTTAATTTTTTATAATGTACTAAGTAAACATTTGAACGTTTATTACAATATATGTATATTATACATAGATTTCAAGTATGATTTTTTTTAGTTTTTTTTTTGATAGTTTCCTACCTACTACAATACAAGACACTTTATTTTTATATTTTGAAGCAATATTATATGTTTTGGATTATTTAGATCTATATAAACTAAATTTCAGACCCATAGTTTAGTATTTAAAGTTTGTATGATCAAAGTCGTGGAACCAAATTTTATCAGACTCTACTAGAATGTTGTAGTTAAATTAAACTATAATATAGGTATGTGGAATAGCAGTACCTAACCTTCTATTATAGTTTGTTATGAATATAATATTTTAAGTAATAACTCAAATTTAGCACTTTTACGGTACTTAATACATTTTCCTAATATTTTAACAGAAATTATGGAGCTAAAAATCACGGTCACGGTCCATAGTTGATAGTTTTGTTTCATTTATAATTATAATGCTTTTTAATATACTTTTTTATAAATTAATATTTATTACAGTTGGCTTTTATGATTTGTTTGAACTATTAGTACGTATTTTTTTGGGGAGATCCCTATTATTACAACACCGTTACCAATATGCGTTTTTTTCTGGTTAGTTAATATAATTGCATGTTTTCATGATTTCTTCGTATTTATGCTTATTTTCTTAAAATGTTTTTATATTTTCGGTTCATCCGTTACCTACCTACCAAGTGTGTAAATAAAGAATTTTTTTTGTAAACCAATTTGAATTATTATTTATTAATTTAAAAAAATTTTAATAAAAACGTTTTCATTCAGTATTTTTTTGAATATTTTATTATTTTTAATATTTTTGAATATTTCAGTGCATATATTTGCCTGTTTTTAGTGCATACATGCAGGCAAATATTTAACACTTAAGAGGATGTCAGATTTTTAGCGCACCATTTATTTCTCTCTCCGACCCACGCACAATCATTTTAGTGTTTTCTTAATCGTACATTTGGTATGCTACGCGTGGGTCAAAGATGGAAAACAAATAGTGCGCTGACATCCCAACTTACACGAGTGAGCTGGGTATGGCTCCATCATAGATAATAAAGATATGGATAGGACATAATGGTCTTATCAGCGGTCTTCGTCCTTCAAGGGGAACAATTGAGGCCAAATAAAGTATACTCATATCGAGTATCGACTATCAATATAAAGGAACCTCAATTGCCTTCCCCTCCGGGAACGCGGCCTCAAATGTATTTAACATAGGCGTGGACTATCCATGGTGTCAACAATCAGAGGATCAACTTGATAATCAAACACGGCAACCAAGTTCGGCAACCTGCAGCAACTCAGGATCTTTTTATTCAAATTGTACTAATGAGTCATAAGAAGGTTAGTTAGGTAAACCTATGGTTAGTTGAAGCTAGTGGCCTTTGCAATTCAAGATCTTATCCTACGTATTCGGCATTGTTAACATAACTATTCTACCTTTACACTTTTTCTTCCCCCGTCTCTCACAGCTATATACAGGTTCAGCCACTCTCATTCCACACCTCCATATGATCGGTATTCTGTCTATCCATCTCTTCTTCAGTCTTCTCGCCCCTCATTTCCCACCTAAATTAACTAAGTTCTATAGCCACTCTCACTATCTCTTATCATACAGTGGCCGAACCACCTAAACCTATTCTCTCTTGTTTTCACTACAATATGTACACTACCCTACACTACCCTTAATTAATTAATTTCTTATTCTATCCTCTTTTGTACCTTAACACCTTACTTATTATTCTCATATCTGCTACCCTCACTCCACTTACCTACCCTAACATTACATTTATTTTTCATCTTTCCCTTTCATACACCAAACATTCTGAAATCCTGTTGACCCATTTCCTTATCTTCGCCATATTACACACTACCTAATTCCTATTCACCCAGTTTCTAGTTACCTACAAGTCATCGTACTTGATTATCGGTGAAAATATTTAAATATCATTGAGCGAATTCCCTACTCGAAAGAATTGCTTAAAAAAATATCATACCTCACCAATTTTCTAATTTTGAACACGACTTTATTGATAGCCCGAATAGTGTTATACCGGTATAGTTACAATACAAATATTGAAAATTTTCAGGCAATACATCCCCTGATCAATTAACTATAATAAAAAAAAACCTACTGAGAAATAAGAAAATACATACCCCGTGACGGAATCGAAATCTGCTACGAAACTTAGTCTTCAAAACACTGAAACGTTCACACATTTCAATCTGCTTATGATATATTATTCCCAGTTTGAAAATGTTCACTGATGAATACCATTTCTGAAATAACACGCATCTTATGCAGTAAAATGTTCTACAATATTCTAATGACCTATGCGTTACAGTCTACAGATATTATATAAATCTACCAATAAATACCTAATATTAATTTTTATTATACAGAGTTTGTATTTTAGATTCTGAGCGAAGCGATGAATGTATTGATTCTACAATGATGTGTGTTTTTTTTTTTATTTTTTTTTATTTTTTTTTTTATTTTTGTGTCTGTCATCACCTTTTAGGACAGTAAAAGTGCTTGGATTTTCTTCAATAGTAACTTTCCTGATAGGAAAGTGAATCTAGTTGGTACTTTGGGGGGTCAAAAGTAAAAATTTCCCAGTAGTTTTCACAAGCGACGTGAAAAACAAAAGAAAAATTAAGGAAAAACGGGAATTTTTACCAAAATCTGTTTTCGAGAAAATCGATTTTGGTTTTTGGTGTAACTCTAAAACAAATTACCGTAGGGACATTAAATTTTGACTGAATGTTTATATTAGCATTTTCTATACACCATATAATTTACAAAATATTTTGACTCTTTTTGAGCTGTTTACGGCCATTGTCAGTTTTCAATTTTTTTAGTTTTTTTTTCTATAAATATCAATAAAATTTTATCTGTTGGTTAAAAAAGCTTGAAAATTTAATAGAAGGCTTCTAGGTTATTGTTTCAATGGCAGATGAAAAAAATTAAAAATCCTTAGTCACAGTTTTTAATTATAAGCATTTAAAGTTCAAATTTTGACAAAATACGGAAAAATCACGAAAAATAGCAAATTATTTTGATGAGAATTCATAAAAATTTTTCTCTTTAAATCTAAGATTTGAAAATGTAATATAAGATTACTCATAAGTTTGTCTACCTTTATCAAAAAAAAAATGTCTAGAAGAAACTTAAATTAAATTTTTATGAGCGTCTGAAATTTATATTTTTACAACATTTGATATTTACTCGATTTCTCATGTAACAATTTTCTTATTTTACTGTAATTAAAAAACAAATGACTGTAGATACTTGAAAATTTCACTGAATGTTTATATTAGCATTTTCTATACACCATAAAATGTTGAAAATATTTTGACTCTTTTTGAGCTGTTTACGGACATTGATAATTTTTAATTTTTTTAGTTTTTTTTTCTATAAATATCAATAAATTTTTATTTGTTAGGTAAAAAAGCGTGAAAATTTAATATAAGGCTCCTGATATATCGTTCTAATAGCAGTTGAAAAATATTAAAAATACATAGGCACAATTTTTTTTTATAAGCATTTAAAGTTCAAATTTTGACAACATTTATCAAATTTATAATTTATTAATTATTTTGTAGTTAAAAATTTATAAATTTTTAACTTTTATGGCTAAGGATTGAAAATTTAAAACAAGGCTCCACGTAAATAGGTTATATTATATAAATTACTTTATTCACAATAATATCATCAAATATACTTGGTAATATCATAGATTGACTGACCGTTTTCGCTCAGAATCGTTTTTCTTATACAATGATATTATATCATTGAATTCAAATTTAACACCATCCATTACAGTGACCCACTTGTAACCTACCGTACAGCAGAGCGACATCCACTTATCCACCTTTTTAAATGTTGTATTTAAGGATTTATTAGTTTTATTTTTATACCTAACAAAAATTACATTTATTCACAAGTCAGTTATCAACTAGAACTCGACTACGAGTAAGACAGCGTTTGGATTGTTCGGACTGGCGTATAATTTATTATTATTATACATTGCGCCTTTGGTAGGCGGTAGTAAACGTATATGCTTCTACGTTACTTAGTTAACAGATTTTCCGCGACAATAAATATTTAATTCAAGTCTAAAAAGTAAATGTAAGACCAAAATAATATAAAAACAAACTTAATATGCATAAACATCGACTCTTCCAGTGAAACCTAGCTGTACTGCAGCACACGCTGTCGTCGAAGAAACAGCTATCTTCATCCGTCTACATCTCGGTAATTGAAACTTATCTAGTATACAATACTAGTACCTTTATGATCTGTAATATATTCTGGTGTTCGATGAAAAAGATTGAAATAAGATAAAAATACATATTTTTTTGGTTTTGAATATGAAAGCTGTGAGATGATCGATATGAATTTTGTTAGAAATCTAGAGGTACTAGAAAACTGAGACGAGTGTGTTGAATGAAATAAATTAAAAAATTGATTAACACAACAATCGGTTAAAAATTAATTTAATTCAAATAATGAGATAAACCTTATTAGATCATTTAAATTGTCCAGAACAAGCCCCCAGTTGTTGGTCGCATGCCAATTTTAACCATATACTAGACCACAAGTTTATAGTCATTCTATAATGTATTCTCCTGCCGGTGACACTGTTGGGGAAAATATATTTTTTTAGTAATTAAATTACGATACGAATTATAAATTACGTAGGTACTTGTCCAATACTCGACTACCAGAATTAAAATTAAAGAATGTGATATACCTAGGTAACCTATTGATCGATTCTAAAACAGAAACTTAACCTAGGCACAAATAATATCACAATATCAAATAGTGAAATGTGAAAATTTGAAGAAAATTTCCCTTAGGTATATCCCGTAAAACCCCCCCAAAAAAACGTACGTTTGAGGTGTTCTCTAGGTATGATCTGCTATGTACTTACAAATCATATTAAATGACATTAATCATTATTTATTTTCTTATTTTGTTAGGTAGGTATAAAAACCTACCTTCCTACTTATAAAAGCATTACCTAATCATTGATTTAAAATTTTAAAAATTATTTTACTATAACAATAAATTAACAGTTGTAGGCAAAGTATTATAATTTAAGGTATTTTTCATAATATCCTAATTTTTGTACACTTATAACAACTGGATTTTAAAAACTACACTACGTCTAGCGGGTATATAAGTTTGTCTGACAATAAATATTTACATTAGGTCTACCGCCTCAACAGAATAGAAGGACAAGACTTACGTAATTATTTATTCTTCCGGCGAAACGCGTTCCCTTCGAGTGTATATAATATTGTCTAGTGTCAGAGCTGTGCATCTCCGCCAAGGAAAATGCAGCGCGCGTCTTCATATCTCCGATCCAAAAGTTCAGTCTGGAAGTATTGAGATTAATGACATTTATAAAAATAGGCACCTAGTTTAATAACCAGAATGGAACGAAATGTGTGAGTACGTATTGGAATCGCTGTTCGTCTCAGACGATTGTCATTTGCCATAGATTATTTATAATTATAACCTCACCGTCCTAATCATAGAAAATATATATATGGTCCTAACCGATGGATGATGGATATTTTTACATTATATTCAAATAAACATTTATTTGTTTCTACTAGACGCAAATGCGGTAAATTGAATTCAAATTTATAATATAGATAACGGTTTTTTTTTACTTGGTAACCATTCATTTATTACTTGGTTTATTAACAAATTCTAATTGATATAAAATAGTAATTGAATAAAAATAGTTTTATTGATCCCAATATTTAAAAATAATGTTTCAAATAAAATAATAAAAAAAATTTAAGAAATACCTATTAATTAATATGTATTACCTAAATAACAAAATAACTAAATAAATTCGTAACTTAATAAAATGTCCAGAAAAATTATAAGTCCAATTTAAACGAATATAAAATATAATTTAGATAGGTGTATAGGTAGTGTATTCGTTATATTTTGAGTTTCATTATAGGACATCAGTCAATCAGATGCTATTTAATATTTTAAAATAAAAAACTTCGACAGTAATTCCATATTGGCAAGTGTTGTTTTCTATAACTGAAGACCGAAGTTATAGTATCGAGCATAATGGGTACGTAAAAAAATAGAAATATAATTTAAAAAATTACCTTTATTTAATTGTATTTAATTTTTTTTTAATAAGTTTTTATAATATTGACTTCAACCCATATAAATGTTCTTATTTCATTTTTTCAATTCGTTGATAATATATGAAACGAATTCTTTGCTTGGAAAGCAATGTTTAGAAAATTCAGAAAATGCAGTTTATATTTAAATCCGTGGCCTAATTATAAATAATAATTTCTGATGCATTGATGCTGAAGAGTGAGAGAGGTGCACAATCTTCCGAACCGAAATCTAACATCTTAAACACTTAATATAAACAATTTTTCACACACGCGTCATGGTATGAAAATAAAAAATATTTATAATTAATATTTATACCGATTTTCTACCGATTTATACCGATCTTCTATATTAATAATAATTATAAATATATAGCAATAACAAATCATTTTTGAGTAGCGGCCAACCGGGTAAGTTCCCAGTATCCCGCCGGCCCTGTCAGCTCCTGGTTCATATTGTAACCGAAAAATCTAAATAATCTATTATATACACAGTTACTTTTAACAGATATTATAAGTTAAAATTTGGACGAAATTACATATTAAAACCAAAAATAACGATTTTAGTTATTTTGTTGTAATTTAAAAATAGTAAGTATTCGCGAATTTATGAAACTTTTAGAGAATATTTAATATTATTATAATTTATAGACACGATGATACTTTCAAATGTTATTATTTGGTCAAAAATGACTTTAACCTACTATTGTAGGCGCTAATGTCTAATAGTAAAATAAATTACTTTAATCTCAATATTATTTATTAGTTAACGATGTCTTTGCTCAGAATCGTTTTTCGTTTGTTCGTTTTGTATTTTAATAATTTATACATAGATATATTATTATTACTAATAATTATAGTAGGTGTGTTTGTTTTATTTCATTAATTAATTTAATACTATACCAATAAATTATATATTAATTAATAATTTTTGAAACATTGTGTTCGAAAAAATAAAAATAATTAATGTGATTTTAATTAGTCTTGTAATGTACCTACCTATATGTAAAAAATAAATAAATATAATAATAACTATTGAACTTTTAGGGACATAATAGGTAACACATTCGTGTATGTAGTATTACACTATTTATATAGGTATATTTATATACCTATACGAGTATATGAGTAGGTATGTTATTCATAAGTGCGCACACGTCAGGTTAAGCAGTTGACTATTCCGTGAATATTACTTTTATGTGTGCATGGTTATACGGCCCTAATCCCTATGATATAGAATATAGATATTAGGTGAACAATAGAAGATAAGTATGTGACACTAAATTAATAGCTTATAACCTATAACTTATAACGTTGTATTTGAAAAAAAAAATACCAGTTATTAATTAAAATTGTATCTTATGACTATTATCAGTTATAAGTTATAACATATATTTCTATAAATTAAACCAAAACATATATATATTGAGTACCCTATAAAGGTATGCACCTATTAATTATAATTATTCTACGAACAGGGACTGGAAAAACGACGACGACGTTTATATCTCGCGTATTTTATACATTTCTAGTCCGGAAATAAAATATGCGCCTACAACACTTGGATAGCACATTTTTCGTGACATTAAATATTTGTTTTAAGTCTTAAAAGTAAATTTAAGCCCCAAAAGAATATAAAAACAAACTTACTTTAATTATCGACTCCTTCGGCGGAATCTGTGACGTGTGTGAATTGCGACGCCCATGAGAAAACGCTCCAGAATACAGCCAGAACTTAGAATATCTTCTTTGCTTATTGAAATTTTAGAATTTTTAGTCGAATGTGTCTTCTGCAACGACTCTGAGATTTGCCATAGATAAACAAATAAATGATAGATATTATACTAGGTACATCAATATGATGAATCCACGGATATAATATAATGGAACTTTTTGTATCAAAGAGTTCCATGTTAAGGAACAATTTGTTCATTGAAATTTGATATGACAATAAACCAAAATAGTTTATAATTTTGATTATAATAATATGATATGGGTATTATTTAAATTATTATTTTCGTTTATCAATTTAATTATTGATTAAGGTGGTGAATAGGTATCAGAAGAACAATAATATTTTTTTAAGAGCATATTGTATTTTATGAATTATTAAATAAAAATGTGATTACTGGATTTTAGAGGTACAGTAAATTCATCAAATACTATAATACCAACTAGATTTCTAAAACTCCGAGTCCATAATTCTAGATTCTGAGCGGATCGATGACTGTATTAATTTTACAATGATGTGTTCTTTATTTTTTAATATTTTTAATTATTTTTTCT
Source organism: Metopolophium dirhodum (assembly GCF_019925205.1). Lineage (NCBI taxonomy): Eukaryota > Metazoa > Arthropoda > Insecta > Hemiptera > Aphididae > Metopolophium > Metopolophium dirhodum. Next base: position 15,317,186 of record NC_083567.1, read on the forward strand.
TGGTGGTCTGTGTAAACGATAAGTATTCGTAATAAAGATTCAATTTTCATATATAATATTATTTTATAGGCACTCAGTATACGTAATCATATGTTTATTTTTAGTTTAGTTTAGTTGTAGGTATTTAGTAAATAATAATAGGTATACGAAATTGTTTTTTCGAATAGCAATTTATTGTTTGTATTAGTACCTACACCATAATAGGGAACTAAAATTTTGTAAATGATGTACAAATGTATTTTTGGTGTTTAAAGGCTGCTGTAAGATCAATTTATGAGAATCCTTGCATTAAATTGTTAGGATTATTTGATATGAATAATTATTTTATTACATATAGGTAAGTCGATCAGAAACTATATTTACACTGAATGTTAATAGTAAAAAGCTATTAAAATATCTATTATTTGTATTTATTTGTTAATAATAATTAAGACTTAAATATTAGCAGTAATCTTGTTCCTTTCACAATATGTTTTTTTAATTATTTTTAATTTAATTTACATTTATACGTTTGGCATTTATCCCAAAGTTATCTCTGAATAATAATTCAATGATTCAATTTAATAGTTACATTATATGGATTATAAAAACTACAGTTTCCAGCTTCTACTACAATATTGTTTTATGTTTTTAATTTTTTAAATTCAGTCTGCACCTTGTGTCGGTGATTTTACACGTAATATAATAAAATTGATACTAGTGATGAGTAGGTACCTGATTGTTTAATCAAATTATTTACACGATTTCAATAAAAAAATATCTATGAAGTATAAACATCCGCATTTCTATTAACTATAAATTCATAATTGTATGAGCTATACATGTTACATATATTTTTCGAAAAAATTATTTAAAAAAACTAGAATAATTCCTATTTTACGCCTAATTTAAGTCTAAAAAGTAAATGTAAAATAGTAGGTAATAATATGAAAACAAACTTACTCGTAAACATCTACTCTTCCGGTGAAACGTAGCTAGAGTGCCGCCATCGCCGAAGAAACAGCCATCTTCATCCATCTCCATCTAATCATCTCACTCCGATGAACTGAAACTTGAAAGTATCGAAATACTTTATGAAAATAACCTGATCATAATGAAATTTGCGAGTTTTTATTAAAACTTACATTATAATATGTACGGTTTAACGAACTGTCTGTTTATATTAGTGGCTTATTATTTTTTTGTTCACTGAAATCAAAATATACAATATATTATATTTATAATACAATAGTATTTGCTGAAATTATTAAAATTGTTAACCATCGCCGACGAATTTGCCATAGATATTATAAAATATATTGTTTATTATGATAAATCCATAGAACTTATATATTATAGTATTATCTAGTACTATCAGTATTATCAGTACCTATACGGTATATTGATAATTCGTATGTTCTTTTACAGAAATCTTTGTCATCTGCAATGCACCTATTCTGGTTTTCTATTTCAATTATAGTTCGCATGCCAAATTTAACTATACAAACTGGTCCAGGCGCGGACTGGCTGGGATGCTGGGATGCTACAGCATCCCTTGCCCTAAAATACATTTGCCTAATATTATTTATTATATATTTAAAGACTCTAGACACCTAATGAACAACACTACAACAGATTGTTACCAACTTACGATTACTAGTAATCTATAATATTGTACAACTTTGATTGAATGTTTTTTGTAACTTGGTACTTATTTACGTGTTTAACGTATATTCAATATTTTTTCAAAACAAAATAAAATATATTAATATTTTATAAATAATCTACATGTATTAAATTCGCCCCAACAATTTATGTTATTTGCCCTTTAAATTGTGTAGCATCCCGTGCCCTATTTTACCAGTCCGCGCCTGATAGGATACATATATATTTAAAATAAATTGATGATTCCATATATCCTATCTTTTAAAAAAATTGGCACTCTTATTATTATAATTTGTATATTTACTAACAAGTGACATTATACATATACGTACGTATATTGTTTGATCTTTATATATTTTATAGGTATAACCGAAAAAGTGTCATACTTCAAACGTTTGGATGTCGGTGCAATTTGGTTATCGCCTATATTCCTCTCTCCACAAAATGATTTCGGTTATGATATATCGGACTATGAAGAGATCGATCCTGTTTATGGTACAATGGAGGACTTTGAACGATTGAGGGACGAGTTCCATAAATACGGTAGCACTTTGAACTTTATCAAAAATTGTTTTTAAAGAATAATTCAACTACCTATTATCCTTCTCATATGGATTTTATGCGTATATAGGTATAAAAGTTTTGTTGGACTTTGTGCCTAACCATACAAGTGATGAACACGAATAGTTCCGAAAATCAATTATGAGAATTTAACCCTTTACCGACTATTACGTATGGAAGGATCCGATTATTGACAAGAATGGCAATAAGATACCTCCAAGTAACTGGGTACAACTGTATAAGTTAAAACAATCTAAACAATAGTATAATATAATACAGTAAACATTTTACTGTAAAATATAATATAGAAGCTGATGGTAGGTTGAAATATGAAATATAGAACATGTTTGGTGTATATGGTATAAATGGGTCAAGTCAGATTTTGAGATACACTTTTACATTTTTATCTCTAAAACGATTAAAACTTAACTTCTTAAAAGTCAAGTAGTTATAATATATACTGTCTTGTAAATATAAAAAAATGTATTTGAAGTTATATGGACATTAATATTCTCTATTTCATTTAAGTACAATAATAAATCTAATAACTTTTTATTCTCGGGAGAAAATATCATTACATTTTTTTTTATGGCATATGTCATAATATTATGTTTAATCATTGGTTATAATATGATAATAATAATACAATAATAGTTTTAACGTATGGAGTTTAATATTTATATACATATTATGTTAAAGTAGAACGAATTAAATTATTGTGTCATATATGCTCTTAATATATTATCCTAATAAGTTAACATAAAAATACATAAATTATGAAAAAAAAAACCAATAAAACATTATATTTTTTATATTAACACTAAATAAAATGTTATAAATCCAAACTGTAACCTGTTTTTATACCAAGTGGGTTCATTGGATCAATATTATTTTTTATGTGCAGCTTAAAATATATGATGGTATAAAAATTTCCAGTTAAGTGCATTCAATAGCGGATCTGCGTGGAAATGGAACGAACAACGACAACAGTATTATTTACATCAATTCCAAGAAAAACAACCAGACTTGAACTATAGGAATCCATCAGTTAGAGAAGCAATGAAGGTAGCCTCATTACTTATCGATCAAAAAATACACATTGTCACAATGTCACATTGACTATAGTCACTAGTCAGCTAATCAAACCTTTTATAATTTATTTTCCCTATAGAACACGCTTTTGTTTTGGTTGGGACGCGATGTAGATGGATTTAAAATGAATTCGGTAAATTTTTTATTCGAAAGAGAAGATTTAGCTGACGAACCGAAATCAAACAAAATCTGTTATTTGGACACTGATTACCATTCGTTAAATCATACGAGCACGGTCGATCAGCCGGAAGGTTTTAAAATTGTACATGAATGGAGGCAGTTGTTTGATAGTTACAGGACGAGGGATAAGAAAACCAAGTAAAAATTGAGTTAAATTATAATTAAATACTAGGTATTCATTATAAAATTTTTACAACTGAGAAATAATAATTATTTTACTTTATTATTTCGTACTGTTGTCTTGCTGTATGTAACCAAAGATAGGTATACAAATATTCACTTGTAAAGCTTCGATGACCAAGCCTTATATCACTTATTGATAGGATTATTTCTATAATTATGTATTAAAAATATGTATGTAAGCCTTTTGCCTTTGCATGAAGCTCGATTATTTCACCAATCATGCCACATATTACTTGTTTGTATTTTTATTTTTAAAGGTGTTCCGCAAAGTGTATATGCACGCAATTTTTTTATTCATAACTAATTTCATTAATTACATTAATTCAAATTTAGTTTTTTTGAATTTTAGTTATATCTACTTAAAGACCATATTTTCGAATACTTACATTATACCGTTTTTGAATTGTGGCGATGTAAGCTTAATGTTCAAATTAGAATTCTGATTATGTATTAAGTGCACCTCTTTTTATTGTAAATCATTTTGATAATTTTTTTTAAAAACGTTGGAGTATTTAAATATTTTAAATCAAAATTCGGGTAATTTCTGAGATATTAAACTTTATGTTAAGTGGATTAAAGTATTTATAGTTGACATTTGAATTTGATGTAGTATTTACTATTATTAAACATAAAACATTTTAGTTTATTAATTTAGTTATAATTTCATATTTTTTTATTTCCTAAATCTATTATCATCGTATATCGTCTACCGTGGTATCCTATTAAGTATTAGTACTTAAAGCCTTAAAGACTTAAAGTTTAATAACTATCAGAAACTTCTCGTTTCAATTTTGACTTAGGTACATAAATATTAAAAAAAAAATAAAAAACATCTTAAACATTTACAATAAAAAGGTTTTGAAAAAAAGATTATGTTTCTACAGAAATATACTTATCGTAAGTTATATACATCGTAGAAAAACCTCATTATTTAAAAAAAATGTTCTTGTTATATAACTTACTGTTGTATTATGTTATAATTTTGTAAGACGGAAACTAAACATTAAAAAATCTGTCGATAAGTATAAGTAAACTATTTATGATTAAAAAAACCATAATTTGAATACATTTTCATTTTTAGAGACACAATTGGGATGACTCTGTACATATATATCGATCTTTATCCTTTGACGACTTAACATCGAATCGTTAAAATATATAGTAGAGAATTAGTTAAGTCTGGAAAATTCAAATTTTTGTCTTTTCCCTAGAAGTGTTTTTAAGTTGTATTTGAGGTATACAACTCGAAAAATTCATAAGTAGAATATATTGGTATTCCCTCTGAGTTTCGAGTTATCGAGACTCGAATGTACTAATGTTTTATGTTATTAAAGATAAATTTATTTTAACTGACAATATATAGTTTACAATTTATTTTAAACGGTTATAAACTGGTGTTCAGATTTTTTGTGGTGGAATGTCACTCGCCCTTGGACAAGGTTCTATTGTATTACGGTAATGCAACGTCACCTGGAGCTCATTTCCCTTTCAATTTTTTATTTATTGAAACTTTCAACCAACAATCTGACGCAGCGTCAGTTCATAGTATGATAAAATACTGGATGCAGAATATGCCTAATGGAACTTGGCCTAACTGGATAGTAAGTAGAAACACCTGATTATACAGTTGTACTCGATAACAGTTATTACCGCCAACGAATAACGTGACACTCTATACAGTTAGGTAACCACGATAACCCGAGGGTGGCTACTCGGAGCAATCCAATGTTAATAGACGGACTTCATATGATTCAAAACCTCTTGTCGGGCACCGCAGTGGCGTATTACGGCGACGAGCTCGGTTTGATTAACACAAATATCCGTTGGGATCAAACCGTTGATCCGTCAGGTCTTAACGTGGGACCACATAGGTTTTTGCAATTCAGCAGAGATCCTGTAAGAACCCCATTCCCATGGGACACCTCAAATAATGCAGGTTAATTATTAAATTAACGATGCTGTATATTTATTAAATAAGAATACCTATATTCATATTTTAAACCATTATAAACGTCGATACAATAATTTTTTGACTGCAGGTATTTCCAATTCATCTAAATTATGGCTTCCAATCAATCCAGACTATTGGAAAAAAAATATGGCAGAAGAATCAAAATGCAAAAGTAATCTGAAGATCTACAGACAACTGGCTCAATTAAGGAAGAGTCCAACATTTGTTAAAGGCGATTTGCATTTATACACTTTGTCGAAATGGGTGTTTGGATTTTCAAGGTACGTTTTTAAACAGTTAATTAAAAAAATAAAAAAATAAATAAATAAATAATAAAAAAAAAACACACATCATTGTAAAATCAATACATTCATCGTTCCACTCAGAATCTAAAACTATATGTTTTGTATTATCACAGACTTTTGACTTTGCCCCCCCCCCCCCCTCGGCTTATATTTCCGCGGGCGCCCTCGGTGTTACCTAGTGAATTAATATGACAACTGCGATGTTAAAAACTAAAATATAATTTATTACAGGAGTTTTTATGATCATCCAACATACTTTATCGTAGTTATCTTTGGAAGTGAAATAGAAACAGTTAATTTGTTAAAAGCTAGAAATACTTTACCACTTAATTTGATAGTGAAGGTTTCTAGTGTTAATTCTGGATATGTAATTGGGTAAGCAACAGAATATTTTAAATAAATAGTACAGACATAGTAACAATAATAATAACTTATATAATAATTTATAATTATTATGTTGTTATTATAATTTTATAGAAATTTAGTAAATGCAGAATTATTTTTGTTGAGACCAAAAGCCGCCCTTGTACTCACAACACTAAGGACTAAGGATCAATGAATATTCATCTGATATATAAACCTAACCTACACATAATAATATATTGGCTGTATGTTTAGATTATATCGATGATAATATTCTCAGGATTGTGTTAAATGATGTTTTTATTTATTTAGTGTGTTACATCTAATAAGTACCTACATGTAGATGTACCTATTTAATATTTATATAATATGTCACACTCAAAGAACAAAAAATGTTTTTATGCCAAACTAGTGAAGCTTAAATATTGGTTTAATTAATCAATTTTGTAAGTATCGTAAGTTTGTTTTAAACGTCTTAAAAGTATAACCACTAAACACCTGCAGTATCTATGTAAATATAATATAAAGAATATATATATATATATATAAATGTACATCCTTTCGTATGAATTATTGTTTTTCAACCGACAAATTGAACCAATTTAATCAGTTATATACTTATGTATTACAAATACGATACTATAGAAACACGTAAGTACTTATGCAGATATAAATCTTTGTGACAAAGATTTTGTCACCAATATTGAAAATGGTATGGTATTATATTTTTGAAGCACGCCAACGGTAAGTTCCGCTCTGATTTTTAGCAAAGGACAACGATCAACATTGAAGAAAACTGTTCTCATACATATAGGCATACAGCTTTAATCAGTGCTCGATTTTGCTAAATTAAATTAGGAGGATTTTGTTTACCTAATATCATTGCGTTTATATTATACAATATTTTTTCAATGGTAATACTTATGTTTATGTAGGTAAATGGCTTTTATTATTTAATCATAATATCTATCGGTAACGCCCGCTAAAGGTCTGTAATGATATGCTCACACACCATTATAATAAACTAAAATTTTACAGATTAATAAACAACAGCCAGACTGTCGCTTGTAGAAATCGGTCGCATCAAATAAAACCATTGATAACGACAACTAAGATATTGACACGCACTCATAACAATATTACGTAGGATGTGTGTGACTTTATTTTATGCTGACGCCAAAGAATAATTTAGTTCCCAGGCCCACAATAATTTCTAACAATATGAATTGAATATTAATACTTACACAAAAATAATGGAAAATACACTATTAATTTAAATTTAAGACTAGTGCATTATTACATTTGTATGCACATTATTTATTATTATTATGTATCACATAACTTAAATTACAAATTCAGTAAATAAAACCATACATATAAAAATATCCCAGCCATAATAGGTAAACCCACTATTACTCAAAAAAAAATTTTTTTCTCTATAATATGTAATACACTATATATTTTAATATAATTTATTTATCATATATTGTTTCATATTATGTTTTATTATACAGGTACCTAAATATTACAAACACACACTAACAATATATTGTTTCAGAGACCAAACCAAAACACCAAATCACCCATAACTAAAACATACATAAATAATTAATAAACAAATATATAATTAAATATTACCCTAAAAAAAAAAAAAAAATAATAAATAATAATAAACGCACACAACAATTTCACAAAGATGCAGTCAGTTAATACAAAATTAATATTCACATTTATTCTTATCCTAAAATTTAATCCCACACAAACATTCATAGCTTACGACTGCGGAGGTCCACAAGTCAACATAAGTGCATTTAATAGCATAAACGTAGACTTTTGCGAAAATCCAAAACCCACAGAGATACAATCAATACCTAAAATAAAATTATTGCAGAAAATTGAAATACATTCACAACAATACAAATCATGTCTCATTTCCATAGATTACTTAATAACAAGATGCTCCACATTCGAAGACGCACAAATGGTAGAAGGGGGATTTTATTCCGAAATAATTGAATTAGGACACGCTCGATGCGAAGAAGTACACCACAAACTAATATATCAAACCCCGTTGGGAGGTATAATATCAGGCCTACATATAAATGAAACTTTCATTACATCACACACAAGTGGTGGATCTTTAGACAAAAATGGCAACTGTATAGGAACAACATTTACAAATGCCAGGGGTACATGGAACAATGTAATAGTACAGGCTAAATATAACATTCATCTATCTGAGGGCACAGCCATGGCAAACACCAAAGAAAATATTCTAATTTTACCGACAGGGTCTAGATTAAAGTTATCAGATTCTTATGGGCTTGACCAATACAAGGGGGAAATAATATGGACAAACGAAAGACAAGACTGTAGTATATCAGAATACGACGTATTATATGACGGACCAGCCTCTATTGTCACAGCCGAAACCCATAACAATTATAAGATTGAAACATACGTTGTAGAGACAACCTACATAGCTTTTGCGCTAAAAAAAGTATCTATGACATTCGCGTGCAATATCCCGGTCATTCAGACTGAAAACAATCAATTACTAATTATATCCCACCCAATTTACGCAAACAGTTTCACTCCCAAACAAATTCAACCTTTTAATACTGACCTACTATCTTATATCAACACAAAATTTGTATACCTAGAATACACGATAAAAAGAACAATGACCAAGCTTTACGAAGACCTCATAAAAAAACAATGTAATTTTGAAAGACAGCTCCTCTTACAGAAACTCACCCTCGCTTCATATAGCCTTTCCGAATTCGCATACACCATAGGAGAAGGACCCGGATATATTGCTATAAAAAACGGGGAAATCATATATCTCCAAAAATGTAAACCTGTTAATGTAGAGATATCTATACAAACCTCATGCTTCAACGAATTACCAGTACTGTATAACAATAGAACACAATTCATGACCCCAAAATCACACATACTTCAAACTTACGGAACACAGATTGATTGCAATGAATATCTGCCACCCGCTTTCCAAAAAAATGGAAAATGGTTTTCATTAACACCAAAGCCCCATAAAGTTAATAATCCACAAACACTAAAACCAGACACCACACTAAGTTGGTCATACGAAAGTTCAGATAATTTTATGACGGCAGGCATATACACACCCGACATCATGAAAGCACTCCAAAATCACCTAATGTTCCCTCAAGAATCTGAAACGGCTCAAAGAAATTTAATACGACAGACACTAGGCCATGACGTTATAAACCAGGGCATAAACATAAAAAACCTAATAGATGAGCAAACTATAAGTAAATTAGTACATCAGGAATTACACAACATGTGGGGCTGGTTCACGAGTTTCGGCAATATAATGTCTGGCGTGCTAGGATTAGTCATAATTTGTAAAATGATCATAACATTCATAAATACTGGACTAAATATCACTTTACTATATAAAACATTCGGGTGGAGCATCAAACTTATTGCGGGTTTATTCTCCAACGTAACGCACCACTTAATGCATAACACGCATAAAAAACAATACAGTTCCAGCAATTGCCAGCTTAGAACAATAAAAAATAAAAGGCACGACAAAGAATCCGAACAGTTATTAAAATCGAACAACAGAAGACTATCAGTATAAAATATATATAAATATATAAATATATCTAACCATATAATATAAACATTATAAACACAGAATTACATTAATAATAATAATATAAAAAAATGGAAACCGAGACGTCGCACAACACACTCAAACTATTCATTTCTCTTTAGTAATATACACATAAATTATAGATTTTAAATAAAAAAATTTTACAGAATAACGTTAACAAATACAAATAACATACCTTAAGTTACTTACATAAGCACTAAAACCTAATTTAAGTCAGCATAAGCTTGAAAACAAATGTAAAAAAAAAAAGGTTTAAAAAAAAAAAAAATGTAAAATGATTAACCTAATTTAAGTTAGTATAAGATATAAAAGAAAATGTTAAAGCAAGTCAAGTACAAAGAACGTGTAAAATGTTTCTAATTTATTTAAGTCAGCATAAGCTTGAAAACAAATGTAAAAAAAAAAGTTAAAAAAAAAAAAATGTAAAATGATTAACTCAATTTAAGTTAGTATAAGATATAAAAGAAAATGTTAAAGCAAGTCAAGTACAAAGAATGTGTAAAATTTCTTCTAATTTATTTAAGTCAGCATAAGCTTGAAAACAAATGTAAAAAAAGTTAAAAAAAAAAAAAAAATGCAAAATGATTAACCTAATTTAAGTTAGTATAAGATATAAAAGAAAATGTTAAAGCAAGTCAAGTACAAAGAATGTGTAAAATTTTTTTTTCTAATTTACTTAAGTCAACATAAGCTTGAAAACAAATGTAAAAAAAAAAAAGGTTAAAAAAAAAAAAAATGTGTAAAATGATTAACTCAATTTAAGTTAGTATAAGATATAAAAAAAAATGTTAAAGCAAGTCAAGTACAAAGAATGTGTAAAATTTTTTTTCTAATTTATTTAAGTCAGCATAAGCTTGAAAACAAATGTAAAAAAAAAAGTTTAAAAAAAAAAAAAAATGTAAAATGATTAACTCAATTTAAGTAAGTATAAGATATAAAAAAAAATGTTAAAGCAAGTCAAGTACAAAGAATGTGTAAAATTTTTTCTAACTTATTTAAATCAGCATAAGCTTGAAAACAAATGTAAAAAAAAAAATGTAAAATGATTAACTTAATTTTAAGCTAGTACTAATAAGAAAATAAATGTTAAGCATACGAAATACCAAAAAAAAAAATATTTATATATAAAAAAAATTAACTTTGTTTAACTTTTAAGTTATCATAAAAACAAAAAAAAAAATGTCTATGAACTAAATACATTGTAAGCAAAGTAAATATAAAAAATGTATAATTAGATTAGTTAAAAGTTAAAACTATGTAGAATATATAGGATAAAAACCAAAATATGTAAAAAAATTCATAACATGTCAACATGACAATATATTGTACACAAATATTAAAATTAAAAAAAAAAAACTGTATAGCTATCATTACAACACCAGATAGGGAACTTAAAATATAAAATACATAAGAATAGAAACACATCAATGGAATGCGGGGAATACGAACTTTCAGCTTCAGCTCTATCTTCCTAATTTTTGTTTTCCAATGTATTATGTAAACTTTAATATTACTTACATTGCCCCTTTTAGATTGTATAGTAAAATTTGTTTCTTTTATATATATATATATATAAATGTCCAGTTTAAATTGTATAACTTTTTTTCAACTTTCAACTTTCAACTTTTAATTTTTCAACTTTCAACTTTTAAGTTTTCGACTTTCAACTTTTTCTAACTTTATCTCTCCTCTACATGAATATTTGTATTGCTCTCACTCTCGCCTACGAGTGGTGTTGTGAGGGCACAACACAAAAAGTGCAGGGTGGATGTAATGATATGCTCACACACCATTATAATAAACTAAAATTTTACAGATTAATAAACAACAGCCAGACTGTCGCTTGTAGAAATCGGTCGCATCAAATAAAACCATTGATAACGACAACTAAGATATTGACACGCACTCATAACAATATTACGTAGGATGTGTGTGACTTTATTTTATGCTGACGCCAAAGAATAATTTAGTTCCCAGGCCCACGATAATTTAGTAAAAAAGCCACCCACCACTCTCTGGTCAGCATCCTCGCGTCCGTCCCTTAAACCAGTGCATGAGCACCAGCCACCAAGTAACAACCTCTCAAGTACCAAAGAAACCGATTTCAACGAGCGACAACTGGACTTCTTATGCAAGCAATAATCAGTGCGTTCGTTAATTCAATTTGTGTATTTGAAGTAGTACTTTATCTTATCTAAAACCTAAAACTCTCACAATACTGTCTACGAACAACTGCGAATCAGGTAAGGCATTTGATATAATATTTTATGTTGATTGCAGTCAATACGTTCTATGTGCTTTTTTTCATAAAATCATATTGTATGGTGTATTTGATATAATTCTCGAATACACGATCTCGAGAGCCCTCCGAACACCTGGAGGAAGGTAATAGCGTAATTTTACAATAGCTAACTTTTACTATTTTAATATAACTATCGACAGGAGTCGTATTTATATATTTTATTTATATTTTATCTTAATTTTACGTTATTACAGGTGCAATGTGCAATGTATACATCACGACTGTGTCGATAAAATTTTAAGTATGAGTAGACAGCAGTCTTGTGAGTATTTACACAGATTTCTTTATGTATATGGTAATCGTCATTTTGGAAATATTATATTATTTTTGTATTCTACCAATGGCATTTGAAATCTAATTAAAAATAAATACCTGATACTAAATTGCTCTAAGATATATCTTATAAGCTTAAAATATGCACTAGTCATTATTATAATTTAGTAGAAATTAGTATTTTTTTTTATAAATAAATCTGTAAAAAATTATTACGCCAAAAAACAAATTTTGCTACGCTGGGTAGTGTTATATGTTATATATGTTATATATACATTTAGCTGATTGACAAGTAGAGTAGTAGACGCACTAGGATAAGTTAGTATAATCTTTAGTTGTACTCTAATATAATATGATATAGCAGTCTATAGATAGGTACAATACTAAAATGTAAAGTATATTTTATTGTCAAGTTAAAATATGTTGTGAACACACCACACGTATACTTGAAGTGTAACTATATGTATACACGGTGTAACGAAAGATATGACAAATTAAATAAGCTATAACTAACTTTTGTTCTAACCAATACTAAAAAAAAATTGTATATAGTTTAGAGATGCTCGCTTTACAAATACGATATTTCATTTTTTATTTTAATATTTAATATTGAAAGAAAAAAAATTATCAATTTTCTGGGAAAAATTCAAAATAGCCAATTAATATAATTAATAAAATAAATGAATGGTTGGGATTTTGAGGTCAGAGTGGAGGGAGAGATTGCTGACATACTAGTGGGCTTTTGTAATGAGACGAAGGCAAATGACTGGAATGATTGGAATATTTTAATATATTTTGTTGTTTTGAGTTTTTGTGTTATACCTAAGTAATAACTAATAAGTAATAGCATTATATTGTTTGTGTGTACTTAGTAAGCATTCGTATTTCACGTAAGCTATATAGAAAATTCTTTTGCAAAAACAATTACAAATAAAGGTATTTTATGCATTTTAATTAATTAACAAAGACTAGCTGAATCATTGGCATTTAAAAGACCAATTTTATGTTGCTCATTGATCAGTATAATATATTATTATAGTAATTTATTGATGTCTTACTAAAATTATAAAGTGAAAATATATTTATTTATGAATTCTAAATTCTTCTCCTTCAGAATCGAAATTTAGGACTATCAAATGAGGGCATAATTTTACAATGGAAAAGTAAGTAGACAATTTGTATTATACAAAAATATTATTATGTTTATTTATTTTTATTTGTATTAGTTACCTACTACCTAGTCCTAGTACCTACCTATTATTTTATCATTAGGATTTTAATTTTACTTTATTGGCGATTGAAAATGATAAGATGTAACGGGGACGCTGTGTATCGTTTATATTTTATATGTTATTTTATTAGTTCCCCGTTACAAATCCACCCCCCGCCGGCCTGATAATTGATAAGCTTTCAATCGTCAATATTGATTATTGACGGTTTTAAATATTTTTGAATATATAAAATATAATTCAATAATAATATTATTGTGTAAAATATTATTGTTACAAATTATATTAATTTTTTAGATCTTTAGCGCTTTTGACATATTCTGTTGGATATAGTTTTATGTTGGTGCTTATGCCCTACTGATTTTGGCCCAAATGATATGTAATTTGTACACCTTTGGCGCTTATGTCATCAGTGGCAGTGTAGGTACGACAATAACACCTGCAGACCGACGACGAAATAGACTTTGTGAATGGAACGCGAGACTCGGGCGGCGCCGGACGACCAGAACGGATAGTAAAAGTCTTCGGGCAGTCTGAACTCGTACGTGGGTGGTTCGGCGAACGTCCTGACGGGCGGCCGGGTCAGGTCCACGTACACCACGGTGACCCTCACAGGCACTTCAACGGCCACCGACCGATCGCCGCCGCCGCCGCTGACGGTGACTGCCGACGCCGTGTAATTGGTCAGCACGCCAAGCACAGTGGCTCGCGGACCGTCAAACGGGCCCACGTGTGAGTACAACACCCGTATGTGCACGCCGTTCGTCACGGCCGGACACGAGTCTTCAGACGGAGGCGACTGCTGTACTGGCGGTTTGGCGACCACGAACGGTATCCACCTGGTTACGTCCGGGTCGCCGAGACTGGCAACCAGGGCACCTTCGTAATCTCCGAGAACTGCCATCGTCTGTAACATGATATCGTGGTGAGTTAAAAATAATATGTTTGTGTGTGATAAGAGGATGACGGCGCACATTTATTTTCTCTCTCTCGCCCACGCTCAACATTGCAAATTTGCAATGTAGGTATGTCCGTATGTTTTTAGCTTTAGTATCAGAGTGAATTGACCTATATGATCAAACTTATGAACAAAGTTAAGAACATTACCTGACACCTGTGTTTTTATGTTGGACCTTTTCACAATATTTCAATTTAAAAAGGTTCGTATTATGTGTTAAAGTGGAAATATTGTAAAAAATCCAACGTAAAAATATAGTTCTTAACGTTCTTAAATATAAGTTTTATAATATAAGATAAATTCACTCCAATATAAAAGCTAACAACCCAAGGTATATATAGGTTATGCCCCACCCGGGGCATGGCAGAAACCTACGGGTGCCCCATTAGAAATTCTGCCAAAACACAACACACACGTGTACCAACCTACCCAATTTAAAAACCTACAGTGCCCTCCCCCACACCCAATGGCCTATGTTGCCGCGGGTTACCCAATAAAAAAAAAAAAAATAATAATGTATCATACTTCGTTTTGAATGTAGTTACAAATGTCTGCAAACGAGACGCCGCCACTGGGTATGGAATGATCATCAGCTCTCTTGGACAACTGCATATTTCGACGTCGGACCCGAACGCGACACTGGACGTCGACGCTCTCCAAGAAGTTGACGGACTGCCGAGGCTCGGTGGAGTGAACACACCTACCGTACCCGTCCGTTTCTGGTAAGTACATCTTCTTCGGGTGTCGGAGTTTCACTACGTCTTTACCGGCCATGGTCACCAGCACTGGGCTCCCGGTCACGTAACCGGGCTTACCACTCCGCTCGTACGACTCCACCGCTGTCTTGACGGTGGCCCAGGCGAACCGAACGCCGAACCTCTGATCTAGGTAGATGGAACGACCGGCGTCCGGCACGTCCCGGTGATAGAAGTGCACGTCCACCCGGCGGACGCCCCTAGACCCGTTGTGCGTCACCAAGTACTCGACCCCGTCGACGACCCGACGGCAAACACCGCCTAAGTAAACAGGATCATAGTGCGAACGATTGTCGTTGCCTCTGGTACCGACGCCGATTTTTCCAACCTGACAATCGTACGACGATCCGTTCACAGTCATGCAGTGATGGTGCGCCGTCGCTTGGATGGTTACCAAATCGATTTTCTACAAATATCAAAAGTCTCACAGTTATCACTATTATCATCGATATCGGTATAATAATCAACACAGTTATTAAACATTTGCAATGGTACCTTCTATAATATAACGATTTATACTTTTTTTAATACAGTTCTATAGATCAGTTTTTAAAATATTCTACGAACCCATTACGTAATTTTCATGAAATAATTGTCACTTCCTTGCAATTAACATAATATAATAAACCTCGTAATAAACATGTAATATAGAATCTTTACCTCGGTCTTGTGGACGCTATTGTAAATGGGTTGCACCACTTTGAACAGCCCTCTTTCGCCGTAGTAGTACTTGAAGCTCAACGATGAGATGTTGTTACAAACGTCTGTCAGATTAGGCACGAACGTCTTGCAGTTTGTTTCCTTTGTTTTCAAGTATTCGACGGGTTGTTCCACGCTGCACAGTGAATCGAGAGCGCTATTTTTCAAACCTGATGAAAGGAAAACCTTATTAACGTTATACATTTTTGTTCACCACGTGGAGGTGGTGGTTGCGTCGGATACGCTAACAACTGTATACTGACCAAATGTTTTGATTTCAGAAGAATTTACGTCAGACACGACATTAAACATCCATCGCAAAGACTTGTAAGTAAGGTCATAGTTGTTGTATATGGAGGAATCCACTGGAAGTGTAGAAGTGAAAGGATAATGTCTGCTTATGGCCTTTTCATCGCGCCAAGTAAAGATGTCGCGTTTCCGAAGAGAAGTTGCTACTTGCGTTTCGGATTCGATTGTCTGTAAAACACGTTATCGAAACATACAGCTTTACAACATATATCTACTTATATATTATATAATATAATATAGGTATATAATTACGTCTCGTTCGGGATAGAAATAATCCGATGGTACGTTTTCGATCACCACGTAAAACAACGAAGAATCGAACAAGATTGATTCTTGCTTTATCAAAGTAGACTTGGCTTGATCGGGACACAACGTGAATGTTTTCAAATCGTGATTAGTGCAATCTGTGTCGCAGCAACAGTTTATGTCACAGCTGCCGTACTATGAATAATAAGTATTATAAAACTTCCACACATATAATGGATTCCATAAGGAAATTAGGTAGCAATTATAGGTTAGGTTATGATGATATGCGAGATAGTTTAACAGATAAAAATGGCCTGTCTAGTTTTTTTTACATTGGTGTTTAAATACAAAACGATTTGGTATACTTACGATTAGGTCACAGTGGCAGTATTTATAGGGAACGAAACGAACGACTTCTGCGCCGTTTTCAGACAAATATTTTGGCGGCGAAGCACTAGTAAATTCTGTAACAGTGGTGCTGGTGCTGGTAGTATTGGTGGCGTTTGTCACCGGCAAATTCGTTTCAGTTGCCGTAGCGTTAGCTTTTCCAACTGAAGGTTTAACGACGACAGTGACGTTTGAGCTGGCAGAAGTAGTGTTTCCAGAACCGCTGGCCTTGTCACCGCCAAGGGACATGACGGTTCTGTCATCAACCTGTACGACCACGTCTTTGAGCGTCGATCCTTTGGAATCGTTTCCGGAGACGTCGTAACGAACTATTTTCGGGCTACTACCCCCGACAGTGGTAGTTTTGAGCGCATTTTTTGGCGTTGTCGCCGTCGTTATTGCCGCAGCCACAACCACCGTTGGCTGCACCGAGCACGTTTCGTTGGCCACGCAGTCTTTGATGGTGGGCGTCTCGGCGTACGCACAGCTAAACGACAATAAAGCCACGGTCGTGAAAAAAGCCGCTCGTCTACTTTTGACCATCGTTTATAGTTCCACTCCGTACCGCCTAAAGTTCCGGGCGATCACGTTGAATCGGAAGCGCACCGTTCCCAGCGACTCGGTGTGCAACCGGTACCGGTCCGTGCCACAGTATACGAAATCCGGCGATTTCAACTGGGCGCCACCGCCGAGAAAGAACCGGCGAAACTCGTCCCTGAGATTACCTAAAAATCGTTCTCCGAGTTATTACATAATATCCACGATCAATATTGATCTCAAAAGTTGTATACAAAAATGTATTCTGTTAAGTGTATCGTGAAAAAAATTATAAACCGGATTTAAGATCATAAAACTTAAAAGTGATAATATATAGCCTGCTTTAATTTGGGTATTAACGAGAGCCAGTAATATAATTTTAGCAGTACTTTTTTAAAATTAAAATTATAGTTATAGTAGTATACTTACATCATTACATTTCTTAATCACAAGAACATTACAATTTCGAACATGGATATAGATATATGATACCGAAGTAAAACTATGATTGAATTTGAAACTATAGAATTAACTTATTTCATTCAACTATTCGAGTATCCGGAAAAACAGATTCCGGAATTCGATACCTTTTTGAACTTAGATCACAATCGGTCTGCAAGCGATTATTCAGCACTAATCGCTAATACCTATAATACCTATAGTTACCCATAATCCATATATTGTTTTAAAGTCTTAACTATATTAGCCCATATATTTTATAAAATTTGATTATTATTTGAAACTTATAATAATATGTTTCTATGCACATTGTTATATTATAACTTAACATATACTGACCGATCGGCCGCCAAGTGTGGCAATCTACCGTGTGCGTTCCCGGCGTGGTCGGCACGTAACAAAATCCGTACCCGTAAATCTCGCTACGTCCGTAACTGTCGTAGTGATATACTTGCACGTGAAATTTAGGCCAACCTAGAAACGGAAAACAACGTTGACATCCGTGTATAATATAAAATAATGTTTTTAACTAATTACAATATGAGTACCAGTACCTATATAATACATTATAATAACCGTAAATTGAACAAGTAAATACCTACTATTATAATGTATGTACCTTGTATGCCTTTGGACGCGAAGTGAATGTCGATCGGGTGACACCACCAGGTTCTGCTATCGTAAGACGGCGAGTCAACTTGGGTTTGTCCTTCTTTGTGACCAGATATAATTTTCCAGTTAGTACCTGAGTGAGTATGTTATGTTTAGTTATAGAAAACGCCATTACATTAAATTGACAATATTAACATAAGATAAACTAATATTATAATTTATAAGATACAAATTAAACGGTTATATACGCTCCTGCTGTTTGCAAAAGTTTCGAACATTTTATAAAAAAATGAATTAATGAATTAATAAATATAGGTATTGTAATCAAAATCAACCACTTCATTACTTCAACTATAAACAACTGTCGGGAAAAAGCTGCAATTTTAATACACATATATTATTATTTGAGAAATCATTAACCAATGCACATTGCAAACGATTTGGATTTCAGTAGAAAAAAATATATATCATTCTATAATCTATATACTAAATAGGTATCGAATCTAAACGGAAAAAAATGTCCTCAGGCTATATTTATGTGCATATGTTGGTACAGGAGGTATACACACAAATATTGCACGCTTAATGCTTACATAGAGTATAATATTATATATGTATGTGTGTGTGTGTGCGTGTGTGTGTGTAATAAATCAATGCAAGTGCATAAACGTTATTTTGCAATACAAATAATAATGATAAAACAAGCATAATAGAACAGCGTCAATACATCATTATATAATATAATATAAAGACTTATCCTCACCAGCGTGAACGCTCCATTTGCAAAATAAACTCTTGGACGGAAACTGTTCGGCGCTACACAGTTGTCCGATGATGAAAAGCTCGGCCATAACGGAGCGTACGAGATGTCAGTTCCGCCGAGTTCATTGCGGTGTGCACATGGTGTTTTTCTCACACTGGTTTACGGCACAGCCGCCGATCAAAAATCGAAATTGAACAGAAATCGTGCGTATATTAGGAAACCCTTAAATTCGTAATATATCCATCTATAATAGAAAATTGTTATTGGTACATCTACCGTTATAACCCACTACCACTGCAGTACCGCACTACTGTGTTTCTATCACTTAAGCAATACAGGTACAACTGTGTTAGGTATAATATAATATATATTATGTTCGTAAACATACGAGTGAAAATTGCTTGTCACGGTGACCAGTTTTTTTTTAATGTATAATAATATATTATATTTCGTATTGTTGTTGTTTATGGACGAATACTCGTTGCCTAGCGACCGACTTTACCACGACCCTTATTCGTATACATGATAAGATACGGACTAACGGACTGCATCAGCACAGCTATGGGGAAAAATTTACACAGTAGTACCTATAACTGGCTATAAGATAATGCATTCTAATCTGATTTTTAAGCCCAAAAAAAAAATATCAAGAGTTTTAAGTGGTCACTATGGGATAGATGGTAAGAGTATAAAAATGTTTATAAAAAAATCAATTCATTAATTATTTAATTAATATAAAATAAATATTGGGTTGCGAACACGGGCACTCGCAGGCAAATGTATTTCAAATAGGCAATAGCGAAAAAAATTAACTAACATAGTAAAAAGTATTAAAATTACCTACTAATAAACTTATTGATATGGTATCAAAAAATAAAAATGGGAAGAGATTTGGGGTGTCCAAAGGCAAATCAATTTTTTTTTCTGTTCTTAATTAACATCAACAACAGCGGTCAGTGGTCATTAGGCATTAGCAAGGCTCGGAACTTTAAGCGCTAAAAACTACTCAAATATGCGCATACATATGCGTTAAAAAACATCAAAATATGCGGTATATTATGCAGTAAAAAAAAATGGAAAATATGCAAAACTATGCAATTTATTGAACAAAATAAATTGTACATGCAAAATTACAAATTTATATTAGGTACCTTCCTGAAAAAATTAAAAGAAAAAAATTCATGCTGCATCCCTTATGTATTGCTGTGTCATCCTGTTTGTATACCTTCATATCACCACTCATCAAACTTTAATCTTCTTGAGTTCCTACAAAAAAGTTAATATATTTTTAATTTATATCATGGTACAAAATATTATTGCAGTGGTAAATTTGGATAAAAATAAATACGGGCTGGTCGGCGGTCACGTATATCACGTATCTATAAACCTTGACTATTACCTACGAGTTCTCAGTACTTTAGAGATTATAATATTATTGTCGAGTGCATTGGGTATAACACGATATTATAAAATTTAGAATTTTGGCTGTCATAAATCTAATAATTTTTTATTAAACTATAAATTTCTAAAAAAAAAAAAATGTTTTCGTTAAATCTATGAAATATGCATAAAAATGTTCTTAAACCTAAAATATGCGAATTCGTACATAAAATAACAAAATATGAAAATTATGCAACAACAATTTTTGTTTTTGAAATATACGTATTATGAATCGAATTTGTATCGATAATCAAAATTTCAATATGCACTTTCTAGACAAATATGCAAATGCCTAAAGTTAGGCCTTGGTCATTAGTAATACTTTTTTTTATTATTAAATATTAAGTTATACAATTTAGTTTTGTCTAGAATTTTAAAACTAGCGTCATCAGGTCCGAGTTTGACGAGAAAACACTGATAACAAAAACAAATTAATTACTAAAGTAATCCTTAATACAATTAAGCCACAGTTGAACGTTGGTTTAGTTCAAACTACGCTTAAGAAAATTTAAGTTGGCATTAAATTATGGTGCAACAATCTTAAATTTTAAGTTAGACTTAAGCTACGCTTAATTTTTAAGTTGTATTGGTGCAAACGGCCATGAGAGTTCTTAGTTCCGTTTCGCAAGTATTGGACCCTGGTTTTTCTTCCTTTACCACGAGGTATCCATGCAGATGCGCCGTTTATGGGAGGGGGTAAGGCCGTAGGGGCCAGTCCCCTCTAGGCATCATAAACTATGTATAAATAATAACTTCTTTCAAAAATCTGTATAGAAGTTCGGAATGTTTATAAGTTATAATCACGGCCTACAAATTTTACTATTAAGAGGGTAAATAATTGAAAGTAAAATATTTTGGACCAAAAAGATAATGCCCCCTCCCCCCCACCCAGAAGACGAATCAAATCCGATACTGTATCCGTGTGTAAGACGGGTGTGGCCGATGCGGAGTCTGTTGATATAAAATCAATTTTTATTAGCTAAAAAATCTAGATAATTCTCTGCTGCACGAAAAAACATTGGATCATGTACATTATGTTTTTGTTGGGCTCTGTTCTAATAATATAACAATGCGCAAACAATTGTAATATATGTAATATGTTTATCGCGTAAAGCAAATCGGTCGATAAAATTCTAGTTTGTTTGTTTATTTAGTTGTAAAATTATTACTTTAACATTTTTTTTTTCAGATTACAAGATATAACAGGGATTCGATACCGTAATTTTTTGTCTTTGTCCAACACACGCGCGACACATAATTTTAGACGTGTTCTTTGCCAAAAATACCAATTGATCTAACGAAGCGATAGAATTCTAAAAACAGATTTGAATTTTTCGTCTTTTAAGTCTACTAGAAATCGACTTTCTCACATCTTGGATTTTAGATTCTGAGCGAAGCGAATGTATTGATTTTACAATGATGTGTGTTTTTTTTTTGTTTTTTTTTAATTTTTTTAATTTTTTTAATTTTTTAATTGTTGTGTCTGTCATCACCTTTTAGGACAGTAAAAGTGCTTGGATTTTCTTTAACAGTAACTTTTCTGATAGGAAAGTGAATCTAGTTGGTACTTTGGGGGAGTCAAAAGTAAAAATTTCCCAGTAGTTTTCAAAAGCGACGTGAAAAACAAAAGAAAAATTAAGGAAAAATGGGAATTTTTACGCAAAATCTGTTTTCGAGAAAATCGATTTTGGTTTTTGGTGTAACTCTAAAACAAATGACCGTAGGGACATGAAATTTTGACTGAATGTTTATATTAGCATTTTCTATACACCATAAAATTTTGAAAATATTTTGACTCTTTTTGAGCTGTTTACGGACATTGTCAGTTTTCAATTTTTTAGTTTTTTTTTCTATAAATATCAATAAAATTTTATCTGTCGAGTAAAAAAGCTTTAAAATTTAATATAAGGCTCCGGATATATCGTTCAGTTGAAAAATATTAAAAATACATAGGCACAATTTTTTTTTATAAGCATTTAAAGTTCAAATTTTGACAACATTTATCAAATTTATAATTGTATAAAATAAATATGTATAAAATGTTTAACTTTTATGGCTAAGGATTGAAAATTTAAAACAAGGCTCCACGTAAATAGGTTATATATAAATTACTTTATTCACAATAATATCATCAAATATACTTGGTAATATCATAGGCTGACTGACCGTTTTCGCTCAGAATCGTTTTTCTTATACAATGATATTATATCATTGAATTCAAATTTAACACCATCCATTACAGTGACCCACTTGTAACCTACTGTACAGCAGAGCGACATCCACTTTTTAATTTTAATTTCTTCAAAAATTGAATCAGCACAATTTTTTAATTCCTTTTTTAATTATAATAATTTTTTTAGGAATTTGGGAGATAATATCAAAAATGTGGGAAGTCGATTCCAAGAAGACTTATAGTATATGGTAGTATCTAAAAAGCCTTTATAATAAAGGCTTTAATATGAAGGCTGTCTAGTAGAATCTATAGCCGTGACAATAATGACTATAATAGATACCCTAAAGCATAGAACAATAGTATGGTAATTCCGAGAATTTTCTTTGAGTTCTCGCGAAGCTGCCGCACTGTCCGTCTCATTGATAAGCGTACTATACAGTACCACACAGTACCACCACAGATTACCACTTAGCCGCAAAGATAACACGGGAATCAAAATTGTTCGTATCATTCGTTTTCGTTTACCTGCTTAAATATTGTTTAATAAATGATGATCATCGTGACAAAGTATTTAAGTACACAGTGACGTCTAGTCAATTAGATGTTCGTTGTGTCATTTATCCGTTGAAATTTGATTGTGTTGCCGCATCTTGTCGATAATACGTAAATTTTTTTCCCTCGATAGAAGGCTCAGGTCCGTTATTTAACCGATCGACAGGAGTTAATCAATGTGGGAACTGGACTGGTGGATTGAAATTTAGAATAAATTACATTGTTATCATTGTACGGTAATTGTTGTTGGACAGCTAAATGGAGTCGCCTGGTGAGTAACTGTAGTTAATGGGTACTGGTACTGTAGCATTGGACTCATATCAAATTTGTATATTGGTATCTGATTTTAGAAGAAATAAACGGTCACAGCGAGGCCAAAGATGAGACAAAAGTAGTAGAATGCGCTGTAAAGGAAGAGTCTTCTGAATGTACTGCAAAGGAGAAATCTATTGAAAGTGCCGTAAAGGCGATAGCTACCGAAAGTGTTGTGGAGGAGCAAACGACAGAATCTGCTGATAAAGATGAAGCATGTGATTTGATCCTTGATTCCCCGTCTGTGGAATTCACTATAATACACAACAAAGACAAGTACACGGTTTCCATGCCATTATTGTCCACAATTGCGCAACTTAAAGACAAATTGGTTGACATGATAGGCGTACCAAGCAAGATGCAAAAAATCATGATCAAGGGTTTGGCAAAAGACGATCAAACTCTAGAGTCTTTGAATGTTAGTTCCTCTTCCAAAATAATGGTAGTCGGTGCCAAGTTACAAGATATTGTAGCTGTATCAGTAGCTAATGTTGAGGAGGTTTGTGAGAATCGCTTTTTTAAATTATTACAAATTTATAATACTTGTACTTTTCTTAGGAATCGGGTTCATCAAAATCAGGTTCATCGGTTAAAGAACCATTATGTAAGAAAAAATTGCATCTAAAAGTGTTGGAACGAGGTATACCCGATGATGCTTTGGTTGGGATTTTAAATATCAAGGTTTGTTTGTCCTTATTAATAAGTTTATCAATATATGTATCTGTGATGGGCATCAATTAACGCCAATCGGTAATTACATAGTTGGTAATATATAAACAAGTTATTAAAAAATGCATTATATTGGGAACTAGTTTTTTTTCTTATCTTCAATTAGCTAGGTAAAGCAAATTTTTGAATTAGTAACTATCAATTAAATATTTATATTTATTCATTTCTATTAATTATTCATTTTAATAGGTAATAACTAATAAGTACTAAGTAGATAATATTTATGTGTATTTTCTATATTTTCAATACTATATTGGTATCATACAATTTTCGAAATCGCAAAACAATATTGGAAAAATCGAAACAATTTCAATACACAATATTATTTAATGTTCTCTGAAAAAATAATTTTTAATAATTTAGTTAAATATTATATTTAACATGGTGTTTGTGATAATTTAATTTTAAAGACACTATGAAATTAAAATATTACTTAGGTGATATTATCTAAGTAACCTATACTCCTTCTCAAAAGAGAATAATCAGTCTGCCGATCGATTTTTATCAGTGCTGCGCTTCTCCCTCCAACTACCTAGAGTGGCTGTGTTAGCACAATTCTCAAGATGTTAGCCAATCGCATCATTCACGATTTGTAAAAAGTGATAGTTCTCTTTTGCGACAGAGTATAGTTAATATTTTCTATTTTGAAAACAAAAAATTTAATTAACATATTAAAATGTTGTAATTGTTTAACTATTGACAACAATCATATGGTGAAAACATATTAAGGCCCCTCCTCCTTTCACCTAAAATTATGGGTATTAGAAATCATAATATTTTGTATTTTAGGATCCATTACCACCACACCCTTTAAGTGGAATGCTTAATAAGCACGGGGGAAAAGTAAGACTGACATTTAAATTGGAAGTGGATCAACTTTGGATAGGTACTAAAGAACGAACTCAAAAGGTTGCTATGAATACTATCAGGCATGTGGTTAGTGAGCCAATCGAAGGACATGAAGAGTATCATATAGTGGTAAGTCTTTACTTATTTTATACAATGAGTACTGAGTAGATATAAATTATCTATCACTATAATCTTAAAATAACTTGTTTTTCAGTATAATACTGTAATATATTAGATATATATAATATATATAATTTATAAAATTATACTTAAAAACAAGTTATTTAAAGATTACTGTGATTGATTTCTTATGGGCTTACTTTTTTAAAAAATCCTGATTTTTTTCTTTAAATTATACAAAATATGTATTATCTGGTTTCAAATAACTTGTTTTAATAGATTTTAGCTTACCCTCAGAAACTTAATGTATATAATATATCTAATGGCTAATACTACAATCTACAAAATATAGTAAAATTGTTTTATTAAAACCTTGGTATGATTTGTATATAGGTATTTTGTATTTTATTTACTTAGAAATAATCCTAATTGTTATTCAAGTAAAACCAAGATATTGTTATTTCATTTTTTTTATACAAAAAAGTATATACAATTTATGTACAAATACTATTTTCTTTTATAATTAATGGATTTTCTAGGAATATAGGTATAGAATCAATATACAATTTTGATAGCTAAATACAGTTTTAATTTACTTTTAAATGTCTTTAACAATTGTATCTTTTAAACTATATTATTGCAGATAGCTACTTATAAAATGTAAATTAATTACATAATATTAATATTATATTTTATATTTTAACATTCAAGTATGCTGATGATTAACTTTCAATTACATAAAAATCAACAACTCGTTTGCCTGCACAACAGATATTTTTTTTCCTAATAAAAAAAGATTGTTTTACTACAGTTTAAAGATTATACTCTCTTTAAGTTCGATAAAATATTTTTAGTCCTTGTTGTTTTGTAACTATGGGTAGGATAATCAAATTTATAGATCTTTTGGTTTTGTTTGAATTTGAAAAACATCGAAACATTTTTCAACCCATTTTAATCGATAAATACTTGGATTACTTGTTTAAAAACATTTAAAGCATTGCCACCAAAGAATAAATTATTAAATACATTACATTTGATAGTTGAACCTTTTATTAACAAAAATTTGGTCATAGTGATTAA
Source organism: Metopolophium dirhodum (assembly GCF_019925205.1). Lineage (NCBI taxonomy): Eukaryota > Metazoa > Arthropoda > Insecta > Hemiptera > Aphididae > Metopolophium > Metopolophium dirhodum. Next base: position 15,343,916 of record NC_083567.1, read on the forward strand.
TTTTAGAAACTGAAATATTTGAACTTACAACATACTATATAATACATTCATCTATAGATTTTAATAAGTAATAATTTGATAATTGTTTTCAGAATTTATCAATATGATCATAAAAATATATTAATTGCTACTTGTACATAAATTAAAGAAATAATATTGATTATACTAGTATGTAGTAATACAATATGAAAATATTTATGTATATTCATTAAATAATGCTTTTTGTCTATTTTTATAACAGGGTTTCCAGTTGGGAACAACAGAAGCATCTCGTTACTGGGTATACTGGGTACCAGCACAGTATGTAGACTCCATAAAAGAAGCTATATTTGGTGGTTGATCGTGTGTTGTTGTGATTCTAGTCGATTTTTTTCCATACAACACTTTTATTATATACATTCATTAAATCAAATTATATATATATGGATGTTTAATTTAATTTTAACAGCTCAAAATTTTGATTTCTATTATTATTCTTGAAAAAATTACCAGATTGTATTTATAAAAATTATTTTGTTTTCCAATACTGTAAATTACAAGTACACATTTCCAGAACGAATGATAAATATTTCGATAATGTATAAAATAAAAATCAAGTTCCTCGAAATAATAAATTGTGTATTTACATTTGCATAGTTTAAAACCAGTTAAGCGCATCATTTTAAAATGTGAGTGTTTATTTTACTCAATTTAATTATGCTGTATTTTATACAAGTAATATAAAAACTAAGTTTTCTGATAAATGTTGTTTCTTATCATATATTCAGACATGCACTGGTTATTTAATCATGTAAGATATTGATATATATATATATTTGAAGTCATACCAAAATTGTTTAAACATACCCAAGTTTAAAAGATTGACATAATATAATAATTAATAAGTTTTGCACTATTTGTAACGTAGGTATTTTGTGACAATAATCAACTATGCTTATGAATCTGATTTACAAAACGTCAAAAAAAAAAAAAAATTATTAAATTATTAAAAAACAGAAATCACTAACATAATAAAAACTAAAACTATAAATTCTTATACTATAAATATCAGTGTGAAAAAAATTCAATGTAAAATAATAGAATTGATAGATGACAACAATTAGTAAAAGAAGATAGAAACAACAATTTTGCAGTAAATTTTTATTTTTTTATTTTTATTTTTTAAAATTATGTACGAATACTGCAGGTATTTTATACTCTTTTAAGATATTGATAACGGTAAACATTTGTCAAATAGCTTTGTAGTTTCAAATCGGCAACTGATTATATTATCGGAATTGAAAACATGATAAATGATAATGAATCACCAAAATTACTTTATAATAATTATTACTCATTAGGGCCATTTTATCAATCAATAGTTAAATAGTGGTTTAACTAATCTTGGTTTTTAATTAACCGAAGATTAAAATAATTTTAATTTTATCAATCAAATTTATCCCGAGTTTAAGTGATCTGGGTTTTAATTATAATTACTGATGAGTTTTATTTTTATTTTACCTTTGTGTAACAGTTGTAACTTCTTGTTGAACAATTTCTAATACAATTTTAAAAGTATTTTTAGTCAAACGGAATCTGGCAAAAAAATCCTGGTCGTCCCATTTATTTAAATGGTCTATTCTAGTTGACAATAAATATGGTCTTCAAACTTTATTAAAGTTTTGGTTTATATAACCCAAAAACTCAAACTCTTCATCAGTGCTGCTGTCACTGCTACTGCTACTACTTAAATCAGCCATCTAGGATGAATTTTATTGATTTTATTGATTTTTAAGTACCTACCTACGATATATGTAATGCTGTGATGATGTCAAATTGATAGGCATTATAAATTAAATTGGCAATTACATTTAAATAATCACCTATTTAAAGAATATTTTTATGATATGTCAAAAAATTGTATTATAATAGCCCTACAAAATATAGCAACCTAATAACATTGAACTTAATCACAGATTAAATTCCTTAACTGACCATAAATTGTCAGTTAGTTAAAACTTTGATTAAGGTACAGTTAAGATTTAACCAAGAGATCATAAAATCAAAATTTTAGTTTAACTTAAGATTAATATTAACTCAAGTTTAAATTCATTTAACTGATGATTGATAAAATGGGCCTTACTGATATACTTATAATATTATATAATAATTTATATTTTATTAAACTACTCATTATGCTAACTATAATATCAAAACTCTAGTTGGATATATTTTGATACATTTAAATTAATTTTGAATGTTATTTATATCGTGTGTGTGTGAATATTGGTTTTAAGTTAAAATGTTGAATAATTATTTTTAATTTTTCAACAATTTTATATTATATAAATAAAGGAAATATTATACTCTGCACCCAATAAGAGCGCACCGCGCTGGCGCATCCAAATGAATCGCAGAGCGACGTCCGGGTCTATTCGCTCTGTCATTGGTCGCCGGGCGTCGGTCGGGTTCGCCGCCGTCGTGAATACAGGGAACTGAAGTAATAATGCGTTTCACGCGTAGTATACAGTAAAATAATACACATATTTTTCGTTTTTTTTTCTTAACATAGGTATTGCACACAATATATCATAAACGTTTTTACTCTTACCACCATTTTTTCCCTTAATTTTTGTACCTACGTAACCCCGCGTAATACCGTTGAAATGGTGTGATAATATACAACACTCTGTATACACAGTTGACCCTGCCGCCGCCGGAACACGCTGCGGTAGCGCACTCTGTCATGCGCGAACTTCGACCGGTTTTCGTACGCCGCCCGGTGCGCTCTTATTTGGTACAGAGTATTACAATACAATAGGTACCTCTCTATATTATTTATATAATTAATACCTAATATTTTTAAATTAATTACGATACACTGAGGGTGGCATTACTCTAATTTTATTGAGTGGATCTTCTCCCCCAGTCACCCATTCTCAATTAACGAGTATGGTACTACACTTGTAAGTTGTAGGTAATCATTAGATTTAAAAATAGACTATGGCTTTATTTTGAAATTCAGATTGAATATTTAATTTGTCTTTATCGAGGTATACAAAATATAACATATAACTAGTCAATGAACGAAAATAATATGCAACATATCCTGGTTCTATGTATATTAAATAGAAATGGCTATCAAAGTTCTTTGATTTAATTAAACAATTATTGAAAAGGTGAGGAAAAAAATAAAGCTTTTCGAAGATGATACTGATTGTGACACAACAGCAGATGAAGAAATGGGCAGAAAGAAAATGTAAAAAATATCACAACAAACATTATTCAGATGATGAAGGGGATAGTGAATTATTTCTGCTACACACTTTAAGAAGAAGGCTTCTTGGTTTGTTTTCAAGTTCAATAACTTATGCCTTTGGATACAAATTATGAAGATTACAATAATTCAAACAGTAGCAAATTATATTTAATCTTTTTTGCCATACAAATGTAAATATTTAAAAATGTGTCAATAATTTTATTTTATTGTATACATAACATTGTATGCATCACAAATAATTATTAATAGTCCACTTAATATTATATATTATGATTTGTAATAAATACAAATGTCATCTTCACCAATAAGGAGGAAACATTTTAATAATAATAATATTGATTCTGTACCAAAATTTCACTTATTGAATAAGTACATTTTAAATATTTTTAAAAATGTGTACCTATGTGACATATCATAATGAATAAATACATATTATTATATATTTTATATTAATTGATATGCATTTTTGATTTATTATTTTCATGTCATGATTACAATGTCATGTGTAGTTTTAAAATGTATACATTATATGTATAGTTAATTTATTCAAATCAATTGTACACCTGGAAACACAGAAATTGAAAATATAAATGACCAATGCATTTGTTTATTACAAATATTATTTATTTATGTTAAAAAATGATTAGTTATGGATGTAAATAATTAGATGAATGTAATTGACAACATTATTGAAATCACAAAAGGTAATATAAAAATAGTTGCTTGTGGTAGGTTGAACAACACATTAAAACAAAATATTGCAGTAAAACCGAAAAAAAAAACAATATCATTAGTTTTAAAGCTAAATGTCACACTGTAGTGTATTAATAATATTAGTAATTCACAAAGTGGATCTGTATCGATTGATTGGAGACAGTATAAATTATATATATACAAAAGAAACATTTTTTTTACAACTGAAAGAATATTGAAGGAACATTGAACCATAGACTCAATACTTATAAATTATAATATATTATAAGTCTATGCACGGAACATTGTTGTTGGTTTAAGATCAAGGAACTTGAGGACATCATAATATAAATCAATTGGTGTACAAGGAAAAATACGGCAAAAAAAATTATTTAAAGTGTCAAAATATGCTCATCATTAATTTAAAGGTGGCTGCAACACCATTCGTGCAATTGTCTATAAAGTGTAGTTCATCTGCAGTAACCACATGTTAACAGATAGTGGTAATGTAACAATATTGAGACATTTAATCTGTGACATGTAATTACAGAGGAACAGTTTTTTGTACATATTATTGAATCAAAAACAAAATATTGCAGTAAGACATAACATCAAACACGAAGGTGGTGTTCTGCCGTTACACGGTATTTGACTTACAAATTTTGCATTTATGATAATTTTCAATAAGTAATGAAATAAATACTAAATTGGTTTCAGGAGGCGCATGCATTAAATTACAATTAAAAAATATACGGGTAATATTAAATACATGTTCATTTGAATTAAATTAAGTTGAGCTTCAATTGTTCTTGATATAAATAAATATATATAAATATTAATAGAAAAGTATGAAAATATTGAGACCTTTAATTGAAAAATATTGTTATTACAAAGAATCACAGCCTAAAAATAAAACAAAACAAATAAACATCAAATTATTGTAATTATATAAATAAAAAAATGTTGAGTATTCAGATTAAAGTAAAAAAATAAATAGCACACAACTCGTGTTTTGAAAAACGTGTTATACATAAAGTGTTACAAGTTATTAAACGTCAGCAAACCAAAACATTAAGGTAAAATATTACTTATAAATATAATATTATACAAATAATGTTTTGTTTTAGTAACTTGTTACATCCCATCGTATAGTATAAGTAAAAAAAAAATATATTGTATCTCTAAAATGTAATAAATAAAAATTCACAATAGAAAAATACAAGATTGCATACACAATACATTTTTTTTAATTCACGCACACACATACACACACATAAAAAAAATTCAACGACAATATAGTTTGAGTGGTTGATTTTGGATCGTATTAAAACAGACCAACAGACTGTTTGATTTTTGTACGCTTCCATTTCGGCAGTTGTAGGAATTCATTTTTGTTCATGTCTAATAAGCCCTGCAAAAAATAATACAATATAGATATATCAGTTATATAAATGTATATTACAGGTGGCAAATAATTTCTCAAGTATAATATTTTTCCTCAATATGTTTAGTTGTAGCCTTGCAGGTATAGTTAATATAAAATAGGTAGTGAACTAACTAGGAAGTACCTACATTGGATATTACTTACATTATTATAGACGATTACTATATAATATTAATTATGATAATTGATAAATAATAGTATAATAAAATTGTTTAGATTCTGAGCGAAGCGATGAATGTATTGATTTTACAATGATGAGTGTTTTTTTTTTATTTTTTTTTGCATTTTTGTGTCTGTCATCACCTTTTAGGACAGTAAAAGTACTTGGATTTTCTTCAACAGTAACTATTCTGATAGGAAAGTGAATCTAGTTGGTACTTTGGGGGGTCAAAAGTAAAAATTTAGTAGTTTTCAAAAGCGACGTGAAAAACAAAAGAAAAATTAAGGAAAAACGGGAATTTTTACGCAAAATCTGTTTTCGAGAAAATCGATTTTGGTTTTTGGTGTAACTCTAAAACAAATGACCGTAGGGACATGCAATTTTGACTGAATGTTTATATTAGCATTTTCTATACACCATAAAATTTGGAAAATATTTTGACTCTTTTTGAGCTGTTTACGAACATTGTCAATTTTAAATTTTTTTAGTTTTTTTTTCTATAAATATCAATAAAATTTTATCTGTTGAGTAAAAAAGCTTGAAAATTTAATAGAAGGCTCCAAGGTTATTGATTCAAAGGCAGATGAAAAAAATTAAAAATCCTTAGTCAGTTTTTATTTATAAGCATTTAAAGTTCAAATTTTGACAAAATACGGAAAAATCACAAAAATTAGCAAATTATTTTGAGTTGAAAATTCATAAAAATTTTTCTTTTTAAATCGAAGATTTTAAAATGTAATATAAGATTACTCATAAGTTTGTCTACCTTTATCAAAAAAAAAAATATCTACAAGAAACTTAAATTAAATTTTTATGAGTATCTGAAATTTATATTTTTACAACATTTGATATTCACTCGATTTCTCATGTAACAATTTTCTTATTTTATTGTAATTAAAAAACGAATGACTGTAGATACTTGAAAATTTCACTGAATGTTTATATTAGCATTTTCTATACATCATACGATTTTGAAAATATTTTGACTCTTTTTGAGCTGTTTACGGACATTCTCAGTTTTTAATTTTTTTAGTTTTTTTTTCTATAAATATCAATAATTTTATTTGTTGGGTAAAAAAACGTGAAAATTTAATATAACGCTCCTGATATATCGTTCTAATAGCGGTTGAAAAATATTAAAAATACATAGGCACAATTTTTTTTTATAAGCATTTAAAGTTCAAATTTTGACAACATTTATCAAATTTATAATTTATTAATTATTTTGTAGTTATAAATGTATAAAATGTTTAACTTTTATGGCTAAGGATTGAAAATTTAAAACAAGGCTCCACGTAAATAGGTTATATATAAATTACTTTATTCACAATAATATCATCAAATATACTTGGTAATATCATAGGCTGACTGGCCGTTTTCGTTCAGAATCGTTTTTCTTATACAATGATATTATATCATTGAATTCAAATTTAACACCATCCATTACAGTGACCCACTTGTAACCTACTGTACAGCAGAGCGACATCCACTTATCCACCTTTTTTATATTATTGTTTAAATGTATTTTAAAAATTGTTCTCTGCTTAAAAGTCCCACAGGCCACAAATAACGAATTGATTTTGATTATTTATAAATTTTCATTGGTTAGATATATTCTAAAAACGAACACTCTCAAAATTCACCAATTTATTATGCCCCTGATAACCTATAGATGAGAATTTGATTGAATTTTTTTTTTTTGGAACTAAAATCGAGTTCATAAAATACAAGCAAATTAAAAGGCAAACAAATTAATTCTTTAATTATTAATTTAGAAAATTATATAATCTTTACAAATAATAGGACAATAAGCATAATGGATGTTTTATATATTGTGGCTTGAATGATGTGAGTGATGAACTATTCAGAGAGGTACTTTAGCGTGAATTTATAGATTTTTTAGGAAATTTGTGTATTTAACAAATAAGATTTTGGGACCATTGTCACTTGAGCCGTCTAGGAGGGGTCTAGGGACGGAGATGAACGGTATATTTTTAGCATGCTGACGGCGGTTGGTATGATTTTAAAGGCGATTTCTGAATTTAGAGTAGTATAGTTAGGCTGTTTCAGTGACTAGGAATATCTATCTGTATGAGGAGAAAAATAATTATTATAATTTTAGGATAGCTTTGAAAATAATATTTGGGGGAATTAGCCCTCCCCCTTCCAACCATATTAAATTCGTGTCTACGGCACCGTCTGGGTAAGTATCTACTGCTTTGTTGATTGTAAAATAATCAAAATCATAATATGTGTTATCAGAATAAAAATTGCATAACATTAAACATGGCGGTTATTTTTTATTATTAATTGTTCGCACTTCGCAATATAACAATACGTTTTTTAAACTTTAAGGTTGTTGAGCCGTTGATAAAAAATAATATATTAATATAATAATAACTACATTTTTTACAATTGATCCAATTAACAATTACTCCACTCCACCCAATGTATGTCGTGTTATATATCAAGAGAATGTTCAGGGGCTATAATTGGATTAAAATATTGTAGTTCCCGAAATATAATACCATTTAGATTGTAGGTCTTCGAATCTTCACATTATACTATTTTTAGCATATTAATCTCAATAGTTGTTTAAAGGAGCGCGCACAACACAATTTTTTTTTATTCAAATTAATAAAAAGTTAAATTATTCTATACAGATTTATCAAAACAATCCGATGAAAAAAATGTATTATTTTAAGAAATATTGATGAAAATTTAAAACAGCCACGTAAAGGCACGTAAAAGTTTCACCCTTCATAGTAAACGCAATAATATTCAGATTTTAAAATTATAATACTATCGATTTATTATGGTTGTCGTAATGTCGTGCCACAATTTATTACTACGACGCGACGCGTGACCATACTGCTAGTGAGCAGAGTGGTTTGATAAAAATTACTCTGAAAATATTTCCAAATCCATTTGAAGTTCAAATGTTTACAAAATTAAATTGTATATTTTCAGAATTACGAACAACGGTAAGAACAACTTATATATATACGAATATTATGAATACAGAATAACCTAAACCTTGTATATGTTCAATACTTAGCTATAAAAACTTAAAATATTTTATATTTTTTAACTAAAAAATTATTTATTTACGTTATTTAGACGAATGTGCAGGACCTCAAACGCTTATATTATAAGCTTTTTGACCGAGCATAAAAATGTTATTAACACTTATGTAAAAAATACTTTATGTAAAAAACGAAAATCTTAAATGCCTATAAAATAGCTACAAATTAGTGTTAATATTTTGAAAATTACGTTTTCTATAAAAAAATAATAGGTAATTCAAGTAATATTGGAGTGTTTCAAGTTTTTAAATTACAAAAAAATAAAAAAAAATCGTTATTTTTTTGATTGTTATTTTACGTGTGAATATTCAATTTGAACATCAAACGTTCATAGAAATTAATGTGGATTTAAAATAAATTTAAGTAAATAGTTAAATCTTATTTACTTATTAGGTAAGTACCTACTTATAAAATATTTTAAGCAAATGTATAGCAACGCATATCATTATGCATTAGGTACACGAGTGGGACTCTTTTTAAGTCTAAAATAACGGAATCAGAATGGTAATGAGACATTACTAATGACTAATGGTTATCTTTGTAGGTACTTATTATTCATTATAAATCAATTATTATCTATTAATTATTATGTAAAGTGTACTTTGAACGAGGCCGGTGACAAGTAGAGCTCCAGTCTGGTGGGATCGACGCCGTCTGGTAGAGGTCTCTGGAGTAGCTGGGCGGCCGGATAGGATTCTTGAGTGATACGCGCCAACTCTATTTCGACAAGCTGCGTCTCACCAGGTTTGTGGTTATGCTGAAACCATAAAACAAACGTTTTTATCTTCGGCTAAATACTTATTATATAATATTAGTTTATTACTTAACGTCTCAGAAGAGATTAAAATATTTTTTTTAAATTAGTTTTTTCTCGATTTTGAGAGCAAAGATTAAAACTATTAGGATGTTTATCTACAATATACTGTCCTTTTCACCCAGTTTTATAATACATCTAATTACATATTTATTCAAATGTTAATTAATGTTTATGTAGTTAAGCTGAAAAGCAAGCACTAGAAGCACTGGAATTGGAGATGTATGGAAATGTTAAGCTGAATAGCACGAAAACCAAATAAGGAAGTGAAAATGTTGAAGCTAGGAAGAACATTTTCTGATGATTGTCACTAATTAAATTAATTAAGAGACAGTTTCGATTGTTTGGACATGCTCTAAGACACCTAGAAGAGTTGCAAACTATAATAATAAACAGTATGATGGAAGGGAAAAGAACGCCCAGGACGACCTAGCAATTCATACATCAGGTAAATTAAGAAAGATACGGAAATCCGAAGTTATAAAAAAATGAAAGAAGAAAACCGTAGCACGCTACTCCATATTAAGAAGAAAATGTATGAATCATAAATATGGATTAATAAGTAACCATTAATTGTAAAATTGAATTGATATTAAATATACTTTATTACATTATCCATTTGTACTAATGTAATTAGGTTTATTTATTATAATTGGCATATTCCTTATATTTGTTATGAAAAGGTAAATATAAAAAAATGATATCGTATCATTGTATACGAAAAACGATTCTGAGCGGAGACGGTTTGTCAGTCTGGATATTTTATATTTTATTATAGCCTGTTAAGTTGAATTAATATTATAAATTACAACAAAATAACTAAAATCGTTATTTTTATTTTTATTTTTAATCGTTTCTGTGGTGATATGAAGTACCATTTTGATCCAATTTGCTAAAAGATTGTTGAAATGTTGAAATCGAAGCACTCCTTCTGGTAGAAATTTTGTATACAGGATATAAAAAAAACACCACTGTAAAACCACTAGATTCCTCACTCCGCTCAGAATCTAACACCTAATTAATGCATTTATATAGCGACCACACAGTAATTGAAAGAGCTGCACCATAATAGAAAAAGTATTAATATATTTTTTGATTAGGTATAAAAATGTCTGTACATAGCTATTTAATCAGTTTTACATTTTAGTTGTAAATACCTCTCCCCCCTCCCTTTTTGATTAATTAGGGTGGGATGAATATTGTTACCTTCATATTGATTTCAGCGATGTCGTCGCGGTCGCGCCATTCCGGGAAACAGTCCGTAAACCGGAGCGGCTCGAGTCCGGCCCATACCAGAAACGCTTTCGGATCGTTGTCATCGTCGTCGCCGTATTGTCGTTTCCAGTAATCTAACGCCGTCTGCATGGCCGCCCTCCTTTCGGCTTGAAGTCTGGTCGACGATGATCCGCGATGGTTTAACGCTGTTGCCGTAAAGGTAGCGGGCTCCGCGTCAGCGTCATCTCCCTCCTCCGCCGTCAACACCGCCGTCTCGGGCCACCATCCTTGCCACAGCCACAACTCCTCGCCCGTGTCAAGCATGAACGTCGCTAAACGTGAAAACGAAACAGCGGTTTAAAAGACATCGTGCAAATTCTTATCGCGTATTTATAAAATTAAATTATTTTTAAAGAATAAAAACCATTCGTGTGCCACTATGCAATACCAAATAATTAGCTATAATATTTATCAATGACTAATTTGTAATTACACAATACGAGTCTATATTTAAAAAATAAAATGAATACATTTGAAATGTTAATGTCATATTATAATAGATGACGACAAATCACCTACCTGGTTGGCTGACGTTGTACAGGTGATCTTGCAAGTACGGATACGGCGATGGCACATATGCACCAGCCACCAGCGTTGCTTTGAACTGCCCGAGAACTGACGAGAAATGAAACAGTTTCATATCGCTTGCACCATGTCCGACCGGCCGAGACAATTGCTGGTTGCAAAGTCTCCGAGAGTTCTTGCAGCCCAGAGCTATATATATATGAATACACAAACACACAATACAATTTATTATTATAATATTATGCATACGGTTGCCCGTCGTCGTTATTATTATAATTTATTCGAATTTTCAGGTCTTTTACGCCTCAAAATCCTCTATAGTTTTTCATTTCACATACCTCTGAAGAAATCTAATGACTCGTTTGTTTCACTAACAGTCTTCGGTTCCTGCGGGACGACGCCATCGGCTAGTCCTAATTCCGCTCTGTCCAATTTTGACAGACTACCGGCCACTTTTAATGATAGCTGTAATAATATATATTCACACGCAATGTAAATTAGTTAAAAAATTTAACGGAATGTTTTTACGGCATTACAAAAATTTTATAAATTAAATCCTCACCATTAGGTATGTATGAATATATTATTATTAATATCGATTTAGAAGAGTTATCTATAACCACAATAACTTCATATATCTAGTCCAATTATATCCCCAATAAGTTAATTTATAGTCCTATAGTTATGGTCACGGACACGTAGGTCCGAATTAGAAATAGGTATAATGTATATAATGTAACGTGTTTATACTCGTAAATGTATTGTACACGGAAAGACGACACTACAAAATGTAAATCCCATATTATGATGTATAATGTCTATAGACAATAAGTAAACATAATACCAAAGTATATGACGGGTAACGATTAATTCATGACCATTTTGCATTTCAAAACTAGCGGCGATTACATATAGGTTTCGTGCCGGTAGAGGGCCCTCTACCCAGTGTGCATACTTTATATTTTCATGATGTGGATTTCAGACATACTCGAGTAGTCGCGTATATTATTTGTCATTTAATATTTTAATGTATCGGCGAAAACAGCAAAAGAAGCTCACGAAATGGTCTATTTATCATTCGATTAATTTGTTATTATTTGAGCGTGATAAAATTCATTATCGTTCGTGATGATAATGAAATTATTATACGATTACGTAATACGTGATGAATGCCACATACTCGCATTACACAGCTGTATCGTTTTTTCTCCGACTAATTAACTGTTATTATGCCGAGTTGACTGTATTGAGATTTAGAGCAAGAACATATTTTAATGAATTGATCAATTTCGATACCTACTTAAAACGTTAAGAGGCGTGAGTATGTGTGCCATATTACACCCATTAAATAATGTTACGGTCCTATTGTAGTAGTATTAAGTTATTGATTTTAGACTATGAACACCTATTAATTATTATGTAATGTATATAATTACGGTGTTATACATGTTTTAAGTTGGGGGAAGATTGATTTGAAATTGAACTACTTACTAGTTTTTAAATTTAATTAAAAAGATCATTGATCTTTAATGCAAAGGAATATAATATGTTCAATTTTTTTACACTTTTACTTAATATTTATCACGTTTTGGATGCCGACCCCGTAGACATCTTGTCTCCGTTTTACAAACGTACAACAAAGCATATAATTTATATTTAGCTGTTCAAATATTGTATTAGCTTTAATATTAGAGTGAATTGATTTATTATCAAACTTAAATATAAAGACATTTACCATGGTACGACCAAGTGGGTTTACAATATTTCATTTTTTAAACTATAATATTTTACATACTCATAATATTGGCTCTTAACGCTCAACTTTTATATATTTTCATCTTGTCTTAACCTGTATAATGTAGATGTTTACTATTACATTTTTTTCTTTATACTTAAAGATTTAAATAGAATTACTATAATAATAAAAATGAATACTTAATTTGCATCTTTAAATTGATATTTGTCCAACTCTAAATAAGTTTATAATAATACATTAATGTTATTTACTATTTTTGAGATATTTATTTTTAATATTAAATAATAACCGGACAAGTGTTCAAATATACTTTGTTTATAAACGTAATTTGTTCATAACAAATTTTGAAGTTTATAAAACTGACAATAAACCGTTATTCGCAAACAAAAAAAAACCTGTTGATATATTATAATTAAAAAATCATTTAAGATTTAACATAAGCCAGACTCATTTATAAAATAAAACTATTAAAAAACAAAAAAAAATACTCGGTACTCGAGAATACGGTACTATAAATCAGTAAATACTTCTATATTTATATAGAACGATATAAAAAAATAAAACTTATATACTATAGTATGTTTAACTTGTCCGTTACTTATTAAAATCTAAATTGTGTACTTGATGTCTTGATAAACACAAAATTGAATAATTGATGGTAAATCACCACATGTTAGATCTAACATTATAGGAAGGAACATACCTCTCTGATTGCATCTGAAGATCCGTTCCCGTGCCAAATGAAAACTGTGCCGTTTTCAGAGTTGAGAAGAACAAACGACGTTTGGCTACGTAATTGCGTTGTAGAACACAGTACCTCGGTTAAATGGGCTTCACTCTCATTCGCCCCGTGGACCATGAATAGACGCCAAGTGCCTGAAATTGGTGTATTTTGATTACAATCGTCTCATATATTATTATAGATCGTGAATTTGTGGCTTCGTGAGCATTCTATTAAAAGGAAATTAGCGTATTTTTAAATCGAGTTTTTACGTGTATTATCGTCAAAAATATTATACATAAAATGGTACGATTATATATATTGGTACCCGCACATTACATCCATCTAGACAAGTAATACACCATCCTCCAGATAAGAAACACGTATAATTGTAAATCAAATGTTGGTTTTGCTCTCTTTTAAAATTGTTTATCGAAACGACCAGGTTTGTAATTTATTATAAAACAACATTGAATCAATTTAATATAATAACAAAATTACTTGGTGTTCCATTTCTCTTGCCACGGTAAACGATCGCGGTCCCCTTGAACAGATTCCAAAACGCCGGCGGTTCGTGACCTTGGTCAATCCTCAACTGCGGTCCCTGTTCTGTGTCTAGTTGTACGGTCAACAGAGCGGCTGCACCCTGATCGTTTTGGGTAGCGTCACGACCATGCCAATACCAGTACGCACAGCGATTTCTGCCAGAAGTGACCATTCGACGGGACGGTAACCCGCTGAGTTCTCTACCTGTAGATAATCAACTTGAAGTTAAGTAAATATTGATCTTATATACACTTACGTATATCATAATGGTCATAAAGAGCCTAAAATTGAAATCAAGGCCATTTTAGAGGTGACCAGACCTCAAACAAGAATTATATTCTTTTTATAAATTATAAACAATATTTCCAATTTTTCAAGTATAACGTAACAAAATTAAAGGTATTTATCAACCATAGATTACAATGTACATTCAAATATTCAATTTTTTTAAAAATATTGTATACATTTTTAGTATAAAAATATATACTAGATTAGTGGTTCCCACCTCTTCTATTCTAGGCTCTCTTTGTAGTAATCCCGCACTCTTCCTAAAAAAATTATTTACGGACGTCGTGATGGCATAAAACAATTAAGTACCCCGGCGAAGATTTTGAGTGTTTAGCGGCTAAATACTCATAATCTTTATCGACATCCGTAATAACCGGTCATTATTATTTTTTTATTTTTTCCTTGAATTGTAAAATACAAATAATTAAGTAAATACAAATTTTACTTCGTGATTAATGCTTGCGCCTCCCCAGAAATGTGTACAGGCCCTTTAGAGAATATTTTTATATGAATGCACTACAGTATACTACACAATTTGTAAAATGTTAGCCACCACCCACCAGTATTAGGTATTTTAAGTAGGTTCTATACAATTATTATAATAGCAAGCATGCATTGCACTTACGTACCTTGAATAGAAACGTTGTATGTCCACCGAATAATGTATGAGTCACCGCTGTGAAATTGACCAGCAGATTTGGGTCCCAATTCGGTGCTGTCGAATTCTCGGACATGCCATACGGTCACCTCCATGGTGTTTATGACGAACTCTCGTAAAGTCTTCAATGATGAGAACACAGAATTGGTTTAACGCTATATATAACGCACATGATATCATACATTATATAAGTCCACCAACTTACCTCTTTGTCGTAGTACGAGGACCCACGACCGAGATGACTACCTTCTAAGACCAAATCGGGCTCATTGACCGACATTTTCAGCATCTCGTCCGCGTCAAACGCGCTTATTTCGGTCGACCAATCGATCTACGGACAAAGTTTCAATATTTAATGTATATTTCACAGTAAATTATATTAACATGATATAAATTATAACGATCAAACTAACGCATGTGGTGTCATGTTCTCCAGTTTCTTTGTCGTCGCTCTTCTTCGACGATCTTATGACCCGACTATAATCCGGCCAATCTAAAAACTTCTCTCGAAACAACACCGTCTCCATATGTTGCGTTATCTTGGCAAATAGCGTCCATTCAGGCCTCTTTGCTCCCGACTTGACGTAGACGGTGTCTTTATCTACGCAAGATAAACACAGGTAAAAACGCCCAACAAATGATAATCGGAAAATATTACCACAATACTTACTTCTGTCACCCAAACACGTGGCTACATCAATCGGACTGACGTCAAATTGTGAATAATCGTAACCGTCGTCGAAAAGTTGACGAGCCAGGTGGATAGCCGGCCTGCGTTTGGCAACGTTCACGTTTTTGCCGTACCACACATATATTTCGCTACCAAAGTCGAAAACCAACGTCTAAAAAATAAAACAAGAACGGTCAAAGTTGGGGCGTAGGAAAATGGGCTAATAATGATAATAATAATAATAAAAAAATTACACACTTTTGAGGGATCTAGTATTTCTATTTTGGCCATGGTTTCCGATATTACTGGCAACATAACGAGCTCATCGTTAGTAACCTCGTACACCACGTTTGTGGAAACGATGGCCGCTTCGTACAATTCATCTTCGTCCGGGTGTCCCGCTCCTTGGCCTGAGCACATAATCCATTTACGATTAATGTTATAAACCATTCCCAGCGAATATAATTGTTGCAAGTCTTACCTTTGATGGAAGACGTTTCACTGGACGTGACGCCCAGAAGAGTCCAAAACTTCTTTTCGTGTTGACTATTGGGCAATGAAGAATCACAATTGATTGTGTACAACTGGTTAGCAAATTTGCAGCCCAGATCTTTCTTATCAAATATGCTTTGAGCCACTTTAGCAGCATGCGATCGTTCAATAACGTTTGAATATTCTCCGATCCAAACGAAAATCTAAACAAATTATAACCGATATGGTTAACAACTAATGTCTTCGATGGAACTGCTATAAAGTTTAATTGATTGTAGAATACATTTGATTTGATTTGATTATATTATAATATATTAAATCTATGCCTATAATATCTTTATAAGAATTAACATGAAACATATATCAACATATAACACTATAATTTAATTTTTGCTTAACATCGATATATATGAATATTTCGGAAAATTATTATTGTTAGTATTATTATGTATAATAATATAAAATGGATTATTATTTTTTTTTTTTAGATTGTTTTATTATAGGTACTAGTTACTTGTATTAAATGGACTTCATATTTTTCCCTTTATAAGGCGTTCAATAATAATAATTACAACATATATATGAAGTAAATCTTACTTGTGAAGGTGTGACTAACACATAGGAATCGCCTTGATTGATAGAATCAGCAGACGGAGAAACAAGACGAGTTTGAACCCGCCGTCGGCCTTTTATATGTAACAACATCAAATCTTTGTATGGTGGTAATAGAGTAGGAGTTGAATCTCCAGACTTCCGAAGATTCACAGATGCAAAATCTTCTTTACTGGCCAATGCTGCAAGAGCTTCTCGAGCCAATGGAGTGTTGATAGTTGCTAAATACCGACCATAACAATGTTGACTTACAAGAATGAATATATAATGTAATATAAGTTAAAGGTATACTTACATGTTTCCAAACTACGTTGTAATAATACATTTGATTTATTTTCTGTATATTTTTGCTGGGCCAGATCACGATTTGTCGCTAATGCTTTTAATGGGTTTTTTGACCCCTCGTGTTTTCTTTGATTAAATTTAACCTTTTTCCGCTGCACGAGTCTGAAAATAAAAAATATAAGTAATATTACATAACATAAAAGTCTATTATTTTCATAATGTTCAATAATTAATAACGAAAATACATATTATATACTTACAAATTAGATCGTGTCGATTTCAAATGATCAAAATCTACATTTTCTATTTGATCGTCATTAGATGTCTGAACCGAACTACCGAAAAATTTATCGAAATCATCATCGATCATAATTGGTACGTTAACGGTTTTTTCTTTTTTTATGTTATTTAATCCATTTTCTAAAGGTATTTTTTCAGACTTGTTATTGAGGTAAGATTTTGTTTTACTATCAGACATTGAAAGACTTCGACGGACATTTATTTGTTTGGTAGACTCATCGCATATTTTATTTTTCATTACACCTTTATAAATAAATACAATTTACTAAAAGTTGATAAATATTTTTAAGTTTAGTTTAATTACTTGAAGATGATTTTTCTAATGAGGTACGCTGAGTGACTGACAGAAGAACAGGCGTAAGAGGTGGTAAAGATTTATTTTGCATTTTTCCAGCTACTGTAAAATTAGTAGTGTCCTTTTGTTCAACTCGTTTTTTCCAATCCTTGGAAGAAGTTTCAAGCCGATTAAGTCGATCAACTAAAATATTATCCATACATTCAACTGGTTCTTCGGTAGACTTAACTTGTCTAGTAAGTTGCTTACGAAGTAAATCTTGAGCCTCCTAAAATACTACAGTTAGGTTTTGTTTTAATAAGCATTAGTTTTAGTTACCTTACATTTATTGAATTATTTGACACCTCGTGATCCTCTGGTTTTATTTTCAATAATCTTTTTTGCCAATCCATCTGACCACTCTTCTTCAAAGCTACTAGCCTATCCCTAATAGATCCTCCATTAACAACCGAAGTGCCATCAGTATTATCACTAGATGGTTCAACTAACTTTTTAGGCTTCGGTAACTCTTCATTTTCTTTGGTCATGGTTCCAAATTTTTCTTGTCTACAATTAAAAAGTTTATTTGAAAAATCACAATTTTATTTGTATATATGATTTTATACCTGAGCAATTCCAATTTTGAATTGCTGTTGAATGATCGATTTATAGCGACATTTCGGGAAATACGATTTTTAATACGTTCACTATCAGCGGATTCTTTTGCCATTTTTACAGGTTGAACTTTAATTTCTGGATTTTTTTTTGTCTTAGCTTTGGATTGAACTTTAATTTCGGTGGATTTTTTCGGATTTTTTGATGGGACTTTATTTTTTAGTACAGTTTTTGTCTCATCTTTTGGTTGGACGATAATATCTGCGATTTTGTTCGTCTCATCTTTTAATTGTTCTTTATTAAGACATTCAATTGGATTTTTTGTAGATTCTGCCATCCCGTTTCTTAAATATATTTTTTCCTCTACTTTGTCAACGTCAATAGTGCAAGTGTTACCTACATTTCATAATCGTAATACGTATATTATTATTTAAATTATTCAACGAATTACGTAAGATTTTGCATGGAAAATTAATTACAGTTGAAGAAGTAGTGTATTGAAAAAAAATGAATAAAACAACAAAACGTTACCATTAAATATACGAAGCCGATCCATTATAAAGCTTCCTAATTTTCTTCTTGGCAATCTTCCTTTTACATTTTAAGCAGAATACAAAAACAATCACCAAAACGCATGCAAAAGCAAAATAATTAATTCTCGTTAAATATTTATTACTATAAATAATATTCTATTTAATTTATACATAACACATACAATAGTATACATAAATACAATTACTGCAAATCATAATTAATATATGTGAGACTAAACAACTAGGCTTCAAATCTAAATAATAAAATATTATTTTGCATAGGTATATTAACTGTGAGATTAGATTCGAAGATAAAAACTATAGATATTTTCAAATCAAGCCAAATGTGAATAAATTAAAATTGAAAACAAACTACGTTATATAAGAAAGACTATTAGTTTAAATACAGCATGTTAATTTCAGATAGTAAAAGAACTAAATTAAATATTGTACATATTATATTTGTTTATAATTTAGAAACAGTACTAATAGTCTAGTATAAGTACTACTGAAGCTAATTGTAATCATTGTTATATTTACATAATACTTTACTACAAGTACGTGACATACCATTATCATCATCGTTTTTGCATTTAGCACTGTTCAGATTTTTAGCTTCTTGTAATTCGTGGTTAGTCACTGGCTGCGTCGAGTAACGATTGGCAGCATTCAGCTTCTTTTCTTGGCACTGTTTATATTTTGACGGTCTACTTTGGGCTATTTATACATAATATACAATATAATACATATTTTCAGTAAAACTATTAAATATTATATCAGCAATTAACATATAGTATAGTTTTATGTAATGAACCCAATTAAGTAGCAGCGTAATTGGCCGGAATGTATGCACGATACAAGTCGAGTCAAATCAAGAGCAAAATTGACAACAGTGTTTTTTAGTATTTTAATTACCTAGTAGGTTATCTGACAATTGTTCTTTACACGTTTACAAATAAAACGGTTAGCAATAAAAATGCTATACAAAATCTCTATACGCGGAGGTATATATTACAGTGTTTTAGAACCAAAAGTTCAAACGCCCTTAGAAAAATTCGTTAATTAGAATATACATTATACATAAGTATATCATATTAAAATACATAAAAAAAATACGATAATTATTCTCTAGAGCGATTATTTTTTTTATCTAACTTAGGTATAATAATATATATATCCTTATATCCAGGTTATTATCATTATCGTTATTACCTATTATTGTTAAACTAATTAATTTTTTTTATATAAAGCTAAATACATTTATCATAAAAAAATAGTTTAAAAGATAAGGTAACAAAACACGTACTTAATAACAATAAAATAAATACCTGTGCAGATATTACTGTTGACATCCGACGATGTGATGCAGATATCTGCAGCGGTCTTATCGAAAATACTTTGGAATTCGCGATTTTTCACCGAAACGCTGTTGGTGCGCTTCAAGGACGCATCGACAACATTCTCGTTATCAGCCCAACTGCGACCGCTGCAGCCGGGTGTCGAAACGTTTCTTACGATCTGATGAGTGTCGTTTTCCGAGTGCGTAGTAACAGCAGTAGTTCTAGAACGATAAATGTAATAAACCGCATGACAACACAATACGCGCGTCATCATAATATTATCATATTTACGCGATTGTCACCTTGAAAAACGTACTTTTTAACGGCATTGATTTCGCTGGGAGTCACAGGCTGCGTGCGAAACCTCGTCCGGTCCCGGGCGCCACGCGTGTGCTGCAGTCTGCAGTCACGGATGCTGCCGGGAGGATCATCTCTGACGACCCCGGACTCCAGGTCAGATATCCGCTGGGCGACCGATGGTCGTTTGGACGACGAACTACACTTGGTCAGACCGTCAGCCGTTGACTTCGACTTTAGAATCGGCCTTTTGTCGTCCGCCGCGGCCGCCACCGCCGCGGCCGACATAATCTTCTTCAAAATTGGCCTGAGACAGTCTCGGTTTGACTCTTCCACCACTGCCGCCTGACAGCGATCCCGAGGCGGGCGGACGTCCCGTTCGCCACGCCTCTTTAGTATGCCATGTGACGGCGGTTCCGGCGACGGTTCGCTCGTTTTCCGTTTCAAAATCGAATGGAGTTCGCTAAAATTGTTGGCGAGCAACGTCTCATCGTCGCAAGACTGACAGCGGTTTTTCAAAATGGGTTTCTGTGTCGACTCGTCGTCAAAACTGGCCGACTGTTTTTTTAGTATGCCCTGTCTGCAGAATGACTTGTGGTTGGACGTTTTTAAGGAACATTGCTGTAGCCGAGGGTCTGCGTTGACGTCCGCCTTTATCGCGGGCGTCATCGGACTGTCTTCGTCGGCGGGCATTATTTCAAGAGATTTCCGTTTCAAAATAGATTTAGAACTATTTGGTTGATGGCGAAGGTAGTGGGGTTGGTGGTGATGGTCCATACTGCTGCAGTGACGATTATTATAATTATTGATATATGAAATTTGATTAGGCAAGTTCAATTGAATAATACTGTGTTCGAACGAATACAAATTATAATTACTTACATACGAGTCGGATAAATAATTAGGGCATTTTGAGCTGGAAAAAAAAATAGTAACAATTTAGTATATGAATTCACTATGTACCAACGTACTATAATGTTTGTTATATCGCGTAATAACAACTAGCCGAGCTGGACCGAAGTGCGTGAATTAATGAATAACATCTTTCCTAACAGCAATAATGCAACCTTACATGGTTTGAGAGTAACAGATCCCCTCCAGTATTTAATAGACCTTCACAATCGAATGATTTACCGTCATTTTAGCATTAATGAAAGGTACCTATAGCGTTTTCCAGCTTTGGTCTATTACACGCTCAATGATTTTAGTGAAATCTGACAATATAGACTAGCTCCTTGGAAAACAAAGAAAATATCGTAAGAAAATATCGGAATACTAGCACGGTTCCACAATATTTCGTCACAACAATGGTTGATTAAAATATTTTTAGTATTATTGCTATTATTACTTATTACGGTGAAAGAATTCCAAGATAAACTAAATCGTCGACAATTATTATGACATCATCAGCATCTATATTATATATAAGTAGGTACATAATATAAACACGGTTAATCGAATAATCTGTATATAATCTTAATATAATATAAGAACTGTAAATTTTTAAAAACATATTATTTTAATCTTCTTACTGCAGTTATGATTTAAAAATACTTTATTCATATAGGTAATCCTTGAAATGTTATTCGAAAAAACCAGTAGTATAACTTTTTTTTTTAAAGTTGGTTGTTATTCTATAGACATTCAGATATTATAATATAGCTACAGAGTATAGATTTGAAAAATATAATACATTATTTTTACCGTTTTTACAAAACTATAAAAACCGTATGGTTATTAAAATACTTATTTTTGTCATAGATAACGATTTTACTGTTCAATATTTCACGATTAAAACATAATTAAATATAATTCGTATAAAAAATCAAATAAATTACATTTTTCAGAATTAACGACTGATTAATATCAATATAGTTTGTATTGTCTTTAAAATATTATATAAAAAAATATTTTAGTTTGATAGCCACAGTCTGTAACTGATGACTTACAAGTCCAACGCATGTATGATGTATGTTATGAACTAATGACTTATAATATTATATATTTATATCGTTAATATACGTATAGTATATAATATATCATATTATATTAAATACATCATTGATTATGAATACATATATAAATATTAATAAATAAATTATAAATAATAATTGATTAGTATTCATAATCAATGATAATAATATGTATTTATTATGTAATTAACAAACATTGCAGCTAATAACCAGTCTATTTCCGGGCTTCAGCTCAATGGAAAAAAAAAACATAATTTTAATTTTAGTATGGACAGAAAAAAAACAATAACATTAAAATAATGTATAGTAGATAACAGAATAAAATAATAACATGAGCAAACGTTAAATAAATTATTAAAAAATATTAAATTGTAATTTTGAATACTTTTTTTAAGGGACTTGTTTAAGTTTCAAGTAAAAGTTCTCAGGGGTTCACGGGGGGAAATAAAATAATAGGAATGTTAATTTATATGTTGGTGTTACTGTTACCATAATTAGCTTCTATTAAACTACAATATACGATTTAAAAAAAAAAATGGTAGTGTAATTAATACTGATAATAGTAATACTGAATAGCAACCATTATAGGTATATATAAAAATGATAAATTTTATTATTTCAGTATCAACTTGTTACTGCGTGATGTTCTCATTAAGGTATTTATCGAGCAATTCTTTAATTTTAAAAATATATATTTTTTGTAGGCCAAGTTGTTAGGTACCTACTTAATTTTTTATAACTACGTCACAGATTTTCAACCTTTCATCTAAACCGACAATATTTAAACAGCCAAATAATTTTATCTGTTCGTCTCAAACCACATGCATATTTAATTTTAAATAACTAATAACTATTTCTTAAATTGTTTAAATTAAATTTGAAATTCTCACATTTTAGGTATTTATTTTAATTTTATTACTGAATTACTAAAGTAGATGTGTTATAATAATTTTAAAATAATAATTACACTATAAATATGAATACATGGGTAGCAATTATTGAATTATTGTAATTTATGTTAAGTGATTAAAATTTTAAAAATATAGGTAAGATTTAAAATTCTAATAGGTAGGTACATAATCTACTGAATTAATACTTTAACTATTATTACGTTTTATGTGTAATGCATTTAGATTGACTTACATCATAATACGTTGGAGTTTTTCCGATTTTAAATGTTAAGTTACATTCCAGTCGTCCTGAAAAACAATCATTTACTTATTTAAAATTAATAATATAATATAATGGTACATATAAGTAGGTTATATTAGTAACAAAATACAAGTAATTATTTTATAATTCAAGAATAGTTTTTTTGATAGCCACGTGCTCAACAATACATAGAATGTGTGAATGTGTGATTAGTATGTTTAGACTAATATAAAGTAGGTAGGTATTATAGTGGTATGTGCACTGCGTTGTTAAACACAATATTTAGGCTTTTCACTACATATATCTAATATCTATACCTTAAGGCCCAAGGGGAAACAAATCTTTAAAATTAGTATGCATAATATCTACTATACACACATAAACGGTGTACATAAGCAGGTAGGTATTACAGAGAGGAAAAGCAAATTGTAGATATCTTCGGGGCGAAAATATACATATATACAGAGTGAAGAATTCGAGAACTCAATTTAGAGAAAGTTGTCACTAATCAATTGTCAAAGTGAACAAAATAAGAAAGTTAACCACCTCGTTTAACGATTTAATGTCTTATATGTATACGACTTGAGTCGACTTGCAAAAAACGCGAGAATAATGACTTAATTTTTAAAACTCGACAGTTAGGTACTATGTTACGAACGTTGAGCACAGTATAATTTATTTCAGTGTACAAGAAATAACTGTAATAATATGGCTGATATCGCAAATTGCTTCGATATAACTATATTATATTTATGAATAAAATCTAATATACGAAAAAAATAGTTAAAACAATTGGTAAAACGATTCGAACAAAATTATTATTATTTTGACAAAATGACACACCTTTGTAGTATGTCTCCATTGTAAACACTATTCGTGTTGCTTTATTTGGCGGGTCAAGATTAAATTTAATTATCATACTATAGAATATACATCTATACATAAACCATACTTGTGTGTGTTAATTCTCTGTCATTATATTTTTGAAACTCAATATGTTTTGTTTTTTTATTTTTCGACTGACTACATATATTATTACAATAAAGGTAGTATTATATATGTATACAATATTTTACGACAACAGCCTGTACAGACTAAATTGCTCAGGCGGAGAGTGAGCGAGTTATAATATCTAAGGAGTAAGGAGGGGGAAGGGATAAGGAAAATAATCAACTGTGTAATAATAATAATAATAATAATATTTAATATGCGTTGTGCAGTTTTTATTTTCTCCCAGCGTGTACATTGCGTTATTATATTACGAAACAGACTAAACGTACCGTATGTACACAAAAATATTTGGTTTCCGAACACCTACATACGTATATATAGGTGTAATAAATAAATAGTAATGATAATAATAATAATAATAGTTATGGTAGTAAATAAATAAAAAAAAGCGACAAAAAGCTTAAATATTAATTCAACAAAATTGTACAAGAGCGTATTATAACTTCACGAAAAGCGTCTACACAGATGTAAAGTTATGAGAAAGATCAACGCAATAAAAGTGCCGTATGCGTTTACACTAAATAATTGATAAATATATATTGTGATGTACAAGCACACCTCCAGATATCCGGGCATACGGTTTGGATACTCCATCGACGGCACATTAGCGGTAGATAGGGATGATAGGTCTTTACTAGGTTGTTTATTATTAGAAGTCTCGGTTCGGTTTTCGGATGCACTTGCAGAAGAAGAAACGGCTGACTCAAAAACCACTGGTGCAGGTTCGTCGCTGTGGATGTGTAGGCATTTGGTCTTTGGCTCGGCGACGATGGCGGAGAGTACATTGGCCGGTTGCTCGACTGTGGCACAAGCACGGGTATTATCTTCTTTGTTATATTTTAGAAATTGGTATTTGATATTTTCGTCTCGTTCGCGTTTATTGCCTACCACCACGAAACCATCGTTTGATCGGTTATCGGTCGACCGCAGATACCTATGGGCATACTCTCGTTTAATAAGCTCTCTAAAATTCGGTTGGTTTTTATTGTCAACGCTTTTGCTCGTCAAACCTAAATTTGTGAATTGCATGGACGCGCTGGGTGTTTTTTTAGCCGTATATTTTAGATACTCATCAGTGGCATAATTTGCAACGTGATAACTTTTAGAACACGTTAGAGCAACGGGTGACGCTCCGTTTACGTTTCGTTCGTTCGATAACGGACAAATCAATTTTAACTTTAGTGGTGGTGCATCGTTTGTAATACAAGTGTCATTCGTTAAACATAATTTATGAGGTTCATGCTGTAATAAGTTCGTGCAAAAAAGCGACTTACTTAATTGATTGGCTTCGCTAAAAGTGAATCCTGTCAGCATAATTGGTTTATGATGATTTATTTTGACTACCATCAAGTTTTGTTGGTTTTCAGCTATGATAGAATCGACCAAATCGTCATATGAGAGTTTTACTTGTTTTTTTTTATTATAGCTGTTATCAGATGGTCTTTTTTTTATAATCCAATGAGTATCGTTTTTTATTCTATTATTATCCAGTTTGGGAATCAGGTCATCAATTCTGAATCGATTTCTATGAACGAACGAAAAATCAATACAAGTTTTAAACTTATGGTCTTTCCTAAGAGACCGAAATGCCAAATCGTCTTCAACAGTGTCTGGTATTTTTCTAGGGTGGAACGATGGTTTATAACGGCCTTCAGGCACCGCATGCAAATAATCAGTGGGAGCGGCGCTCACGATCGGACCTAGAGGTATTCCAAACGGCGGTTGCGGATCAGAAATCTTTAGGAAGTTGAGGTGTTGTCGCTGGCTTCGGAAAACCACGTCATCTAGTGTAATGTCAGGTTCTCCGGACGACGGTTTAGGTATTTTATCGAGATTATAAACTGTCGGTAAAACTAAGAGGAAACTTCCTGGTATAAAACTTTGCCGTTTTGATTCTTTTTTATTCAGCCTTCTGTAAGCCATATCATCGGATATAATATCAGGTACGCCTGACCGTCGGGTCTTGGGCAATACTCTTTTAACAGTTATACAGTCCAGCTCGTCGGAACTTTGGTATCGCATGTTTTGGTGTACTGTAGGAAGGTCACGCCGTTCAGCTCTGTCCAGTAGATCCTCGTCACTTAGTCCTAAACTGTTATACATGTCCTCCAGTTCTTGAAGTGCTTCTTCAACGGTTTGAATTTTGGGTACGGAATTTTCAGATTCAGACGACAAGGTCTCAACGTCACAGATTTGAATGGGTCGTCTACTTCTCGGCGGTTCTTTTGTGTAATTTTCATTTCGACATTCTGTCTTATCGACAAGAGACTTGACTTTATCTGTAATATTATCATAAGATCCCTGTTTAAAATACGTCGAGTCTGATTCTCGTGACATGAGTCTATTATTTCTAAAATAATAAACCGTTGTAATATTAGGGTCTCTGGGGGGAGGAGGAGGTGGAATCTTCTTACCAATTAATTTGTTTGGATTTACATATGATTTTGGGTGTTTTTTTCTATAGTTAGTATTATATTGGTAATGTCCGATTTCAGACGAACATCTAAACGGAACACTTTTTAAAACTGAAGGTGTCTGCTCGTCCTCTTCTTGAATATAATGCGACGATTGGCTACTATTACCGCAACTTCTATACACACCGATATCACTATAGCAAGCACTTGAACTAGAGCTATATACGGATTGTTGTGATGTTTTCCATTCGTTTGATGAAGATTGGTTGTTAATATTTGCATACGTGGACATGTGATTTGTGTACTGTAATGAATTACATCTTCTTATTAGCCTGGGACTACAAGTGTACTGCTCGATAAGACAGTCAGTAGAACGTTTTAAGTGGTTGTTGTGTGCCACTTTTTGATTTATTTTCCCATCATACGGACAGAAGTCCACACTCTCTTGACTTTTTTTTAATTTCTTTTTTTTTGATAAAATTCCAATCAATGACCACCGTCTTTGTTTTTTTTGACTATTTGTCTCATTTTTTTCATTTGGCACTGGCATAATTTATAATGGTCTGGAAAATATAATATATTTTGTTATTTCATCAATTTAGAGAGGAATTTAATTAGTTTAAATTATGAGAGTGACGTAATATACATAGAATACGAATACATATTACACAGACCTATTTTATTATCTCTCCCTTTTTTTAATTTACACATACGGACATATGTGATACGTAACTAGACGTAAATTCACAATTCCTATTAAATGGTGAAGTTAACTATTTTCACCTTGAAAATCAAAACAAACAGGAAATTCAAGGAGAAATTAAAATGGCCAAAGCAATAACTGAAGAAGAAAAATATAGGTTAAACAACTAAAATAGAATAATTATTTATTTTAAGATCAAATTATGATATATTTTAGGATGTTTAATATTTTGATATTTTAATTTAATTTCGTCTTTTTTGATGAATATATAATATATATGTAGATAGATGGTTAACAGTTTATTAGCTTTAATTTTTCTTTTTTTTTTATTGTTATTTATCTGATGAAAAAACTGGTATTTTTAATTATTCATGAGAATTATTTAAATTTTTATTCAATAAATTAAGTCAAATGATTAAAAAAATCAACTTAACAAAAATAAAATTACAATTTACACTCAATAAAATTTTAAAATTTTATAAAATAAGATATATGAAGTAAATGTTGAGAATTCATTGGATTATAATTTTAAATATAAGATTATGCAATATAAATAAGTATGATATAATATTTTAATATCAATTGACAATTATTTATAAGTAAATTGTTATTACTATTAAAAATGCATAATAATTTGTAAGTCATTAAGTATTATTTAATTTGAATCGTATGTTTATTAATCTACTGAAACGTTTACTTTATACAAATCACTTTTTTCTAATCGCTACATGTAGTTTATCGCGGTAATTTACTCACAAATATTGCGGAAAAAACAAAGAAATTACTTTCGATACGACTTGATCTTTGGCACATGCAAATTTTAGTTTATGTTTCACAAGTACAAGAGCAATTTTAATTTTGCAAATAATAGGGAATATGGAATTTTTACATTTCAATATTTTATAAAAAAAATATTACCTATTATGCTTTAGAACGACGAAAATTAACTTCTAACATAATGTAGTACGCCTATATAATATAAATTATCAAATTACATATAATATAGGTACCTATTACCCACACGAATAGTATTATGATAATTTAAAAATACTGTAATTCTATACAAATTGTACATTCAGATTGAAGAAAATATTAATTAATTTGTCATTTAAAACGAATGAAGTAACTGCGGAACGAAAGATACTGCATTAAATTCAATAGGTAACATATAATATTCAGAGGTATTATGATATTTGAATATGATTGAAATTCAGTTATGAACCGGAGTCAATTTAGAGATGGTGCATTCAATGTAAATAAAATTTTAACCCGTTTAAGTGCCCCTAATCAACGTTACCGTAGTATATTTTCATTAAGGTCATTTACGATACACACGTAAACCTATTATGATTTATGAGTAAATTTAGTTTATATAATACAGTTTTATATACAATTATTAAAATAATATAATTCATTTAAAACACATATTGTAATATTAGTTTTACAAAATATTCATGTTAACATATACCTATACATGACTTCATCATAAACAAATCGATAATAATAATTTAAATTATTTAGAAATGCATCATACATAAGAATAATATAAAAAAACGAATTATGTTGAAAATATTTTTTCTTTTCTCACCCTTATTATTTTATCTACTTTTTAAATTATTTTTATTATATGTTCGAAACCTATGTATAATCATTATTTTTACTTACATAACATAACAATTAATTATTTAAGTACTAACTTTTTGTATATAAATAATGTTATACTTTATACAACAACCTACGTGAAAAACTCTATGCATTTTAAGCTCCACTCATATTCGAATGATAGAAAAATAGTTATATTTCATATCGTATTTTTTTAGGATAGTTATATAACCAGCTGAATAAACTATTGGCGTCTGCTATTACCTTCACGGCTCCACTACTATGGTAAAATTATTGACCTATTAGATTTATAACATACAAAACACGATGTTGTATTAAAAATTGATAATATAACATAATATATAATAACAAAACGAATTATGAGTTTATGACCTCAATTATTAAATCCTAAAGTCCGATATTATAATGAATATTAAATACCTATCGGCTATCGTAGATATGACATTATTTTGTTACCTACTTGAATCGAAATACGATAATACATTATAAAAGTAAAACGAGTCAATAAATATGTAGAATCTTACCAAAACTCTTGTAATTGACTAGAAGAACACTCTCGCCAATATGTATATTAATTTAACTTTCTCTGGGGAAACAAATTTTAATAGGCTTTACTACACACGTAAAATAAAGGTAGTAAAATACCGCCAATGAGGTCGACCGCTAAAACAACACTGCGGCATTCATGGTTCTGTCTTGTCCATACTAATATCGTTACAAACCCCTTCTACTATCACATCACCTATATGGCAGTAATATTTGACATTGAGCTCATATGCACACGTATTAGGATATAGAAACAAATACACAACTAAGAATGACAGAAATTATGTACCTACTATGGTTATAAGTTATAACTTATATATTTATGAGAATACGTTGTACAGTAAGGTGCATTTTTGTTAGGCAATTGTTAGGGCATTTTATTAAGCTTTATTAAAGAGAAAAAAATCCATTATTTTTAAAATAAGAGGACAATTAAAACGTTTGAAAATTAAGTTCACAAATATATAATATAATTAAATTTTAACAATTTGATTCTTCATGAAATCCAAAATATACAGGTTAAAAAAAAGTAATTTATCAAAACTTCAGGATAATATTTATATTTACTTTTGACTGATTTTAAATTGTTTATATTTTAAACACCTTTTGAACTATATAAAGCAATAGAGAATTAAATATTTATTTTTATTTACTTAAAAAAGTTTAGTGAACATTTGCTTGCTTTAAGTAAAGATAAATTAAATGAAATTTTAAAATCATACAACCATATTTTAATATAATATGTACAACTCACACAAATTTAAAAATTGTATTTTAAAATCAAAACAAAATGGAACATCAAATAAAAAAAATAGTAATGGGAATCTTTAAACTAGAATATAATATTAACGTGTATTATTTAATATTTAATGATATTAGTTTTAAAATAATTAGGTAATTTTGTGCTTATTTATTGAAATTAAATTGCTTAACTTGAAACTATACCTGTACTTGAAGTATTAACTAATTAAGATACTTAAATTTATATAATGGATAAAAAATAAATTATTTAGTAAATATTTAAATTACTTACCTTATACATTCTTACGTACAGTGTAATGTTAATCTTCGAATCCGAATAAAACTATTAATTAAATATTTTCAAAATATAATATCACAATTTAATATTTAAATAACAGCATCAATTCTGAAAAATGTACTTGTATAATATTTATACTGTATTTGATACTATAGTAATATAAAAATCAAGAATACAATTTAATATATCTCATAAACAAGTAAGAAATATCACAAAAAATTACAGTGTATTCTTATACTATAATATTATGTTTAATGTTTCACCCTCAGATGTTATGATTTGTGAATAATAGAATCACCATAAGTAAATACTTTTTAAATAAAATGAAAACAATAGGTATAATTATAATGGTTAGCTTAATAATTTAATATTTTAAAAATGTAGTTATATCGTTGGTTACCAGTCGTACGCAAACTCAGGAGCAGCGTGAGATTAATCCGGCCTATTTTCCAATAGTAAAGATATTTAAAAAATAGGGTTTTGGTGTACATTTCCAAAATAGGTCACGCAAATTTAATTATTTGCTAATTATTGGCGTTCAAAAGATGCTAAATTTCTTTATTTTTTTTTTATCAATTACTATGAAAAACTCCTAAAAAATCCAAAAATTTGATTTAGCCCCCCCCCTCCGGGTCTAGAAACATTTCTACATATTTACTAAATAATATCTTAAACATTTTTTAAATTTTATTTTACAATGTACAGTATATAGTTAATGTAAATATAATTTTATGGAGGTAAAATTGAATGCAGCCCAAAATTCAACACTTGGTGACCGTCTGAAAACAATTTCAAGGGCAGTATATTATGCTACATCTTCTGCCCCTGTGCACACACCTATGTTGGTAAACTACTAAAATAACTCTGTAAAAGGGTAAAAAAAACTAAAAAGTACAATAAAACTGGTTTAAGACGCTCCTGATTAATAGATAACATGCATATTATCCAGAGTAATAAAATAAAAAAAATTCTGCTTAATAAGTTTTTTTAACTAGTCCCTTGAAGATTATCTTAAACTTAAAACATATATTACTGCATTATTATTTTTTCTACAATTTCTAAAATACATAAAATGTATAAATAATAGTACCATTAATTTATCTAGTGATTTGCTAAATTTAATATTACTAGTATATTACACCAATTATTTAACACACTTTCATATTTTGAAAAAATCATATCAGAATAACAAAATCAAAAATTGGTAACTAAATATGAGTATACTACCGTCTACCATAGTAAAAAAAAATAATAATAATAAGTAACAATTATATTAGGCACTTACAGTACCTACTTGCTATATAAATTACAAAATGTATTATGTACCAACATAAATTAATACAAATATTATTAAGTCATTAAGATTTAATCAGCGTTTTATTTTTTAGGTAGAATAATATACATAATATAGTATATTTATATGTTGTATATAGTGTTAGTGATTAATTAAACAGTGTGTAGAGTGTGGTAGTTAATGAAAATGATCATTATATAACTAACAATGCATAATATACTTATCTATTGATTATCTAATGTATATTTCTTAATTTAGGTATCTAATTAACTTTATTTAAAAACCAGATACATATTTTTATCATTCAAAAATAATATTAACTAGTAATTTTAAATTTTAAACTTGACTTAATATATTAATATATTATTAGGAATTTTAAAGTAGATATACAAGCTTCAAAAAATTGTAATAGGTACCTGATGGGTATAAATATCATATATAAGCTCGTATATAAGGCTTAAACTTGATTGAAATGTGTTATAACAGATGGCAAAATTATCATATTATCCTAAAAAGCCACAAAAACCACTTAAGCCTTGGGTACCTACAAAAAAAGTAGTTACATAGTACATACTATTTTTTATTATTATTATTTATAATTGTACAAATATGAACATTTTTTGGAATATTAACATAAAATATTTTGTAAATAATATTGAATTTATATTAAAGTTAAGATATTGTATATTATGATTTTTTCAATTTTTAATATTTGTTTATAAAAAACAAAAAAAAGCAATTTATTAAGATTTAACTACATTAAACATTTATTTGTTAACATATGTACTTTAGAGTTTAGAGCAGTGGTGTAAAGTATGGGTTGCAAGGCGTTAAATTAGTATTATTGCCCTAACAAATACCAGGGTTGCAAACTTGCAAATATATTATTTTGTGACTCCAGACATTTCTACAATATTAGTTATTTTTTAAATGTATCTATTTTGTTATAATGAGTAATTACTTAAGGGGATTCGATACCGTGATTTTCTGTTTTTGTCTAACACACGTGCGACAGTATTTTAGACGTGTTTTTTTTCCAAACATTCCAATTGATCTATTGAAGCGATAAGAATTCTGAAAACAGATTTGAATTCGTCGTCAAGTCTACTTGAAAACCATTTTCCCACATTTTTGATATTATCCCCCAAATTCCAGAAAACGTCATATTACAAAAGAGTTTTAAACATTTTTGTATTTCAATTTTTGGAGAAGCTAAAATCAAAAAATCACAATTGTGGGAAAGTCAATTTCAAGTAAACTTGACACAAATTCAAATCTGTTTTCAGAATTCTCATCACTTCATTAGATCAATTGATATGTTTGGCAAAGGATCTATCAAAAATCCTATGTTGCGGGTGTGTTAGACAAAAACAGAAAATCACGGTATGGAATCCCCTTAAGGTTACTATAGTTAACAAATTGTCATTTATTTATTTTTGTTATTCCCAATTATTTTAAAAAGTACTCCGAATTTTCTATTTTGGCCTCCCAAAAGTACCAACTAGTTCCAATTTGCTTGATGATCAGAACATATTTTCTACTAGAAAAGTTGAGAAATTGTAAAAATAATTTAAAATACCTTGCCTAAATGTCTGATATTATTAGACTGGACACAATAAAAATGTAATTAACTTTCAAGCTATTCAACTATTCATTTTTTTTAAATAGATATATATCAGGGATTATCTATATCTTTTCATTTATTTAAAATTGTATAAAATGTACAAAATGAAAATTCTTGGCAGCGGCCTCACTTCCCGGATTTGTTATATTTTGAGAAATTTTACAAGCCCAAAAAATTTGTCTAAACACACCCCATTGCTTAAGAATAACTTTCAAAGATATTTAAAGAGAAAATTATTTTTATAAAACTGTTGTGTGTTAAGATTGTGAAAGTACTTACCTAAATGTGTTTATTATAAAATATTTTGTAAAGTGTATACATACAAATATCAGCGTCACCAATTGATAATAGCATTAAACCGCTTTAATTTAAACACTGAAGTTATCTTAAAATTTAAAAAAAAATAGTTTGGATATTTTAAATTACCAACTTTTTAGTAATTAATTACATGTTCAACATAAATTTGATATTTTAGGATTTTTGTTAAATTATTTTATCACATCACATTGATAAAGTGTTGTAACAAAGATTATCAATACTCAAAACTAATTTATAAAATTATAGCTTTACTAACTGCACCTATTTCCTGTCACCAACTAGGTGTACTTTAATATTAGGTGTTTATAAATTGAACTACCTATTCAATATTTAAATGACCAATTTAGTGTTTACACAATTGTTTAGCATTTGTATTACCTATTCTTCAAAAATATTTATTTTAATTTAAATAGTACCTATTAAAAAATATAGGTAAACCTACTAAATATGTCATACTATAATTTATAAAACATAATGAATTTGACATTATAATTAACATAAACTTTTGATCACATTTAAATACTACCTAACTAGTTTATTGTTTAAATATCAAAGATTATTACCTATCAACATAATGGGAATAAAAAGAAATTATGTTGGGTACTTTTTTAAAACCGTCTTAAAACTAATACAAAAAAAAAGTTTAAAGATGGTGAGTTTTCTATTACCTAAATGTCTTACTTAATTTATAATTTGTTAAAATATATTTGAGCATTATTATTGATTGTAAAATATGAACATTAAAATAATTTTCTTACTTTGGTATCCAGATCAGTTTGGTATTGCACTGAACCATTACATAATAATATTTGACAGATTAGAATAATTATTGATGTCAGTACTAGAGGAACAACTAACCCAAGAATAAATATTAAAAATGAACAATATGGTAGGTTAAAACAAAGATAAAAAACAAGAAAAACTGAAAAAAGATTCGTCTAAGAATTTATTAAACTAAAACGTCTAAAACTACATACTAGGTCTACGACCCTTGATCTATGTTAATACTGTGATAAAAAATAATAAATATTAAATGTGTAAAAAAAAAAAACAATAACATTGTTTATTTGCTTGGACACCAATTACAACATTATCAGTTAGTAGTTGTTGTTACTTGTTCCCGTCTTCCGTAATCAGTTTTTGTAGTCGAGGTAAAACAGTGTAGCCATCCGACGGACTCGGACTCCCGTCCGTGATGTTGGCGAACTGCTGAACTGATGCCATCACCGCCGGTGCGAACCGTTGGTCAATGGTGCGTACCGCTACCGCTACCGCAACAACACTTCCGCGTAAATAGGTACGTTCGACGTGCCTGGTAAGTGGTGACTTGGGTTTGAGTACAACAGTGAACATTTTGGCGCACCGGTCATGTCTTAATAATATTATTTAATACTGTAATAATAAAGTCATAATATAATTATAATATATAGTCATCCGTGGCCTACTGGAACAACGATTGTGTCACAGCGACATGGTAATATGGTATGGGACCCGGACATCGAACGTTTCGCACCGGCACGAATTCGTTGGCTGTGGCCTACGAGATTTCCAGTGTTTTGTTAATGGCGTTCGGCAACAACAATAATAATAACGTTTGTGATCTGTATAGATATACTATTGTGGCTCTTTAATCCTTATAATATAGGCAGCTTATACTGAGTTATACATGTTATGTGTACCGTAATCATCTCGTCGTAGTCTGTTGGAAACTTGGAAGTTTGACGATAAATACGAAATCATAAAAACTTGTAAGTAGTAACCACACGGTATTTGCCGTGAAAGCATCGAAACACTTCGCTATCACAGACCCGAAGAACATCGCTGCGAGTCGTTCGTTGGTGGTAAAAGTTTTCATTGAAACCACGATAGATCCAGTCGAATTTCCATCTCGTCAAGTCCGAAGTATTATGGCCATTCATTGTTGATTGATACATTCGTGTGTTACCAAGTTAGCAAAGAATCGACACAATCATCAGCAGGTATTGCGTTTGACCGATGAGTCCGTCGGTGTCACCGTCGGACGGATTGAAAGAAAATAGAATATAGATGGTTTACGACGCTTAGGTGAGGGAACGGCGAGTAACATTCAAATTTCTACATTGATACCTACATCTTCTTCAAATTGTGAGTTTTCAAATGTGTTTGATGTTTATTAAAATTTGATAATGGAATAGATTGGGTATGTCTTTAGGTACATACTACTTAACAAAAATACAATTTGAGATTGGCTTAATCTTATTCTTTATGAAAGCTATCAGAACAACACTTAATACTAAATTTTTTCAATCGTATGCTGATTTTAAAGATGCAACACTAAAGTTTGCTTATCATTATTTTTTTTCACCGATTGATCATTAGTTTTAAGTACTTACCTGATTAAAAATATATTTTTAAAGTTTTTAAAAAAAAATAGTGTTAAATCTATTTTTTGTTGCAATTTCTCATCTACAGATATTCAAAACACAACAATATATATATTTTATTGCCATCATTAAAAGTACCTGGAGTAAAAATGTAGTTATTATAATATGATTGATTAATTTAAATATAGTTGTACTTAAAACAGATTGATTTTAATAATGATTTATTTATAATTTTAGATAAGATGTGTTCGAATAAAACTGCACCTAGAATCATGGTATTCAGACCAACATGGAAAGAATTTCAAAATTTTAGTAGCTATATTGAGCTGATGGAATCACAAGGTGCTCATAAGGCTGGCGTGGCAAAAGTATGTTATTATAAAAATATAGCTTTTTTTAAGATTTCAGATTTTATTGTTACAATTAGACTTTTTTTCTAAATAAATAATATTAATTTTGTAGGTTATCCCACCACCTGAGTGGATACCTAGAAAAAGAAGTTATTATGAAGATGATATTATGAATTTGAAAATTCCAGCTCCAATATGTCAAGTAACGAGCTTAAGTACATAGCTTTTAATACATTATGTCTAATATTTATTATATTGATTTAGGTTGTACAAGGTAAACAAGGTCTTTATCAACAACTTAATATACAAAAGAAACCTATGACAGTAGGAGATTACAAGTTAATAGCTGAATCTGATGAGTATAAGACACCTAACCATTTTGATTATGGGGACCTTGAAAGAAAATATTGGAAAAATATAATTTACAAGTCCCCAATGTATGGTGCAGATGTATCAGGATCTATTACAGATAAAGATGTTAATGTATGTGTTAAATTTATACTTTCATTTTATCTCAAATTGTATATTTGAATGAAGTAAATAATCTTTTTTTTATTAAATTAAGGTTTGGAATATTAACAAACTGGGCACAATACTGGATTATGTAAATGAAGATTATGGTATCAGCATTGAAGGTGTTAATACAGCTTATCTGTATTTCGGTATGTGGAAAACCTCTTTTGCATGGCATACTGAAGACATGGATTTGTACAGTATAAATTATATACATGAAGGATATCCGAAGACATGGTAAGATTTATCTTACATTTTATTATTATACCTTTGTAATTATTTGTAACTGTACAATATTTTTAAATTTAAATTTAAATTGCAAATATTTTATTTTACTTAAGGTATGCAATACCTCCAGAACATGGTCGCCGCCTAGAAAGATTGGCTAATGGTTTTTTTTCCAACCGATGCTACAACATGTTCTGCTTTTCTTAGACATAAAATGACTGTTATATCTCCCCATATGTTGAAACAATATTCTATACCATTTAATAAAGTAAACACTAAAGAATTACTAATTTTAAACTAAATTATCAATATTTATGTTTTTTTATGATCGATATTATTATTTGTTTCAGATAACACAAGAACGAGGTGAGTTTATGATAACTTTCCCTTTTGGGTATCATGCTGGCTTTAACCATGGCTTTAATATGGCTGAATCCACAAACTTTGCATCACCACGTTGGGTGGAGTACGGGAAAAGAGCTTCACAGTGCCATTGCCGTCAAGATTCAGTGAAGATCAGTATGGACACATTTGTTAAACGTATACAACCTGAAAAGTATGAATTGTGGCTACAAGGAAATGATATTGGCACTCATCCAGAAGATCCTTCTCGTACTTTAGCAGCACCCTTGCCTAGTAAATGTGACATATTATGTAACAAGAAGTAAGTTTGTTTTCATTATCCAAAAATATAAAATGTTTAATTTTGATTTTTAATGGTACAGCAATACAGGTATTCCAAAACTTTATATTGAAGCTGGTAGAAAACGTCATCCTGTAACACATAAATTTTCAGATTCTGAATTGTCTAATGATACAACAAATGACAATAAATGTATAGATGTATCTTCATCAACAAGTGTACAAGAGTTAGATGAAAAGGAATATGAAGATGAACAACTCAATGATGAACAGAGAGAAGTAATGGAAGATATATGGCTAAAAGCTGATGAAATGGGTGGGTAACATTTACATTGATCTTATTGCTTCAATGATTGTTTTTAATTAAATGGTTATTTTTAGATGTCACTGAAGTATCATATAACAATGGAAGATCTAGGCTTTTGAATAAAAATCAGTCAATCTTGGAAGATATAGAATTTACAAGTGATAGTGATTATTGTGATAGTTCAGAAAAAAAATGTGCCAAGAAAAGAAAGTCTAAAAAACGAGAAACAAAAAAGAATTCAAAATCTAAGAAAAAGAAAATATCTAAATCAACTGAGAAAAAAAATGTTCCTCTTGATCAAACTATTGACCCAACGAGTTCAACAACCATTAGCCTTAAAGAGAGTGATAATAGTATTAAAAAAGTAATAACTATATCACCTATAAAATCTGAAAGTCTCAATTCTTCGAATATTAATAAAATTACAGAAGAGTCTCGAGTGAATAAATATCTCAATAAGAGTATTAATAATTCAACAGTTTTTAACAATACCTCAAACAATGATCGTTTATTATCTAAAAAATGTGTCAGTGTTAATAATAACGCACATTCTAAAGTAGTTATAATAAAACCATTACCACCAAATAACTTGGAAAAGCCCCATAATTCATCTCTTACTAGTTTAAATACCCAGGTTAATACAAAATATCCACCTAATTATATGTCAAAAGTATTTCTGACTCCAACTCTAAAAATAGTAGATATAAAATCTACACAGAATTTTCCAACTCTTGAACCTATACAAATTAAGGATGCAGAAGATTATGTAATTGATGGTATGTTTCAGTTAATTCCTACTTATAACAATCAGAAAATATTAAATTTACTATTTTAATGAAAGTGAACATAAAAATTTTAAAGTACAATATATTATCTATGATACTAGTATTATTGGTTACAATATAAATACTAACTATGATAGTACTATTTTGTTATTTTAATTTTATGTTCAAAATGTTTTTACCATACTCTAGTCAACATATGACATAACCTCATTGACAACCAGTTGCACATGTTTGTTTAAGTCATGTGTTAAGTTAACTATCTGTAAGTTACCATGTTTAAAGCCACACCTTTATCCACAATTCAGTCGCGGAGGTTTACTTATTATGTTGAATAGAATATGAGTATCTATTTAAATTTGTTATTTAAACAGAAATTTTTATTCACAGGTATACCAAATAATATATGTGATATGATTAACAATTGTTGCTCATTTGAGATTGAGCGACTGTATAATGTATTTAGAAGTATGGATGATCCTTATTGTTCATTGTGTATGATGTTTAATCGCCGCCATAAGGTAATAGAAAATTAATTTCTAAAGTTTATCACTTATCCTTATAAAAATGTAGATTTGGCATTAACTATGATCAAAATATGATTTTTGCTTTCACCAGTATATGTTTTAAGAATTTAAATTGTTTTAAATAAACTACATTTAAAATATGTTATTATTTGTTTAATATTTTAATGAATAGTTAACTTTCAACTTGGATTGGCAAACCACAGCAACTAATTTCATGCATCCAAAGTTACCCGACTTGCAGAAACCTAGCAATGCTTTATTTAAACATGCACTTTCTGGCGGTGACAAAGGTCTTAAGGCAGATCTCATAAGATGTGAAAAATGTTATTTGACAGTTCATAAAGTGTGTTATGGCATTAATGTAGACACAAGTATACATTGGTTGTGTGATCGATGCATGAAAAATAAGATGCTTGCTGTAAGTGTATTTTCTACTATAATAAAACGTGAAACAATTCGTAAATTAATGAATTATGTATTGTTGTGGTAGTACTCAATTAAAACAATAATTCTCGAGTCAAATACTCTACTACTATATTTTTTTATACTCGTAAACACTAGTTTTCAATTGAAGTTGAGTACTCAGCTATTTTATTTAAAATAAATGTCAACAAATTAAGAAAGCTCACTCTGCGAGCATGCTAAATTCCCAGTTTCAAAACTTGTTTTAATACATTTAAAAAAAATACAAAGTAATAAACTGCATACGGGAATAATTCCAAAAAGTATTAGGTAATGTTAATATTTTAGATAGTTTGAATCTCTATTAAATACTTATACAATAAGTAATGACTTAAAATCAACAATCTTAATTAAACATCTTAATATCAGTAGTAACTAATGAGAATATAGGGTGTTCTGAACTTGTGTTTTGAAACCTAAAACTATCCTAATAAATTCATTAAAAATACCAATCAACAAATGGTTGGATCTCACGATCTCAATATTCGGGAAATTCTAAAATAATTGAGCAATTTGAGTACTTTTGCAATTTAAAGTACTCTACTTGAAAAATTAATACTCAACTCTACTTGTTTTTAAAAGAGAATACTCGCGCAACTAATTAAATTTAAGTTTTTTTTCTGCCTTTAAAATATATAAAAAGATCTATGCAGAGAAAAAATACTTAATTTATCAAACCTACCTTATGATAAAATGTTAATAAGTATTTTTATGTATAGACTTGTGTATACTGTCCATTAAAAGGCGGGGCGCTAAAAGAATTTAAATTCAATGCATGGGCACATGCTGAATGTCATCTACTTGTGCATGGCAGTAGTCCATTGACTAGCAATACTTTTTCAACAGACTTTTCAACTAACCAAAAGGTATAATTTGGGTTCATTCTGAAGTTGTATTAAATTGTATACCTATATAAGTGCAGCATTTTTAATGTATTAAATATTTTACAGTGTGTAATATGCAATTTAACTTGTGGTAGTTGTTTTCGTTGCTCTGAAGGCAATTGCAATGCTTGGTTTCATATTTCTTGTGGAATATTTGCTGGATTTGATTATCAAATTGACCGAAAAAACAAGCATATTTTAATCCATTGCATAAGTCATTGTCATGTTCCAGATAAAGTAAGTTATATTCCATATTGTTTGTGATAGTTATTTCATGGTGGATGTTTCTATTTTTAGCAACCGGTAGTTCACTTAAACCAAAAAGTATGGGCCAGGCACTCTAAACATAGAAGGATCACTGAATGTCAAATTGTAAAAATTGGTAAAGCTCCTACATGCATTATAAAATTCAATGATGATACAATATCGGACGTTTTTTCATTAAATGAAATTAAGGTATTTTTTTTTTGTTACACTTCATTACGTCCACTTAAACAACACGTATATCCATTTTAAATATATTTTAGGACAGTAAAAAAACTTCTTAATTTTGATTACACCATTAAAATATTATTGATTTTGATAGATAAAGTTAATAATATGTCTTTTATGGCTACCAAACAGAAAAACGATTTCTGGAAAAATTTTAATTTATTTGGTACTTACGTGTTATTGGTAAAAATATACGTGTAATTGCCCAGTTGGAGATACGTGTTGTTTACGTGGACGTAACAAATTTTTGTATTATTATTTAAATCTTCAAGTAATGCATCTAATGTTAAGGGGACGCTACACAGATAATTGTTTTCTCACTAGTGCGTAACATAGCAAATTTACGCTCAGCATCACGTTTAACTACGTTAGTTTAAAAATTAGAGTGAATTGAGTATTGACCTATTATGAAATTTGAGGGTAAGAACATTAACTGTGTTTGTATGTAGGTTTTTTACAATAACTCAGTTTTTAAGTAAGTTATGGGCATTTTTAATTTACACTATATTATATACGCATAACTTGCTTACAAATTGAACTATCGTAAAAAAAACCACATACAATAATAACATCAAATTTCATAATAGGTCTATTCACTCCAATTTTTAAACTAACGCCCCGTGACCTGCTTCACGTAAATTTGGTATGTTACGCACTTGTAAGACAGAGACAACCAATGGCTGTGTAGCATCTTCTTAAATAACAAATTAACTTATATTATATTTTTGTTATGTTATGTTATTTATTTAGGATTATAACAAAAGATTTTAGTTTTATTATTGATATAGATACTAATATTTATGATCAATGGTTCTACTAACAAATATATTATTTAGTTTATAGTATAATTGATTTATATTGTATGGTAACGATTGAATTAAATACAAAATATTATAATGCTTCTATAATTGACCTGGTGCTTAAGAACATTATTATTTTACACAGGTATTTTATGACTTCATGTTTTTTAGATTCTGAGCGCGCATCGCTCCAATGAATGTATCGATTTTACAATGATGTGTGTTTTTTTAATTAAAATTTTTTTTGTGTGTTTACACGATAAGTAGTTGAAATAATGTTTTGATTTTCAACTTCAGTATCTTTTCCGGTGGGAAAGTGAATCTAGACGGTACTTTTGAGAGGTAAAAGTTTAAAGTTCCCAGTGGTTCTCAACAGGTAAAACAAAAAAAAAATAATGAAAAACGGACATTTTTATGCAAATTCGGTTTTTGACAATATCAATTTTGATGTAACTCTAAAACAAATGACACATTTTCACTGGTTGTTTATATTAGCGTTTTCTATACACTATAAAATTTTCAAAACATTTGGATTTGTTTTGAACTTTAAACAGACGTTTTCAGTTTCCAATTTTTTTAGTTTTTTTTTTCAATGAATGTCAATAACATTTTATTTGTTGGTTAAAAAAGCTCGAAAATTAAATACAAGACTCTTAATATACTGTTATATTTATAATATATTGTTACTATGATATTTGAAAAATATTAAAAACCCAAACACAATTTATTTTAATAAGCATTTAAAGTTCAAATATTGACAAAATACCTAAAAATTACGAAAATGTGCAAATTATTTCAAGATAGAAATTCATAAACATTTTGCTTTTTAAATCTAAGATTTGAAAATGTACTACAAGATTCCTCACAAGTTTTCTCCTTTATTAAATGAAAATTAAATGGAATTTTTAAGCAAAAACTGTTTTCGAGAAAATTGATTTTGGTTTTTGGTGCAACTTTAAAACAACTGACCGTAGGTATGTGAAATGTTGACTGAATGTTTATATTAGCATTTTCTATATACCATAACATTTTCCAAATATTTTGGCTTATTTTGAGCTGTTTACGGATATTTTCAGTTTCCATTTTTTTAGTTTTTTTTCTATAAATATCAATAACATTTTATTTGTTAGTTGAAAAAGCTTGAAAATTTAATAGAAGGCTCCTAGTATATTGTTTCAAAGGTAGATGAAAAAAAATTAAACTCCATACTCACAATTTGAAAAACATGAAATGAAATGTTGACTGAATGTTTATATTAGCATTTTCTATACACCATACAATTTTGAAAATAAATTGACTCTTTTTGAGCTTTTTACGGACATTTTCAAATTTTAATTTTTTAGTTTTTTTTAAAAATTTTTACCAATAAAATTTTATTTGTTGGGCCAAAAAACTTGAAAATTTAATAGAAGGCTCCTGATATATTTTTACAATAGCAATTGAAAAATATTAAAAATACATAGGCACACATTTTTTTTAGCATTTAAAGTTTGAATTTTGACAACATTTATCAAACTTAAAATTTTATAATTATTTTGTAGTTAAAAATTTATAAAATGTTCAACTATTGTTATAGCTAAGGGTTAAAAATTTAAAACAAGGTTCCATTAAATAGGTTATATATATATATATTACTTATTCACAATAATATCATCAAATATGCTAAGTAATATCATAAGCTGACTGACCATCTTTACTCAGAATATTATTATATCATCGAATTCAAATTTAACACCATTCATTACAGTGACCCACTTGTAACCTACTGTACAGCAGAGCTACACCCACTTTCCCACTTTTTTTAATATGTTAGTCTTTTTTTATTAAGTTAAATTAATAAAATTACAAAACATGGAGTAAATAAAATTCCCTACAACCTAATTGATATCCTCTAACATTCATTAATTACTATTTTTTTAGAATTATGGAGTAGAAGATCCTCCAGCCATTAACACAGAAATACAGTTAGAATCTGGTGATAAAGGTTTATTCTTGGGGATATATTACAGGACCGTATATACAGTAAGTGTGATTTATCATATTACATTAAATTTCTACTTAAAATTAATGTTATTTTATATGTCAGGTTTTATATAATGATGGCACAACTGATTTTATACACCCTGAGGATATATACAGTGAAGATGAGCAGGGTATGGGCCGTTTAAATCTGCAAGGCAAGCGTGGGTTAAAAAAATATCTAAAAGAAAAGTAAATAATTGATGTTTTATAAATGTATTTACT
The DNA here is from genome assembly GCF_019925205.1 of Metopolophium dirhodum. NCBI lineage: Eukaryota > Metazoa > Arthropoda > Insecta > Hemiptera > Aphididae > Metopolophium > Metopolophium dirhodum. Next base: position 15,388,850 of record NC_083567.1, read on the forward strand.
GTTGTATATCATAGTTAACTATTTCATAATAAGAACTTAGCTATTTTATATGGACAACATTTTCATAATTACCTGAAATATGAATTAATTTTACTTTTTGTTTTAGAAAATTAACATGGTTACAGAAATTTAATAATTTATCCAGCATTTTAGAAGTTGTAAGCAATTTATAGTTAAAATTACTGAAATTAACATTTGCATTAATTTTCTGGTTTTGTTCAATATATTTTATTTTATTTTTAAATTATATTATGATAGTGATGTTCCTGCAGTTTTTTTCGTCCCGTTAATTGTATTTATTTTATATTAATTTTAAATTACAACATTTGTATTATTAATACTGTTTTCAAAATGTATTTTTTCATCAATTTTAGAGTTTTAAGAAAAATCAATAGTTTAATTTGACCATTATTTATGTACAGTATTGTAATTATTTTATCAAAGTTTGTGTTCTAGTTGCTTTATTTTAAAATAATTACTTTTAATTGTCTATGTGTTATGTTGCACAATAATGTTTCTTTACATTTTAAGGTAAAACAATTTATTTTTGTTTGATAATATAATGAGTTTCCATGTGATCTCACTATCCCAGGTGGTATATTATATGTTTAAAATTTGTTAGCTATATTAACATATTTATATTAACCAATACTTTAATTTTATTCGACAACTACACTCGACTTTAGCGATGGCTGAAAAGTCAATATCATTACTAATTATTCTATTCGTAGATATAAGATAAAGTTATATATTTTTATTTGTAAATTTGTTTTACTTAACTTTTACAATACTAATAAGTACCTACTTGTGTAGTTGTGTTTGTCTCATGTATTATAAACTTTTTTTTTGTGTTCAATTATTGTAAAATAATATAAAAAAAATGCTTTTATTAAAAATAAAGGGAAAAAACACTTTCTTTTTATTAATTTAGACTATTATAGTTTATAGTATTATTAAAAATGTTTATTTTCTTTCAGTTGCTTTTCTTACAAATACCAGCTATATCAGTCTATATCTATCTCGTGCATATAATATTATGGAGTTAAACTTTTAATACATAATTCAACTCAAAATATTCTCGATTTAGAAAAATTTGTTAGTCCAGCAAATTCAACAATAAAAACTCATTAATTTGAAAAAAAAATATTTTATTTGCGTAATTTAATGTCAGTATAAAAAAAGGGACAAGTGGGGGATACCGTTCTGTTTTACAGTTTAGTATGTGTGTAGAGGGGTCAGTGTAAAAGTTGTTTTAAATTTGAATTCAATAATATAAAATCATAGTTTACGAGAAACGATTCTGAGCGAAGACGATCTCAGCCTATAATATTACCTATTATATTTTATAATATTGGTATTAAAGTAATTTATTTAAGTATTAGTAATACCATAAATTATATTATGAAACTAATATAATTAAATTTATATAATCTGTGGTAATATAGTAGGTTGAATTAATTTTTTTTTGAAAAAAATGGATTAAAAAAGTCATTGTGGGTTAAATACAATCGGTATATTTAAAAAGCTTCAAGTAGGTTTAATTACATCAAAATAACTAAAATTATTATTCTTCGTTAACATAGTAAATTTTGTCCTAATTTGAACAAAATATCTAGGTATAAATATATATATATATATATATTGGGTTCAATAGAAATTACTTATGAGAAAATAATTAGAAAATTTTGTGATTTTGATGAATAGTGTCAAAAACCTTTATCGTCATAAAATAATCTTTAATATTATTCGTATTCGACTGATAATATATTAAAATAACTTATGAGGAACCATTTGCATTTGTATTACATTTTTGATGCCAACGAAAACATTTTTTTAACATTTATAGAAAAAAACTAAAAAAAGATTGCAAATTTCAAATGTCTATTTAAAAAGCTCAAAATGAGACAAATTGTTTTGAAATTCTTATCATCTACATATAAATACAAAATAAACATTTGGTAAAAATGTCAACTATACATTTTACAGTATTTCGTTTTTAATTACAACAAAATAAGAAAATTGTTCCATGAGAAATCGTTAGTTTACGGGTGAACACCGTAAAAAAAAATTTTTAATTTAAATGCTCATTAAAAATGAATTTACTTTTACGGAAAACATTTTTTTTTTGAAGGTAAATATAATGAATTTTACATAAAATTTTGAAATGAGATACATAAATCAACATTTATGAATTTCTAACTCAAAATAATTTGCAAATGTGGTTTTGTAAAAATTCTAACTTCAGACGCTCATAAAAAATATTGTGAATTTCGATCAATTTTTTTAAATTACACTAACAACAACTAATGAGGAACCTATTATATTAAATTTTCAAGGTTTTTGGACGGGCAAAATTTTTTTTTTTATTATAATTAAATAAAAACTAATACAAATCGAAAATTTCTTATGCCTATAAATAGCTCAAAAAGTAATATTTATAAAATGTTATGACTAAAAGAAAATGCTAATATTACCATCAATCATTTATAGAGTTACACCAAAAACCAAATTTTCGATTTTATCAAAAACTTATTTTGCGATAAAAATCCCGTTTTTCCAGATGTTTTTGAAAACTACCGAGAATTTTTTATTTTTATCTCTCGAATGTACCCACTAGATTCACCTTCTCTCAAGAAAAGTGATTGAAGTTGAAAATCAAAGAAATATTTCGACTACCTACTTATCGTGACTATTACGCGCGTCTTTAACTCGTTCATATCAATTCGACAAATATGCAATAAATAACAACAGTAATTAGTACGACCGCCGACCCCTCCAATCGTAATAAATGTTATAACTTATAAGTTATCGACTTGGAGGGGGATGGAGTACCCCAACTAATTTTTCAGACATTTTAGCGTAGGTACCCTTACTATTATTTTTAAGGGGAACGCACGGGACGATTCATCATATTATATTCTGCATTTTTATCACAAATGCGTGAAATACCAACAAATTGTCTTGTGGATTATTTCATAACCGCGGATTTATAATTGCTAAACTATTATATATTTATTTACTTATATTATCCTTTTGAGTTTGTTTTTATTTATAACTATAATACCTATATATTATATAATAGCCAATAGGTAGAGTCATTAGTCATCAATTACGCATGTCTTTTATTAACTTGTATATTTTTTTAAACTTTTTAAATTGATTATTTGTAAATATTTTTATATGATTTAAAGAGGGGTTAAGTGAAATTAATGAATGTGGGAAGCATAACCCCCCATGACTCAATATCGTTTAACAAGTGATGGAGACGCTCTTTTTTTTAAAGTAAACAGAGGCCTCAACTTTAATTTTGATTTTTGACATGTCGAGCACTGGTAATAACTAATAAATAATAATAATAATAAATAATTACCAGTAGAACTGTAGACGTGCATTAGTTGTAGCCGCGGACTACATCAGTCAACAGTTATAGTAACAACAAATTAATACAAGACTATACTAATATATTAGTACAATGGCAGTTGAAAAATTTTAAAATTACAATCATAATTTTTTATAAGCATAAAAATGTATAAAATGTTCTCTTTTATAGTTAACCATTGAAATTTAAAAAAAGGTTCCACTTAAGTAGGTTATTCTGTAACCAAAAAATCTAAAATACATATATTCTTATACTTATATACTACAATTATATTATTATTATATCATTGAATTCAAATTTAAGAGGACGTTACACAGACATTTTTTGTTTCCGTCTTACAAGTTCGTAACATCAAATTTTACGCTCAGCAGATCACGTTTAACTCTGTTAATTTAAAAATTAGAGTGAATTAATTTATACTACAATCTAAACATAAGATTATTATCTAGCGCATCTCATTGTCTTTTTGTAATATTTCAATTTTAAAACGAATTATGAGTATTTTAAGACATACAAACAATTCACAATTTCAAAATACTCAGATTTCGCTTTAAAATTAAAATATAACAAGAAGCCTACGAGATGCCCTAAATAACAATCTTACTTCAATTTTATTAGAGGTAAATTCACTCTAATTTTTAAATAAAGTTGAACGTGATCTGCGGAGCGCAAAATTTGCTATACTTATAAGACGGAGACAACAAATGTCGGTGTAACGTCCTCTTAACACCAATCCATTACATTCACTCACTTGTAACCTACTGTACAGCAGAGTGACACAATCAGGTACCCACTTTTTTATTATTATTATTTACATACTATTACAGTGTTTGCTATTCTAAACATTTAAATATATACAGGGCCCAATCAAAGAATAAATACATCCTGTGTGACTGTGTAAGGAAAATGGGAGGATGGTGCAGGGTGAAATCTCGCACGAGTCGGTCTTATGTAATCGGATAATAATCGGTAGTAACATTTTTCCTTTTGACCATTTTCATAAATTTTCCAATAACAATAATTTAGCTTATCCGCCCCATGCGTTAATCAATGTAACAATTTATTCCCACACACATAAAACACAAATATAATAGTAATAATATAGGTAGGTAGGTACATATTATGTCCACACATAGACATATAGGTACCTTTATTCAATAACACAATATAATATTATATACGTAATGACCTACGGGAAAAGTACACTATCGGGAAATTTGTACATTGACTACATGTGCATTATATGGCGTACCTACGGTTTGATTATGCCAAAGAAATGTAGGTAGGCAAAATTATACATTTCCCAGTCTAGGTTGGTCTATGTAAACCTATGTCAAAATTTTTTGGTACAATTACATCTGTCATAAGTCAGAACCCGGTCTTAACCACCTAAATTTGAATATTTCCTTGCTGTTTCTCTTATTATAATATAATATATATTATTGTTAGATCAGGCACGCAACAAAGTTTTTTTGCACATAGTAAATTGAATACGACTATATAGGTATATACTATATATATAAATATATTATGTATTTATGTATCATGTATGTTACAATTTTACTTTGGTGGTTCCTATCTTATAATAATTATCATCATGAACTAAAATATTAAAAGTACTTACATTACTTTATAATTTAAAAAATGCGTAAATAACGCCAAAAAAAATAGTATAATAATATTGTATAATTGAATTCAAATGTAACACCTTACACCATCCATTACAGAGTGACCACTTTGTAAAATACTGTACATACAGCAGATCAAAATCTACCTTTTTTTCATTTTTATTTCATGAAACTGAAACTGAAAATATTAAGATTTGATTAAAATTTTTTTGGAATATTTAAAAATTGCCAATTTGTAAATCTGATTATAAGAACAATTTTGACGGTAAAAAACATTTATCTAAATACAGTAGTTTATTTTTTAGAATTCTTTTAAAATATCAATAATTTTTGGAGTAAATTAATTTAAAACAGGTATAATAACTTTTTTATATTATTATTTTTGGGAATTTCATGACATAAAAATATTTCTTAAATTATTTAATATCTTTTACAATTTTTGTCATACGTTTAACTAGCATTAATTTTTTTTTTTGTTAAATCTTTTGTTACACTTATTTAATTACAAATTATTAGTTTTAAAAGGAGATAATTCAAATATTATATTTAAATAATATTTAAAACAAATATTTTTTAGCTAATCGTTCTCAGTGTATAATTTCGTTTTTCATAGTTACTATTATTGCCAGCTTTATTAATTTTTAATTATTCAATTTGTATATATGTGGGTTAATCGAAGATAAAATAATTTACAAAAAATTGTATTTGTTTTCTGATGACAATTTATTTAAGAAAGGTTGAAAGATCAACCTATTGGTCTCTATTGTGACCTAGGCGGATAGGCCTAATGTATTATTCAATAACAAATTATTGAAAAAAAAAACAAATCAAAAATTATTTATTAACTATAACAAAATACGCATTACTTGCAGTACCTGGGTGGTGCATGATCAATTGAAAAACACTCAATTATCAAATTAACACCAGTTGTTTGGCAGAGAGCTATTGGGAGGAGGACCTGTGGATTCCATTATGTTGGATACTGGTCTCAGGGATATGGATAGGTTAGACCTATTACCCCTTCGTCAACGTTGCCGACAATGACATTATAATACTAGGTACGTACAATTTAGAATGACGTCACATAACGAAGTTATAGTTCCCTATTTTATCACTAATCTATATTTAATCCGCGGCACCGCCTACCGCATACCGATTAACGTCAATACCCATCAATCCATCATAATGTGGTAAACTCGGTATTTTTTTTTTTTGGTTTTCCAGTTTAACACTCGTTGACGTCACTGCTACCTGTAATACTTAACGACTATATATAAATTATACCCGCCGACCTACCTACAATAATAATAATAATATCATATTTATAAACTCGTACGAGAAACGAAGGCGGACCGCGACCGGTTTTCTTGCAGCTCAGACTGCGGCGTGACGACAGCGGTTGGCCCAATAATATATTCGGAAATCCGTAAATCGCTCGTAGCACGTAGTCAGAAAGTCGGGTAAATACCGCGAGTCGCGACAGTGACGACTGTCGACACACGAGATTGGGAAAGTACGCGAAATCGGCTTTGGGATTTTTTTATTTTTAAAGTCGAATATCAAGAAAAATAATAATAAAACATAAAACCGATATGTGATACCTATTATTATTTCAAGCACTCCAAATATAATAATATTGTCTACAGTTTTTATAGTACCTAAGTAAAATAAAAAATATCGTGAGGACGATTTTACGTGAATGCATTTTGACGATGTTGCGCGTGGGTGAGCTAGAGAGAAAACAATAATGTTGTGCTGACATCCTATAAAAAAAAAAAATGCGTTTCTTTTAGAGTTTAAAGGTTTTTGAAGGTGGTATACCTGTATTAAGTTTACAGATTTTAACTAAAAATGTATAAACTTCCACCCTCTCTCCACAAAGTAAATTATTATTGTTACGTCAATATGCATATAGTAGTATAATAGACGTATAGTACAGTGAAACTCGCTAAGGGGCTGTTTTACAATCATAGTTTAAAACCTCGGTTACACCTAACCCACTGATTTTACCGGCCGAATTCGGTGGTTTAACTTTAGTTTAACGATTGTAATACGGGCCCTAAGACGCTCTTCAAGGGACCAGCCTAAGCTAACCTAACCTTATAATTTTTACTATTTTTTTTACATTATACATTTTTTTAGATTTTAAAATTTTAAAATAATAATATAACTTTATTCAAATGGGGGAAATAGGTAATCTCTCTCTGTATACAGTAGGTGTCTATTCTACCTCGTCATTGAGGATCATATTAATGTAATGTGTGTGTTAAATATTTGAATTCATAGTAAATCATGCAAAAGAAAAACGATTCTGAGTGAAGTCTATATAATATGTATAAGTCGAGTCAGCTCATATAATATTATACTAGGTATAACTTATGATATAATATTTACTATTTATATTGCTATTAAAGTACTTAATTTATTTTACTATAATACTATTGCATTATACCTATTACCTATACTCTATAGTATTTATAGGTTTAATTAATTTTTGTTAAAAATATTGTACCTATTTGAAAATGTCACTGTGTGTGTTCAAATATATGATAATATACCTATACTTTATATGTTGCATGCATTCGAAAATATTTTTAAATTACAACAAATTAAGAAAATCGTTGGATGCGAGAAATCGTTATTTTCCAATTTTGTCAAAATTTAAACATTATAGTCATTCATAAAAATTATTTGAGGAATCAGCTCAGATGTTGTTTTTATTTACAGCAATAACAATTTAGGAGAAAACTTGATTTTCAAGCTTTTTGACCCAGCGAACAATTTTATATTGACATTTATAGAAAACAATTAAGATTTTGACGTACGTTTTGCCAGCCCCCCCCTCCCAAAAAAAAAGGAAAAATCTATAAACAAACTATACAGATATTTAGCACGTAATTCGCACGTAATTCGCACGAATTCGCACGCCTAGTTTGAAAATTCACACGACCTTCCTTCCCCTCGAAAAACAAAAAAATCATGGGTGGAAGGCACTCTTTCTAGTGTGAGCATTTGATAGCCTAACGTGGACTCAGCTTGAGTGGTGGTTACCCACACATGTGTTATTTTATTAAATGAAAATTCGTCAATAATGTTTTCAATGAGACCCTGTTTTTTTTCGATTTAGTTGTACCTACCTATTCATAATTTATATATATTTTTTATCATTTTAAATTAAAGAAATATGTGGGTAATTGGATGTTGCTCTGCTGTAAAGTAGGTTACAAGTAGGTCACTGTAATGGATGGGGGTAAATTTGAATTCAATAATATAATATCAATGTATAAGAAAAACGATTCAGAGCGAAAACGGTCAGTCAGCCTATGATATTACCAAGTATATTTGATTATATTATTGTGAATAAAGTAATTTATATATAACCTATTTACGTGGAGCCTTGTTTTAAATTTTCAATCCTTAGCTATGAAAGTTAAACATTTTATACATTTATAACTATAAAATAATTAATAAATTATAAATTTGATAAATGTTGTCAACATTTGAACTTTAAATGCTTATAAAAAAAAATTGTGCCTCTGTATTTTTAATATTTTTCAACTGCTATTAGAAGGATATATCAGGAGCCTTATATTAAATTTTCACGCTTTTTTACCCAACAAATAAAATTTTATTGATATTTATGAAAACTGACAATGTCCGTAAACAGCTCAAAAAGAGTCAAATTATTTTCAAAATATTATCGTGTGTAGAAAATGCTAATATAAACATTTAGTGAAATTTTTAAGTATCTACAGTCATTCGTTTTTTAATTACAACAAAATAAGAAAATCGTTACATGAGAAATCGAGTGAATATCAAATGTTGTAAAAATATGAATTTCAAACGCTCATAAAAATTTAATTTGACTTTCTTGTAGACATTTTTTTTTTAATAAAGGTAACCAAACTTACGGGGAATCTTCAAATCGTGTATTAAAAAAAATGGAAACTTAAAATGTCCGTCAACAGCTCAAAATAAGTCAAAATATTTGGAAAATGTTATGGTACATAGAAAATGCTATGTACCTACGATCACTTGTTTTAGAGTTGCGTCAAAAACCAAAATCTTTGTACCAATTTTAGTAAAAATTCCCTTTTTGACCCCTTTAGTACCAACTAGATTCACTTTCCTATCAGAAAAGATACTGTTGAAGAAAATCCAAGTCCTAAAACTTTACTAAAACTTTACCTTTACTGTCCTAAAAGGTGATGAGACCCAAAAAATAAAATAAAAACAAACATCATTGTAATATCAATATATTCATCGTTCCACACAGAATCTAAAATACAGCGGTATAAGGTATACTTGTATACGGTTTATCGGTATGTCGACATCAAATCGGTATACCAGACACCAGTATTACCGTCCGCCTTTTGGGAATTTACCGGTTCGTGAAACATTTTTCGACTGGAGCCGTTTGGGATGCGCCGAAAAGATTGTTATTAACTAGTCTAATTTTGTAATTAAACTATAGGAAAGTCCAAACAACACTTATTTCAGTATTGAGTAATATCATCCATCACAAAGACTGCTGTGAAAACCGGTCGCAGTGTAGGTATATTATGATAGATCGCGGTCGATAATCACTGACATCGGCTTTTTTATCTGGGTTTTACGTTGTGAGAATGATGAATTGAAGGAATCCTTATCGACTTTCCTATAATTATTTATTAGTACATAATTATAGATATTTGATACCCATACGGCTATACTAATTTCAAACATAAAAATTACACCCCATACCTACCTATAGGATATATGTATAGGTATATATATGTAATATGTATGGAGTTGTAAACTTGATGGCGTGTAATAATTGTAACGTGATATAATTTTACACATGCCTTACGCGTAATACGTATAGGTATGCAATACGTCTTAAATACAATTCCTCTAATAAACAAATAACCCCGGAAAAATACCCAAGAAATTTTGACCAGGAAAAATAACGCCATAATAAAGATATTAGGTATGTTTAAAACATTATATTCACACGATTTCAATGTTAGTGTATAATTTAAAAACATACCAAGTGTAATATTTTTAGTTACCTATAACTTATAATACATTTGCACATTTTCGTGATTTTTACGCTTTTTATCAAAATTTGAACTTGAAATGCTTATAAAAAAATTATAACTATGTCCAGCGAGAGAACGCGCCGATTCTGCGCATCCCTCCGCGTCACCATGCTATAGAAACCGGTGCCCCAATGGCAGGGTGTTGCGTAGGGGAACCAGTTTTGGTCGGTGCGCTGTGCGTTATCTCACTAGACAGAGTATATGGATTTTTAATATTTTTCAAATGTCATTAGGTATAACAATATATTAAGAGCCTTGTATTACATTTTCAAGCTTTTTACCCAACAAATAACATTTTATTGACAATCATAGAAAAAAAAACTAAAAGAATTGAAAATCAATAATGTCCGTTAATAGCTAAAAACAAGCCAAAATATTTTGAGTATTTTATGGTGTATTTCAAATGCATATCAGTGAAAATTGTATGTATCTACGGTCATTTGTTTTATAGTTACGCCAAAGACCAAAATCGATTTTGCGTAAATATTTCCGTTTTTCCCGGCGCTTTTAAAAACTATTGGGAATTTCGAAAAGAAAATCGAAGCAGTTTTACTGCCCCAGTTACAATTGTAATACAAAAGTAGCACCTACCTATATTTAAATAACCAAATAGGTACCTAATTATACTTAGTTAATGTTTATTACAAAGATGGATATCATGGTTTATTATAATTTCTACAAATTGACTTATCATCAAATATTCTGGAAATATTTTTCATCGCTTATACAATATAGGTACTTAAGTATTTATGAATTATGATGCATGCGTCGAACGATGATTAATCCGGAAACCCGAAAACAACATTGTTTCATGTAAGTGTATACGTATTAACTGCAGTAGCGTAAATCTTGGATTTTCCCTGACATTATATACGAGACAGCTAGACAGGTTTTTGGGTTTTCTAAGGATTTATAGTTTTTATATATATGATTATACATTAGTAACTATTACTCATATTTCTTACAAATATTAACTAATTTGGTAAGTATAATAATATTAGTATATAATATAATAACATATTTGTATATATGTAAATCAGGAAATAACTACTTAATAATTGTTATACATTGTTAAACTATAGTCAAACACAATCATAATTTTTTTCACAAAAATTATATTTGTCATTATATAACTTCAAATTAACTAAAAAATATATACAAAAAGTCCTAATATTTTTCGTGATATAATGTTTACTGTTAAAACGATATCTGTATATTTATTCGCACAGGTATTAGGTTCCTATATAGGTACTACGCACATTGCACATAGACGGAATTCAAAGCAGCAAAATAACAATATCACTTTTTTTGAAATAAAAACCAAGGTATTGCCACTCTGCTGTATAGTGAGCGTGGAGTACACGAGTTTACATCTTCAGTGAGTAGGTCACTGTAATGGTTGTTTATAAAGTCCGAATTCAATGATAAATAGTTCCATACGAAAAACGATTTTGAGCGGAGATGGTCCGTCAACCAATATTACTAAGGAAATTTAAATTGATATTAGTAATATTTACCATCAGTAAATAGGTTAGGACAACTGGTCCGTAAGTTTATAGACATTCTAATACATTCTCCCGGCAGTGTCAAACAGGCGCGGACTGGTAAAATAGGGCACGGGATGCTACACAATTTAAAGGGCAAATAACATAAATTGTTGGGGCGAATTTAATATATGTAGATTATTTATAAAATATTAATATATTTTATTTTGTTTTGAAAAAATATTGAATATACGTTAAACACGTAAATAAGTACCAAGTTACAAAAAACTTTCAATCAAAGTTGTACAATATTATAGATTACTCGTAATCGTAAGTTGGTAACAATCTGTTGTTCATTAGGTGTCTAGAGTCTTTAAATATATAATAAATAATATTAGGCAAATATATTTTAGGGCAAGGGATGCTGTAGCATCCCAGCATCCCAGCCAGTCCGTGCCTGGACCAGTTTGTATAGTTAAATTTGGCATGCGAACTATAATTGAAATAGAAAACCAGAATAGGTGCATTGCAGATGACAAAGATTTCTGTAAAAGAACATACGATTTATCAATATACCGTATAGGTACTGATAATACTGATAGTACTAGATAATACTATAATATATAAGTTCTATGGATTTATCATAATAAACAATATATTTTATAATATCTATGGCAGTCGTCAATTGTCGAAATTCGTCGGCGATGGTTAACAATTCTAATAATTTCAGCAAATACTATTGTATTATAAATATAATATATTGTATATTTTGATTTCAGTGAACAAAAAAACAATAAGCCACTAATATAAACAGACAGTTCGTTAAACCGTACATATTATAATGTAAGTTTTAATAAAAACTCGCAAATTTCATTATGATCAGGTTATTTTCATAAAGTATTTCGATACTTTCAAGTTTCAGTTCATCGGAGTGAGATGATTAGATGGAGATGGATGGAGATGGCTGTTTCTTCGGTGATGGCGGCACTCTAGCTACGTTTCACCGGAAGAGTAGATGTTTACGAGTAAGTTTGTTTTCATATTATTACCTACTATTTTACATTTACTTTTTAGACTTAAATTAGGCGTAAAATAGGAATTATTCTTGTTTTTTTAAATAATTTTTTCGAAAAATATATGTAACATGTATAGCTCATACAATTATAAATTTATAGTTAATAGAAATACGGATGTTTATACTTCATAGATATTTTTTCATTGAAATCGTGTAAATAATTTGATTAAACAATCAGGTACCTACTCATCACTAGTATCAATTTTATTATATTACGTGTAAAATCACCGACATAAGGTGCAGACTGAATTTAAAAAATTAAAAACATAAAACAATGTTGTAGTAGAAGCTGGAAACTGTAGTTTTTATAATCCATATAATGTAACTATTAAATTGAATCATTGAATTATTATTCAGAGATAACTTTGGGATAAATTCCAAACGCATAAATGTAAATTAAATTAAAAATAATTAAAAAACATTTTGTGAAAGGAACAAGATTACTGCTAATATTTAAGTCTTAATTATTATTAACAAATAAATACAAATAATAGATATTTTAATAGCTTTTTACTATTAACATTCAGTGTAAATATAGTTTCTGATCGACTTACCTATATGTAATAAAATAATTATTCATATCAAATAATCCTAACAATTTAATGCAAGGATTCTCATAAATTGATCTTACAGCAGCCTTAAAACACCAAAAATACATTTGTACATCATTTACAAAATTTTAGTTCCCTATTATGGTGTAGGTACTAATACAAACAATAAATTGCTATTCGAAAAAACAATTTCGTATACCTATTATTATTTACTAAATACCTACAACTAAACTAAACTAAAAATAAACATATGATTACATATACTGAGTGCCTATAAAATAATATTATATATGAAAATTGAATCTTTATTACGAATACTTATCGTTTACACAGACCACCAAGAAAAAATAATTAAAAATATTAAAAAATAAAGAACACATCATTGTAAAATTAATACAGTCATCGATCCGCTCAGAATCTAGAATTATGGACTCGGAGTTTTAGAAATCTAGTTGGTATTATAGTATTTGATGAATTTACTGTACCTCTAAAATCCAGTAATCACATTTTTATTTAATAATTCATAAAATACAATATGCTCTTAAAAAAATATTATTGTGCTTCTGATATTTATTCACCACCTTAATCAATAATTAAATTGATAAACGAAAATAATAATTTAAATAATACCCATATCATATTATTATAATCAAAATTACAAACTATTTTGGTTTATTGTCATATCAAATTTCAATGAACAAATTGTTCCTTAACACGGAACTCTTTGATACAAAAAGTTGCATTATATTATATCCGTGGATTCATCATATTGATGTACCTAGTATAATATCTATCATTTATTTATTTATCTATGGCAAATCTCAGAGTCGTTGCAGAAGACACATTCGACTAAAAATTCTAAAATTTCAATAAGCAAAGAAGATATTCTAAGTTCTGGCTGCATTCTGGAGCGTTTCCTCATGGGCGTCGCAATTCACACACGTCACGGATTCCGCCGAAGGAGTCGATAATTAATGTAAGTTTGTTTTTATATTCTTTTGGGGCTTAAATTTACTTTTAAGACTTAAAACAAATATTTAATGTCACGAAAAATGTGCTATCCAAGTGTTGTAGGCGCATATTTTAGTTCCGGACTAGAAATGTATAAAATACGCGAGATATAAACGTCGTCGTCGTTTTTCCAGTCCCTGTTCGTAGAATAATTATAATTAATAGGTGCATACCTTTATAGGGTACTCAATATATATATGTTTTGGTTTAATTTATAGAAATATATGTTATAACTTATAACTGATAATAGTCATAAGATACAATTTTAATTAATAACTGGTATTTTTTTTTTCAAATACAACGTTATAAGTTATAGGTTATAAGCTATTAATTTAGTGTCACATACTTAACTTCTATTGTTCACCTAATATCTATATTCTATATCATAGGAATTAGGGCCGTATAACCATGCACACATAAAAGTAATATTCACGGAATGGTCAACTGCTTAACCTGACGTGTGCGCACTTATGAATAACATACCTACTCATATACTCGTATAGGTATATAAATATACCTATATAAATAGTGTAATACTACATACACGAATGTGTTACCTATTATGTCCCTAAAAGTTCAATAGTTATTATTATATTTATTTATTTTTTACATATAGGTAGGTACATTACAAGACTAATTAAAATCACATTTATTTTTATTTTTTCGAACACAATGTTTCAAAAATTATTAATTAATATATAATTTATTGGTATAGTATTAAATTAATTAATGAAATAAAACAAACACACCTACTATAATTATTAGTAATAATAATATATCTATGTATAAATTATTAAAATACAAAACGAACAAACGAAAAACGATTCTGAGCAAAGACATCGTTAACTAATAAATAATATTGAGATTAAAGTAATTTATTTTACTATTAGACATTAGCGCCTACAATAGTAGGTTAAAGTCATTTTTGACCAAATAATAACATTTGAAAGTGTCATCGTGTCTATAAATTATAATAATATTAAATATACTCTAAAAGTTTCATAAATCCGCGAATACTTACTATTTTTAAATTACAACAAAATAACTAAAATCGTTATTTTTGGTTTTAATATGTAATTTCGTCCAAATTTTAACTTATAATATCTGTAAAAAGTAACTGTGTTTATAATAGATTATTTAGATTTTTCGGTTACAATACGAACCAGGAGCGGACAGGGCCGGCGGGATACTGGGAACTTACCCGGTTGGCCGCTACTCAAAAATGATTTGTTATTGCTATATATTTATAATTATTATTAATATAGAAGATCGGTATAAATCGGTAGAAAATCGGTATAAATATTAATTATAAATATTTTTTATTTTCATATCATGACGCGTGTGTGAAAAATTGTTTATATTAAGTGTTTAAGATGTTAGATTTCGGTTCGGCAGATTGTGCACCTCTCTCACTCTTCAGCATCAATGCATCAGAAATTATTATTTATAATTAGGCCACGGATTTAAATATAAACTGCATTTTCTGAATTTTCTAAACATTGCTTTCCAAGCAAAGAATTCGTTTCATATATTATCAACGAATTGAAAAAATGAAATAAGAACATTTATATGGGTTGAAGTCAATATTATAAAAACTTATTAAAAAAAAATTAAATACAATTAAATAAAGGTAATTTTTTTAAATTATATTTCTATTTTTTTACGTACCCATTATGCTACATTATAGAATGTCTATAAACTTGTGGTCTAGTATATGGTTAAAATTGGCATGCGACCAACAACTGGGGGCTTGTTCCGGACAATTTAAATGATCTAATAAGGTTTATCTCATTATTTGAATTAAATTAATTTTTAACCGATTGTTGTGTTAATCAATTTTTTAATTTATTTCATTCAACACACTCGTCTCAGTTTTCTAGTACCTCTAGATTTCTCACAAAATTCATATCGATCATCTCACAGCTTTCATATTCAAAACCAAAAAAATATGTATTTTTATCTTATTTCAATCTTTTTCATCGAACACCAGAATATATTACAGATCATAAAGGTACTAGTATTGTATACTAGATAAGTTTCAATTAGCGAGATGTAGAGAGAGATGGAGATGGAGCGAGATGTAGACGGATGAAGATAGCTGTTTCTTCGACGACAGCGTGTGCTGCAGTACAGCTAGGTTTCACTGGAAGAGTCGATGTTTATGCATATTAAGTTTGTTTTTATATTATTTTGGTCTTACATTTACTTTTTAGACTTGAATTAAATATTTATTGTCGCGGAAAATCTGTTAACTAAGTAACGTAGAAGCATATACGTTTACTACTGCCTACCAAAGGCGCAATGTATAATAATAATAAATTATACGCCAGTCCGAACAATCCAAACGCTGTCTTACTCGTAGTCGAGTTCTAGTTGATAACTGACTTGTGAATAAATGTAATTTTTGTTAGGTATAAAAATAAAACTAATAAATCCTTAAATACAACATTTAAAAATACAAGCTCTGTATAATAAAAATTAATATTAGGTATTTATTGGTAGATTTATATAATATCTGTAGACTGTAACGCATAGGTCATTAGAATATTGTAGAACATTTTACTGCATAAGATGCGTGTTATTTCAGAAATGGTATTCATCAGTGAACATTTTCAAACTGGGAATAATATATCATAAGCAGATTGAAATGTGTGAACGTTTCAGTGTTTTGAAGACTAAGTTTCGTAGCAGATTTCGATTCCGTCACGGGGTATGTATTTTCTTATTTCTCAGTAGGTTTTTTTTTATTATAGTTAATTGATCAGGGGATGTATTGCCCGAACATTATCAATATTTGTATTGTAACTATACCGGTATAACACTATTCGGGCTATCAATAAAGTCGTGTTCAAAATTAGAAAATTGGTGAGGTATGATATTTTTTTAAGCAATTCTTTCGAGTAGGGAATTCGCTCAATGATATTTAAATATTTTCACCGATAATCAAGTACGATGACTTGTAGGTAACTAGAAACTGGGTGAATAGGAATTAGGTAGTGTGTAATATGGCGAAGATAAGGAAATGGGTCAACAGGATTTCAGAATGTTTGGTGTATGAAAGGGAAAGATGAAAAATAAATGTAATGTTAGGGTAGGTAAGAGGAGTGAGGGTAGCAGATATGAGAATAATAAGTAAGGTGTTAAGGTACAAAAGAGGATAGAATAAGAAATTAATTAATTAAGGGTAGTGTAGGGTAGTGTACATATTGTAGTGAAAACAAGAGAGAATAGGTTTAGGTGGTTCGGCCACTGTATGATAAGAGATAGTGAGAGTGGCTATAGAAGTTAGTTAATTTAGGTGGGAAATGAGGGGCGAGAAGACTGAAGAAGAGGTGGATAGACAGAATACCGATCATATGGAGGTGTGGAATGAGAGTGGCTGAACCTGTATATAGCTGTGAGAGACGGGGGAAGAAAAAGTGTAAAGGTAGAATAGTTATGTTAACAATGCCGAATACGTAGGATAAGATCTTGAATTGCAAAGGCCACTAGCTTCAACTAACCATAGGTTTACCTAACTAACCTTCTTATGACTCATTAGTACACTTTGAATAAAAAGATCCTGAGTTGCTGCAGGTTGCCGAACTTGGTTGCCGTGTTTGATTATCAAGTTGATCCTCTGATTGTTGACACCATGGATAGTCCACGCCTATGTTAAATACATTTGAGGCCGCGTTCCCGGAGGGGAAGGCAATTGAGGCTCCTTTATATTGATAGTCGATACTCGATATGAGTATACTTTATTTGGCCTCAATTGTTCCCCTCGAAGGACGAAGACCGCTGATAAGACCATTATGTCCTATCCATATCTTTATTATCTATGATGGAGCCATACCCAGCTCACTCGTGTAAGTTGGGATGTCAGCGCACTATTTGTTTTCCATCTTTGACCCACGCGTAGCATACCAAATGTACGATTAAGAAAACACTAAAATGATTGTGCGTGGGTCAGAGAGAGAAATAAATGGTGCGCTAAAAATCTGACATCCTCTTAAGTGTTAAATATTTGCCTGCATGTATGCACTAAAAACAGGCAAATATATGCACTGAAATATTCAAAAATATTAAAAATAATAAAATATTCAAAAAAATACTGAATGAAAACGTTTTTATTAAAATTTTTTTAAATTAATAAATAATAATTCAAATTGGTTTACAAAAAAAATTCTTTATTTATACACTTGGTAGGTAGGTAACGGATGAACCGAAAATATAAAAACATTTTAAGAAAATAAGCATAAATACGAAGAAATCATGAAAACATGCAATTATATTAACTAACCAGAAAAAAACGCATATTGGTAACGGTGTTGTAATAATAGGGATCTCCCCAAAAAAATACGTTCTAATAGTTCAAACAAATCATAAAAGCCAACTGTAATAAATATTAATTTATAAAAAAGTATATTAAAAAGCATTATAATTATAAATGAAACAAAACTATCAACTATGGACCGTGACATAATATAGGTATTTCTATATTTTTAGCTCCATAATTTCTGTTAAAATATTAGGAAAATGTATTAAGTACCGTAAAAGTGCTAAATTTGAGTTATTACTTAAAATATTATATTCATAACAAATTATAATAGAAGGTTAGGTACTGTTATTCCACATACCTATATTATAGTTTAATTTAACTACAACATTCTAGTAGAGTCTGATAAAATTTGGTTCCACGACTTTGATCATACAAACTTTAAATACTAAACTATGGGTCTGAAATTTAGTTTATATAGATCTAAATAATCCAAAACATATAATGTTGCTTCAAAATATAAAAATAAAGTGTCTTGTATTGTAGTAGGCAGGAAACTATCAAAAAAAAAAACTAAAAAAAATCATACTTGAAATCTATGTATAATATACATATATTGTAATAAACGTTCAAATGTTTACTTAGTACATTATAAAAAATTAACTTAAGTTCATTATAATACATTATAACAGGTGTTCAAATAAACATTTCATACCACAAATTTTGTTAATTCACACAGTCTCTCTTCAATTTTAAATTTTTCTTCAAATTATCTACAAAACATAAATGTTTAAAATTATCATTTATCTAAAAGAGATGTGCCGGGTCGCCACATTACTATATCGAGGGGCCATGGTGCAAGTGTCGTCCATAAATATCATAACATATATTATATTAGTTACAAACTCTTGAATTAAGAGTTATGTTTGAGAATTTAATTAATTTCCTAAAAGGAAATGCCTCAAGGTTGCCTTAGTAGATCGAGGGACCGTTGTTAAAGCGCCGTCCACCAATAAAGTACCGGGAAAAAAAACGAAGAATTCAAATATAGAAGGTACTTATATCATATACTTTTATCAAAGTATGATTGTGTTAGTCACAGTCTTGTAAATGATATTGTCTTATGTTTTCCCAATCTAATTATACAAAATACTGAAAATTAATGAAATCACAAATATTAGTACAATAGAGAGAGTGTGCATTGATTTACAAATTTGTCTTAAATTTACTTTTTGCATAGAGAATATGAAGGTGGGCAGGGCTCTTAATATCAGAGTATGGGGGACAGGTCTGGGATTTCATATTATCAGACTCGTTAATCGCTTTTATGTGCTTCAAATTGTTTACACGAGTGAGCTGGGTATGGCTCCATCATAGATAATATAGATATAACATAATGGATAGGACATAATAGTCTTACCAGCGGTCTTCGAGGGGAACTAAGGTGTCAACAATCTAAGGATCAACTTGATAATCAATCACTTATAAGTTCGGCAACCTGCAACTCAGGAACTTTTTATTCAAAGTGTCCTAATGTAATTAGTCATAAGAAGCTAGTTTGGTAAACCTAAGATTAGTTGAAGGTATGGTGATGATAGACGACTACAATCACTAGTCGAGAGCTTTGCGATGATGTTTTCCTACTAACTATAAAGGTATTCGATATTGTAAACATAACAATGAAAGAAAATATTTAAATATTATTAATTTGGTTATGTTAGGTTAAGTTAGGATAGGACAGTAAATTAGACGTTAACTAATTATTATAGTTTTTAACACGGTCTTAAAGACTGTCAGCTAGAGTTGTACCAGTACAGTTATTAAAAACTTAAATACAGCCAACATTAAATAATGATTTTTTTAACACAACAAATTATAAAATGTATTTTAAAATATAACAAAATATAATTTTTTTAGGATTTTATAAGGTTTTCAATACTTATGAGCTTTTGTAAATAGAAAATGTATAAAATCAATAGTTTTAATTTAATATATAGTTTTGTGTTTTATTATCCTACTGTCAAAGAATTTTCAGGGTTTTCTTTCCACATTTTTTTACATTGTACTATATCTAATTTTTTTCCGCACATATTTACAAAGACTAAAACAGATATCTGATTATGTTTTTATTTGCATTTAGACTCTATAGTTTGTTATGTAATATTGACTGTAGACCCAGCCAAACACAATATTATTTTAAATTAAACATTATTTTGTGTCCTTCATAAATTACAATCACATAATAGAGTCCGTGCAGGACCTTTTTCGGATTTAATTTTTTTGCATCCTTTATAATTTACATTCGTTTTTATACATTTTCTAATACATATATTACGGTGATACACCTCTGATCATAATAACTGTTCGTATTATTATAATGTAAACAATACCTAGTTTTTGGATTGTAGTTAATATGTATTGCAGTATTTAGCTTCCAGCGTATTCTTTTGTTAGGTGTTATTTCACACAGATTTCTCAAACAATTTTTTTTTCAATTCATTAAACTCTAGTAGATTTTTTTGTATAAATATTTTTCAAGATTAACCGGCTATACTTGGGAGTACGCTGAGTACCCGTGTACTCATAAAGCGTGTTCCTACAGTCAAATTTTTTCCAAATTTTTTTTTTGTTTTCTAAAATCAATTTGCCTGCAGGCGCCAACACCTCCCTTCAATTTTTTTTTTAGTACTGTAACTCTAGTTGAATATTTTGTATTGACTTGAAAATTGATAACTTGGTGCCCCATGAATAATCATTCTTCAATGAATTAAATATTTTGAATAGTTTTTTCAGTTTAAGATTTGGTTAGGACATTTTAGTTTTATTCGTAATGTGTGTTTCTAATGTAAATTTTTTTCCAAATTTTTTTTTTGTTTTCTAAAATCGATTTGCCTGCGGGCGCCAACACCTCCCTTCATTTTTTTTTTTATGATTTTAACTCTAGCCAAATTTTTTAAACATTGACAATCTGTTCATTTTTTTTTTGTTTTGTGACTAGTTGAATTTTTTGTATAGACTTTGTAGTGTGTATTCCTACAATAATATTTTTTTTTAAATTTTTTTTTTGTTTTCTAAAATCAATTTGCCTGCGGGCGCCAACACCTCCTTTCATTTTTTTTTTCATGATTTTAACTCTAGCCAAATTTTTTAAACATTGACAATCTGTTACCCTTTGAATAATTCTTTAATGAACTAAATATTTTGAATAGTTTTTTCTAATTTTTTTTCCAAATTTAATTTTGTTTTCTAAAATCGATTTGCCTGCGGGCGCCAACCCCTCCCTTCAATTTTTTTTTTTCAGTAGTTGTAACTCTAGTTGAATATTTTGTATTGACTTGAAAATTGATAACTTGGTGCCCCATGAATAATCATTCATTAATGAACTAAATATTTTGAATAGTTTTTTCTGTTTAAGTTTTGGTTAGGACATTTTAGTTTGAACTTCGTAATGTGTGTTTCTAATGTAAATTTTTTTCCAGATTTTTTTTTTATGATTTTAACTCTAGCCAAATATAACCTAAACCGTATTATTAAAATGTAAACAATACCTAGATTTGGATTGTAGTTAATATTATGTATTGCAGTATTTAGCTTCCAGCGTATTCTTTTGTTAAGTGTTATTTCACACAGATTTCTCTAACAATTTTTTTTTCAATTCATTAAACTCTAGTAGATTTTTTTGTATAAATATTTTTCAAGATTAACCGGCTATACCTGGGAGTACGCTGAGTACCCGTGTACTCATAAAGCGTGTTCCAACAGACAAATTTTTTCCAAATTTTTTTTTTGTTTTCTAAAATCAATTTGCCTGCAGGCGCCAACACCTCCCTTCAATTTTTTTTTTAGTACTGTAACTCTAGTTGAATATTTTGTATTGACTTGAAAATCGATAACTTGGTGCCCCATGAATAATCATTCTTTAATGAACTAAATATTTTGAATAGTTTTTTCTGTTTAAGATTTGGTTAGGACATTTTAGTTTTATTCGTAATGTGTGTTTCTAATGTAAATTTTTTTCCAAATTTTTTTTTTGTTTTCTAAAATCGATTTGCCTGCGGGCGCCAACACCTCCCATCATTTTTTTTTTTATGATTTTAACTCTAGCCAAATTTTTTAAACATTGACAATCTGTTCATTTTTTTTTTGTTTTGTGACTAGTTGAATTTTTTGTATAGACTTTGTAGTGTGTATTCCTACAATTATATTTTTTTTTAATTTTTTTTTTGTTTTCTAAAATCAATTTGCCTGCAGGCACCAACACCTCCTTTCAATTTTTTTTTTAGTACTGTAACTCTAGTTGAATATTTTGTATTGACTTGAAAATCGATAACTTGGTGCCCCATGAATAATAGTTCTTTAATGAACTAAATATTTTGAATAGTTTTTTCTAATTTTTTTTTCAAATTTAATTTTGTTTTCTAAAATCGATTTGCCTGCGGGCGCCAACCCCTCCCTTCAATTTTTTTTTTTTAGTAGTTGTAACTCTAGTTGAATATTTTGTATTGACTTGAAAATCGATAACTTGGTGCCCCATGAATAATCATTCTTTAATGAACTAAATATTTTGAATAGTTTTTTCTGTTTAAGATTTAGTTAGGACATTTTAGTTTTATTCGTAATGTGTGTTTCTAATGTAAATTTTTTTCCAAATTTAATTTTGTTTTCTAAAATCGATTTGCCTGCAGGCGCCAACACCTCCCTTCAATTTTTTTTTTAGTACTGTAACTCTAGTTGAATATTTTGTATTGACTTGAAAATCGATAACTTGGTGCCCCATGAATAATCATTCTTCAATGAACTAAATATTTTGAATAGTTTTTTCTGTTTAAGATTTGGTTAGGACATTTTAGTTTTATTCGTAATGTGTGTTTCTAATGTAAATTTTTTTCCAAATTTTTTTTTGTTTTCTAAAATCGATTTGCCTGCGGGCGCCAACACCTCCCTTCATTTTTTTTTTTATGATTTTAACTCTAGCCAAATTTTTTAAACATTGACAATCTGTTCATTTTTTTTTTGTTTTGTGACTAGTTGAATTTTTTGTATAGACTTTGTAGTGTGTATTCCTACAATAATATTTTTTTTAAATTTTTTTTTTGTTTTCTAAAATCAATTTGCCTGCAGGCGCCAACACCTCCTTTCAATTTTTTTTTTAGTACTGTAACTCTAGTTGAATATTTTGTATTGACTTGAAAATCGATAACTTGGTGCCCCATGAATAATAGTTCTTTAATGAACTAAATATTTTGAATAGTTTTTTCTAATTTTTTTTCCAAATTTAATTTTGTTTTCTAAAATCGATTTGCCTGCGGGCGCCAACCCCTCCCTTCAATTTTTTTTTTTTTAGTAGTTGTAACTCTAGTTGAATATTTTGTATTGACTTGGAAATTGATAACTTGGTGCCCCATAAATAATCATTCTTCAATGAACTAAATATTTTGAATAGTTTTTTCTGTTTAAGTTTTGGTTAGGACATTTTAGTTTGAACTTCGTAATGTGTGTTTCTAATGTAAATTTTTTTCCCAATTTAATTTTGTTTTCTAAAATCGATTTGCCTGCAGGCGCCAATACCTCCCTTCATTTTTTTTTTTATGATTTTAACTCTAGCCAAATTTTTTAAACATTGACAATCTGTTACCCTTTGAATAATTCTTTAATGAACTAAATATTTTGAATAGTTTTTTCTAATTTTTTTTCCAAATTTAATATTGTTTTCTAAAATCGATTTGCCTGCGGGCGCCAACCCCTCCCTTCAATTTTTTTTTTTTTTTAGTAGTTGTTACTCTAGTTGAACATTTTGTATTGACTTGAAAATTGATAAATTGGTGCCCCATGAATGATCATTCATTAATGAACTAAATATTTTGAATAGTTTTTTCCAAATTTTTTTTGAAAATTTTTTTTTGTTTTCTAAAATCGATTTGCCTGCGGGCGCCAACACCTCCTTTCATTTTTTTTTTCATGATTTTAACTCTAGCCAAATTTTTTAAACATTGACAATCTGTTACGCTTTGAATAATTCTTTAATGAACTAAATATTTTAAATAGTTTTTTTTGTTTAAGATTCTGGGCATTTTAGTTTGTACTATGTAATGTGTATTCATACGTTAAATTGTTTGTATTGACTTGGAAATTGATAACTTGGTGCCCCATAAATAATCATTATTCAATGAACTAAATATTTTGAATAGTTTTTTCTGTTTAAGTTTTGGTTAGGACATTTTAGTTTGAACTTCGTAATGTGTGTTTCTAATGTAAATTTTTTTCCCAATTTAATTTTGTTTTCTAAAATCGATTTGCCTGCAGGCGCCAATACCTCCCTTCATTTTTTTTTTTATGATTTTAACTCTAGCCAAATTTTTTAAACATTGACAATCTGTTACCCTTTGAATAATTCTTTAATGAACTAAATATTTTGAATAGTTTTTTCTAATTTTTTTTCCAAATCTAATTTTGTTTTCTAAAATCGATTTGCCTGCGGGCGCCAAACCCTCCCTTCAATTTTTTTTTTTTAGTAGTTGTAACTCTAGTTGAACATTTTGTATTGACTTGAAAATTGATAAATTGGTGCCCCATGAATGATCATTCATTGATGAACTAAATATTTTGAATAGTTTTTTCCAAATTTTTTTTGAAAATTTTTTTTTTGTTTTCTAAAATCGATTTGCCTGCGGGCGCCAACACCTCCCTTCATTTTTTTTTTTATGATTTTAACTCTAGCCAAATTTTTATATCACAATATCCATTAGGTACTTATAACGCGTTATACATCAACAAAATACCGTGATACTATCATAGATATAATATATTAGTATACTTTAGAAGTTTCAAGTACCCACGAATTATTTTATACAAGCTCAACAAAATAACCGAAAAAATATTCTAAGTTTTTTCTTAACTCAAAATAATTTGTTAATTTTCGTGATTTTTCATTATTTTGTCAATTTTTGAACTTTAAATGCTTAACCACCAACAATATTCACTTTCTAATCGAACAAGATACTGAAGTTGAAAATCGAAGCATTATTTCGAATACTTACTGTGTACATAGACAAAAAAAAATTTTAAAAAAACACATCATTTTAAAATCAATACATTCATCGTTCCACTCAGAATCTAAAAACTAAATTA
This sequence comes from Metopolophium dirhodum, assembly GCF_019925205.1. Classification (NCBI taxonomy): domain Eukaryota; kingdom Metazoa; phylum Arthropoda; class Insecta; order Hemiptera; family Aphididae; genus Metopolophium; species Metopolophium dirhodum. Next base: position 15,414,445 of record NC_083567.1, read on the forward strand.
TCAGTTTGTTTTATCTTATTTTTCTATTTTACAAAAATAATAGCTTTAATAAATTCAAAACATGACATGGTGTCTGTAATAGTCAGTGTCAATGTTTGTTTAATTGTAATGACCAATTAATTAAATAATACCATTGAATATGAAATATGAACTTAATTTTAAAAAATATTAACAATAATTGTAAAAAACTTAAAACACTCACAAAAAACATATGAGGAACCCTCAACTTTTTTTTTCTTCCAGTAATAAGAACTAATGTTACACTTTGTATTAAATGTTCAATGTTTTTGACAAAGCAAAAGTTTTTTATCAACAATTATTAAAAAAACAACAAAAAAATTCGAAAATTTAAAATGTCTAAAGTTCTCAAAAAGAGTTAAAATATTTTGAAAATTATTCCATGCATAAAAATTGCTAATATAAACATATTTTGGAGAACAGTTCAAGATATACGGTTATTGGTTTTTTAATTTAAAAAAAAATAAGAGAATAGATTTTATTGAAAACTTGGTTACTTATTAATTAAAACTATTAAAACAAGTACGGAGAATATGTTACTTTTTGACACTACAAACTACCAACTAGAAAAGATATTAAAGTTGAAAATCTTGGTATTTTTACTGCTCCGAAATATGACGACAGACCCAAAAATAAAGTCCAATTAGTCTAAAATTAATTTTTATGCTTCATAAAAATTATCAGTGTTTAAACTTATTTAAATATTGGTGTTAAATTAAAATAATAATATTCAAAAGTAAGCGTTTAATTTAACTTGTGGTTAAATTATTTTTGTCTATATATTTAAAATAGATACCTACTATTTTAGATTCTGAGCGAAGCGATGAATGTATTGATTTTACAATGTGTGTTTTTTTTTTTTTTAATTTTTTTAATTTTTTTTTGTGCCTGTCATCGATTCGAGTTATCGAGATTTCACTGCATATGCAAAGAGCAAAGGCAAACGACGACTAAATTGAGTATTGACACATAAAATTGAATGGCATTTATTTTGACATACAAAACGTTTATAGCGATAACAAAAAAATAATATAATGACTTGTAAAGGTGCGTAGGTATACAATTAATAGATAATACATTAATCAATAATAACAGGCATATTATATTCTATATGATTACGTTTCAGTACAGAATAAGACAAGTAGGTATAATTAGTGAAAGTATGTATATTAAGTGTCCAGAATGCTTTGGCAAACTAAACAAAATTAAATTAAGAAAGTTATGAATTGTTAATGATTGTAAACGCGATGGACATTATTTATATTGACAAAACAAGGGTGTAGGGACTAAGGGAATTTGGAGTGAATGGCACTCCAGTAAGTTTAAATCATTTGTATGAACTGAAATCGACAAATTTTACTTAAATTTTTTTCTTTTAATAAATAAAGAAGTAAAGTTTATAAAAAAAGCAAAAAATTGCCAACGGCACGTAGTGTTCCCAAGCGGTCACCCATCCAAGTACTAACTACCCCCGACGTTGCAGTGATTGGACGAGATCTGGTGTATTCAACGTGGTATGGTCATTGGCAAATGTAAGTCGAAAAATTATAATATTTAAATAAACTATCTAACAAAATGTTATTCATGTTTTTATATTATATTACAATAATATAAGTTAATTATAAGTAAATAATGGATTATTAGGTTTAAAATATGATTCTAATATGTTCTAAAAAATCCAAAAATATTCTCTTAATAATCCTTAAACTATAGTAATATATAATATATTGCTTTACTGCTCTAGTTATATGCTTTTTTTCTTCAAATAGTATAAATATATATTATAATATCAATAACTGAATTACCAGTTATAACAGTGCCGCAACAACCGCAGGGGCAGCCGGGTCAATGCCCCTGTAGAGGGCTGCTAATCGTTGGCTCAAGGGGCCCCGACGGCGCACAGCATCTACTTTAAATTTTTAAATAATTGCATTGTAATCTAATGTTTAAATCAGATAAAATATATTAAATAAAAATATCTATTTTTATAATTTATCATGTTATCTAATTTGTTGTCGAAGAACAAGGGGCCCCTATTTATCCATAATAATACCTATATTTATCTTTAAAATTATATTTTTATAGTGTTTTATTGTTTTATTGTTATTGAGTTACTTTTATGTGTGAAAAGCTTTAATTAATATTTATAATAAAAAAAAGAACACTAAAAGTGTAGTTATATTTTAATAACAATACACTGGTCAGCGGGCCTTCACATAAAATTTTTTAGGTTTTTAAAAAAAAAAAATCACCATCATTATTTATTTTTGTATAGGTAACCTATAAACAAATATTGTATACATATACCTCAGGGTCCAATACATTGACTTTGTCCGGGACCCCAAGAATCCTAATTGTTTTACTGGCCGTAGACAGGGCCATGTATACTTAACCAAAACTCGTTTGTCAGAATTTAAATAGAAAGGGAGGTCAATTGAAAAAAAAAAAAAATTTGGAAGTGACTCTGCTGAACAGTAGGGTACAAGTGGGTGACTGTTATGGATAGTGTTACATTTGAATTCAATGATATAATATCATTGTATACGAAAAACGATTCCAATTTAAAAATTAATTGACACTATTGGCTTCAGCCAAATTACCAAAACACCAACTAATACTTCATATTCGACTTCATATTATAAATTAACACACAAACTTGTGTTTCTATAAAAAAAAATATCTATGCATAGTTAATTTTAAGATAAAAAAAAATCCTTAAAATTACATAATATAAAAAAAATCACAAAATTCGAACTAGGATCAGACATACTGTACTAAATAAAATCACATAACTAAAAAAAAAATTGAAGGATGGTGTTGGCGCCTGCAGGCAAATGCAGTTTAGAAAAAAAAGAAAATTTAAAAAAATATATTATTGTAGGAATGCACATTTCAGTCTATACAAAAAATTCAACTAGTTACATAACAAAAAAAAAATTGAAGGAGGGTGTTGGTGATCGCGGGCAAAAGCATTTTAGAAAACGAAAAAAAATTGAAATTAAAAACTTCAAACTAAAATGTCCAGAATCTTAAACAGAAAAAAACCATTCAAAATATTTAGTTCATTAATGATGGATTATTCAAAGTGCACCAGGTTATCAATGTTCAAAAAGTATATACAAAAAATTCAACTAGTTACATAACAAAAAAAAAAAATTGAAGGAAGGTGTTGGCGCCCGCAGGCAAATGCAGTTTAGAAAACAAAAAAAAATTTAAAAAAAAATATTATTGTAGGAATGCACATTTCAAAGTCTATACAAAAAATTCAACTAGTCACATGGCAAAAAAAAAATTGAAGGTGGGGGTTGCCGCCCGCAGGCAAATAGATTTTAGAAAACAAAAAAAAAATTTGGAAAAAAATTTAGAAAAAACTATTCAAAATATTTAGTTCATTAAAGAATGATTATTCATGGGGCACCAAGTTATCAATTTTCAAGTCAATACAAAATATTCAACTAGAGTTACAACTACTAAAAAAATAAAAATTGAAGGGAGGGGTTGGCGCCCGCAGGCAAATCGATTTTAGAAAACAAAATTAAATTTGGAAAAAAAATTAGAAAAAACTATTCAAAATATTTAGTTCATTAAAGAATTACTCAAAGGGTACCAGATTTTCAATGTTTAAAAAATTTGGCTAGAGTTAAAATCATAAAAAAAAAATTTGGAAAAAAATTTACATTAGAAACACACATTACGAAGTTCAAACTAAAATGTCCTAACCAAAACTTAAACAGAAAAAACTATTCAAAATATTTAGTTCATTAATGAATGATTATTCATGGGGCACCAATTTATCAATTTTCAAGTCAATACAAAATGTTCAACTAGAGTAACAAATACTAAAAAAAAAAAAATTGAAGGGAGGGGTTGGCGCCCGCAGGCAAATCGATTTTAGAAAACAAAATTAAATTTGGAAAAAAAATTAGAAAAAACTATTCAAAATATTTAGTTCATTAAAGAATTACTCAAAGGGTACCAGATTTTCAATGTTTAAAAAATTTGGCTAGAGTTAAAATCATAAAAAAAAAAATGAAGGGAGGTGTTGGCGCCCGCAGGCAAATCGATTTTAGAAAACAATAAAAAAATTTTCAAAAAAAATTTGGAAAAAATTATTCAAAATATTTAGTTCATAAAAGAACTATTATTCATGGGGCACCAAGTTATCGATTTTCAAGTCAATACAAAATATTCAACTATAGAGTTACAGTACTAAAAAAAAAAAAATTGAAGGGAGGGATTGGCGCCCGCAGGCAAATCGATTTTAGAAAACAAAATTAAATTTGGAAAAAAAATTAGAAAAAACTATTCAAAATATTTAGTTCATTAAAGAATTACTGTTACCCTTTGAGATTGTCAATGTTTAAAAAATTTGGCTAGAGTTAAAATCATAAAAAAAAAATTGAAGGGAGGTGTTGGTGCCCGCAGGCAAATCGATTTTAGAAAACAAAAAAAAAAATTTGGAAAAAAATTTACATTAGAAACACACATTACGAAGTTCAAACTAAAATGTCCTTACCAAAACTTAAACAGAAAAAACTATTCAAAATATTTAGTTCATTGAAGAATGATTATTCATGGGGCACCAAGTTATCAATTTTCAAGTCAATACAAAATATTCAACTAGAGTTACAACTACTGAAAAAAAAAAATTGAAGGGAGGGGTTGGCGCCCGCAGGCAAATCGATTTTAGAAAACAAAATTAAATTTGGAAAAAAAATTAGAAAAAACTATTCAAAATATTTAGTTCATTAAAGAATTACTCAAAGGGTACCAGATTTTCAATGTTTAAAAAATTTGGCTAGAGTTAAAATCATAAAAAAAAAAATGAAGGGAGGTGTTGGCGCCCGCAGGCAAATCGATTTTAGAAAACAATAAAAAAATTTTCAAAAAAAATATGGAAAAAATTATTCAAAATATTTAGTTCATAAAAGAACTATTATTCATGGGGCACCAAGTTATCGATTTTCAAGTCAATACAAAATATTCAACTATAGAGTTACAGTACTAAAAAAAAAAAAATTGAAGGGAGGGATTGGCGCCCGCAGGCAAATCGATTTTAGAAAACAAAATTAAATTTGGAAAAAAAATTAGAAAAAACTATTCAAAATATTTAGTTCATTAAAGAATTACTGTTACCCTTTGAGATTGTCAATGTTTAAAAAATTTGGCTAGAGTTAAAATCATAAAAAAAAAATTGAAGGGAGGTGTTGGTGCCCGCAGGCAAATCGATTTTAGAAAACAAAAAAAAAAATTTGGAAAAAAATTTACATTAGAAACACACATTACGAAGTTCAAACTAAAATGTCCTTACCAAAACTTAAACAGAAAAAACTATTCAAAATATTTAGTTCATTGAAGAATGATTATTCATGGGGCACCAAGTTATCAATTTTCAAGTCAATACAAAATATTCAACTAGAGTTACAACTACTGAAAAAAAAAAATTGAAGGGAGGGGTTGGCGCCCGCAGGCAAATCGATTTTAGAAAACAAAATTAAATTTGGAAAAAAAATTAGAAAAAACTATTCAAAATATTTAGTTCATTAAAGAATTATTCAAAGGGTAACAGATTGTCAATGTTTAAAAAATTTGGCTAGAGTTAAAATCATGAAAAAAAAAATGAAAGGAGGTGTTGGCGCCCGCAGGCAAATTGATTTTAGAAAACAAAAAAAAAATTTAAAAAAAAATATTATTGTAGGAATACACACTACAAAGTCTATACAAAAAATTCAACTAGTCACAAAACAAAAAAAAAATGAACAGATTGTCAATGTTTAAAAAATTTGGCTAGAGTTAAAATCATAAAAAAAAAAATGAAGGGAGGTGTTGGCGCCCGCAGGCAAATCGATTTTAGAAAACAAAAAAAAAATTTGGAAAAAAATTTACATTAGAAACACACATTACGAATAAAACTAAAATGTCCTAACCAAATCTTAAACTGAAAAAACTATTCAAAATATTTAATTCATTGAAGAATGATTATTCATGGGGCACCAAGTTATCAATTTTCAAGTCAATACAAAATATTCAACTAGAGTTACAGTACTAAAAAAAAAATTGAAGGGAGGTGTTGGCGCCTGCAGGCAAATTGATTTTAGAAAACAAAAAAAAAATTTGGAAAAAATTTGACTGTAGGAACACGCTTTATGAGTACACGGGTACTCAGCGTACTCCCAAGTATAGCCGGTTAATCTTGAAAAATATTTATACAAAAAAAATCTACTAGAGTTTAATGAATTGAAAAAAAAATTGTTTGAGAAATCTGTGTGAAATAACACCTAACAAAAGAATACGCTGGAAGCTAAATACTGCAATACATATTAACTACAATCCAAAAACTAGGTATTGTTTACATTATAATAATACGAACAGTTATTATGATCAGAGGTGTATCACCGTAATATATGTATTAGAAAATGTATAAAAACGAATGTAAATTATAAAGGATGCAAAAAAATTAAATCCGAAAAAGGTCCTGCACGGACTCTATTATGTGATTGTAATTTATGAAGGACACAAAATAATGTTTAATTTAAAATAATATTGTGTTTGGCTGGGTCTACAGTCAATATTACATAACAAACTATAGAGTCTAAATGCAAATAAAAACATAATCAGATATCTGTTTTAGTCTTTGTAAATATGTGCGGAAAAAAATTAGATATAGTACAATGTAAAAAAATGTGGAAAGAAAACCCTGAAAATTCTTTGACAGTAGGATAATAAAACACAAAACTATATATTAAATTAAAACTATTGATTTTATACATTTTCTATTTACAAAAGCTCATAAGTATTGAAAACCTTATAAAATCCTAAAAAAATTATATTTTGTTATATTTTAAAATACATTTTATAATTTGTTGTGTTAAAAAAATCATTATTTAATGTTGGCTGTATTTAAGTTTTTAATAACTGTACTGGTACAACTCTAGCTGACAGTCTTTAAGACCGTGTTAAAAACTATAATAATTAGTTAACGTCTAATTTACTGTCCTATCCTAACTTAACCTAACATAACCAAATTAATAATATTTAAATATTTTCTTTCATTGTTATGTTTACAATATCGAATACCTTTATAGTTAGTAGGAAAACATCATCGCAAAGCTCTCGACTAGTGATTGTAGTCGTCTATCATCACCATACCTTCAACTAATCTTAGGTTTACCAAACTAGCTTCTTATGACTAATTACATTAGGACACTTTGAATAAAAAGTTCCTGAGTTGCAGGTTGCCGAACTTATAAGTGATTGATTATCAAGTTGATCCTTAGATTGTTGACACCTTAGTTCCCCTCGAAGACCGCTGGTAAGACTATTATGTCCTATCCATTATGTTATATCTATATTATCTATGATGGAGCCATACCCAGCTCACTCGTGTAAACAATTTGAAGCACATAAAAGCGATTAACGAGTCTGATAATATGAAATCCCAGACCTGTCCCCCATACTCTGATATTAAGAGCCCTGCCCACCTTCATATTCTCTATGCAAAAAGTAAATTTAAGACAAATTTGTAAATCAATGCACACTCTCTCTATTGTACTAATATTTGTGATTTCATTAATTTTCAGTATTTTGTATAATTAGATTGGGAAAACATAAGACAATATCATTTACAAGACTGTGACTAACACAATCATACTTTGATAAAAGTATATGATATAAGTACCTTCTATATTTGAATTCTTCGTTTTTTTCCCGGTACTTTATTGGTGGACGGCGCTTTAACAACGGTCCCTCGATCTACTAAGGCAACCTTGAGGCATTTCCTTTTAGGAAATTAATTAAATTCTCAAACATAACTCTTAATTCAAGAGTTTGTAACTAATATAATATATGTTATGATATTTATGGACGACACTTGCACCATGGCCCCTCGATATAGTAATGTGGCGACCCGGCACATCTCTTTTAGATAAATGATAATTTTAAACATTTATGTTTTGTAGATAATTTGAAGAAAAATTTAAAATTGAAGAGAGACTGTGTGAATTAACAAAATTTGTGGTATGAAATGTTTATTTGAACACCTGTTATAATGTATTATAATGAACTTAAGTTAATTTTTTATAATGTACTAAGTAAACATTTGAACGTTTATTACAATATATGTATATTATACATAGATTTCAAGTATGATTTTTTTTAGTTTTTTTTTTTGATAGTTTCCTGCCTACTACAATACAAGACACTTTATTTTTATATTTTGAAGCAACATTATATGTTTTGGATTATTTAGATCTATATAAACTAAATTTCAGACCCATAGTTTAGTATTTAAAGTTTGTATGATCAAAGTCGTGGAACCAAATTTTATCAGACTCTACTAGAATGTTGTAGTTAAATTAAACTATAATATAGGTATGTGGAATAACAGTACCTAACCTTCTATTATAATTTGTTATGAATATAATATTTTAAGTAATAACTCAAATTTAGCACTTTTACGGTACTTAATACATTTTCCTAATATTTTAACAGAAATTATGGAGCTAAAAATATAGAAATACCTATATTATGTCACGGTCCATAGTTGATAGTTTTGTTTCATTTATAATTATAATGCTTTTTAATATACTTTTTTATAAATTAATATTTATTACAGTTGGCTTTTATGATTTGTTTGAACTATTAGAACGTATTTTTTTGGGGAGATCCCTATTATTACAACACCGTTACCAATATGCGTTTTTTTCTGGTTAGTTAATATAATTGCATGTTTTCATGATTTCTTCGTATTTATGCTTATTTTCTTAAAATGTTTTTATATTTTCGGTTCATCCGTTACCTACCTACCAAGTGTATAAATAAAGAATTTTTTTTGTAAACCAATTTGAATTATTATTTATTAATTTAAAAAAATTTTAATAAAAACGTTTTCATTCAGTATTTTTTTGAATATTTTATTATTTTTAATATTTTTGAATATTTCAGTGCATATATTTGCCTGTTTTTAGTGCATACATGCAGGCAAATATTTAACACTTAAGAGGATGTCAGATTTTTAGCGCACCATTTATTTCTCTCTCTGACCCACGCACAATCATTTTAGTGTTTTCTTAATCGTACATTTGGTATGCTACGCGTGGGTCAAAGATGGAAAACAAATAGTGCGCTGACATCCCAACTTACACGAGTGAGCTGGGTATGGCTCCATCATAGATAATAAAGATATGGATAGGACATAATGGTCTTATCAGCGGTCTTCGTCCTTCGAGGGGAACAATTGAGGCCAAATAAAGTATACTCATATCGAGTATCGACTATCAATATAAAGGAGCCTCAATTGCCTTCCCCTCCGGGAACGCGGCCTCAAATGTATTTAACATAGGCGTGGACTATCCATGGTGTCAACAATCAGAGGATCAACTTGATAATCAAACACGGCAACCAAGTTCGGCAACCTGCAGCAACTCAGGATCTTTTTATTCAAAGTGTACTAATGAGTCATAAGAAGGTTAGTTAGGTAAACCTATGGTTAGTTGAAGCTAGTGGCCTTTGCAATTCAAGATCTTATCCTACGTATTCGGCATTGTTAACATAACTATTCTACCTTTACACTTTTTCTTCCCCCGTCTCTCACAGCTATATACAGGTTCAGCCACTCTCATTCCACACCTCCATATGATCGGTATTCTGTCTATCCACCTCTTCTTCAGTCTTCTCGCCCCTCATTTCCCACCTAAATTAACTAACTTCTATAGCCACTCTCACTATCTCTTATCATACAGTGGCCGAACCACCTAAACCTATTCTCTCTTGTTTTCACTACAATATGTACACTACCCTACACTACCCTTAATTAATTAATTTCTTATTCTATCCTCTTTTGTACCTTAACACCTTACTTATTATTCTCATATCTGCTACCCTCACTCCTCTTACCTACCCTAACATTACATTTATTTTTCATCTTTCCCTTTCATACACCAAACATTCTGAAATCCTGTTGACCCATTTCCTTATCTTCGCCATATTACACACTACCTAATTCCTATTCACCCAGTTTCTAGTTACCTACAAGTCATCGTACTTGATTATCGGTGAAAATATTTAAATATCATTGAGCGAATTCCCTACTCGAAAGAATTGCTTAAAAAAATATCATACCTCACCAATTTTCTAATTTTGAACACGACTTTATTGATAGCCCGAATAGTGTTATACCGGTATAGTTACAATACAAATATTGATAATGTTCGGGCAATACATCCCCTGATCAATTAACTATAATAAAAAAAAACCTACTGAGAAATAAGAAAATACATACCCCGTGACGGAATCGAAATCTGCTACGAAACTTAGTCTTCAAAACACTGAAACGTTCACACATTTCAATCTGCTTATGATATATTATTCCCAGTTTGAAAATGTTCACTGATGAATACCATTTCTGAAATAACACGCATCTTATGCAGTAAAATGTTCTACAATATTCTAATGACCTATGCGTTACAGTCTACAGATATTATATAAATCTACCAATAAATACCTAATATTAATTTTTATTATACAGAGCTTGTATTTTTAAATGTTGTATTTAAGGATTTATTAGTTTTATTTTTATACCTAACAAAAATTACATTTATTCACAAGTCAGTTATCAACTAGAACTCGACTACGAGTAAGACAGCGTTTGGATTGTTCGGACTGGCGTATAATTTATTATTATTATACATTGCGCCTTTGGTAGGCAGTAGTAAACGTATATGCTTCTACGTTACTTAGTTAACAGATTTTCCGCGACAATAAATATTTAATTCAAGTCTAAAAAGTAAATGTAAGACCAAAATAATATAAAAACAAACTTAATATGCATAAACATCGACTCTTCCAGTGAAACCTAGCTGTACTGCAGCACACGCTGTCGTCGAAGAAACAGCTATCTTCATCCGTCTACATCTCGCTCCATCTCCATCTCTCTCTACATCTCGCTAATTGAAACTTATCTAGTATACAATACTAGTACCTTTATGATCTGTAATATATTCTGGTGTTCGATGAAAAAGATTGAAATAAGATAAAAATACATATTTTTTTGGTTTTGAATATGAAAGCTGTGAGATGATCGATATGAATTTTGTGAGAAATCTAGAGGTACTAGAAAACTGAGACGAGTGTGTTGAATGAAATAAATTAAAAAATTGATTAACACAACAATCGGTTAAAAATTAATTTAATTCAAATAATGAGATAAACCTTATTAGATCATTTAAATTGTCCGGAACAAGCCCCCAGTTGTTGGTCGCATGCCAATTTTAACCATATACTAGACCACAAGTTTATAGACATTCTATAATGTAGCATAATGGGTACGTAAAAAAATAGAAATATAATTTAAAAAAATTACCTTTATTTAATTGTATTTAATTTTTTTTTAATAAGTTTTTATAATATTGACTTCAACCCATATAAATGTTCTTATTTCATTTTTTCAATTCGTTGATAATATATGAAACGAATTCTTTGCTTGGAAAGCAATGTTTAGAAAATTCAGAAAATGCAGTTTATATTTAAATCCGTGGCCTAATTATAAATAATAATTTCTGATGCATTGATGCTGAAGAGTGAGAGAGGTGCACAATCTGCCGAACCGAAATCTAACATCTTAAACACTTAATATAAACAATTTTTCACACACGCGTCATGATATGAAAATAAAAAATATTTATAATTAATATTTATACCGATTTTCTACCGATTTATACCGATCTTCTATATTAATAATAATTATAAATATATAGCAATAACAAATCATTTTTGAGTAGCGGCCAACCGGGTAAGTTCCCAGTATCCCGCCGGCCCTGTCCGCTCCTGGTTCGTATTGTAACCGAAAAATCTAAATAATCTATTATAAACACAGTTACTTTTTACAGATATTATAAGTTAAAATTTGGACGAAATTACATATTAAAACCAAAAATAACGATTTTAGTTATTTTGTTGTAATTTAAAAATAGTAAGTATTCGCGGATTTATGAAACTTTTAGAGTATATTTAATATTATTATAATTTATAGACACGATGACACTTTCAAATGTTATTATTTGGTCAAAAATGACTTTAACCTACTATTGTAGGCGCTAATGTCTAATAGTAAAATAAATTACTTTAATCTCAATATTATTTATTAGTTAACGATGTCTTTGCTCAGAATCGTTTTTCGTTTGTTCGTTTTGTATTTTAATAATTTATACATAGATATATTATTATTACTAATAATTATAGTAGGTGTGTTTGTTTTATTTCATTAATTAATTTAATACTATACCAATAAATTATATATTAATTAATAATTTTTGAAACATTGTGTTCGAAAAAATAAAAATAAATGTGATTTTAATTAGTCTTGTAATGTACCTACCTATATGTAAAAAATAAATAAATATAATAATAACTATTGAACTTTTAGGGACATAATAGGTAACACATTCGTGTATGTAGTATTACACTATTTATATAGGTATATTTATATACCTATACGAGTATATGAGTAGGTATGTTATTCATAAGTGCGCACACGTCAGGTTAAGCAGTTGACCATTCCGTGAATATTACTTTTATGTGTGCATGGTTATACGGCCCTAATTCCTATGATATAGAATATAGATATTAGGTGAACAATAGAAGTTAAGTATGTGACACTAAATTAATAGCTTATAACCTATAACTTATAACGTTGTATTTGAAAAAAAAAATACCAGTTATTAATTAAAATTGTATCTTATGACTATTATCAGTTATAAGTTATAACATATATTTCTATAAATTAAACCAAAACATATATATATTGAGTACCCTATAAAGGTATGCACCTATTAATTATAATTATTCTACGAACAGGGACTGGAAAAACGACGACGACGTTTATATCTCGCGTATTTTATACATTTCTAGTCCGGAACTAAAATATGCGCCTACAACACTTGGATAGCACATTTTTCGTGACATTAAATATTTGTTTTAAGTCTTAAAAGTAAATTTAAGCCCCAAAAGAATATAAAAACAAACTTACATTAATTATCGACTCCTTCGGCGGAATCCGTGACGTGTGTGAATTGCGACGCCCATGAGGAAACGCTCCAGAATGCAGCCAGAACTTAGAATATCTTCTTTGCTTATTGAAATTTTAGAATTTTTAGTCGAATGTGTCTTCTGCAACGACTCTGAGATTTGCCATAGATAAATAAATAAATGATAGATATTATACTAGGTACATCAATATGATGAATCCACGGATATAATATAATGCAACTTTTTGTATCAAAGAGTTCCGTGTTAAGGAACAATTTGTTCATTGAAATTTGATATGACAATAAACCAAAATAGTTTATAATTTTGATTATAATAATATGATATGGGTATTATTTAAATTATTATTTTCGTTTATCAATTTAATTATTGATTAAGGTGGTGAATAAATATCAGAAGCACAATAATATTTTTTTAAGAGCATATTGTATTTTATGAATTATTAAATAAAAATGTGATTACTGGATTTTAGAGGTACAGTAAATTCATCAAATACTATAATACCAACTAGATTTCTAAAACTCCGAGTCCATAATTCTAGATTCTGAGCGGATCGATGACTGTATTAATTTTACAATGATGTGTTCTTTATTTTTTAATATTTTTAATTATTTTTTCTTGGTGGTCTGTGTAAACGATAAGTATTCGTAATAAAGATTCAATTTTCATATATAATATTATTTTATAGGCACTCAGTATATGTAATCATATGTTTATTTTTAGTTTAGTTTAGTTGTAGGTATTTAGTAAATAATAATAGGTATACGAAATTGTTTTTTCGAATAGCAATTTATTGTTTGTATTAGTACCTACACCATAATAGGGAACTAAAATTTTGTAAATGATGTACAAATGTATTTTTGGTGTTTTAAGGCTGCTGTAAGATCAATTTATGAGAATCCTTGCATTAAATTGTTAGGATTATTTGATATGAATAATTATTTTATTACATATAGGTAAGTCGATCAGAAACTATATTTACACTGAATGTTAATAGTAAAAAGCTATTAAAATATCTATTATTTGTATTTATTTGTTAATAATAATTAAGACTTAAATATTAGCAGTAATCTTGTTCCTTTCACAAAATGTTTTTTAATTATTTTTAATTTAATTTACATTTATGCGTTTGGAATTTATCCCAAAGTTATCTCTGAATAATAATTCAATGATTCAATTTAATAGTTACATTATATGGATTATAAAAACTACAGTTTCCAGCTTCTACTACAACATTGTTTTATGTTTTTAATTTTTTAAATTCAGTCTGCACCTTATGTCGGTGATTTTACACGTAATATAATAAAATTGATACTAGTGATGAGTAGGTACCTGATTGTTTAATCAAATTATTTACACGATTTCAATGAAAAAATATCTATGAAGTATAAACATCCGTATTTCTATTAACTATAAATTCATAATTGTATGAGCTATACATGTTACATATATTTTTCGAAAAAATTATTTAAAAAAACAAGAATAATTCCTATTTTACGCCTAATTTAAGTCTAAAAAGTAAATGTAAAATAGTAGGTAATAATATGAAAACAAACTTACTCGTAAACATCTACTCTTCCGGTGAAACGTAGCTAGAGTGCCGCCATCACCGAAGAAACAGCCATCTTCATCCATCTCCATCTAATCATCTCACTCCGATGAACTGAAACTTGAAAGTATCGAAATACTTTATGAAAATAACCTGATCATAATGAAATTTGCGAGTTTTTATTAAAACTTACATTATAATATGTACGGTTTAACGAACTGTCTGTTTATATTAGTGGCTTATTGTTTTTTTGTGCACTGAAATCAAAATATACAATATATTATATTTATAATACAATAGTATTTGCTGAAATTATTAGAATTGTTAACCATCGCCGACGAATTTCGACAATTGACGATTGCCATAGATATTATAAAATATATTGTTTATTATGATAAATCCATAGAACTTATATATTATTGTATTATCTAGTACTATCAGTATTATCAGTACCTATACGGTATATTGATAAATCGTATGTTCTTTTACAGAAATCTTTGTCATCTGCAATGCACCTATTCTGGTTTTCTATTTCAATTATAGTTCGCATGCCAAATTTAACTATACAAACTGGTGGGTTAGGTTAGGTTAGGTTAGGTACCATATGTCTATAGATGGAACTTATTTTTTGGCAAAAACAAATCGCATCATTTTATAATGATCAATAACTATTATAAATTATAACATTAACACGTTTAACTCACTACAGGTCTGTAGCCGTTGATCGGTATAAATAAGTTCGTTGAATAATTAGCTTAAAATGAATCTAAATAACTTAAAAATTTCTTTGTGTTTAGTAAAATATAACCTATGTAAGGCCAAAAAGTTTCAAGTCCATAGGAATAAATAATACATTTTTGGAATAAAAACAAAGTAACTAATAATGTTATTATTTTGTTAAAATATCCAATTTCGTCATAATGTTTTTTTAAAAATTTTTTTTTTATTTTTACAAGAAATGTACAATCTGTTCTTAACTAGAATAATAAGCAAATGTGCATAGGGTATTTGCATATGAATTTTTTTGAGGGAAGAAACCACCCATTGGTGATACTACCCATTTTGTGTTCTTAAGTTTTAAGTTAAGTTAATTTTAGTTATTAGACAGATAAGGTCTCGAGGATCAAACGATCATCTTCGCTTAAGCCGTCTAGGTTACCTGTAATAGACAAGGTAGATAGTTTTTTAATTAGAGGAATAATGTCAAAATGTTAACTATTAAATATGTGTAAAAAAATCACGTTAAAAATATGAGTACCTAAGTGTCCTAAGTATCCGTTAGAATCTGTATGTAGGTTAACCTTACCCGGTTTTTCCCAAACCATGGGTCACGACTCGTGGTTACAATTATGGGTATTTTAGCCGTCAATTGATACTTCTATTATTGTATAATAATAATGTGAAGTCCAACTATAGTATTGTAGAATGTATGAAATCGATTTTACATTGGATATCAATATATTTTTAGTAATCTTTATATTATTTGTATTTATTATTCAGTATTGTATTTTATAAAAATTAAATGATAAAATTGATTATAATAAAAATATTATTTATTTATGGCATACTTGATTTTTTTTTTAAGCAGGGTTCGCGTACCCAATAGAGATTAAATGTATGGTGAAAAGTTTTGGAAATACTGACCTAACCTACCATAAAGGACTCTTTTTTTTTGGTCGAATGCGCAGAAGAAAATTGGACTAAATTAAGTGTTTATAATAAATTGTGCTGTTCGACCTTGACAGGTACATAATGACAACAATACAATTTGAAGACGTCAATATTAAAATTTTGTTATAATTTGTTATTAATTTATGTATTTCTGCATGGCTGCAGTCTGTGCAGGACACTGCAGCACTATAGCTGATATATTATATTGTGATGGTCACGTAAATCGCTTCTCGTGATTCCGAGAAATCGGTTAGATATACGATCGGTAAAATAGTAAGTACTAGGTAATATACTCATATAGTAATATTTAAAAAAATATTATAATATAATTTTATTTAATTTTCGTCGTCGTGATACGTACGTATACAAGGTACATCCGTATCGCAAGTAGAGTCCAGACCTCAGCAGTGGTAGGTATTCAACCTTTTTAGGCATCATAAGGTCATATAAGGAATATTATAATTTTAAATGTGTTCTGGTTCATAAAATTTTCCATTTCGAACACAAGGCAGCAGGTCACCTATTATTTTTGAAAAATCTCGCTGGCTACATTCTTGAAAAAATCATGTATCAAATAATTAAGAACATATATGTATTAAAAACAAAGTACATGCAATAATGCTTAAAATTATAGCGTTCGTGGGGCTCAAATAAATACAAGGTGGGCCACGGGTTCAAGACCGCTTGGCTAGAGCGTTATAGACGATAATATACATTCGGGAGGAGTACCTATGTAATTTGTAGATATATATTATACAAGTCTGTTATTATTAGGTTGCAAATAAATTATTATTATTTTTCTGCAATGTCCATTTTCAAATTGTAATATCTTACACAGTACACACTCATATAGAAATAAGCAAAGGATATCTAAATATCATCATCATGATTCACGATGTTTATGGAGTGCAGGCGAAGTGTATGTGTAGGGAAAAGGTCGAACAATTACCGTTAGGAATACCATTTTAACTAAATAGTAATAAGTTATATCTATTATAATAGTCTAGTGTGGTTTTAATGGTTTTTACCAATTATAAAATACAGGTCTAAAATTAAATTCAATCATAATAACTATTTTCTTTTTTATAATCTGCCATAGTAAACCTATAATAAACAAAAATGTATTATTTATTATTATTATTATTATTTCTCTAAAAAATTCTCAAATTTGCAAAAAAAAATTAAGGGCCACTTATCGAGATAAAATATAGCACTAAGATCCTTGGAATAGTGTAGTTTTCTGATGGTAAAAACATTTAAAATCGTAGTTCCTGCTACAGAGATTACCCCGAACAAACAATCATTTTTTATTCTTTATATATTGGTATAGGTTTTCGTAAAAAATTCATTAAACAATTGTTTACTTTCAATATAGTTTATTATAAAAATAAGGAACACTATATTGTAGTCTATACTCTAAAGGTACAAATATTGAAATATCTATAGATTTAGGTTAAGTCGTATTATTGCCGTATTGGGATGTTCAGGTAGTCGTCATCTTTGTCGAACTTAGGAAATCCTTCAATACTGTTGACTGTTGCCTTCTGTTGGTAGAATTAGAGGTACATGGTATTGGCGAGATTCCTATTCATCCAAAACAAATGAATTATTTCACTGTATAATGAAGGCAATTTGTTAGGTTTTGTGATTCTGTTGCTAAGTCTTTTCCTATTTTTTCTGGGATTTCCCAAACGAGTCATTTAAGCTCACTCCTCTTCTTCTTCTTTACTATTCAGCTAATACTCAATTAGAAAATGAATTTCAAAGGCCGAAATCCTCATATTTACCTATCGATGGCATTAAGATCACTATAATAAATAACTACTTACATATTATTATAATAGATTTCAATCTTTTTTTAAATTAACTTAATGTTTATTCATTTGGGTCATATCTATAGGTAGTATCTAATAATATCTAATTACGCGTCGAAATAATATTGCCTATTTAAGTACAATATAGTTTAAGTTTAAGAAACAAATTATTGAAATATTTATCAATATTTGATTCGTAAAATCTCTTTTATATTCTATATTTTTTGGACCCCGTAATTATATTCCTGATATTAATAAGGGTGCTTCGAATCCAAATTGACGGTAATACTGCATTTTGGGTTGAGAATACATTTTTATAAGCTTTTTGTACTACTTCGCACCAATTTCAAATTCAGAATTAAAAAGTTATACACGCAAAATGTACGCGGCGCGTGCCTATATACATTTTGTTTTCAATCGCAAAGATTCAAGAAAATATTAGTACGCTCGAGTCCCCCCCATGAGTGACTGATATATTCGTATGATACATTTAATATTTTCATACCTAATCATAATATTATATCAAATCGATTTATCTCCGGGCGAATTAGGCACGCGTACTAATAATATCGTCTATCATACTATTATTTTAACGGTAACGAACGAAGACACAAAGTATTTGTTTTTAATCTAACATACATGCGTAAATGCGTAATACAACGAATTCTCAGAATTATTATCGAAGGTCGATAATTCGCGGACGGTTCAAAAATATATAGTGAAAGACGAGTTCGTTACAATATGATATTATTATTATATTGACGTCGGATGGATGACGTTGTACTATTACATTATTATCATTATACTATGCGAATATCAGTGCGTACTTATATGCATTATTTTACGCCCGTCATCGAGGAACGATTAATATGTCACACGAGCCCTACTTGTTTGGAATTTTCCGAACTGATTGCATACCTACAAATTACAATTAATATTAGATTGAATTTTTTTTTTCATTCGATCTGACTATTACCAAGGGAGTTAGTACACTTAAAGAATAAGCCGTAAGGTTATACATTTATACATTCGAATTAAAAATTAAAAGGTACTTAATAATGATCGAAATATTCGAATCGCACTCCCTAAAACCGCCCGCCGTGACATACACAGATAAGTACATATAATATAACATCGCATTGCTATGTTTTTATTATAAAATTATGTATGGTTAAATAAATGTTCATATATTATATTATGTACAGTTAAATCACCGTCACGTTAACTTTTAATTATTTGTGAACTACTCGACGACATAATGAACGGACACAAAAACGGAAAGAGTGTACTTGAAAATATGAAACACTCTCAAGTTTTATGTTATATCTTATCAGTTATCATATGACATAATATATTATCAATATCGTAGGAAATAAATATCGAAAATATACAAAATATTAAGTTTGTAATCTTTAATTATTACGGGTCTATCCCCTCTGCCGCATTTTACGTTTATTTAAAAAATTAGCACGTAGTTAGGTGGGAGGAGGTGTACGAGGAGACATTTTTTTATTCTTAACATTTTGGTGGAAACAGAAATTATCTCTCGTACTTACTTTTTATTTTATTGTTAACAAAGTAATTTAACTTTAAAAATTTTAAACAAATTCCCAATACTTTATTCTCATTGCACCGCGGTCCACTGATAAGCAAGATTCTAAATGACAAAACTATATTCTAAAATAGAACAAACCAGAGAAAAAAAGGAAAATACTAAGCAATTTTGACAAATACAAATCCACGAAGAGCTTTATTTCACACATCGTACATAGAACTAAAAATTATTATTACCATATCGACCTATAGAACTACACTGTAGACAGTAGACACTACTATTATATTGTAATTTGTCTATAATTGACTACACAAGAAACATTGGTAATATTTTAAATTCTGCAGAGCGGAGCGATGAATGTATTGATTTTACAATGATGTGCGTTTTAGGACAGTAAAAATACTTAGATTTTCTTCAACGGTATCTTTTCTGATAGGAAAGTGAATCTAGTTGGTACTTTGGGGGGTCAAAAGTAAACATTTCCCAGTAGTTTTCAAAAGCGCCATGAAAAACAAAAGAAAAATTAAGGAAAAACGGAAATTTTTACGCAAAATCTGTTTTTGAGAAAATCGATTTTGGTTTTTGGTACAACTCTAAAACAAATGACCGTAGGTACATGGAATTTTGACTGAATGTTTATATTAGCATTTTCTATATACCATAACATTTTCCAAATATTTTGACTTATTTTGAGCTATTTACGGACATTTTCAGTTTCCATTTTTTTTTAGTTTTTTTTTTATATATATCAATAAAATTTTATTTGTTGGTTAAAAAAGTTTGAAAATTTAATAAAAGGCTCCTAGTATATTGTTTCAAAGGCAGATAAAAAAAAAATTAAAATCCATATTCACAATTTTTTTTTTTTATAAGCATTTAAAGTTCAAATATTGACAAAATACGTAAAAATCTGCAAATTATTTTGAGTTAGAAATTCGTAAAAAATTTTCTTTTTAAATCTAAGATTTGAAAATGTAATACAAGATTTGAAGATTCCATATAAGTTTGTCTACCTTTATTAAAGAAAAATGTCTACAAGAAAGTCAAATTAAATTTTTATGAGCGTTTGAAATTCATATTTTTACAACATTTGATATTCACTTGATTTCTCATGTAACGATTTTCTTCTTTTGTTGTAATTAAAAAACGAATGACTGTAAATACTTGATAATTTCGCTGAATGTGTATACATATAAACATTTTCTATGCACCATACGATTTTGAAAATAATTTGACTCTTTTTGAGCTTTTTACAGACCATTTAAAATTTTAATTTTTATAGTTTTTTTTCTATAAATTGTATTTGTTGGGCCAAAAAGCGTGAAAATTTAATACAAGGCTCCTGATATATTGTTACAATAGCAATTGAAAAGTAATCAAAATGCATAAACACAAATTTTTTTTTATAAGCATTTAAAGTTCGAATTTTGACAAAATTTAAGAATTATTTTGTATTTAAAAATTTGTAAAATGTTCAACTTTTATAGCTAAGGATTGAAAATTTTAAACAAGGTTCCACGTAAATAGGTTATATATAAAATACTTTATTCACAATAATATCATCAAATATACTTAGTAATATCATAGGCCGACTGACCGTTTTCGCTCAGAATCGTTTTTTTTATACAAAGATATTATATCATTGAATTCAAATTTAACACCATCCAATACAGTGACCTACTTGTAACCTTCAGTACAGCAGAGCGACACTCACTTGTCCACTTTTAATATTTTGTTTGTGCATTACAATAATGTATGGTCGAGTGCGAATCTATCAATTTTACTTAATATTACATAGACGTAAGTTGGATACTTCGATTTAATTTGGTACGATCGGTACACATGTGACACTTGCAGATCTTTGACCATTATAATAATAGGTGGTTGTAGTCTTAGACCACTCAACTGTCAAAAAATAATATGAACTTTTGAAAATCAAATGTATTTTTTCTCGCTATTTTAAAAGAACTGTCTACAATAAATTATAATTATTAAAAAACATACTATATACCTAAATGTATTGATATGAAATTATCAAGTGTATAATTAATATTTAGATAATTATTTTCGTAGGTATGTTTATATTACACATAGATAGGCACCTAAATACATTATAATTTATATTAACTATATACAATATACTATGTACAATAAATTATCACACAATATTAACACGATTTATTTATAATATTTAAATTTCAAACATTTTTCCTGTTATTAATAAATTAAAATTGTATAATAATATTACCTATGCTATACTTAAGATTACGGCCTTCTCGTGAGTTCAATATATTAAGCAAGTAGTCTATTCTTCATCACGATTATTAATCACAGTACTAAAATAGTAGCTAAGTCCCTATATATATATATGTATAGGATATTAATATATTATAGCAAGTATCGGCGTATATCATCTATATACCGTTTGAAACCATTATTACTACGATCACTATATAGGTAATACAATTAAAAACGTGATTTTTTTTCTTCATAATAATCCGCATAACTAGGTATTGTGTTGTAATTATGTTAAATGCGAAAAAATTGATCTCGGAGATAATTTAATTATACTTTATCCAGTAATTTATGATTCAATTAAAAAAGCCGGACGTATCCGGTATTATATTATATTATATTGGCACGCTGACTATATATTCGAGTGGGCGTGTTGAGGAGTGTAAGTACATTTAATTTTTCTACCGATGTATCATTACGATTAACTGTATTTCTATAGAGGTATATTATACAATATACTTATAAGTTATGGGAGAGTAGATTATATCTGCATAATAATAGTGTGACGTAGGTACGAGTCCGACAGACGATTTTAGGCAAAATTATTTTGTCTGCTGACAAATAAACTACATATTGCATCAGAGTTTATTAGCCCATTAGCAAATAATAATAATAATAATAATAACGAAAAAACTGTATATAAAATGAGAATAATGATAATGGGCAAGTACCTACTTGATAATATTTCAGATAATGCTCGCGTGATTGTTTAATAGATAAAATTGTCCAGTTAAATTACTTCTTGAACACGCTTTAAATTTAAAATGTTGATTGAAAATAATAAATAATACAGCAAAAAAATGTATTTTATACAACTGTAAAGCACTTTTAAAGCACTATTACCTACTACCTATGCATGTTTCAAAGTAAAAATTTCGTATCTATATGTATAGTAATATAATTATTAGTATCTGCCGACTGCTGATATACCTATAGGTACTGTGTAATGATCACATTTTGTACGTGGCCAAGTTCATTGATGCCAAGTATAATTACCATCATTTGGCCGATTTAAATTAACGGAAAAGAGAAATATGCATGGGTGTGTATAGGGTTCTATAGTATATACGAATTAATTTTTTTTTATCTATCTATATATGTATGTATAAATAATATAAAAATTGATGTTTGTCTGTTTGTTTGTTGGCTATAGAGATTTAAAAACTACTGCACCGTTATCAATAAAAGTTATATCAATAGATTCCTTGAGACCTAGAGGGTGTTTTCAGCTTATATTTTTAACCCCTATGATGGGTAGCTTAAACATAAATATTGTTTTTGACTCACGAAAAAATATTTATTTTTTTATTTGTTTATTTATAGAGTTGCCGTAGCAGGTTACACGTCATATATTTTTAAAAATATAAATCTTCGGCAAGGGCAAGTGGCAACGCCGGGTTTTTTTCATATGGTTTTTGAATGTCACACACAACTAAACTAAAAAAATCAAATATTGGCTGATCAACCAGATATGCACTTCAGTTGTCAGCCAGTAGATCTGCTGAAACGTCTAAAGAGCGAACGCATGCCGGGAAAGAGCTTCTACTTCGATAGCTGATGTAACATAGGCGCAATTAGGTTTAAAATTCTGGGGCGGCTAACAAAACTATTTATTCAAAATAACCTATAGGGGGCTTATATCTGAATCAATAAGGGATATTTGGGGGGAGGGCTAAATCTTAGTCAAGGGGGAATCCCCCCTAGCCCCCCTAGTTGCGCCAATGTGATGTAACCAATGGCAACCCTATCTATATTGGTATGTAAATGATGTTAGATGTTGGTTTATCCGAAGTTAATAAAACTAAAAAATACTGGAACATTTTCAAGAAAAAATATATTAATAGCGATTCCTTGAGAATTGAAAGGCTTTTTATAGCTTATATTTTCAAACCCTATGCTATAGCAGTGGTAGATCCAGGGGGGGGGGGGGGTAAAGAGGGCATGTTTGTTGATTTTTGTTATTATTTTTTGTCAATTTATACATATATATATATATATTTATATACCTATATATTATATAGGTATATAAATTAATGTTTGTGTGTAGATTAGACCTTTGGGAAGAAGATAGGTTAATTTAAAAATGGTTAAATTTGGTTTATTTTTATTCATCGGATTTTAGTACTGTTAGTACTAAAATGTTGGTAAGGTTAGGGTAGGTTTTTGTATTAATTGAATACTGTAGGTGGAATTAAGTAAAAACGACAAACTTGGTATAACTTTGATACCTTAGAGTTAAATCATACAGATACGTACAAACAGCACGGGGTCCGCGATCTACCGCAGGCCTACCTGATAATATACTGCTGCGAATCAGAATTTTTATTCCGGGCAATAGAAAAGTTAAGATAAATTTTGAACACAATACACCGAATATTAAATAACGAATTGAACAAAGTTTGAGTCATATAAAGTTGGTACATTTAACGGGCAACGAAGTGCACGGGATCAGCTAGTATATTTATAAAAAAACAAATCTTTAGCACAGGCAATGCTGGACGGTACAGCTAATAGACAATAGCTATATTATAATATATTAAATTATCAATGCGACCCTCACTATTTCATACAATGAAACACAATCGTTATGAATAATGAAAATTTAAAAATAGTAAATCGTATTTTAAAAGTTTAAACATTAGAAACAATAATTGTTTCAAGTTTATGTAGCCAATACCCTATATATAGGCGCTATTTATACATACTTTTTTTGATAAGTATGTAGGTACTAGGTAGGTACTTGTATTTTAAGGAATTATTTTTAAATATTATTTATTTACTTGAAAAATTGAGGTAGGTAGGTACTAAATACATACCTAAATCTAAAATCCGTCTGGACTCAATTCCCTTCACAGTCTTGTGAAATGCGGATTGTATGATAGCGGTGAAATTCTGAATTGCCCTATTCCATTAAATGAGAATTTAGAAATTCTCGATCGATATATGATTTTCTATTATATAAAAATTGATTTTATCATTTTAGATAGCTCTGAACCAACCTATGTTGTCTTCCTAGAGAGATTACACCGTAACCCTTCAACCTAGTACTTGTATGGCGAGATTCTGGTCTACGACCGAAGGTTCAAATTTCAGACAATGAATCTCTTCTACTAACTTTTTCAGTTAGAAATAAAGACTGGTTTGAGGATTTTCATTCCGAAGCGGTATGTTTTGTATGTTTTCATGTTCAGTTCAGTTAATTCTACACTACCTACCCATAGCCTAAGTGACTCCAGGCCTGGATTTAGTTTGTCTTATTTTTAATAAGAACAACCTATACCAGAGAACGCCCATCAAGGCCTTACTGATTATTCTTAACAATCTATTTTCTAACTGTTTCAGATTCTTGACATAACTGTTTGGTCGATGATCATACCTATTCCTAAATCTAGCTCCAATCCTTCCAATCCAACCAATTGCCTTATCGTCGGTGCTATGTAATATTACAAAACATGTTTTCCAAAACTATAGACTTGATTGGTGGATCGAAAACATGTTCCATTGTCCCTATTACCTAACGAGCTGTCCGGTTTTAACAAAAGGCTAGGCACTTTTTGGCTGCACCAATCTACCACTTTGTCTGTTACTACTTACGACCGATACATGGAAGATTGCAAGGTAGTATAGTTTTCACTAAGAAACTAAAATTTATTATTTTAATGAAATTAGTTATCATACATAGAGAAACTTACAATTTATAATGTTTTATATACTAACTAACTATTTCATTAAAAATTAATCCAACTATTCCTTTTGATGACACACTGAAGTGGTTAAGCAGTTGTATGTTAGTGCCTTCTAAATAATTAATTTAGAAATATTTCAAATCATTGTATAGTGAGATAACATCATAAAAAATATTTAATTAATTTAAAAAAAGTCAAGTTAAAATTCATAAGAAAATTAACTAACTAGTTAAGTTAAACTTAACTAGTTCCCACAATTTAAATTAAACTACATTTTTTGTATTATTATTTATTTATATTATTAATACTTATATGAACTAAATATAGATGAATTTTACTCGTATGTATACAATTATATACATAATTGTCTTTTATATTTTTCCGCGCAAAAATCGAGATAGATTATATTGCATAATATTATGGTCTAAAAATATACTGAATATGTATTGACGTATTGTATAATATATTAATATGCGTATTCGAATGACTTGTTGAAATTCGTCGATTTAAGTATTTACACATAGGCACATTATGTAATAAATGTAAAAATTATGAAGTAAATAATTCGTGTTAATATTATATATGTATATAGTAATGCGATGTATAAATTGGATAAATAACAAATATAATATATAATAAGTAGGTAGGTAGGTTTATCGTTTAAACACATATCACACAGAAGGTTAGTATATTAGCTAATTTTTATCTAGTCGTTAGATAATTAGGTAGTTTTTACTCTTATTTCCTACTACAATAATAGATACTCTGATATTTACATCTGTGCACAGAAGTTATGTTGGTGATATTATGATGATATTAATACATTATTGTTTGCTATTTTAGATGTCAAATGTTTTGTATAGTTTCTATCGTTTGTTTTAGTTAAACGTGTGTATATAATATAATATGGCTTTAAACTAGGTGTTGTTTTGGACATTGGACATATTAGAACTTAAAATATAGCAAAGGTCAAAGGAAATCCTTAGGCGGCATAATAACTGTGTCAATTAACTATTAAGTACCTACCTATACCGGCTACCAAAACCTCATAATTAAATCTATAATACGATATTATACCTATGACAAGTTTATTATTTTCTAAAGTTTTTTAACCAAATGCCAAAGGCCAATGGGTTTATACTGCACACACTAATATAGTGATGATATATTATGTATAGGTACATTGTATATAATTATAATTTATAATATATTTATTTAATATTTATAATAGATACCTAATATATGGTATAAAAATACATACATTTGACTTAATTATTGTCTCCATTTAATCAGTAAATGTACCTATATACTTACTTTTGAAAATGTCAACCATTTTAGTTGATGTTATTCGTGTATATTTCTGATGACAATGAGGTAAAAATTATGATAAATTATGATATAATGAATACAATTTTAATGTTCTTTATTTACACTTATTACACTAAATTTTAACAGATTATAAAAAAAAAAATCAAAGTAATTCAAAATCACATATCTTTACTTTTTTTATTACCTACTCCACATTATTCCTCGTTGCAGGAAAAGACATATTTTGATCACAAGCATTGTCTTTTGAATTGCAAGGAAATAATTATGATCATACATTTATAATTACGCATTCGCCATGGTAATGGGTGATGTAAGTATATATGACCATAGGCAGTCTATATCAAATGTCGCCAAATGATGATATTTTATCATCAATTGTAACAAAAAAAAAAACGAATTTTTCGCCATCCAAAAGACACAAACCTATATAGGTACAAATATGTACAATACAAATAAAACATTGCGAAAATAGTGTTAATAAAGTGATTATTGCGATTTGTGATGACAATATTGATGATTTTACCTACTGTCAATAGTTGACAAGTACCTACCTCTTATCGCATATTATTGATCATAAGCTGCTACAGCGTATTAGATTAACTGCTTTACAGCTAGCACAATTACCTATATATTGCAGATCATTGGATAATCAGTTTGTCGATAAAATCAAAATATGTCATCAAACCTACATATATTATTACTATGTACGTTTTAAATAGGTAGGTAGGTAAAGACCTACCACCAAGGTCAGTGACAAATACCACGGTATTGTAAAATGTTACAATATTATTGCCACTGACAATCTGCAGTAGCTTGTGCCTACCTCTATCAATTATATAATTATTAATTATATTATATTTCATGTTTGACAGAAATCTCATAACACTGAAGCACGAACGAATTTCAACTAAAACAAGAACTATCAATAAAGAAATACCTTAAAAAAATACTTGGAATTTTTACTTGTCTCTGAAATGTCTTCTGGACTACCGGTATTTGTCTAAGAAAGTTTAAGTAGGTAGTATTTAAATTGTAGTTCTTTATAATTATTAATGAAATTCTTAAAAACAAATATCAATAAATAAATATTCTGGAAGACATTTCTAATAATAACAATAATAATAATATATAATAACGTACCTATAATGCCAATGTCAACAGACAACAATGCAATCATAATGAGTGAACTACGTAGTGAGAGAGGTTTCAAACCTTTTACTGTCTATATAGTACGTGTGTAAGATAGAGAAAAAATTATACTGGTCTAAGTATACATATAGTATATTATGTGCTTTTATTAGTAATTATAATCTTCTTATTTTTTTTTTTCGTTTATATTCTATATCTAAATCATGAAAGATGGTATCGTCTTAACTGATTTCTTCTTATAATACAATATTTTATTGTGATGTTGTACGGTTTCTTATACCAAAATACCAGACGCATTTGAAATGTAGTATATTAATTATTAACTATACCTATATATAGTGTTGATTAGTTAAGTTGGACTATTATTGTTTTATTAATTGTTTAATGTCATAATATTATTATGAAACAAAATATTATGTAGAAAACAACTACCTACGGATATCGTCGACATACCTTTTCATTTAAATGACACGCTGATATTTCGTTAACTATGGTTTGCTGTTGAAAGTTTTAATTATTTTTCCGTTTAATGAATATTTGTTTTTTACGACACTTGTAAATAAATAATAGCACCTTGGTAGGAATATAAATGATAAAAGCCTTCCATAGATTACATATCGGAGCCAAATTATGAATTAAGTATTATTTTTTTTGAACATTATCATATAAATGATTATATTTAACATTTTTAATGCCGCCGTTTCGCACGATTACTAGTTCATTAGTATATTATTTGAATTCGCTTAAGATTTTTATTTTTAAATTATAAGCGTATTTATGTATTATACGGTTACTATTGTTATTATTATGGACATTTTACATCACCTATTTAAACTTACATCAAAGTGGTATATTGAGTTTTTGAATAAAAAATTGAATTTTAAATTTTAACGCACCCATTTATGATATTTTTTAATATTCGTTATCAAACGTTGACTAAATTACTATAGAAATAGTTATATAGTTTTATGTTTGTTTATAATATTGACCTTTTGAGTTAAGATGAGATAATAATTAAGTTAATTAAATGTATATTATGACATAATAATATGCGGGAGCATAAAATATACATTTTACCTATTTCAAGAAAATTATACAACAATTAACAACGAAATGTATTTAAATTCTTCTAATCATTGATTATATTAATCGTAATACTTTTTTTTAAAATTATTATTTATCCTTCAAAAACAAAACAACATTGGTGTATCAAGTATAATATAATTGTTAAACTCATATAATTATACCATTTTATGACTTTAGCTGACCCCGAAAAGTATTATATAATTTAATTAACAAATATTTTATAGACAAATTGTTATGAAAACATAACCTCGATTACTTCTATACCTAATCTATTATACCACATGTTCAGAATAATGTGTCTACATATTAAAGTCACGTACACACTTTTTGTAGTAAAAAAATAAAATATTTTAACAGATTATTATACATTTTTGTTATTGCACACTGAATATTTTATACACACCTTTTATGGACAAAATCCATTTAAGTTATTATAAGTTATAATTATAGAGCAGAGTAAGGCGAGTATAATACGGGACATTTCCATTTTCAATTATTGTTAATTTCAGTATTTTTTTAGTTGTACATATTGGCTATTACATATTATAAGTTGTTATTGTCGATTTTGTTTTATTTTTGAAGTTCCGAAAATTTTGATATAATGTATTATCTACTTTTTAGTGTATGTCTAATATTAATACAATATTTTTGTTTTTATTCATACTATTAGAAATATAATTATTAATTTAAAAATGTAGTAAAGAATTATTTTCAGTATCGTTTAAATTACGTCGAAAAGTATTAACTCCTTAAATTACGATGAAATAGATCTATCCGTGTTGTAGTAAGGTATTTCAATCTGTCCGTTCTGCATTTGTTATATTCATTTTTGTATAATAGTTGTATTCAAGTACTATTTTAATTAGTTGTTTAATTTTTGTCCATAATCATGTTAAATATCAAGCAAATTTGAGAAATAAATGTGTATGAATGTGAAAGTTATATCTTAATACCTACCTTATATGTTTATTTTTTTTACTATATTAATTTATTTTAACGAACCCACCCACATGCCTGCTTTTATTACCCTGATATATAATATATTATACTCCTCCTCTGCAACTCTAGGCCAACCTCTCGCCAACATGTTAAAATTTCAAATTATCGATTTAATTTTAAAAATTATTCATGATTTTATTAGTATTTTTTCTGAGACTTGATAAATAAAAATCATACATCAAATTAATTTAGTTATAACGTAATTATAACTTTTAAAGGTATTTAAAGCTTACTAGCTCAGATGAGTGGAGTGGAGTATGGACAGGGCAAAATGTTGGTCTACTTCCATGAAGGTTTCTAACTTCATAGGGGTTGTTGGTCTACTATTCCAAGCATCCTAAATATGATACGTTTATGTAATTCCAAGTTCTAACTGATAACTAGTTAACTACAAATAATGTTAGATATTCGATGTTTATATATCAGTGGTTCAAAAAAATATTCTGAGATAAAAATGTAGTAATGTTATCACTCAAAAAGTAAGAAACCTTAAAAATATAATTTATTTTTGAAAATCTTATTTTGTAATGGATTTAAATTATTTTTAATTAAAAATATTTTTAAAAACATTAATGATTTTGAGATAAATAGTATTTTCCATTAAAAGAATCACCCAGACACCCAGTATATACAGTATGTATAATATATATATATATAGATGCACGATATACGTTATTTATAATAATTATCTACATAACAATGACAACATATTATGTGATGCAAGACTAGGGACAATTGGAAAGTAAATGACCTGTAAACATATAGCTGAACATGCGTTTAAAACTATGAAAGTATTCTCATTTTTCTGTGTCCACCTATATTAAATGTTTTTATAAAATATTACAGAGACACAGCCTCTGTATACTCGTATTTTATGGGCTAACGCAGTATAATATTATCATTATTGTATACAGGGTGATTCTATTAATAATAAACATTCATTATCTCAAAAAGTATCAAAGTTCTTGAAATTATATTTTACCTTTTTTAAGTTATGACAAAGTAAGACCTTCGAAAAAAAATTATATTTTTTACTGTGTTAATGTTATTATATTTAAGTTTTTTCACTGTTTCTAAATTCTAATTTGAATTCACTAATAACCGAATTAGAATATAGGCTGTGGGGGAGCAGAGACAATAATAATAACACTAATATAAAAAATAAATTTAAAATATATAATATTGTTTAAGAATTATTTAGTTATTAAAAATAACTGTATTTTTTAATTTTTCCCTAGTGCCCATTACACTGTATAGTGTACCTATATAATATATATTTCGATATAGAATATTTTGAAATTTTCGTACTGTGTTTGCAGTAGTGCAGTCAGCGTGTTTGTCGTTCATTATAGTGTAAGTTCCCTTATCGGTTTACTTTTTTTTATGTACAACTTGCAACTTTATAATTACGAGTCCATCCACGACAAAAACTTTTTCAATTTTATTTTTACTAAATGATTTATTTACTATAAATAAAGATACCTATTACCTACATCAGGTTGTTTCATTAATAACATAAGAAAATCATGGGTAGAAAGAATACCAATCCTGTTGGCCGTTTATTTTTCACTTTTAATAATGAAACAAATGAGTCCAAATGTACTGTTGAAGGATGTATAAAACCTATTTTACAAAATCACTCCTATTGAAATATTGCTCTTATGTTTTATCAAAAATTAAAAAATCATATTAAGTATTTAACTATTTAAGTATAATAAAACTATTTATAATTATAACTTAAAGTCTGCTTTAAATCCGTTTTTAAAAATGTAGAAACCCAGCAATCAAAACCGAAATCAAAACCAAAATTTCCTAATATCGATATTGAAAAATTGAAACCGAAACCGAAATTTCCTAATACCGGTATTGGAAAGTTGAAACCGAAACCGAAATTTCGTAATACCGGTATTGAAAAATTGAAACCGAAATCGAAAAAATTAGAAACCGGTATCCAAAATCGAAACCGAAACCGAAATTTCGTAATACCGGTATTGAAAAAATTGAAACCGAAATCGAAAAAATTAGAAACCGGTATCCAAAATCGAAACCGAAATCGAAATTTTTTCAATCGGTTTCAAGCCCTGCTTATACTTTCCATGAACAAATCTTTGTATCTTTGCAAAGATTTCATTCCACTCCGCTCATCTAAACTTTAAAACCATTTAAATTAATTGAAGTTCAAAATTCGATTTGTATAAGTATCTACATTTAAAATTATCAGAAAGATATTCTAAAAACTAACGAATGTTAGAAGATAAATTAAAATCATTTTTTTTTTATCAAAATTATCGTTTTTTGTCTTAAAATTATGTAAAAATTATTAGGTAATAAAAAAAGGCTCATACTTTTTGAGATAATGAGTGTTTACTGTTAAAATAGTTACGATTTTGGCTAGCTTATATTATACGCATTGTAAATAAATTACATATTGTAATTTATTTCATTGGGTGGAAACAAGAATCATAATATATATATATGTATATATCGGTAGTTTGTAGGAGGGAGTCATGGACTCAAGTACAACTTCAACGAAAAATTAGCATATTTAAAAAAAAATGTTTAAATATAATATCTCATTAATCCAGGGCGGAGATCGAACGGACTTGCCTTCCATTCGGGAACCTTTGTTCATGTATGTATTATTATGTGCTATAAGCTTACACAGAATTTAATTTTTTTTTTACTTATTAATTATTATGATATTATTATAAGATATTAGACCAGATTGAATCATGTTCAAAATATAAGTATATATTTATCATATAGATACTATTGTGTGGGCTCTATATTGCTCTTAAGATTGCTTGTTTATTTTAACTACCGACTGGCTACTTGCTATTCCCTTTTCAATGCCACATTTATTCACATAATATACACCTATATTAACTGTCGTTATATATTTGGGTGCATGTCATTGGAATTTTAAAATATCGATCAAACTTTGCTTTTAAAAACGTCATGTAGGTACAAGGCTGAATGTTGTTCATTTCAGTTATTAATATAAATATTTAAAAAAAATTGTATGATTTAATTTGTTTGGTAATCTATTCGTACGAGAAGTTATTTGACACTTTTGAAACAGTAATATTTTGATTTAAATGTTATTATAAATATATATTTAAAAAAATTATTTTCAAGTATAATTTGAAAATGGTAATACGATAAGTATGGTAACGATAAAAAATATGAATTTTTCAAAATTTTGTTGGTTATAAGTATTCAAAATTATGTAAAAATAATTATAATTTGAACGTAAAAGTTTTAATACCTATATAAATGTAATTATATTTACCAACCATAAATATATATTTTAATATTTTGGGAAACGAGATCCTACATTATATCTATTATCTATTGCATATTATACACATCCGTCCGACTTTCTTTTAAACTTAAAAATGTCCATTGATTTCAGTTAGGCCAATGCATTTAACGTTTTGAAAAAATGATTGGATAAGCCTGACGAATCATATTTTTATAAATAGGTAGTCCTATATTTCAATCATTGAGACTAGAATATAAATAAATTATATATTAATATGTAAATTTCAAATTATAATTTATAAAACAAATGTTTTTACTGTATATGATTCCAATTAAGTGCGCGTAAAGTTCTGAGTCTATTTATTATATTGTTAAGTCCCTTCACCAATTAATCGTGAATACATACATATTATAAAAGTACAAAAGACATTTATTCGATGTAATTACTATAAGAACCCGTTTCACTTTGTTCAATGATAAAACTGTTACTTTTTAATGAAACATAACCTTAATTAGGCATGTGCTACAACGTAATATTTACGAGTTCATTGAAGTAGAATAGTAGCTATGCATATAGTATAAGTTGAGTTAAAGTATTTTATAATTATGTTTATAAAAAAAAATTCTAGAATTCAGAATTAGATAATTGTAGAAATGTAGAAGAGGATTACAAATTAAGTTCACAAATTAAATCACATTTTTAATTCAACTCAATTAAGTGTTAAACAGCTCAATTACATCAATATGTACTTTCCAATATACCTATAACTCATGTATGGTTTTCGAAATAATTTCAAGTACAAAAAAGTTGTTAAATCAGTAGATGTTCGATGTTAAATAAATATTAAGAAATAACAAACAATTATAACGGGAATCATTATTGAATAACATTTAATAATAAAAATGATTTTATAAATACTTAAACTTATCCGCAAACAACATTAAACTTATCCGCAAACAACATGATTACATAATAGGCTTATACATAAACATATAATAATAATAAAAAAAAATATAAGCACTTAGGTAACACAAAGCTAATGTCACTTGTAACCAAAGCTAAAAGTTCAGAAAAAAAAACATAATAAATTCTTAATTTTTGTTTTAATCAAAACAATAATAAATATTTATTTAAATACTTATTTTGTAATAGGTATAGTTTATAATGTTTAAGGTAATTACAAAATTAAGTAATATATTTTTTGTATTTACTAAGCAGTATAAAATATAATTTATTATTAATTAATATTTAATATACCAACTTTTAAATGTTCAGAAGCAAATTGATGGCTATTTAAGCGAAGGAAATAGATTAAAAATAATGAGGTAACCGCAACTAAAAATTAAAAATTAGCTGTTGGGTAATTTAAAACGGGCTTAATAATAAATAAAACAACCTTATAATTAAATACTTATAATGTTAAAAATAGTTGTGTATGGTTATTGAATACATTAAGAGTTGGAACATTTTGGGTGCATATCGCTAAAAAATATATCTTTAGAAAACAGTACGAATATTATGCAGCTATTTACTAGGTAGCTATAATAATATATAAATTGTATAATAAATATTTTTGAATCAAATTATTAGTTATTACACAATAATTAATAAATACTCCAGATTTATATTTGTACGTATTCAAATCGTCTACATACGTAATACAACCATTCTAATTACAATGAAGAAACTCTCTCACTCACTCACTGAAAAAAAAAAATAAAAAAATAAATAGTTTTATAATAATATATTATACAACAAACCAACTATTAGGTACCTATACCTACCTACTTATAGTGAAAACCCACGCCAAATGAATGTCGTTCCTCAAAAATAGTATCCCGTGACAACCGTCTAAAATATTTTCCGTGTTCACGAGTTTGGGATCTGAACGTTGACTGCATCGCAAATGTAAAGCTTATATTATGTAGGTATTATTCCTTTTTTATGATATAATATATAAAATCTAAAACCGTA
The DNA here is from genome assembly GCF_019925205.1 of Metopolophium dirhodum. Taxonomy (NCBI): domain Eukaryota; kingdom Metazoa; phylum Arthropoda; class Insecta; order Hemiptera; family Aphididae; genus Metopolophium; species Metopolophium dirhodum. The sequence goes on from NC_083567.1 coordinate 15,449,876, forward strand.
AAATTTAAATTTATGTTTGCAAAAGCAGATTTATGTAGTGGAAAAAAAATAGCCCACCCGACACAAATACACATGATTATTAAAAAAAGTAGGTATACCTACTATTCTATTTATAATTTAATAATCTTATTTAATTTCAGTAAGTGCCTACATTTTTATAATTTGCAAATATGTATTTTATTTTTAATTACAATATAATATTATATGTAATAAAAGTAATTTATACATAATAAATAAATAAATAATAATACCTAGTAGAAAAAGAGATGAAAACGAAATCTCACGCCTTCTGATTTTAAATTATTTTATTGTCGAGGTCATACGACATCAGTTCCGTTATCGTCTGAGAGGATTCCTTGGAAGTGTGTTTGAAGCTAGATGACTGATTATAAAGCTGGTTGGAATTTGAAGTGAATTTTGCATGGACGCATATTATATGTAAAAAAGTGTAGCAGTTTCAACGTTTCATTGAGTGGACAGATTGTAAAGTATGATTTTAAGGATTCATTTGAACAAATCAGAGTGTTTCGTTAATTAAGCGACGGCTGAATGTTCTGGAAGGCTTGAATCGTTCTCTTAATAGAGTACTTATCTGCAGAACCCCTGACGACAATGCAATACTCTGCGATTTCAGAGGCTTATATGAAATAAGTTTAAGATAAATTGGTAAGTTTGACCGAATAAGTTGTCTTTACATAATAGTAAAGGTTGCAGCAGTTCAACTTCTTGCCCTTATCCAAGACGAGACGACCCGGGTACGCAGTTATCCGCAGTGTTGTGCCAAAATATTTCAAAACCTCAGATGAGTGAGAGTTGTGAGAGATCAAATTGTATTAATTGTTACAGGTTCAATATAGCGAGGTCTGAGTGTGAATGTGCAATGTAAAAAATAGGACTTTGTTCGTTAGTTTATATATTAGCTAATAATTCAAAACAATAAAATAAAATCACTTTATTATTTTTGATCAAATAATCTATTCTATGGAATTTCTGTGGAATAAGCTGCGCTATGCGTTCTTTGTTAAATTTTTGTTTTAAATATGTTAATTCATATAACACAGATATATCATATGACATGTGATGTATTTCGTAGATGGGCTGTACACTATCAAACATAAATGTTCATAATATTTGACACTTTAATATGCTATAGCTAATAATACAAAATATACATTACGTATATATAGGTATAGTACGTACCTATCTATATAAATAAGTGTTTTATAGTTGATTTAATTATTAAAAAGAAAGGAAGAAAGTTATTTCAGCATAATATAATATTATAATATCAAATATGTAGGAAAAAATGGTAAATCGAAAAGTATACCATAATTATATAGGTATATTATACCTATTCATTTTTAGTTTTAGTTTAATTTTCTTACATTTTCTTTATTATTTTAATATTATATTATGATTTCTATTACACCAAATATTAAGAAGTACATACGATTTCTTTTTACTTTAATGTATTTTATTTTTTTATATATAAATACAACATTAGTTGAATAATATAAAGCTTTTAAAAATTATAATTTATATTTTTGGACGTAACTTTTTACAGCAATTAGTATTTTTGTACAGTATAATCATATTGTGGTCAAATTTTGTTACAATGGTAGGAGGCTGATTTTAATAAATTTACATTATGTTTTTTTTATTAATATATAATAATATGTAATATGCATGTCTGTAAAATTTGAAAAAAAATTTCAGGGAGGGTGTATTATTTGTTCCCGTCCCGCCCATTTTGAACACCCCAGGGCGCCCTGTACTTGAATTATGACGTGTTTGCAGCACACATAAATTTATTGGGATGGTATAATATGGATGGCCACGTTGGTATTTTACCAATTAGTATATATACTATTTACAAGAATGTAAGCAATGTAAAAAAAAAGTGGGTAATTGGATGTCGCTTTGCTGTACAGTTACTGTAACATATATGTTACAAGTGGGTCAATATATAATGGATTGTATCAAACTTGAATTCAATGATATCATATTATCATTGTATAAGAAAAACGATTCTGAGCGGAGACGGTTTGTCGGACTGGATTTTTTATAATGTTATTATTTATTATAGCCCGTAATTGATTTAATATTATAATATTATTATTTTTTATTCGTTGCTATAGTGATAATTGATAAACAAGGTGTTAGAAATTAAAATCCCATTTTTAGCGGTTTTTTGTAATTTGTCGGTAGTTTTTCCCATGGAATTAAATAACTATTGAGAAAATCGAAAAATGACTTCTCTAAAGTACCATTTTGATCCAATTTGCTAAAAGATAAGGTACTATATTATGTTGAAATCCAAGTAGTCCTTCTGGTAGAAATTTTGTATACAAGATAAAAAAAAAATAATAAAAAAATATAAATACCATTGTAAAACCACTAGCTTGAAGCTTCCTCGCTTCGCTCGAATCTAAAATAATTATATTATATATTAATATATTATAATAGTAATTATTATTTACATTAAAATATATTTTTTACGTTACAGTTAATATATTTAATTTTCACATTTCATTGTATATTATATAACTAAAGAAAACAAAACTATAATTTAAATAAAACAATACTACGACAGTTCGATGGACGATGGTCGATGATCGATATTATTAATGGTTAGGTAATATCATTGATTATACATAGTGTATACGTATAAGTATAATAAAATATATTCAATGGCAATACTTAATATAGCCATATAGGTACCTAATTAAATTTATTGATCACATAATATTATTTAATATCCTCGTATAGTCGTACACAAACCTTAATATTTAATTATATACGGTATACCTACTACCTAGTAGTTAGTACCTACTATTATTTCACCACATTAACTAAATAATATTCTTTTAAAATTTAAATCAACTCTAAACATTTTAAAATTAGTGATAGCGGCAGTTTGCAATTGATATTAAATGCACTATGTATTTATTTAGTAAAAAAGTAATAGGTAAATAAGTTTCATAATAACTACGTAATAGGTAATAACTAATATTACATATTGTTATGATTTATAGATTATAATAAATAATAAATTATCAATAATTATTTATTTATATAGTATACATATTTTCCTTTAATTACATATAAACGAATAATATTGTAATTTGTAATTATCTCGCTACTTATATAATTTGTATTCCTATTCTATAGCACTCTTCAATTTTAATAAAATTATGATTATTTAACAATTAATAAACAAGTAATAAATTCCAAATGATTTGTTTGGCCGTTTGGGTAAGTATGGTAGATACTTATTAGTTATTAGATACTTATAATGGACGATAAATTGTTATATGTATACCTGATGTATAATGTATTTACTATATTATAATATTATTATCTAATATGTACTGTACGTCTGTACCTACTAATTATTTTGATTACAATAAAACAAAATATATTTAAACAATATTTAAGCTTATTGTATTTAAAGCACGTGTGCGTTGCATTAATAAAACTAATGAATTTTTTATTAATTATCCTACAAATTTGAATTTAAATAGTTATTACTTATTAATATTATAAACATAAATCCTAATCACGTTAGATGGTAAATAGTTAATAATCTTCATATAATATTTAAATAGCAATTAATTTGACTATGAAATGTTATAATAATACATTAGTTATTACGTATTACGTATTACTTATTAATTATTATTATACTTATTATATATTTTTAAGTATTATAATATATTAATGGATAGTGTATATTATTGTATATAATATTATATTCTGTTCAGTCAGTTAATTTATTTTACACATTTTTTGGTGACGACATGGTAAATTATAAATTATAATCATTTATTTGTCACGATATTTTAGTAAAAGAGTGGGTAGTCATATAAAATATATATTATAATTGATAGAAGGTATATTTTATAATATAAAATGATAGTAAATATAGTAATATAATATGGTTATTTGCTTACAAGTGAATTTTGTACCTATCAAATTCAATGTTGTCGTTACGCCGTTGTAAGCCTGGGGTGGAAATAACTTGAGAGCCGCCCCCCCCCCCCCCCCCCAGACAACAATAAATCATAAAAAACTGTTTCCGTAAGACAAGCACAACTAATGAACTATACCTAACAAATATTACGGTATAGGAGTAATCCTAGCGGACTGGCCCGAAGAAGTTATGACGTTATGAGCTAAATGTACAAATGCCAATAATTTTGAATTTCCGGCTGCCGACATCGTATAGTATTCAACCATCGTTGACACGAAAAAACTTAAAACTCTAAAAAAATTTACGATTTTAAGATATTAGCTAGTATTCCTGGATTCAGAAAAAAATAAGCTATTTATGGATAAATTCTCCTATGTGCTATCTGCATTGTAGAAGTAATTTAAAATAATAAATAAATTCTCCTATGTGTTACCTATATAATAACGCATACAATAAATCGTCTATGAAATACCTCCTATTATGTGCTATATCCATCATAGAAAAATCGTCCTAGCTATGTGTTACCAACTAAAAATCGTTAGTGAAATAACTCACTATCCTGAAACACCGTGTTTTTGTACATTGGAGGTTTTTTCGTGTCAACGACGAAATAATATTTTTATCACTTTTATGTTTTGTTTATATAATTTATACTGTGTTATCTTTATCATCAATAATATTGTCAAGACACTAATGTGTAAAACATAACATTCAACAGTGAACACTTGTCAGAGCTTGAAAACATGCCATGTCAAAATATCATAATACTATTTTACTATTTTCTATGGAATACCAGCATTGTTTTTTATATTTTTATAACATTCATAGGGGCCTCCAAACAAAAAAAAAAAAAAAAATCGAGGCCCTTTTGGAGGCACTCTCCACCCTTTCCCTAGCGACGCCACTAATCTACTAATTTGACAACGAGAATGTACAATTTATAATTAAGTGTGAAATAATAATTACTTATTAGTAGTTAAAAAACATAACAGCAAAAAATGCCAAAAATCATAGGGCTGTCTATGGCTTATTTAAAATCAATAGTTTTGGTAGGTAGGCTGTAACCCTCCCAGAATTTTAATCCTAATTGAGCCTATGGTGGGTTCTGGATATAAATCAATGAACAGTAACCAATGTCCAGTAGAACATGAGTACACGGAATAACAGATATTATTTTTATTATAATAATTTCTAAAGAGTTATGACGACTTAGCAAAAAACCTCTCCAATACTCGTATAAAAAATGAATTCCCTAGTTCCTTACTTCTCTTAGAATCCAAAACAATGATTATAAGAACTAATAACCTATAATAGTATAATATTCAATCAATCTCATTTCAGCCGAAGGAAAATAAATAGGTTTATCGTATATTATATAAGAATAATATTATCGACAAAAACTATTTAATAGAAAATGTACCTAATACAATAATAATAGTAATATTAAGATATTAAGTAACTTTGTTTACAAAATAAAGCTTTCTTGTTTTTATTATATAAAACATAATAATAATATTGTGTTAAGTGTATTCCCGCATAATATTATAATGTCCATTATATAATATAGGTAGGTAGGTTACCCATATAGACATAAAATATTATGTGAAAAACACGTACCTATGCGTGTTCTATAGTTGAACATTGAAACATATTATTATATTGAAATAATTAAAATTTAGGCAAATTTAATGTTCAATCTGGGTATAAAATACTTGAATTTATGTATAAATATATAATATATTTTAATTAAAAAATGTAAAATGTTTAAGTTACAAAAAAAGTGCTGATAGTGAAATTGGATGAGATGGGTGTTTTATTATTAATGATTATATTTGAATGCAATAAAATATCAAATACGGCTGTTTGCTGAAGAGCACGTTATGCCAACAAATAGAGTTATACTTAGTAATATTGTTAGCATTCGCAATTATTTCATTTTATTTCAAAATTGCCTGTATAGTACGAGTAGAGGTATACACACTGAGGAAAATAAGAATTGAATGTAAACAATTTTTTTATTTGAGACATATTTGTCAATATCACGGAATTGATTTATATTCTGAAATAATGAAATGTGTTTAATATCTTGAGGACGCCACACCCGCATGTGTTGTCTCCGTCTTACAAGCGCGTAACATACCTAATTTACGCTCGAAAATTCATGTTTTATGCCGTTAGCTTAAAAATTAGAGTCAATCGACTTATTATAAAACTTGATGGTAAGAATATTATCTGTGTTTTGCTGGAAGTTTTATTACGATAATTCAGTTTTTAAGTAAGTTATAGCGTGTATAATAAATGTAAATTAAAAATGCTCATAACTCACTTAAAAACTGAATTATCGTAAAAAAACTTCCAACAAAAAACAGATAATTTTCTTACTACCAAGTTTTATAATAGGTCGATTCACTCTAATTTTTAAGCTAACGGCATACAACTTGAATTTCTGAGCGTAAATTTGATATGTTACGCGTTTGTAAGAAAGAGACAACACATGCGGGTGTGTCAGTACTTGGTTTATTAATACTTAATTAGATCATCTATTATTGCAAATATATATTGGTATACGAGAATATGCCAGGAAAAAATTGTATCAAAATTTAATATTAAAAAATTACAATAAAAGTTGTTTATTGGTAGTAATAGTAGTAATAATAATTATTTAATAATATATTACATATTTTGTTAATCAATATGTAAATATATTAACATAATATTATACGAGTATGGCGTATCTATTACCTATATTTGTTTCTTATTTATGCAAATCGTATTGTAATACAATGCCGTGAAATAAATATAGTCTACAATTTTTTTTTTTTGTTAGAAGTGTGTAATTTACGTGCAGTTACCATGCATTTTCCATCAAGACATCAACAAGCAGTAAAATCTAAATAAGTATCTATTCAATATTTCTGTAATATTATATTCTGTTATTGATACTGCCAATGCCTAATTAAGTTTTTATAGAATACTAATGAAGTTACCATAATAGTATAATATTATATTTGCCCATTTCATAATTATTTGAACATCAATATTTCAATGGGACTGTCGTTTTACGTTCATAATATGTTACGTCGTGTGATCTATCGAAATCAAATTAGGAACGAAACTAAACTTTATTTAATATTATTACATTTTAGAATTTCGTTCAATTTTTATGAAATAAATAAAATAAAACCATTTCCTTATGGCTTAGAAAAAAAAGCTTTACATGAAATACCGTTTATCATCATCAAGTAAAATATTGATATTTAAAATTACATAAAATATATTTTATTACGTCTAAATCAAAATAAATCATAGGTAGGTAAATACTATACGTTTCACATAATATATGTATAACGATTAACGACTAAATAATATAATATCAAATAATGATTTTCAATATATTGCAGTGATAAGTATTTTTATAAAGTTAATATTATATAATAATACGGTGTGGGCCACTGTACGTAATAATGTGAGTTACTACTCGCGGATTGTCATCGTCATAATCAAATCATAGTATCATACTAACCAGCCCTCATCATACCCAACCTGCAGTGTTGAATCCTGGTATATACCGGGGAGGGCAATTAATGTCCCCCCTGAAATTTCACCCCTACTGACAAATACAACTGTCGAAAAAATGTATATTAGTTAAATGTACAGTACTCATTACGATTGCCTAGAACTTATCTATACATCGTTTTATTATCTATAGTCAAATTTGTTTTGAAATTATTTCTAAATTTAAAAGTTCTTAATAATATTGTGATTTGTAATTTGTAATAAATAATAATATAATTCATAATACTACAGTGTACAACCAATGAAAAAAATGTGAGACCCCAGAAAAATTGTTTGCATTCAGCACTGTACCTATGTGTTATACGTCGTCGTATAGCCGAATCATAAACGTTTAATCCGCTGCCACAAATTATTGTTTCTGGTTTGTCTTGTGTATTTCACTGTCTGTACCTACACTACATTACATTATAGGTATATCTATATTTATTTATTTATTTATTCATTCATTAATACGGACAAAAGTCCAATTCACAATATATTTGTATAATGTATATAATATATTCCCGGTAGCAATTTTTTCGGGATAATGATGATGATGATTTGCCATCATATAATCCACACCGACAAATTTGCGGACATGATATTAACCGCCACGGCCGTATTCAGGGGGGGTTTTCCGGGTTCATACTATCACCCATATAGGTATAGTTATGCATTGTAATTTCATCTGCACATCACTACGCGAGCGTATTGTATAGTGTGCCTTTCCACGCCTTCCGTAACGGCTTGAAAACGTATATATTTTTTTCGATCGTGTGATACAATCACCACAGCACGCATCTCGTAATTATTGTTGTTGTTATTATTACGAGATCCCCTCCCCTTCCCAATTATGGAGATATTGTAGCCGCGTATACGGCCGTGGCGTGCGTAGCCCCCAAAAGCAGAGTATATAGTATCAAAGCGACTCGGATCAAGCTGGATCAGACCGATTGCTATGTAACATAATAACAATAATACCTATTTGACGACTTTCGGGAAGTTTTTTCACGCCGTGTTGCACGTAGTTACAGCTATTATAGTCGACTGCTCAAAGTGTCATTAGACCGTACCAGTCTATTCCGGTCTGCCGACCTTGAACATTTTTCGACCGCATGATACTAGGAACTACATACTAAGTATATAATAACAACAATAATAATAAGCCTACGCCCCCCCGTCGGCCAAGTCCACAGCCTTCTAGCGCCCCCCGACAGGGAAGAACCCAGGGACATTGTCCTATACGTGTGGTACGGGGACTTTAACGCCGCACGTCGGAATATGTCGTGTGCTTTGTGCACATCCATTAAGTGTACCAACACATTGACACAAGTATACGTGTGTTCAGAGATGCGTGTATATATAATGGATTTTATATAGTTGTACATTATTATAGGCCTAATATTATTATTATCTTGTTTTTATACACGTAGTGTGTATAAGGAAATTGTATGTGATGGAAAGGATAATTTAATATAGGTAGGATTATTAACACTCGTAATAATAATCAGTAAGAATATAATTATTCTCTGAATGAAATAAATAAATTTATTTTGAACATTTAGACGTGATGAAATGATATCAGGCGCAGATGCGATCTATAAGTCCTTTCAAAATGACGCGTCTCATATCTGCAGTGGGGTACTTTTTCTGCATTTATACTTAGTAAAATCGGGTTTACCAATTTTCTTTAAGATTTCTTACTATTATTTTCGCGATGTATAATATTATAGTGATTCGATCGAGGCGTAACGCAGGATAATAATATAACAATATAATGTGATACACGGAGAGTGCGCCGTTTTTATGCCGATTAAACAACAAGACGGTCTTGTCAAGAAGTATAACACATCATTGATACCGCAATATTACATTCGTATATATAGCCATATAGGCTACAAAAATATTCTTCGACGAAAACTCGGAAAGCTCTGGAGAATACGTGCAGGATCTCGGCGTGCAGGACGGCCGGTGCACGCTGCAAATCTCCGACCTTCTACAACTATTAATATTATAGGCATCTAGTAAAATCGGGTTTGCTAGTTTTGTTTGAAATCTCTTCCTTTTCGTTTCACGATGCCTATACCCAGTGATTTTCTCGCGATAATACTGACAATAATACGGATAGGTATAGTAATGTTATATGAACCGCGAAAAATGTATTTATTTCAATTATACAACAAGACGTGTATAACACATCATTGGTACCTCTATAATTCGAATATATAATAGCGACTACGATAATATCGTTCGACGAAAACCAGCAAAGTCCTGCAGGGGAATACGTGCAGGGTCTCGGCGTGCAGGACGGCCGGTGCACGCTGCAAATCTCCGACCTTCCACGGACCGCGACTATTAATATTATATGGAACCTAGTAAAATCGGGTTTGCCAGTTTTGTTTGAATTGATCTCTTCCCTTTATTCGTTTCGCGATGCCTGTGCCTAGTGATTTGCTCGCGATAGTAATGACAATCATACGGATTGGTATAATAATAATTATATTATGGGTATGAACCGTGAAAACATTATACAACAAGACGTGTAGGTATAACACATCATTGGTACATCTACCATAGCGACTACGATAATATTGTTGGACGAAAATCCCGCGAAGCCCTGCAGGGGAATACGTGCGGCGGCGGCGTCTCGGTGCACGCTGCAAAGCTCCGACACTGCGTGAGTAATGGCGCGCACTTCGCAGACCGCGTAGTGCCGCGCGCGAAACGGGGCCAAGTTCAATCGTTCGGTTGTCCGCGCCGCCGCCGCCGCCGGTGTATTGCAGCCCGGTCGCGCTTGCATTGCCGGTATACGCGCAGCCACGGTGGCGGCGTCCGTGAACGGTCCAATGTCACATGGAACACGATTCCGCGGCGGCGGCCTTGACACGCCTGGTTCCGCCGCCGGAGCAGTTTCTGGACGTTACAAACGCCGCCGCCCGTTTTCCCGACACCGTCAAAGGTCGTTCACACGCGCGCGAATTCGTATTTATAATAATTGTATTATTATATTTCTCATTCGTTTTTTCCCTCTCACTTGGTCTCGCCCTCTCTCGCACCCATTCACTCACTTGCCGGTCTCACCCTCTCACTATTCGTCACGTCCGTCCGTGACAACGCCGACTAGGAAATAAAAATACATAGGTATATTGGGTACCTCAACTTGCCATCTAACCATCTGGTTGGTACGAGACGACTGTCCGCGTATCTATTTTTTTTTTTTTTTGAACCATTTATCGTTATTGTAGTTGTCACTTGTCACTCTCCGATGACAGCCTATAAATATGATATCATTATGCGGAACGATACGCATGACATATTTACATAGTAAACACACATTGCACATATTGCGAGGCGCCGAGACATGTGAAAAACGAGAGCTGCTAAAATGAGGATCTTATCCGTTCTTCAAAGGAAATTGAAAACTACAAATTCAAAAACTCTACGCTGATCCGGGATAACGAACATTATAGATATATCCACAGATAAAGAATTTGTATACAATAATTCCATGTAGAAGAAATCAAAATTTTTTTAAAAGTACCAATGTCAAAATGTTTATTGAAATGTTGTTTTGAGGAAAATGGTCATGGCTGGCAACCGTCCATAATGACTACCTCAGAGCATACGTCTCGTTAAAAATGCTTTGGAAATATATTTCAAATAGGTGTTTAAATATATTTTCCAATAATCAATATTTAAATACGTTTTTATTAATATACAAATAAATGTGTTAAATATTTCATAATATACTTTTAGTACCTATTTTTAAATATAAAATTACAAAATAAGTATATAAACCTCTTTCATGCTATTAAAAAAAAAAAATGTTAACGTGTTTCAAATGTTTTAAAATACTAATAAGTATTTAAGTATACTTAGCAAATTGCTAGTATGCTGTATGCAATGAGCATAATATATCTAATAGATATTAACTATTTACCTATATAGATACAAATATAACATTTTTAATTTATGATGATTGAGATAACCCGCAGTAGAATAAGATTTCGTAGAATTACAAATATAGGTACCTAAAATGGAAACAATGAGGGTGATCATATTAATATATCTTAATATTATATGACATTATATTTGGACCCGATATCATCAAAATATTATCAAATTTTAAACTATTATATAATATTATTATTATAAGTTCCAACGACATTCTATGTACATTAATCTGGTTCCTCATATTATTAGTATTATGTAACATTATTATAATGTAAGCAAACGTTATTTTTTATGATCGATTTCCGATCGATTAATTTAATAAGAGGCTATAATATTTATATTTTATACACTTGGCCGGATCGGCCTCAGGGGATCTAAACGATTGAGAAAATCCATGTGCAAAGCTGGTAGGAGGTTGTCTATTCGCAACAGTTACTTACTAGTATACTATTTATTAATAATAATATAGGCACGTATACACGCACGAGTATAGATATAAAAGGTATATACTTAAAAAATAGGTGCGAAAATTCAGTACACAAATTGATGTAATTCGATGTTGCGCAATATTAGATAAATGAAAATTTACCAACAGCAGTAAGTGTGAAGCTGCGGTGTACACAATAATCTGACAAAAACGGAGTAGACTTCAGAATTTAAACATTATAAATATTTTCAAAAATTAAGTATTTTAAATAAACAAAATTGTTCAATTAGATATATATATATAGATCGCTTGTTTCTAATGATGTAAAAGTCTGGGTTTTGTACACATTATCAAGAATTAACAATAATACTTTATTCAGAGCCAATTCCCAATCTTTTTCATTCCACAAACAATATTCCCAAATACAAATGGTGCAGTATTAAGTGCAGTAATGGTACAGTGATAAACCATTTTTTCGCAGAATTATATGTTCTACATAACATAATATTGCAGTCAGCTCATACAATTAGGTATATTTATTTATATAAAACATCTAAGAGCGTATTACTGTACAGTGTACCGTATTATCTTCTACGAGGTAGTCTCATATTATGTTTCCCGAGCGGTCTTCGGGATCGCGTCATCGGCTGGAACAACCTACTTACAACGATATACCTATATTGTAAACTATTATTATTATTTTTATTATTATTATTATTATTATTATTCGTAGACACGCCATAGTTCGCGGTTTAACGACTTTTGGCGATCCAATCTCGGCCCTCAAGCGCCGGACGGTTACATATAATGAGTGCGTACTATATAAATATTTAAATATTATAGTATAAGGACTTATTTATCGGACAGTGATATTATCCGACAACCCCAATGTCAACAAAAAGCATGAGATTGATCGCCGCCGTTTTTCATACATCAATATTAAATAAATGGCATATTTTATTAACAGTGAAAAATGAAAATTTATTATTTCGAAAAGTACTTACCTATATAGACCTTAGACCTGTAATAGACCTAACTACGACTCTTGTCGAAATTGTCTTTTTGTATTTTTGTTGACTAGGTTTCTTCCTCAACACGACACATTCATGTAATTTTATTCTTGTAAATATTATATTTGCTCATTGTAATCGTTTTCTCTGTACAGATTGTAAATTTTTGTACTTAATAAAAATGATATAGAGTAGAGTACTAGAATGGCATCAAGAAATGTTAAGGTCTTTGTGAAATTTCGACCATATAAACTTTAAATTCTGCTTATTAATAAAAAATGTATTAATTAAAAATTATATAATATGTTGACGTTGTCATATTCGGATTGAACTAAGTTAAAAATACGAGTTGCACATTTAAAATTTAAAAGTCGATAAAGCATGGTTTCTCCGACAAATCAAAATAAGTGTAAACAATGGACGATAAATACTTATAATATTATAATAATATACCTTCAAATTTATTAAAAACAAAGTGTTAAAGGTTTTAAGACTTTTGGAAAAATTCTGAGCGTTTACTGTCTAAAGAATCTGTATTTATACGTGTGTCGTGTATATCTACATAACATACGCATCGACATATAGGAATCAAATAGCCTAGGTACATTCTTTTTTAAGGGTTTAAGACTTAAGTCTCCCAAAATATAGATTTTATAAAACGTACGGTGTAGCCCTCAAGCCCTACAATTATTCAGTTGTCACTTATCGGTAGAAAAATAAAAATAAATTATTACATAATTTACATTTAATATCTGTTAAGGAAAAGGAGTATAGCTGGCAAGCACACAGTTTATATAGGGACATGTGATAAAATATTACACTGTCGGGTTAGTATACTTACTCGGGAAATTTACTTAGTACTTGCCTACTTAGTATAGTTTTAGGGGTTATATCAAATGCACATCGTTGCGAAGAATGTATATATATTATTATACATCGATTGATTACTTATATTAGTTATACCTATTACCTACATTATTATATTATATGTTTACACTTTTACAGTATCTGCACGTAATAGAGTATTACTAAATATATAATAGGTATAACCATTGATTATAATATAATTTATAATCAATGGTATAACATTATAGCTGGTACCTATACCCAAAACTCCAATATCATTAAAATCCATGAAATTTATTGCAGTAGGCTTCGGAGTCTCTACCAGTCAACCAGTCAACCAGGCGGTCCAGTCAACCAGGCAACCAGTCAACCTTCTTTTTTTTTTAACTTAAATTTATATAAAAAAAATGTATAATAATATAAAATAAAATAATTTTTTTTTAATTTGTTAGTTTGTATTAGACTTTGTTTTAAACTTCCTGTTTGTATTATCTTATAAGTCGTAAATTGTATTTCTCTATATAGGTATGCTATTTTTCAAAAATCCAACTGGCGTTACTTTAAAAAATAAAAAATAAAATTATAATGAACGATACAAAAGTGTGATACACTGATACCTATATTATATATTATATAAATAAATTTAAAAGGAAATTACATATTTCATGGAGTGAAGAATCCTCTCACTAAACGAACTTTGACAGATCGTACCTATATAATATATATACTACCTAATTACAGCAGTTCACAATTTTTGTGTTATTGGAGCCCTCATGTTGCTAAAAAAATTCTATGGACCCCAAAAATTAAGAATGCTCATAAAATATACATAACTCATGAAAAATTATGCATGAATGTTTTTCTTATTAATTTGTTTCTTTATAATATAATCATAAACGATAAAAGTAATATTTAACCTTCGATCAACTCACGTAGTCACATCTAATATCGTTTTCGACTCCGAAACAAAATATTCAGGTTATTGCTAATAAAATAAACACGATAAACCAAATATGTTTTTAGTTTAAGTAGTTTAACTCAGATATGTCCACGAAGCCCTAGGGCTCCACGGAACACATTTTGCGAACCGCTGAATTAACCTAACCTAATGTATATGACTGGTGTTTGAATCAGAATAGATTGAGACACAATCTGCAACGCACGAATTTGACGCTCAAGAGAATATCGTATTTTACTTTGTTGTCTATAATTTACTTACTTATTGCATAAGTATGGTAAATAATTTTTACGATAAATTTTTTTTTTTAGAAAAACTATAGATATTTATAAATTATAATAATATGCGTATTTTTCTAGTACACAATATCGTTTACACTTTTACCGGCAGGTTACTTATAATTTGACTCCGTCACCTACTACTCTATATAGTGCACGTTAGTATAGTGTCCGTATAATATTACCTATGTCCAATAAATAACATCAATAAAAACTAATAACGAATATTTTGTACTGAAATTCACTTTTTATTTTAGTAAAATATTTTTTATTTGCGCGTCCGGGTGCGCGAGATCGAATATTATTATATGGATGTATATTACGTATAGAAAATATCTATATGTAGGGAACCCTTGCCCCTAGTTAAACCTAATGAAAAAAAATCTAATTTTTAAATTTTTTTATTGCTTTTGTTAAGGCGTGTGTGTGTGTTATGAAATCTCGTGATCGTTCGATGAATCGTGCTCCGACATAATATATTAATATTGATCGCAGACCTGCGGCACTGTATAATGTACTACCTCCCGCGAACACGGTACTTCATCTCAAAACACGCGATTTCAGACGGCTAATTTTAATTATTGATAAATTATTCAAATGGGCCTATAATGCAACTTACATTAGCCATTATAATTGATTATTATCGTTTCGTATCAAAGACGTAAATTATGTATAATGAGTGATTACTTTTTAATCATTATCTCAATAACGACCACTTTCGTATTTTTCAAGTCTCTACAAAAAAAAAAGATTATATTTTACTATTTTTTATTGTTATTATTATTATTTTAGTTCTTACTTTATTGAATGGTGCAAAGTGCAAACTCGCTGAAGCCAAAAAATAAAAAATAATACATCTTTTCAACAATCCAAATTAAACTGCCATATTATAATACTATATACATTCACAATAATAATTATAATACCTACCCAAACACAGTACTCTCTTATATAACTACAAAAATATAATATTTTACTATAAAAACTTAAGACATGAGTAGGTACATTATTTTTCTAATATTCCGTTACTGATTATTATTTAAAACTTGTATATAATATTATATATTATTATAACTAATAATGCAAACAATCCATAATTAAGTAGGTACCTACCTAGTTAAAAAAAACTCACTAAAAATATTAATTGTAAATTATAATTATCGTTTAAAAAATATATTTAACCTTCCCGCGGGTATACATCAAAAGTCATTATGTAAAAGATTGTCGAATTTAAGTGTGTACTTATACTAATACTTCGAAAATGTATGTATAGGTTAATAACAGTATTTACACTTTGCATCATAAAAGTTAACAATAATTTCCTTAACAATTCACATAAACAGTATATTCTATCAAGATTTAGAATATTTTAAATACTTTCCCACGTTTAAACATAATTTACATGTGGAATATTCACGTGTTATAAGCTATAGTGTAGGAAATAGGAATACTAAACTACCATAATATTATGTAAAAAAAATGTTAGGTACTAATATTAAGTATAATATCGTATTTGTTACATAAATACTTAAGAATTTAAACCATTATTAGCAAATTACGGTAGTATTTTTTATTTAATTAGACGAATCGTCCTTTTTGACCGCGATCTTGATTTAAAGTTCCTGCTTCTATTTCAGTGATTTCTGATAAATGATAATTACTATTATCTTAAAGGTTAGGAGCCAATAATTAGTTAAACAAACTTAATGTTATCCCTGACCTAGATCTGTCCATCGCAAGGTTTTGAACCAAATATTATTTCGAATTTGTGGGTAATAAATTCAAATAATAATTATTAATTATTTCTGCAAGTTCAAAAATGCGTTTAAATAGGTAACTAAAATACGAACATTTTAACGAAGCAGACTCCTTTAATATCACCCATATAACTGAAAAATATTATAAGTTTTAAACATATTTAAAAAAAAAAATGAAAAATTTTGAGTTAAAAATCACACATTCGAAGTTATACAAAGTTATATATAAGCCCAATGGCCTATGTTGCCGAGGGCTCTTTTCTTCTAAATAAAAAAAAAAAAAAGTTATATATATATATATACAAAGTTCGTATCAAAACCAAATTGTAATTTGACGTGTGTATTTTTAAAACATATTTTCCATTTGTGCTAGGGGCAACGCTTGAGGTATTTATTTTTCTTATATGGTATGTCATTATTCCTATAAACACATATAGAAATGGCAAATCAGACAATAATTAGTTAAATCGTGTTTATATACCTAATAATAATAATAAAAAAAAAAAAAACAAGTTATAAAATAATTATATACTTAATCTGAGGGGTTAGTTGCAACCTATATGCACTAATTGTCTAAAAAGCTGACAGATACCTACTAGTTTTTAATAAATTGTATTTTATAATGATTTATGATTATCACACTGAGACTTTGGGAATATTAATTTCGACCAATCAAAGACCTTGGCCTTGCTCAATATATATATACGCGTAATTTGCCTTTGGCGATTAAGAAAGAAAAAAACTCAACACACGGATATCCTCTATGGCTCTAAAAAACGCGTTGTATATAATATAATATAATAGGTATTCCCTATTATCTTTATAAGCCTATATTTATTTTTTTTAAGGTACCTATATATTATAAATTATACGTACAACGTACTATAAACATATAAGACGATATATAGGCCTAATTCGTAAAATTTCAAGGAAAATGAATACCTTGAAATTTTTATATTTATCGCAGTCCTCGCAGTTAATGTATATAAATATAATACATATAAAATATATAATTTACACGATATTTTATACCTACATGATATTTCGTAAACTATGTTAACTATTTCTTCACGGCTATATAGTATAGCTACCTCCTATGTTAGTAGGTAGGTATATAGTGTATACCTAATGGATTTGGTTCAAACACTTATCGCTATAGTTGTGTATATATTATTATTAATATCTTACATTTGTTTTAATTTATATTAGTCACCTATACTTACACAAGACAAGAAGCTGTAAAGCATATTATTATAGAGGCTGATTCTACGTTTTTAATTTTATTATCAAAAACTAAATGGAATTTACACTTTTTTTCGTAACACATTATATCGCCATATCAGTACCTATATATACTTTAACTTCAAAACCCCTTTAAAAACTACCATGTATTTCTATTTATAAAAGTAAATAAAATTAATGTTTTTTTTTTCCTGGTTACGAAATGTATTTGAACTATATATTATAGTAGTTGAGTATTATAATCATATATACAAAACAAGATTGAAAAATGTTATATATAGGAACCTGCTGCATTGTAAATGCATTTTATTTATTTAATATAAAATATCAGTTTTATTATGTCTACCTATTATAATACATTATATATTTATATACATACACATATGCACATAGTATACACTATACACACATATATATTTATATATATATAGGTACCTAATTTTTTTGTATTTAATTGCATATTACTGTATATTATTTATAATATATTACAACGTAATAATATATATATATAATGACTCGTGTGAAAGATAAATACTATACACTCCTTAAAAATGCGATTATACAGGTATAATAATAACAATTATGTGAAATATTATCGATTCGGCCTAGTAAACGTACTGGTGACTTTCTTATATATTTTATTTTCCCGGAGTTGCGACCCGTACAGCGAAATAGAGCGATCTGTGGTACAATATAGTCGCGTGGGTGCATAATTCATAATATGCATATAGTATACGATGTATGTAGTACAGCCACGACAACCTTGCGACCACTCCGTATCACGTTGTAGACACATTGGCCACACGTACCTTACCTATGTGCACAGCTTCCCGCGTGAACGGTATACCTTTACCTAGGTATAGGTATATGCGCGTTACATCGATTTTTGCAATGTTCATCGCCGCCTCGATCCGTTATCGTCGTCGTTCGCACAGTCGCACCGCAGCTGCAGCCTGCAGACGATTTCCCAAACGAACATGAGATATTAGCTGCTGTGAGTGTATAATAATGATAATATAGTTTCACAAGTAGATACACGGTAGATTGTTTTTCTTTCGTCCATCGCATCCTGTTCGACCAGCTTGATAATATCCACACACACATATATTTATACGGCTGTACCGTATATTTATTATATATTATTATAATATGTATGTATGTATGTATGTATGTGTATGTATGTATGTATGTATGTATGTAAGTATGCATGTATGTATGTATGTATGTACATATGTATACAGTATACACCTAGGTTTAGTATATATATTTAATACATAGCGATTGTGAATATCGGTTGACGCCCCAACCCGACCTTGGTTTTAATACGAACATAAATTATGGGAGATTTCATAAACCTATAAGAACTATATCGGGCCAGTGTAGCGACCTTGAATCCGGTCAGTGTATTTATGATATTATTTTCGGACGTCTAAAACGGATGGTGGAATGAGATATTAAAATGATTTTGAGTTAATGAAATTAAAAACGGTCATTTCGGACGTGTTTAATAATATGTACATAGCACATACCCATATATGTATATATATTATTTGAAGTTGTTCCGAAGTACCTATATTACATGAACATCTACCACCGTTGTACGGTCGATCTTGCAGTTTCACCTGATAATGTAATATGATTTATTCTTATCGGATCGCGAGGTAATTAACTATATAATATCGGCGTATTGTATAATATAGACTTGCAGCGGGTGTGTCCTTGCAACGGCGAGTGCGGTAGTGACACAGTTTACTTTCTATCCGGAATTATTCATCAGAACATAATCGAACCATAACATTTTATTTTATCATAATATTTTGGACCAAAAATAAATACAATATATACTCATGGAATAGATACATGCGGACATGTGACCGATGTGCTGCGATGTAATGCATAGATACCTACCGTCGAGTTGGGAAAATGTTTTCCACGCACACGGTTTGTATAGTGTCGAAAATCGTCTTCTACAAGTTTAAGTATACATTTTGTATGTAAACGGACTATCTTGGAAAGCCTTGAGGAACGGGCCCAAATTATTGAACCGTAAATTCATAAGTAATGGGTCCTTGGCTATTACACTGTAAACTTGCCCGAAAAGATGATTTCAATTTGTCACGTACGCACATTTCAAACATAATAATATAATAATTAAATAACACGAACCCACGTTTGTACGATCTTCTACAGCTGGTGTATTCGTATGTACGATAATTATAACAAAACCAATATCAAGATTATTATTCGTAGATAATATTATATTATAAATAGGCACTGTCGTACGAGTTATACAATTTTATCAAAGGGTTCGAAAACCAAACGAATTGAATGCACTTCGAGTAGTAATTTATTACATTATAATATGGATCACATTTCGTGAAATAGATACCTAACTATTATACATAACGGGCCATGTTCCGCTATTTGGATATCCACACAGCGAAACAATAAACTTTATAATCTAGAAGATAAAAACTAATTTCGTTTTTCAAAATTTAATTTATTTGACGATTAATTTAAAAAATGTAATATTGTTACTAAAATAATTATATAAATAAGAATATTTTACTATTATTACTTAATGAAAAAATTATTGTGTCCTGCGGGGATTATTGGCTATTTTTAATATTTTTATAGGGATGTTGGATACATTTAGTTAGGCTCAAGGCCTCAAACGTCTACCCTATTTTACGTCTATGTTAACAATATTATACTTTAGTATTTTACGTATCATAAAATAGAACATTTACCTTTTACCTATTACCCTTATAAAAAGTTGCATGCATCGCGATTATTATAATCCTAGAGACTTCAAACGTTCTCCATTTATCTGGACTCAGAAATTGTTCGGGATTTCTGGGCTGTAATATGGAAAATATGTAATTTTATTTAATTTATAACAATTTTAATTACTTTAATATGAAAATGGAAAACGTAATAGATTGAACTACCTATATAATAAAACAGTTTCTAATATGCGTTTAGAGAGTGAATATTATGGATAAAATTGATTAGTCACTTACCAATATGTACCTGGTACCTACATCTCATTATTTTACGAACAGAAAACCGCAAATACCGCGTGTAGTTGTTGAATATCCATAATAGTTATACAATTAAATCTGTTCAAATTTGACTATAAATAGATATTCTAATAATTTGTCTTATAAATCATTAGTTTTTAACTAATAGGTACATTTCTAAGCTGATATCAAAATACTTCCAGTTTGAAGATTCATGATTCTTGAGGCAAGTGTGACGTATAATTTACTTATTTGCATTCAAGTTTATAGGTTTACCAAGTGAGTGGTAACAGTGTGATACGTATTGTATATAAAATAAAAACTGAAGTTCAAAAAGGACTGTTTAAACTTGGCAAAATAAATACTTACCATCATTTAAAAAGTAGGTATATTTCAATAATTTGTTCCTACAGAACACTTATAGCTCAAAATACAATCTACATATTCTCAAATGTTCGATGAAAATGTCAAGTCTGTAATAAGATTGATAATTTATAAAATTAAATTAAATAATCAAAAACAATTTTTATATACCATATAAAATGTTCATAATTGTTAATAACGCATGCCTCCATAGTATGCTGAAGGTACCGTACTATTACGAAATTAAAAATGTATCCATCAAGTTCCGACCAATAAAGTCTAGCTTTCCTTCCTGAAAAATGTGATACATTGCATGTTTTAGTGTTACGTTCCTGATTATGAAAGAGTATTCGAAAAATTGTTGAACATAATACATATAATATTGTACAATTAAAGTTGGTTATCCCGTGATTCGTTCAGATGAGTAAAATAAAATTATCATACATTAGTATTGTATAATTCAACAACAAAGTAAGTACCTACCTAATAAAATCAATTACAACATGGGTCAAGTTATGTTTATATTATTTAATGGTCTCATTTTATTCAAATCCTATCTTCCGTCATATACATTTAAACGTTAATAATAAGTATTAGTGGTAATTAAATGCAATAATATGTTTGTATATGCGTCTTATTGGTTTTTATAAGGAACGAATTAATGGACTAATTAAACGATAAATTAAACAAGGTTTACGTAGTATAACGTATTACATAGTTGATTCATTTTGTATTTTGATTGTTGTTATTATTTAATATTTAAGGACAAATTATTAAGAATTCTCAACGAAATGATAGTATAAATTGCTTAAAAGGTATTGATAGAAAAAGTAGGTTATAGTATAATATATTATAAAGACAGAATAAGATATGAATCAATCCTAAATAATCTAATATAGGTATTATACTACTATATCATTAATCTCAAGACAAAACGATACATATTTATACATTTATATTAAATACTAGAATAATTAATACAAAATACATCGTACCGTTAGATATCTATTATTATTATTTCGTATGGCATAAACAAGTTTTGCGAGGATTTTCAACATGTGGCGTAAATATAAGGTATCATTAAAACATTTTTAAAATAAAATAAAACTAAAACATAAACATAATATGTAGTAAAATACAATAATAATAATTCATAAAATAAGTTATAGATATCATAGGTTCAATATCTAGTTCTGAGATACAATTAATTTATTTAGGGGTGGGATTTATGATATCGTCCCAATTTCCATCAGACTTCTCTTGGAATATACATTGATGATGACGTG
The DNA here is from genome assembly GCF_019925205.1 of Metopolophium dirhodum. Lineage (NCBI taxonomy): Eukaryota > Metazoa > Arthropoda > Insecta > Hemiptera > Aphididae > Metopolophium > Metopolophium dirhodum. The sequence continues at coordinate 15,472,548 of NC_083567.1, forward strand.
TGACATTGAATGGATCACATCAGTCGCAATTCGGAGAGTCCACCTTTCCCCATAGTCATACAGCATTTCCATACATCGTCCTGTTCTGATCTGATCCTATTAGTCGGCACCAAACATATTTTTTTGGTAGTTTTAATCCTGATAGAGGTATTGTTGGATCGATTTGTTTGTAAGGGATATTATTTTTTTATGTACACACTCCAGCATGAGTTCTTGAGGTTAAATGTGCATAAGTGAGCTATTGTTATATCATTCCATATTGGTTTGCGAGTCTTTAGCCGTTGTCTATTAATTTCTTAAAATACATGGTATAGATAATATATTTAAAAATGGTTACTGTATCACAAATGTTGATACTTCCGGTAGTACACAATAATGGTAAAAATATAAACTTTGATGATGGACAACCGTTGGCTTAAAAATATTTTATCAAAATTGTTTTTTAATTATACAAGGATTTATGAAAAAATCTGTAAAACAATAATATTCTATGTGAATTTGAATGCTTTTAAAGAAAACATAATGTATTAATGTAATATTATGCGTATGTTACAATAGTTAAGTATATAGTAGCTTATTTTTTTTTTTTTTATTGAGCTTAAACCCGGCAATTATGGCTATATGCTGTTTTTTTTTTTGTAGGGGTGGAACGATTGTTAAATGTGTGTATGTGTGGCAAGGATTTGTAGAAAAATCCCGGATGGTCACCCATCCAGGAGCAAGAAACACCGGCCGATACGTACACTCAGAGCATTTCTGCAGTTGAGTGTACCGCGCCACACCAAGCCACATGTAGGCATATAGCTTATTATTTATATTGATAGACATTTTATTATATTCATTGTCTTGAAAATATAATAATTAAATGTTTAAATGGTTATTAGCTCATTTGATTATGATACTTCCATCAAAATTAAATTCAAAATATAATATAAACGTTTAAATGTTTTGAAAAATACTTAAATCACTATATAATTGACTACTAAAAAAAACATTTGACATCTTTAATTATTTAGGTGATAAAAAAAGTGTCTTAACTGTTCTGGTTTTATAAAAATATTTTATAAAACTGGTTAGTGGTAACTATAATTATTTATTTTTATAATGTTCAAAGAATCAAACGAAATGTTTACACACGCACAAAAATAAAATACAGTTTTAAGATAATTATTTAAGTTTAACTCTACGTATATATAGGTTCCTTCGTTGAGCTGATATCGATGTGTGTAATTTGTAATTATTATATTTTTAAAAGGTGGGTAAGTGGATGTCGCTCTGCTGTACAGTAGGTTACAAGTAGGTCACTGTAATGGATGGGGGTAAATTTAAATTCAATGATATAATATCATTGTATAAGAAAAACGATTCTGAGCGAAAACGGTCAGTCAGCCTATGATATTACCAAGTATATTTGATGATATTATTGAAAATAAAGTAATTTATTTATAGCCTATTTACGTGGAGCCTTGTTTTCAATTTTTAATCCTTAGTTATGAAAGTTGAACATTTTATACATTTTTAACTACAAAATAATTAATAAATTATAAATTTGATAAATGTTGTCAAAATTTGAACTTTAAATGCTTATAAAAAAAAAATTGTGCCTATGTATTTTTAATATTTTTCAACTGCTGTTAGAACAATATAAAACTAAAAAAAATGAAAACTGAAAATATCCGTAAACATCTTAAAATAAGTCGAAACATTTGGAAAATGTTATGGTGTATAGAAAATGCTAATATAAACATTCAGTCAAAATGTCTTGTACCAACGGTCATTTGTTTTAGAGTTGCACCAAAAACCAAAATCGATTTTCTCGAAAACAGATTTTGCGTAAAAATTCCCGTTTTCCCTTAATTTTTCTTTTGTTTTTCACGTCACGTTTGAAAACTACTGGGAAATGTTTACTTTTGACCTCCCAAAGTACCAACTAGATTCACTTTCCTATCAGAAAAGTTACTGTTGAAGAAAATCCAAGCACTTTTATTGTCCTAAAAGGTGATGACAGACACAAAAAAAAATCACACATCATTGTAAAATCAATACATTTATTGCTTCGCTCAGAATCTAAAATAATGTAATTCACACATTATGAATTTATGAATTTAATATTTTATTGATGACGAATTGTGTTGATACTAATTATATTAGACACTAACTGTACAATCTATTGATTTTATTATTAATCATTAAACTGTAAAACTGCTGTAAGTAAGGATTTAAAAAAAGGTATAGGTGTACTATTTTAACTGATTTAATTTTTAAAGGATTACTTTATAATACATATAGTGACTACTGCAGATTATACTAAAAATTATCCTTGAAAACTAACAATAACATGCCAAACAAACTTAAGTTATATATAAGGGCATTGGTGCATTAACAAGATAATTTTATACTTCCTTCGAGAACCACAAGAATTCAGCATGTAGCTGTATATTATAAAAATATAATAGGCAAACTGATGCAACAATAAATTAAAGCCGATCATTTTTTTTTTGAAATTAAAAAAGTTTAATCGCGTTTTTTTTTAATGATCTGTCCTTAATACATTTTAATGGACATGATGTCTGGATATACATCATATAATTTTCGTCCCCCCCCCCCCCCACACTAGTCGACTTCCCGTTGTCCCATAACTATAATACAACGTACTACAGTCGCCACAGAAACTTATAACTTACCATATAGTACCTGCTATATAGGTACTACATTATGATAATAATAATAATCTATACGTCTTATTGTCTTAATCCAATGTATTGTCACGTGAGTGGCGAATACAGTAGAATAGGTACTATGAATTTATAGATTTATTATACGCTCCTTGATGATATATATATCAGAAATCTATATTATAATTAGTTATTAGTAATTACATATGATGGGAATTGGGTCTTAGATCAATATAATTAGAACTTTATCAGAGAGGTGTTGTCTGACAAATGTTAACTATTACTTTTTATCCTATACTTAAACCAACTTATAACATATTTCTCTCGTATATACGCATCATCTTTCTGAATTTACCGAGAACGAAACATGTTTTATTACCCTTGTAATGTCTAAATACCAATACTTACTATTATATAGCTATGTTAATCATCGCCTATAGCTACCACGTTCGTTGGAATTTTTTTTGCGTTTCGCCAAACTTATTCTCAAATGATTTTTTTTTGTTTTAAAAATTCATCGCGTGTATACGACGAAAACATTCAATTATGTATTTGTATTTATCTTGAACTCACAAATACTGAAACATCGTTATAGATTTTTAAACTGTAGATAATTTGTTGCAAAACGCTCTACACTTATAAATTCGTTTGTACTTAGGCATACAGTTAGTAAGTCGATTCGGAATACTGTCCGGAGTACACGAAAAACACGTGCTTGGCAGACGGCTAGGGTCATCTTGAGACAAGGGGTTAGGGGAGGCGCAATCATTATAATATTATTGCGAGTCACTGAAAAGTGAAAATATTAGTATTGGCACATACTTTGGGGCTTTAAAATGACGCATTCATCATATATATATATAGGTAGGTATTATAATAAATACCGTGAAGCATCATAGGCGCAATAGTTTATACATATTTAAGGTGTTCAAGTACTGAGGGAAATGTACAGTTCCATACTTTAAATATGTCCTTTAATTACAGACTATTCAGTAATAGTAGTTAAATTTATGATCTATATATTATATTATTGTATACATCGACATTTTTAGAAAAGTAATCAGTTGCATGGTATGCCGTTCAAAACAAACAGGCTGCAATTTAAACATCAATAAGAATTAAACAACAAACATACAGGGATAAAAATATAAGGGCAGTATGATAAATAATAAAATTATATTATCTAAATTAAACTAACACCTTTTCAAAAAGAAAATTTTCGAAAAAGTAGTGTTCAAACTGATAGAATAATTATTACCATATTTAAATGTATTATACTAATCATTAAACATAATAATATTGCAGACATAAACTGTAAATAGATAAAAACCTGTATATTATTCAAGATAATTACCAGATAATATAATATACTATAATGGGATTCACATGGTGTTATAGAATTCAAGATGCTCTTATAGTATATTTTCCCACTGATCCACTGCCGTTCTATAATGCGTAATAAAAATCAAAACTAATCGCTATCTATAACACTATATAGTATATAGGTACCTAGCGTTTATTATTCAAGATTTATTCATGATGAAGCACTCGCGTGTTTGATACTATGAACTAAATTCGTTGGGAATCCGTGTTACGGACAAACTGTATGACTGTATTATTATTATTTGTATTATTATAGACCTGCAGACTCTAGTATACCTATAACTATACACTTAGTGATGTGGTCCGTCTGAATTGAGATCATTCCCATAAGAATTATTAGGTTCATACGTCATACGTATATCTACCTATATTAAGATCTTTTTTTATGACGTAAGAAAATTAATTATGACTTTCATAAATTTAAAGATTCATTATTAGTATATACCAGGTTTGTGTCTATTGGTATACATATATATATATATAACAAATTACGCGCTAAATGATGAATACATATTATTATACATAGACACATAGTATAAACTATGGGAGGCATAGGCGGAAATAGCGTTTGGGATTTGGGGGGCTAAAGCCTTACTTTGATAATATTGAATAAGCTTAAAACAAAATGTAGGAAATGTTTTGGGTTATGGAATTTTTTTGGGGGAATTAGCCCCTAAAGCCTCCCCTCTATTGACGCCTATGACTATAAGTATACAACGTGCAGGTAATAATTACAATGAGCTATAATGAGGCGACGGCGCAACAATTTATTGTTTTTATTATTAATACAAAATATTTATGTATTCAATATTGTTATTTATTATTACGCGTGATTCTTTTATCGAAAGGCATTCGTTATTTCAAAAACTAATATCGTTTTTTAAAATATTTTTTTCCATAATATTTTTAAGTCGTTGTAAAACGAGATTTTTTAAAATTATTTTATTTTATACAAATTCTAATTAATTAATTTTTTTTTAATTTCAACGTACGCAGATGTAATTCCTTATTTCAAAGCAGAATTTAATTATTTTGGACTAGTATTTTATAATTTATAAGTATTTAAAGTGTTTCAAGGAGTGAAGTGGTACAGAGCCCACAGAGGTACCTCGCAAAATGTTGGTTCACTACTCATTTAAACTTTAAATACTTAAGACTCATTATTAAGAGGACGGTCACCCGGATTAATAATTATTGTTGTCACCATCTTACAGGTGGTGCGTATATGACAAATTTAAACATAATAACATTTTTCTTTTTTAAAACTGCTTTACCTATTATAGCTACACCTATCTAAAATTATGTAAAAAATTATTTTTAAAAATGTTAGTAGTTTTGTTAAATTATCAGTGATATATTATGTGGAAGAATCACAGGGTTAATGATAAAAACGTTAGACTATTTTAACACTAATTTAAGCAAAATCATCAGCGTACGCGTAAATATGATATCACCAATGTCAAGAATGTTCTTACACAAATTATCATCACCGTACTTTTACAATATAAGTATTTAAGCACACGTGACACAGTATTGTGTATTTGTGTACATAATGCTACTGGTACACGGGCGGCCAATAAATTATGTCTTTATAATGGTTAATGGTACCTACTACATTTTTTTCACCACTATTAAGCGATGGAACTGATAAAACTTGTCTTTGACTATAATGATTCCTTATAAACGCGATCACTCAGACGATAAACTATGTGAGTAAGATAACGTCATCAGGGCGTATTATTTTTTTTTATGAATTAATCAATTTTTCACTATTCCATAAAAGTATATTATGCTACCTATATGTCATACCACTGATTGGTAATTTAATCAGTTAGCTGCGTACCTACCCGTTGATCCTTAACCCATAATCGCACTTGATTACTTGAATTTTGTTGATTCATACTATATTTATATTTGTTTCAAATTACAATTCGTAATTTTTACCAAGTATATTAGAACACTGCATAAAATTATGTGTTTATATTTTTTCAATATAATTTACAGATTGTTTAATTTAGAAATTGAAAAAAATGATTGAAAATATTTTAGAAGTACTACAACATACTACGTATAATTATTTATATAATAATAGTTAATAATCAGTTCACTGTAATCAGCTATATCACTTAATATACAACTCGATTGCAACTTCAGTTTTAATTTCATATACTGTTTGGAAACCTATATTTTTCAATATGAGCGTGTTATAAAAACTTAACTTAAACAAAACTTGTTCATTTTTTAATACACCCATTTCAAGTTTTTAAACGTTCGACAGAGTTGTATACAACTATAATTTTAATTTTTCATTTGAATATAAAACAAATTTGAAAATTGTGGCTGCGTGGCGCGTCGGCTGCTACCAGTCGCGGAATGCGACTGGGAGTAAGTAACGGCCACAGTTACTAGCTTCCGGATGGGTGACCACCGCCTGGGTTCATAGTAGTTAAAAACCTTGCCACACTACACGTGTTTGCTACCTACCGTAACAACCGTTAAAACAATCGTAAAATCAACCTACCATACTAACCTTACCCCTACCACAGTTCATAACCCCTACAACAGCTGATGGCCATAGTCGCCGGGCTTAAATTCAATTAAAAAAAAAAAAATTGAAAATTGTGATTATATTGCAAGCGGAGACCATCGATTGCGTCCAAGATTCAGCTAAACATTTTTTTTCTACTTTTTCTATGTTCCGATTGTGTAGTCTTATGACCTATTGTATTATACTATAACTATAATCGGTAAGCGTTAAATACCACTTTCATATTTGGCCCATATGGTGTGTATAGATCTATTTAAACATGAATTGGTTTTTACTTGATGAGTTTACGAACATTTTATCTCATAGCCGGTACTCATATCGATTAATATCGTTACAATTACGTAGTAATTTAATTTATAACTCATGGTATGGCTAAAACGCAGAACAAAGTATTTAAAAAACAATAATTTATTGATAAACAAATAAACAATTTAAAAAATATAATTATATCCCCTTAGCCCTTTACAATACCTTAAAACTATTTCACTTAAAAGCCACTTTTTAAAATGACAAGAAGCTGTATTTTTGGGCGTAGGACGTTTGCGCATCGCTATTGTTATGAATGACCTTTTTTGTAGGCCGTTTGCGCATCACTATTGTTAAAAAAGGCATAGGGTATTTTCCGATCGCTATTGTTACAAAAAACCTTTATATAGGCCGTTTGCGTATAGCTATTGTTAAAAAGGCATAGGGAGTTTTCCCTAGCTATTGTTACAAATAATCTTTTTATAGGCCGATTGCGCATTCCAAATTACGTATACCAGGTTTTATTTACACTTACAAAAATAATCGTCAATATTCATAATTCATATTTAAAAAAAAATTACAAAATTAATATTCACATTTACCAAAAAAAAAAAAAAAAAATATAATATTATTTGATCATCTACTGAATAGATTTGTTGATTTGTTATAAATTGCAAAAGTATTTACATATTATAAATATTATCTAAATATATTATATTATCACTAATAGGTAGATAGGTAATAGGTAGTAGGTACCTTTCTATTGTTAAAATTTGCGATGCGCAAACGACCTACCAAATTTCTTACCTGTGGTACTAATGATGCGCAAACGACAAACTCCGGTATTTTTTAATCCTATATGTTTGGACTGATTTTTATTTGTTTTTGTATTATTATTTATTGAATAACACTGAAAAAATAATTACTAATTATGTCTATTAATTTCCCAAATCTATTGATCCTAGAACTACGAATGTATTCAATAGTCATTACTAAAATCATATTAAAATAGTGTAATTGAATGATTATATTATATTATAATATTATATAGGACGCATTCGGAACATACAAAAGGTTGGAAAAAATAATTTACCTATCCGACTTGTGGACACAATCTAAACACTGGAAAGGTATTTAGGTTAGGTTAGGTTACATATACCCATAGTTTATTCTCATTTATTTGTCGTGTTCATCTCTGCGTGTACCTATATAGTCATCATATCATTCTATCGCCGCAAGTAAAAATACATATTTTTAATTTTATTTCCGGTAGTCAATCTAAACCATTAGTTCTCGGGTATTGAAACATTTGAAACGTCTATTATTATGACGCCACAACCTGCATAGTAGGCGGTACATAATAGTATAATATACAGACGATGACAAATATATTACGGTTGTTGACGCGGATTCATAAAATATTGTCATAAAAAGGAAATACGATAATCGACACCGGATAAAAACGCACGGATTATCCGACTGGAATATTGCCCAACTCACAGCTGCGTCTGGTCCTATACAGAAGACAGTAAATTACTACTAATGGATATTATGTAGGTTTATACGCTACTCATTCATATTGCATTTCTGTCCGCACTTATATATACGTATAGGTAGTATATACGTTGTACATCAAACAACCGTACAAAAACTCGCGTACTTCTTCGAGCAAATGTTATGACAGTCGTATATGCAGCACGTAATGTAAAGAGGTTGATACCCTCGACTTGCGCAAGATTAGCTCATCGCAATTATCAATTTATATCAGGTGTATTTTCTACTGAAATCGGAAGAATAAAATATCTGCGATACAATTATGCGAGACTGCACAGTCACAAATGCCATGATAATTATTTCAAATCTCGAGACAATATTGCATTCGAAATCGCGATCGGTAGTATTTTCACGGTCAAATGGGCCAATTATGTTTTCAATTGCTGGTAACAACAAAAAAAAATAAAACAGTTTATATGTATATGCGGTTACTCTTCTACAATAATAACAATAATAATAATAATAATATCGTTGTACTCCTGAAAGAAGCTCACGAGTTTATGTACAATATCACCTATATCGATTCGGTCTGTAAATCTATGATTGTTTGTATATAACATGTTAGGAAAAAAGACCTTGGTGGCAAAGAAAATCACGCTTTTTTACCGCCGACATCATTCTACAATTGTAATTTTTTTTTCTTTACTTCTAATAACAATATCAGTTGATAATCTTTCAGCCTCATTCTCGCATTTCAAAGTCGTTCGTTAGTTTGTTTTATAATGATATATATTACGGATACAATAAAAACCATGTGTAATTAGCAATAGCTTAGAGCTAGCTAATGGTCTTCGTAAAGCATTGGGGTTATGTAAATACATATTATATTTACGTGCTGAATAAATACACGCCTTCCAGTGACCTTGAATTATTTTTTTAGACTAGATTTTCAAACTTTTTTTATGATTTTTTTCAAATACTTGTAACGTAATATAATATATATTATTACGTAATTATTATATATTACTATATAATATGTGTGTGTATAATATTATAGTTAGTCATAATAATTCTCACAGATAAAAAGCACATGGTCCTAAGCTTATCACGTAAACAATCATAATATAAACACAGAATAAGGATCTATATGAGAATATCAATAATGATCTTGATTTATAATATATACCCACGATGTATGAACGCGTGATTATGCTATGTATGCGCGTATAATGTGATATTATATTATATTATAATTATGTCTCGATTTGTATGCACTAAAAAAGCTTAAAATAGTATATGCGTTTATGACCCGAAAAACCTTGAAATATGCTAGGTGAAATAAGCTCTTAAAATATTTAAGAAATAATATTTATAAAATAAACTAAACATTGTTACCAAAAATATTGCATACAGTTTCTCTGACAAATATTAAAACTGAAATAATTTGAATTTCAAAAAAAAAACCAAATTCAAAATTTAAAGAGATAAATTTAATTTTAAAATTTAAAAAAAAATGCATTTATTTTATTTAGGTTAAAGCAGTAATTTCCATACCACTTTATTCAGTCAAATTTGACTACAACTTACAAGGTACGGAGACAATGTAATAATAAACCATTAAACTATAAAAGAATACAACGTTACGCGTGTCACGTGCGGCCTATCAAGTTATTTCCTATTTACTTTTTTTCCATTAGACCATACATCATTACATCAAAATCTATTATCTATCGTTAAACAAAAATGTCGATGCAAACAATATATTATAGAGGCTTATATTAAACGTCTTTCTAAAAAAAATTGCCAGAAAATTATAAATCATAAATTTGTATACGGGAATTTGTATCACTTGTCTTGGAAGATTTCATTTTGTATGTACATCATAGTAAATAATTAGGCATAAAAAGAACAATTTTTTCTCTACGAAATTTTCTTAAATATTCAAAATTATTTAAATCCGTGGTCATCCTTCAAATTATAAACTTATTTCTATGCTAAACAAATCGTCGAAATTTCTTTCTCCCGTCGAACTGCATAGGTATAACTATTATTCTCAAAATAAAAATAATATAAAAATGCATATACAATTATATATTAATGTGTGATAAAACAATAGTTTATAATTTATATTATATAGTATTTATTACACACGTGCATATATAGAAATCATGTATTTTATACGTTGACTTGCGAAGGACCATATTTAAGTGTTAATAAGTGGATAACGTATGCATCAAATGGAGAATGATCATTTTGTAAGTCCCATTGACTCACTCCATCATTTGTTATTAATGTTGAGCAAACATAATTTAAAACTTCCCATCTATTATATATATAATAATTAATAATATTATATGTGGTATGACTAAAACATAAATATTAATATATAGATTATTTAAACAAAACCATCATACCAGGTGGTCACAATGTTTATAGTAAACATAAATCAAATTCATCACATTTATTCCATGTGCGGACGTTGCAACCTATTTGATGCCATATAATCTTGATACCAAATTAGAATTAATTTTAGGTTTTAAATTCACGATGAACATAGTTTTTGTATATTTCATGTAATATACTTACATACAGCGCTTGAATTGGGAAAAAATTAGAAGAAGGATGACAAGTGTAACAACAATGTGCGTACATTAATGTCTTGTTGATGAGAATAAGATTAAAAGAGCTACGCATAAATATTTCCTCAAAAGAGAAGAGACTCTGTGTACCCGCGACGTCCGCTTCCCCATCAATCACTGCTTAGGCCTTAGACCAAACTATAACTTGATGTAACTAAACGGTGATTTTAAAATGTTGACTTCCAATTTGTGTATATAAAATGTAATTTTTTGACTAGATAATAGTATATAATATATATGAGATTCTCTTTATCAAGACAATTATTGCACACCATTATCGATAGAACTATGTTTCTAACTTATATACTTTATACTATCATTATTATATTACAAACACGCATGACGCATTATACAATGTAAATATACCGTTAACTTTAAGAGCCTCGAGATAAACATATTATAGAAAATATACATTTCTTAGCGATTGTCAACATACATTAAAGACAAAAAAATCATTTGAATTAGTTATTTTAGTCAAATTATACTAATATTACGTACTGCATACCTTTGTATAATTCCACAAAATATAGGTAATGCAAATTACCATTTATTTAATAATTTATATTGAATATATTTTAGTTATAATTTATGAGTTTCAATATTTTTTCCATCTATTATTGTTTTAAAGCAGATTCCTTTTTAAAATAATGTTTAATTTACAATAAAAAAAAAAAAAATAAGTAATAATATGTGTTGACATATTTTATTTTTCAAACTAATCACAAACAAATTTTCATTCAAAAGAAATATTTTTAAAAAATGGAACTATGTTTAATATTAATTAATATGTATTCTTACATAGTTATTTAAACCCAGATTTATATACAAATATAAGCTTTTAAACTTAACCTAATAACAAATACATTAAATTGGATGTTCATATTTTAATCTAGTTAAATTAAGTTAAAATTAATAATTATTATTAAAGTATAAGCATTTTTGTTTTCGGTATTTTTTGTCTAATTAATAAAAAACTATTTTATGGATATTTAAGTGAACATATAGACTTGTAGATTTGTTGAAAATAATAACTAATGTTAGTGGTAAAATTTATTTAGAATGAACTATATACAACTTTTATTAACTATATAAAACACAATCACGAACAACTATTGAAAATTGAAATACGATTCTATTTTAAGTGGATCAATCTCAAGTCTCGCCCATAATATAATATGTCCTTACATCTTAATTATTTCCTTGAAGATTTGTATACTAGGTATGTATTAATTTAAAAAAAATAACAAACTTTACACCTACGTTTAAGTAAACCGTCTGAAGGTACAATTTCAATTTAGCGAATATAGATATCAGTTACCCACCTAAAAAACACATTTTAACTATAATTTTACCATATAGATATGTACATAATTATTAATTATTAATCACACATAATATGTTTTAATGATTAAAATTTAAATTGACTTCTCGTTTTTCTTGGGTTACTGAAAGTCAGCTAGTATTGTATTATAATTATTGTGTTAATTTTACAATTACTCTTATTGCGCCCTAAAATAGATTCTAGTTGCTACTAAGGAAGTTATTTTCCTAGGCGTAATTGCATGATTTTCAAAATATTTGAAACCTATTCAAAAAAAAAATTTAGTCACCAAGTTAATTATATATAATAGTTTATCATTATATTTAATAAATGTAAGAATACTTTTGCCAACATGTTCATCGAACACTGGATTATGATTCATGGTCATTCATATGAATTTCGACGGATTTTTAAAATGTTCTTAACGACTATGACACAAAAAATGGTATAAACTTATATTTATAAGACAAAATAAAAAAAAATAATGCCATTTTCTATAGGTATCTGAAAAGGAAATTGGAATGAATAAAAAATCTATAAGTTGACGATAGGGAATTTTTTTTGAGAAAACAATTTCAAAATGTATTGGGTATGTATATACTAATAATATTTGAATAATAAATATGTGCATGTAGGAACGGCAAATTCTCAATAATTTGAACGTATACCTGGAGTCACGTACACCTATTATTATATATATACAATTTGTACAAGTAGTTTAATGCAAAATATTGCATTAGTTCTGCTTACCACATACATCCTATACAAGCGATTAATATAATTATCTAAAATGTAGCAAGAGTTTAGTTTCATTTGAATAAATCTTGTTGATATTACGCCATAACGATATGTCGTATTTCCTAGTAGGTAGCCATATTAAACGAAAAACCATATTCCGCACAATTTCTGTAAAAAAAAATATATCGTCTACACGCGTGGTTGCACAATATTATATTGATAAGTACATGCCCGGGTTAGCACATAATAATATAAGTTATTATATTATATTGATATGTAAGTTTTATTTAGTCAATTATATTAATGCACAAACTATAGCTATTTATTTGTAAAAAAATAATTATTTAGGTATACCTAAAATCATAAAAAGGAATTTGATTCAAACATAGAATTACGATCACAATTTTAAATAACTATAATTATTAAAAAATTCTAACAGTAAACGTTTCCACGCAATAAAATATTATATTATTATTACTTGAACGAACCAATAAGACGTCATACGCTAAGTACCTATCGCTAAGTCTTTATAGTTTATATTATAAATAAATATATTTTTTCCATAATTTCTGTGTTGGAAATCATTACGAGATCGGAATTTTATATTACAAGTGTGTTTTACCACAGGAGTAATAATAATACTATACTTATATGCGTAACATTATAGACTGCAGTTTATCATTGCTTAAATATTCGTCGACAATACAGACGTTTAAGTCTTATTGAAAATGTGTTATAGATATTCCACATTTTTATACAGTAAAAATAAAACGTTCACAAGGACATTTAAAATGTAGATTATACAAACTGCAGTGGGAATTATAAGAGTTACACACAAACCTAATGAAATCCTTGTTATTATTATTGTAAGTTGTGACGATTTCGATTCAAACGTATTTATCTTTACGTTCATAAAATCATATTATATTCGTCTATATAGAGTATTGTATGTATACGATGGAAATGTTATCCTACGCTTAAATAGTTAAATATTTTATAAATATGGCTTATATTTTATAATATAGCCTTTGGGTATATGCATTACGGAAGATTTCGATTGTTTTGAAATCGTAAATATTACAGAACTTATGTATCGTATTCATTGGTTTAGATTGCCTGTGAAAAAAATTATAATCACTGAATAGTGCTTTAGTGGATACAGAAATAGCAACCGAGACTGTGTTATGGGCGCTTGTCACTCGCTCCGCTCACCTTGGCACATTATTGTTTATATACAAGTTACAACTTGGTACTGTATACATTTGAAAGCAATGATAAATTATCGCTTTTCGTGCAGGGATCAAATTAGTAATGCTAGAAGCAACGTTCGTGGTGTAGATAACAAAAAAATATGTTGGATGTGTTTCGGTTTTTAGAACGTATTAAAATATGATAGTATAAACTTTAGAATATCAAGTCATGCGGTGACTAATTATATATTAATATTATTGTGCAAGAGCAAGTATTGGTTAATAATCAAATAAAAATTAATTTTATCTCAATACCCAAAAGTATAAATACTATTTTTTTAGTAGGATTATTAAACCTATTTTAGTTTCAGCGTGGGAGGGTAGATTTCGTCATGTTTTCAAAACTTTTTAAAAAAAAACTACTAGAAAATTACATTAAAATCCTTATAATCTAACTAGGATTTTCGTCGGATAACCAACCCCTACAGTACCTATATAGAGGGGTGAGGAAGAGTGTCGAGTAACTTTTAGAGCACTATATCGTACCTAATAAAGTACATACACAAAAAAACTATAAAGTGAACAAAACAATAATTTGATGGTAAAATTAAAAGACTGTTTGATTCGAACCTAACACTAAAATACGTTTCAATATTAAAACCTTATAACGTGTTTAAATTCGTATTTTTATGAACCACAACTATAAATTATAAGACTTCAATTTTTCTTAAATTTTGAACTAAACGAAAAATATAATTTAATGCAGGTTTATACGAGTTTTTTATTTAGTTTTTCTGTTCTCGATTTTTTTTAGTAAAAGGAGTAGGTACTTTATACTTTTCAAGCACCAATCAATTAGAAATTGTACTGTAAATGTACCTACATTTTTTTGATTCTCCACTTTCTGAAGAAAAATAACGAAGAAATTGCGAAAAAAAAAATTTTACATTTACATTTATAATTATGTTATTACAATTATTGGCAAATATGAACAAATTCAATTCCGGTTATTTCGTTAAAAAAATAATAATCATAATAGAAACTTGCATTCTTCACAAACTATTTACTATGAATGGACTTAAAATTATGTTTATTTATTATATGATAATTATTTAATAATTATATGATTTCTTTCACTTTTATTATTTAACTGCAATTCGCTACTTGTGTTACTATAACCAGAAAGTCTCAATAAAAAATTAATTAATTTTTTTAAAACGATTTAAATCACAACTTGTTTAATTTTTTTTCTGAACGGAAATTTTGAAAATTGGCAATTTGTTCTACAAAACTGCAATTTTAATAGTTACACGGTTAACCACATATTATAATGTTATGCTAAACAAAATCATCATAAATCATTATAAATGTATATTTTTTTTTCATAAGTTTTAAAGTTTCATTAACAGTTAATTTTTCAAATTTAAATTTGAAATACGCATAGGTATATAGATATGTATAGGTATGTTATGAAATTTTTCCAATTAAGTTGAAGCTTCATGTATTTTATACGACTTGACGTTTTAACACAAGGTTACAAATATATTTATATATATATATATATATTAAGTATAATACGAATAATAATGTAATATAGTTATCAATGTTTTGGATTGCGTTCAAATATAAATAAAAATCAACAACTATACATGCTCCGACGAGGTATATGTATATTATATATATATATATATATAAATATAGGTACGCCCTATACTGCCCTAGCTGGCAACGAACGCACACAAATTCCGTACCAAGTCCGGTACCTTTTTGAATGAATATTGCGTCCGGAACGCAATCCGCGTGATACTATTGCACCTATACAGTTAATATTCATAAGCGGTTCCTAAAGCAATATTGCAAAAGTTACATAATAATAGCATAAATTAATAAAGAAAATAGTTTGGAAAACACTGAAAAAAAAATATGTTTTGGGGTGTTGCATGCGACGATTTGCTGTATTTATCTTACACACGTGTAACATAGGAATAACGACCTAAGCGCCTGACAAAAATTAAGGTACTTACTTCTAGTTGTTCGATTTAAAAAATGTAAAGATGTTTGAATTGATATACTAGTTTACTTTGCATCGGTCGAAGTACTTTTTCAATTGTAGCAATATTTTGATGAAAATAAATGTTTTAAATTTTATAAAAAAAAATTTTTTTATACATTTTATTAAAAAATATTAAAAATATGCTTCGACCGATGCAAAGTTAACTTGCATACCAATTCAAATATCTTTACATTTTTTAAATCGAACAACTAGAAGTACCTTAATTTTCGTCAGGCACTCAAGTCGTTATTCCTATATTACACGTGTGTTAGACAAATACAGCAAATCGCCGCATGCAGTACCCTTAATAATTCAACTTGGGACGTTTTACCTTCATTTCAATTTTTAAGATAAGAGTGAGAAGCAATTTGAGAGAGTGGTACGTAATTCGTGGCATCGCTGGCGTCACCCCGTCTCTTATCATTTTTCTCGATATTTAATAAAAAAATATTAAAACGAAAATAAATACGTCATACCTAAGTAAATTACTTAAATAATCGTAAATAGCCGGTTACGAAATTGTGTATTTGTATATAACTAACTTGCGGAAATCCGTGAAAATAAGCAGACTATTATCACATTGTAGGGACTTACTCGATCCGCATTCCGTATGACTTATACTTTATAATATTATAGTGTTGGCTAATAGCACATTGAAATAGGTAAGGTAGAAAAATACGAGAAAAAAAATAGATCATATTTATTATTATTATATAAATCGTAATAGCCTTGTAATAAATCGTTACATTATGCCATTAAAATTAATATCAAATTTACTTTATTATTAGCCATTTATAATAAACAATATAAAATAAAATTGATCTCTTCCTGTAAATTGAATCAGTGAATCAGTGTTGAGGAGTTTGTTGTGCGAAGGTCCCGCCGTGGTCGATCCTTTTAATGAATCGACACCAAACCGTTCCAATTTGTTTGTTTAAATAATTTTCTATATTGATAAAATTCATGGTGCACACAAACCCGGAATTATTTGGAAGTGCCTACTATTATTAAATAAAATTTCATGGTTATTGTGCGGTTTACGACGAGGTGTTGTCTGTGAGTCACGCCGTCCGTTTAAACGGGTACCTACGGTCTACGACACAATTGACACGCTCAAACACACATTACATTTTATTATAATATTATCATAATAGGTACGCCAATAATAATTTAATCATAATATTATTTTTATTTTTATTTATAATACCAATGTTTTATGTATTTATTATTTAATCGCACATTTAATATGTGAATAATAATTTATATTTTTAAATGGATCATTTTTTCTAATAGGTATTGATCGGAAAAGAGGTCCGGTGCTATAATTTATTATTTCAACACAGTCATCGTTGTTCGCGGATGCAGTATAGTCAGTATAGGTACAACATACCTGATAGTTCCGGTTTGTGTGTGTTTTTGGCTCTATTGTTCGTTAATCGTGGTTATGCAAACACAATAATAAAACATTGATATTTATTTGTATTCGACTCCATCACTTATTATATAAAATATAAAAACCAATTAATATTCTTTTAAATCTGACTATGCATATTGGTATATTTTTTTTATATTTATCAGCATAGAAGTGTGCGTACAATTCGAACGGGTTTAAGAAGTGATGAAATTTATTTTAATCCATAAGAGCGCCGAAAAACGCAGGGTATTTTTATTCGAGGTGATCGAGTTATCTATGTAAAAAAGAAGTTCCCTTGTTCCGCGATCTTAATTTACGAATCGATGTGGTTTTTACCAACAACTATATTATACTATAGTAAGTTAGCTTATACTAACAGCATTGATTTGAATATATAGACGGATTTGATAGAATTAATGTAAATTAAGTTTTAGTAAATGAAAAAAAATTAACAGATAGGTACCTATAGTAGATATTGAAGTATTATAGAGATATCTAGTATATACGTATATATTGAATATACAGAGTGATCCATTTAAGTGTTCATTATTTATCATTATTTCAAAAAGTCTTAACTTTTTTGGAAATATTTTTTTTTATGATATTTTGTTGCCATTACAAAACAACATTTTTTGAGAGAAAAAATTATATTTTTCATAATGACTTATCGTTATGATTCTTAGGTTTTTATACTTTCCTGAATAAAAGCATGTTATTTTATACATTTTTAATTTCAATTTTGAATATTTTCCAGAGTATACCTATTTCGATAAATACAAATATTTTTTTAACGATTTGTTATAAGTAGTTCAGTTTTGGATGAGTGGAATAGATAACCAACATTCCAAGAGTACCTACATACTGGGTACGGCTGTGCGGCTGTGCCATTATACTCAGCTAATAAAAAACTTTAAATACATATACCTAACTAATTAACTACTCGTTAGAAATTCAAACTTTGTGTAGGTACCTAAGGGTTTGTTTTATGTTTTTTCCCGAAATATTAAGAAAAATATTCTGTTTCGGAACGTGAAAATTAAAAAGTACCTGTGTTGTTATTCAAAAAAGCAATATATAATACATTTAAGAAAAAAACTATAGAAAATATTAATTTTTTTAAAGTGTTTTGAATTGGTTTATAACAACATGATACATTATTATCATAGATTATAAATACTATTATTTTAGTTATTATTGTAAAACGTCTTCTCCTGCAACATAATATTGTAAGAGGCGTAATTTCAATTTGTTTCGTGTAAGGGGGTGCAAACATTTTATGAGGCTAAACCCAGTGCACGCTCTGTTATTTTTAAAATTAATTATATTATAATAAATAATAATAGTTATAAGGTATTGTGAACATTACTATCTATTCATACATTTTTATCATACAAATTATTTAAATAATTAATGTATTGTTATTAGGTAGGTTATAATATCATGTAATAAGTATATTTTATAAATTATAATGATAATAGATATATATAGCACTATATTATGAACATATATTTATTATGAAAACTATTAACTTAAAATTGTAAATTATTATGCGTTCTGCTAATTCATATTTAAATGCTAAAAATATGACGAAACAGTGATAATACGAGTCCTTGAATTTTCCTTTTCCAACCAATAATATTATTATTATGTTGATGGATGAATTGTGGAGAACGTGTACCATAGATAATTTGGGCGATTGTAGTGATAAGCTATGATGAACGGTAAAATACATATAGGTACACGTTAACCTTGAATTATAGACGTATAGTATCATTATTATTTATTACATATTTATTGGGCTAATGACTTTTTGAAAGGATTTCCGCAAATATATCAATAGGTAGTGCGAAATAAAAAAATCTAAACAAATAGTCGATTATACGATTTAGAAGTATGAAATGTATGCAATTGTTAAAGCAATCCGTATGTATAGTGTACGTTAGCATAAACACCTTACTGAGGCAAATATATTACGATAGGTGCAAAACTTAACTAGATACTGCCATTGACAAAACAAAATGTTACCTATTGGAATATACTGTAAGTACACTCGTGAACCACACATTTTTCTTTTTCTACCTCACACCCTGTTTTGAGTGTTGGGACTTGGTGGTACTACCCAGGTACCCTACTTTAACTCTTATCGTAATCGTATGGATAGGTATTATTTTGAAATTTAACTGCAATGGTTTAAATAGAATATATATGCAATAGTCAACGGAAACATACATATAACGTTTAATGGAAACATATATACAACGTTTAATAGAAACATACACACGATGATTAAAAGTAATGTATAGGTAATATTACGATGAAACATAATATATGGTATGATACAAGGAAACATAAAGATAACGTTTTTTGAGTGTAGTCATTATCAAGCACAGCGATGTTACCGTAACGCCAATGCAACACATATGGGGATGTTGCATGTCCTCATGAAATGTCCTAGGAACATCAATGAAATGTAAAATTGCACAGTTGGAGCTTTTATTTTTATTTATTCTGCTATTTAGTATTTTAATTAAATATTTTGTATACCAATACTATGGTAAATAAGATGTGTTATGTATTACACCTAATTTCTTTATATTATACTATACCTACTATTCTACTTCTTATTATATCGATGCCCCAGTTCAAGACTGCAACAACTCGAAATATAACAAATATGGGGGATATTATTCACGTCTTATTTTAAAACACAAATCAACTGATTTTCTAGTCTTGTACCTACATTGATACATTTTAGATTTACCAACTGAGTGAAACGAAGAATGGTAAGGCTATAAGGTTTAAGTTGTTGGTATTTAGGGGAGATAGAGTATGGCTTACCACTTACGGGTACTTCCTCCCGAATAATTAATTATAGCCCCCCCCCCCAAAAAAAAAAAAATAAAATAAAAAATAAAGATACCTATTTTACATGTCTAAATTAAATTAACATAATATAATTATTATAATTAAGATTCTGAGTGAGAAATCTAGTGGTTTTAGAATGATATTTATTGCTTTTTCATTTTTCATTCAAAAAAGTACACGTTTTCGGGAAGATATACTAGTCCAAAAAATTGATCTATATTGCTTTCTTTAGATCAAAAATAGCATCAGCTTACTAGCTTGGTACTTTGTAATTTTTAAAATTCTGAATATTTTTTAATAATTTGGGAAAAACTATCGAAAATTGGCCTTTTTTCCTTGGAGTTGTTGTCTTTTGAACAATTAAGCTCAACTGTTAAAATTGGACAAAATCCTTTAAATTTTCCAAATCATGATATTTATTTTAATTGTTTAGTCGTAAGTAAAATATGCACTAAAAATAATGGTCTCTAGAGACTGGAAATTATAACAGCAGTCAATAACAGCTATCAATAAATGTCTTTAAAAATACAAACATTAAACGCATATAAAAATAATTTTTTGAGCCAATATTTATGAAACCTATAACAAAGAACTATGTGGTGAATCTTTTAATGAAAGAAAATGTTATACTAATGAAGCCTAAAATTAGAAACTGAACTAGTCAACTAGACTTTAAATATTTAGTTCGGTTCTATAAAATCTTAATATGGAATACTCTCATTGAATTTTTGAGACTTCAGTACACGTATTGTTAAAAATTAAAAATTTAAACTTCTCCATGATTTAAGATAAACAGTAGTTTAAGAATGTAATGTTCTACAGTTCCGTAAAATATTTTATTTATTCTGTTCAGTTCAATCGATTTCATTAATATGGGCCTGGTGCCGGTTTTTAAAATTTTAAAATTATATTTTATATTAGTTGCCACCTTACTTATAATACTTTTCCACTAATCTACTGCACGATAATTATTTAAGAAGGGGGGGGAGGTCGTATCATATCAAAAAAATCACAGTATTAATTCTCAGCCCTTGTAGAATTGTGATTTTGATGAGTGTTTTTTATCTGAAAGAAGAAGACTTCCTACAGGCGGCATCCAATTGATACTACAGAACAGGATCATTATTTCCGTAGAGCGCATCTTTATGGTCAAAATTACGATGGCACCGGTAGCTTTATCATGACAAAAAGTTCAATAAGAACGTAAAATATTGTAACTGTAAGTCAGGTGGGGAAGTAGAGGCAAAGCCCTCATGAATCTGAACACGATTTTGGCATTTGGTTGTTGCCTGTTACGGTCTTTATTTTCAGCTTGTTTTCATTTTTTTCAAAGTTGCTCTGCTATTATGACGTGCATTCGTATGAACATTCAATATTTAAATGTTTACATTAATTAGTTGTTATTTTTTTTGCTAATTCGGTAGTTGTAAAAACCCATAGACCATAACGGCATAACCCAATCTAAATATCAATAAATTGTTAAAATATAATTAAACTGTCTGGACATTTCCAAAATGATTTTTAATCACTTCTCAATTTCTCATATAAATATAGGTAATACTTACATAGGCTACAACACAGTCTAATGAAAATTAGTAACCGTATGTCCGTATGACTAAAGTTTATTTTAAAATGTCCTTGGTATGTTTCTACTAAGTACCTAAATGATAACAATTATTCAACATGTTATTACACCACAATACGTAAATATTGTAGTATTTGAGTTTTTCTGATGAAATAAAGTTCGAGACCTTTGTGATCATATAACCGGTCAAACTACTAGATATCACACATTCGTTTGAAATGACAATATGTAGGTACTTAATGTAATAGACCTTTTTTTAGTAGATTTATTCATTTATGTAATAATGGAGCAGCTTATTCATGCTCAAAAATGTATTACAGTTTATATTAGTTATTGTATTATACTTAATAGTTTTAGGAATAAATAAAATTAAGGTAATGCCAATGAATCATTAAACTAAATACCTATTATTTAGTAACTAAAAGAACTGACAGTTTCAACATGAATGTAACGGGTCGTTAAGGAAAGATACATATAGGTTATAGGTATTATAAATATTAATGTGTTAATTCAAGAAATCGATTTGAAAGAAATATTAAGAAAACATTTTTCAAAAATGTTTCCTTATTTTTTTTCATATATTCTTAAAAAAAAAACTGTAAAACTTAAGGTAAAATAATGTTACACCATAATTTGAGCTCAAATTTGTGTGTTTATTATATTTATAAGACAAGAACAAATTAAATAACACATTTTAGGTAAACAAAAAAAATATTGCATTAATTATTACAATTTATAACAATAAACATAATGAAACAATTATGAACGCTCTACGAGTTAATATACTACAATATGTTATAATATAATATTATATTATACCAAAGAATAAAGTGTTACATTATTTTAAATATAATAGTTAATAGCAATTATTGCAGTCAACTATAATAGTAAATATAAATAATTATTAGTTTGTACAAGCGAATTTTGTCAAGTATACAATATATAATAATATACACTGTAACCAATTATTATCCTTTAGGTGTACTACTTTCGCCATCTGTTATTATTACGAATTCACTTAAATATCAATCAACGCAGAATTACATGGGAAATAATATATTCTTATATTTACTATTAAGTATATTATTACTTATATTTTATAAATAATAATTATATATGGTCGGCAAATTAAACTTCTAAATTCACTGAATAATAATTGGATTTATATATATATAAAAAAAAAAAAAATAAATAAATATTGTCACGAGTATAAGCTATAAATATTGAATAAAAATATAAATTTCAATTATATATTATAGACGTTTGCACAAGATTAAATAATATGTTTTATGATTCATTTTTGCTAATATTAATGGATGAATAAATTGATTGGAAGATCTCCGCATCTATTGGCTCTTAAAGTCAAAACAATACTATCACAATACGTTATTTTATTTACACAATATCAGGAAAAGTATTATTATAATGTATTTTATTTAATCATTTTAAAGTAGGCAAATAAAAAAAAACTTAGTATATAGTAATTTTATATAAGTACATTTTCACATCAAATTGTACATATTGTGTGGATATAGTGAATTTATTGTAAAAAAATATATTGTTTAATCAAAATCCCATTAAGAAAATTAAGTTTATGAAATATATATGTATAACCAACCTATGTATTATTTCATCAATATACAATTATTATTCGTTATCGCTATCGTTTATCGTATGTACGCTTCTCTTAGAATTTAAAAATGTCTTGGTAGTAAATATATACCTATTGGCTATATAACTAGTATATTACAAACTCGAGGTAAAAACCTCGATACGTGGTATCACGAACGAATGGTGTTTTGAGATTTGAGGCACGAGAGTGCATGACCATTGAGACCTCGACTTCGGTTAGTCAAACTCTCTCATGGAAGTATAATGGAACCCGACATAAATGTAATATAGTTACATGATTTATAATATGTATTGTTATGACTAATCTAATAATTTCAATCAATACAAACAATATATAATATAAATTATATGTATGATATTATTGGCCTTGCATTCGCGATGTTTTTATAAACGCGGTAGTGCTTTTTTTTGTCTTCAAAGCAATAAAAGCAAAATAATTGGATACACGTGGCAGGTGGCTTTTTTTATACGTATTTATGAAATAGTGTGGTTTCAGATTGTTAGCTAAATATTTAAATACAATTTCAGGTTATGGCAATGATATAAATGACATATACGCAAAAATGATGTAGTAGTGTATTGTAGTTGGATATTCGTAAAGTCTATACCTATAGTCTGTATAGTCACAAACTCAACACAGTGTTGGTAAAACGGGTGGTGGGGTGATGAGGTCTCCCCAATGACTTTTTTCCAATATTTATAATAACGCTTGTATGATATAAGTATAGAACGGTAACCACAAATTATATTTTTAACGATCAAATAATAATGTACCATGTTAAAAAATCAGCCACATCCTCCCCCGCCCCTCATCATGACAAAATCATTTGACCGCCACTGCAGGCTCAACATGATAAAATAAACGTGCTCAAACGTTAGAAACGAATTCGGATACCCATGGTCTACGACCTACGCCAAAAAGATCATTTGGTTCAACCACTCACAAATTTTGGAGAAAAAGACCTATTGGCTACAGTGGTTATATTGTTTTAATGTAATGTAACAAACAATCACCTGTTCATAATATACATATAATTCCACTCATAAACGTTTTTTGAGTAGGTACTTTCAAATTTATAATAGTAATAGGTACATTATAATATCTTCCATCAAGGTTAGCAAAGAGAGGCTATAGTTCCTTACATCTGGTCTCTTATATCCCGGGACGTATTTTTTTTTATTAACTTACAATGTGATAATTCAAGAAACAATCATGAAACCATTAAAAAATAAATTCTTAGTAGGTATAGTTAGGTACCTATTTATTTTAATATACCTACCTACGTGTAATGATTTTAAAAATTCAACAATTTTCCAAGTACCGAATTGGAAATTGCTATGATGATATGGCTTTTTAAATATAAGCCCATCATTAATATTGTTCGAATAATTATTAATACCTTAATATAAAAATAATTGTTATTGACTTATTAATGACGATGATATATTTTAGTATATATATTATATATATTTATGTTATTTGTTGTGTAAAAATATAAAACAATAATATTACATATATTATAATAATACTACCAAACGATATTTTCTATTTACAAGTGAATCAGAAGTGCAATTGATTAATATATTATAATATTAAAACAATTAACATACCAGAAGAACACATCGATTAACACGTCATTCAATAGTTTAGTGCCTATAGCTTATATAACTGATGCAGTGATGCCTATCAGTGATATCGTAATAATAATTTAATATTTAAGTACTGTAATATAGCTATTCTTCTTCTTCTTAGCTATTAATGAAGATTATTCTTATTTTTATAGAACATTTTCATATACGATTTAATTAGAATATTGAATTTCATATTTAATAACATTATTGTAAGAGTATATTCTTCAGCAATGTGCTGCAGATGACTGATGTACACAGCTATATGTTTATACAAATACTGTAAATTGTAAATTCATTGTTCGCTAAACGAACAAATCTTATTCCTAATAAATGTAAAAACAGAATACAACATCCCATTTTCTATTATTTTATTATTCAATAAATCATTACTATCCATTTCTATAAAGGGCTTTACTTTATAGCTGGTACGTTATACACGCTTATACTTTAGTAACAATAAATAGCTACGATACGAAAAAACATAAAGAGGCAGTAGCTACTCAACTAAGCGTGTAGGTATTTTAAAAAGGTAAGTCTTTAATTTAGATCACTGCGCATTTTATTAAAATAAATTACTAATTTCTACTTTCTACTTTCTATTTTAACCAACCGTTTAAATTGTCATTCGAAAGACCCGGTGTTAAATTTTCAGTTTTTCAAAATTCGTAATAAGAAATGCTTACATTTTCAATACCTTATTATTAGCTGTAATGATTTACCTAAGCTTGTAGTTCTACATGCCAAACAGTCGACGTGGTCAACGTTTTATAAAAACTATAACACGCGTCTATCAAAATATAAAACTAATAGGTACATTCTACATAGGTATAGCTGTATGCCTGTATAGGTAAATAGCAAGTATATAAATTGTATATGCGTGCTGAAAGTCTCTGCTATAATGTGACATAATTTTTTGAGCAACATCAAAATAACCAAAATAAATTATGGTCCGATTCGATCTCACAATTCTCTTAAAAATGTCGAGGAAATTTAAAAGACGATCTTCGAAGTGTCACCTAGCAAAGGTCTACTATCCCAAATCTATAGGCACCTAGATGTTTTTTGGATCACAGAAAATTCTAAAACAAAATGTAAATAAAACTGATAGGTTTGCCGTTGTGCATTGAATGTAAAACGTAATAATATATATAATAAATAATATAAATAATATCTATAAAATATTATATAGGTACAGGGTTGCCGTTTGGGCATTTCATAGTTACATGTAACTTGGTTACTTTTGTAACATGTAAGATGTAACTTGTAACTAGTTACACATTGTCCTGTAACTTTATATGAAAGCTACAAGTTACAATTAAATGTAACTTTCTGCTTTTTGTGTTTTGACAATACATAAGTGGGTCTGCAAAAGCAAAAAAAAAGTTTGATACGTTCATTTTGGTTTTTACTATTAATCTGGCTAGTAAAGATATTCAGTGGTTGTATGATTTTGTTGGTTGATTGGTTCATCTTTATTTTTCTTAACATAACGACCATTACGTCATTTTACCAAGACCCTGGTCGATAATTCTTTATGCATTTACCAATGTAACTTAATTACATATTAACAGTAACTTGTATCTAGTTACATAGTTTTAGAGTAATTTGTAACTTGTAATCAGTCATAATAATAATGTTATGTATATTATAATATATTTGGTGTTGGGTTTTACTTAAAATTTACATCGATTTTCCGTAAATGAATCAATTCCGCAGTTAACAATTCTATACCAGTACCTACCTATTATAATATAATATAATATATATTTATGTGTATGATGTAGGTAATTTATTATAAAACAGCTATAATAATCTCATCCGTAAATCACGGTTAATTTTTAATAGCAAGTAAGTTGGTAGCTGGTACTTATTAGGTACCTATCTAACCGGTGCATTCAAATATATTGCCTCCCATCCTTAACGTAAATGAAAACATTAATACACAGTAACTGCGTCCGATGATCAGTTATTTCATAATTATATACGAGTTGCCTCCCAAAAACGTTCACACTATAGTTGCCTCCAGTATATAGAATTAATCACCTAGTGGTTCATAAACTTCACTAAAATATACCACGCAAAATAGATGAATACTTAATATTAAATATATTGTATTATAAACTTATAATAATGAAGTATACACTTTACAGTAACATTTATTTAATATATAATATACATTAATTTAATATTACGTAATATTGTAATAATGATAAATATTACTGTTAGGTATAGGTATAATACTTTACTATAAAAAATAAATTTAATAATTAGTCGATAAAAAAAAATATATACCTATATATAATATTTATATAAATTGAATATTATTATAATTATTATTTTTTGAAGCCCTTAGCCCAATCCAAGACAACACCAAGAAAATCATCACATTTCTAAAACTTATTGATATGTACAACTTAATCTAGGGGAACTATTGTATAATCATTTACAATTATATATAGCTAATATATTATTATTTTTTTTTTGCAATAACCTAGTAGTTGATGCTATACCATAAATAATAATAAAACAAAAAAATTATTATTAAAATATTTATATTTTATATTATACATTTGTATTTATTTAATTCTTGATTCGTTTATAATAAAAATGTATTGTTATCACTTATCAGTCATCAAAACATTATACAAAAATATTTTAAACATGTTTGATACTTTGCTAGCTTCTTTTTCAAAAGTTAGATGCTTGTGCTGGGAACCACTTATATATTTATTGCCTGCCCATCGGGGGGCAACTATATTCTAGTGCCTATACCCACTAGACCCTTTCGTTCGGTGGAAAACGTCATAAGCGTCAAAACGAGATAAACAAAAAATAAATCGTATCGTACAAAAGTCCCAAAATCACAGATACCTGACAATTAATGTATTATCTGATTACGATAGACCGCATCTGAGTTCTGTGTCATATAACTCATAAAGATATAACATTATATTGTTGATACCTACTAACTTTGTACTTTGAAAGTTAGAAAGCATTCGTATTTCGCGTAAGCTATATCAAAAATTAATTTTACAAAAACAATTACAAATTAAGGAATTTCATGCATTTTATTTTATTTGCAATTTCATTGCATTTTATTGTATTTAATTTTATATAGATACATTTAAGACAAATTTAAAACAATTTTTTAGATCTTGGCGTTTTTGACATATTATTATACTAGCGTTTTTGTCTTACTGATTTTGGCACAAATTATATGTAATTTGTACACCTTTGGCACTTATGTCATATAGCTCTTTGCCTCTTGTTTACGATAACATTTAGGGTAACAACTAGACAGTATACCCGCCCTATACCTAACGACGATGATAATAACAACAACAACAACGGTGATAATGATGTTGATGACTATAATAATAATTAAACTGTACAACAACTATATTATAATTTACTGGTAAGTGATATTGGGTATGCGAATAAAGTGAAAAAATACCAATACCTACATATTAAAAATAATTATCAAAAATCAATATATCGACGCATCGTATATCATTATACGACTTATGAATAATTCCAATAACACGATGTTTATATTATTATTATAGTATAGTAATAACGATATCGCGAGGAAAAAACATAAAAAAACGATTAACGTACCGAACAGTATTGGGTTTCGCACTACGCAACGACAGCGAGAGAATGGTGATCTCGCGCGTGGAACGTGGCGGTCGACGAGTGGCGACGGAATAATATTATTAATAATTATAATGGCAATAACTACTAATAACTATAATAATTTATAATAATACTATATTATTATTATTATGATTATTATTATTATTAACGTATTGGCGGCGTGCGTCGATTTCCACAAATTTGACGACAATAAAAAAATCGACGATGACACGACGGTCTCTTAATAATATAATATACGCACGAAAATATATGTTTATAATTATAATTTATTGTCATTACCCGTGTGATATACATAATATATATATATATATATGTAATATGTATATAATATATATCATGGTGATATGCGCCTGTTACAATCGCATTGTTCACACGAAAACAACAACAACAACAACAATAACAATATCGACATATCGTAAATAAATCACGTCGCGGCGTGTTGTACTGGAGATATAATAATATTATAATTAATAATACATAATAATATTATTACTGTCGAGTAATGCGCGCGCGTCAGTAAGAAAAGCCGCTCGACGTTCGGTCCGATACTCCGATCGTTTGCCGTGCAGCATGTCGTCGCGGTCGGATTCGACGACGGTGACGGTGACGGCGGCCATAAGGTTATCCAGCAGCAACGCGCAGGGTGTGGTGGCGGCGGGGCGGCGGCGACGGTGGCAGTGTCATGGAAATCGTCGGGGGGCGGGTAGGGGGGACGACGCCGTGGAAATTCCCATCGGGCGGCGTGCGTGCGTGTCGCGTCACGTTCCGCGGCGGTCGGTGGGCGGTCGACGTCGGTCGGTCCGGGGGGAGGGGAGCGGACTCTCGACGCGCGCGCTCGGCCGATGTCCCTTTATATAAGGAGCCGAACACCATTACGGGGTTGTCTTTTCATTCGCATCCGAGTGCACGTGTGACGTGCGTTCTCATCCGCCGGTCGACGTAAATATACTCGTAATTGTTTCGGGTTCTCAGCACATATAGCGACAAATAGAGGACTTATACCACTGTACCATCCACGTTCAGTTATTCCGATTTTCCGTCAAGCGCAAAATCCGAGAAGTTCTAAACCGGAACCAGGTATATACCACGCACCTGCCATCATCGTTATTATACGCACGCCCTTGTCGTCGTATACGTAATTGTTGCCAGCCAGCAGAGTCGTGTACTACATATACATACCCGTTTCCGTCTGTTGTCGATTTCGAGAGGAAATCTAGTAGCCCGTGAAAATCGTTTCCGATCCGTCAGAAACGACCAGCACTATACGGCTATTTTGTAACTCTCGTTCGCCGCAGAGTTATTAAAAACCACACAAACGAAACTAGACGAGTTGTCGACCCGCGATCAAACCGTGACATTAGCTTTGACCGTAATTTGTTATTTTTCATTTATTCGCCGATAAATCCGATTTCGTCGCGCGCCGCGATATTTCTTGGTGATCATTTACACTGGAGTTTGGAGCTTACGGCATTTTGCTACACAGTTTCGGTAGAGTCAACGCCAAGAAACCGCAATCAGATACAATGGCAGTAGCAGCAGCCCAAAAGAGCCGAGAGATGTTCGCCATCAACAAGTCATATAGCATCGAGGTAATAACCGCAGTTTCGTAACTATTTTTCCTGTAGACTGTGAATACAAACAGGTTCTGCATTTCCTTGTTTTTTGCGAGACAAAAAAAAATGATAGTAACTAATAATATTGTTTATTATATCGACGAGCACGATTTTGAATGTCTGAATAAATTATTCTCAAAAATCATCTCGTGTCTCATATATGATTTTTTTTTTTGTTTTGGAAATCATCGCCAAGTGTTTTTAATAAGATTATGTGACAAAACAATTTATTATAATACTACCGGTTTTAAGCTATTCTAGACTAGTTGTGTACATGGGCCTTGATAAATAAAATAAATTTTTTTTTTAATTTTTGTAACAAACACATCATTTAGCACTCAGATAACAAAAAAAATATCTTTAATTATTCAAATTATTCCGATATTTAAATCAGTTCGATAAAAATTATTGTTACAACCCATTAGCGATCAAACCATAAGACGGCGTTTTGTGTATGCAAACAATGTTCTCGTGTTCGTTTATTCACCATATCCAGTTATATTCGACACTTTGCGTTCCACCGTCCAAGTCACTCAGACACGTTTATCCTTAAACGTTTTGTTGTGCAATTATATTATATACACTATTATTAATAGCATCGAGAAATATAATTTTTCAATCTTGGACTTTTTTGAAGGTCATCTTAATTATTAAGATTTAAAATATTTTGATTATTCATATAAATTATAATATAATATAAAACATCGAGAACGTATTAATACATTCTCCAATCTAAAGAAAAATAAACCTCTCCTTTTCAACCTTGTCGACAGCGGAAGAGGCCTTGGATCTTTTTCGTTTCCGGATCATTCCATTTGATCTACATTCAAAATGCTGAGGCATGTTTTTGAAATCCATATTCATAAACCCCTCTCGCAGTATTTGCAGCGTCCGGTACATGTACATAAATTGCACTTCATGCACGGACGTACTTAAACTTAAATTTTCTGTTTAAAATATTATACTCACAGTAGTATATTACGTATATGGCACTAAAAAATCATATTTTTTTTTTCGTGTTGGGAGGTTTGACAGACGTTTACGTCACACTCCGTTAGGGATTAATTTAATAAATTACCAGTGACCGACAGACGTGACCACTGACCAATGAGCCTCCCATCAATTTATTAACATTATTATTATGCCATGCACCTACCTAGATGCAATATTATTTTCAATTCTTTCGTTCATCAACTAGCCGTGCAAATGCACGTAGAAAACGCTTTCATTTTCTTTCCGATATATTATTATACTGCAACAATTTATTATTATTATGTGTTATAGGTACGCGTTTAGCATGGTTATAATATTATGTTCTATACGGGAGAGAGCACGTTTTTCGTATTCGAATTTTGGATTTTTCTTTAAGTTATTTTCCACAGCGCATAAACATCTATTATTACTATCCACCCGAGTCGTCACACTGCGAGTTCACAAGGGGAAACGCCACATAATAATGATCATAATAATAGTATCAACGTCCTTCCGTACGATAACATCCAACCGGTAACGGGACGCCCTTGTTTCGCCTACGATATAATAGTGCATCAGCTAGGTCAAGGCGAACCGCATAGGTTTAACGATATTATTATTAAAAAGTATATTTATATACATACGTGCTGGTATATATATATTGTAATGTGTATAATATTATAATCTCGATGATCGCGACGTCTTTTTATATTTTATCGGAGATAGCGAATAACGAGTAAACAATTAAAAGAAACAACCGTGCATTTATTCAGCCAATTAATATTATATATTAATTATTATTTTGTCGGGTTGATTCTTATTTTACGTTTTGTTTTTTTTCTTCGTTTTTTTCACCTAATTTCATTAACTAAAAAGACGTTTTCACTTGCATTTAAAAGTGCTACGTCATTGACCCAAAACCTTTTGTAATTTATAATATACTCTCCCGTTCTTGTATATTCTCTGTAAAAAGACAAGGGCGGCGTGTAATGGCTCTGTGAAAATCAAGATACCACCTCAGCTGCACGCAGAGTTCCGAGGCCGAATAGCTAGGTATATAATAATAATATACCTACTACAATGATGGCCTTTTACAAGCTTAAGCGTAAACTTTTACTGGCATAACTTGTGGTCCAGATCATAACGATTTGCAACTATCACGCATTCCCCGTGTCTTATGATTAGAAATTTTTCTTTTAAAAAAAAATCTCGTTTCGAATTCAAAAAAAAAATCACTTTATACGTAACCAGTACGCAGAGTACACTGAGTGAAAAGTCCTATAAGCCGTTGTATGAAATGACGTGTGTCAAGAATAGCAATTTTTCCGGATTTACCCCTCACTTCACACTTGTTTATATTTTCGTTTCATGCGTTTTTTATACGGTCCATTATATACGTGACCAAAAGAAAATGCGGACTGTAATATATATATATATATAATCATTGCGCCTAATCAAAAAAAAAACTATTTACTTATTTTTATATACGACAATGGCGAAATAATAATGCCAATTTTTTTTTCAACCTCTACAGGCAGGCCAACACGGGTCGGCTGCAACAGCGTCTCTCTTTCTACACATATATATAACGTATGTCTCTTACTCTCTCTCACTCTCTTTCTGTTTAGTGTTTTTGACACGGTTTTCGAATTAAAATCTGACACCGAGTAGGTAATTATTATTAATTCACGTCATCAGATACGTCAACTACACATCACCGCGCCGCGCAGCGTGTTCGCGGTATATGCACAATATTCATATATATTATATAAACTATTGTTATCGAGTTCTCGTACTCGATTATTTTTATGACATTTTCCTATTTTTTATTTTTATTTTTTTTTCTCTTTTTAATTATATACATAGTCGACTTTTGATAATAATATAATATACGCATATTATAATAATAATATAATATTATATGTATAAATATTAAATTCTCCTCCTGGGAAGTTTTCAAGGTTATTCCAACACAATGCACGCGTTAACAATATTATGTATATATGATAATAATAATTACAAACACGATTTTGAACGTGAATAAAAAAACGGTTAGTTGTGAAAACGGTGAAACAACGTACCCTGTGTTGTGCACATAATATTATTGTTGTCCCATCCCCGGTGGTACAACAATAATATTATTGACATGTCTGCGATATGTTATTGACGTGGTTATTTATTACAGTTTGTCACAACAATGCGACATACATGTACAGGCGTGTTTTTTTTTTAGAGCAATCGTAACGCACGCGACATTATTTTTTAATCTAAATTTTTAACGAACGAAAATTTGTAAAATGATTTCAGAACGGATATCCAGCGAGGAGACGTTCTCTCGTAGACGACGCCAGATTCGAGACGATCGTCGTGAAGCAGACCAAACATTCCGTGTTGGAGGAAGCCCGGCAATTAGCAAACGGTGAGTTGTAGACGACTGCGCGTAAGCGGGATATTGAGATGGAGTTGGGTCGGGTGTAGAGGACGAATGACAACGAAATTAAAACCAGCCGAAAACCTGAATAACAAAAAAAAAAAATCAACCGACGAATAATTACGCTAAACCGGACAAAAATTATCCGAGTCAACAAAGATAATATTATAATTATTGTTAATTACGCGCTCGGCGTTTCCGTTTTCCGATTACCCGCGGTCGCCGAACAGGTTCCCCGCCGTGCTAATAATATGAGTTATATTTATACACAACAATAATAATAATAATAATAATAATAATGTAATAGACGCGCCGCGGCCTTGGAGGCCGTTTCCGACGCTCAAGATCAACGACGCCGTCGCTGCACAATCGTATAATAATATACATAATGACCGAGATGGCAATGGGGTCGATGCCGTATATTATACCCGTTTGGCCGTTTCCGAATCGCCAATTCCCCATAATTCCGGTGACGAAACACTGGCTCACGTTTGCGCGAACCGTCCGCGTCCCGTGATTTATGTACCTGTACGATGATATTATTGTACATGAGATAAATTATGTAATTATTATATTGCCCATGTTCAAAACGATACGCGGCGAGAAATAAATTAAATAACAAACGACAGTCGATGATAAATTATAACGATTGTCGTAAAAATCGCAACCGTCGCGTACTATAGTGAAGCGATGACGTGCACGACGACCACTTTATATTACGTACTTGTCGAATTGTAGTTGACATTGTTTTAGGGTCACTCGGCCCGTCGCTTCTTCCACCGGAATCTCGGAAACTCCGAGCGGAACGCGATTCCATTTCGTCGCCGACGCACATCGCGGTTCTGCATAATATAACATATGATATAGCCGGACGGACCGGACATTCGTCCCGACGACGACGACCGCTCGTTTTCTTCGTTTTCGTGCCGACTCAAATTATTATATTATTATTTTGATCGTTTCGTCGATATTGCGTGTGCTACCCATCATCCATTTCTGTATCGCGATCATTTATTTTACTTTTAATTTTTTAGTTTTCATTATACCGTATTATTTAATCCGTTTTTATATTTTTTACGTCATAGTTTGTCGCTTGTAGTCTATATCATTTATTATTTATATTTTATTGCATTATTTGTATACCCATCATGTACGTATCTGACGATAAAATGGCTACAATGTGTTGTTTATGGCTTTTAGACGCTTCTTTAGCGACCGACGCAGCCGTAGCGCATTTCGCCAGCCAACTTCAACGTCAACATCTTGATCAAAGTAAGTGAAAGTCATGCTTTTATTGTTTTCCGTTATTCCATTAGTTTCGAATTTTTTTCCTCGATGATGGCGGCGTTTTCAACGTTGTTCATTTTTTTTTTTTATATTATTAAATTTTAACTATTGTTTCGAACCTTTTACGCACACAAATTTAAATTTAATAGTGCGTCGTCGTTATTTTTACATTCCAACCTAACCACTTTTCGCTTCATACATTCATTATATAATTTTAACATTGCAATACTACAATAATAATTAATATTGTCAAGTTATTAATTATTGTGCAACTGTCATCGTAATGACAATAGAAAATGCAACAATAATATTTAAAACCAGTTTAGATAGTATAATATTTGGAGGAAATCGTCTAGTTAATTTAAATTTAAAGGTTCTTATGTTTAAAATAAATTTAAATTAGGCACTACAGTTTTCGTAATCAATACATACACATTAATTACAACTATACGAAATATGAGCGACTAATTTATAGTAAATAAAACAGTATAATATTTAGATCTATTTACTGAAAAATTGCAAAAACAATCAAGCTTATAAATTAATAAAACAAACTAGTATTCTTCACTTTTTAGTTTTTAGATTTTAGTTGCATGGATTTTTGTTTTTACAATTTTAATTTTTATTATGAATATTATTTTATTAGTTAACGATCAATACGACGATCAAGTTTTTGAATCCGAAGGCAAATCTATTGAACACGATCATGAAAACGGTAATTTATTTGACTAAGAGCATATTATTATTTGAAGTTTTGTTTGTTTGCGATGATTTATTTATTATTTTTATTTGGCTTATTTTGATTAGACGTAGAATCATCCGAATCATCTGAACCATCGTCCGACAATGACTCAGGTAAATATTTTTATAACAATGTGTATTAATATAATTAATAGAAATTAGAGGCATTATCAGTAGGTAGTTCCAAAGCGTATTTTTCCCATATAAACAAACAAATATCACATTTTAATTTTAAAATACATTTTCTGAATATTTGTAGTTTTGAAAGAATATAGTACAACTTTCATGCTGTAATGTCTTACTGAATATATAGATTAGTTTTTTCTCTAATAGCTTAAAACCTTTTAACTCGGTTATGCTATTGAATTTTTCGCATTCACATATTTTTTATTTATTTTTATATTTCAATTTTTTTTTATACTTCAATTTTTTCTCCTTATTATCATTCCTACTGGCCATTTCTTTTCGAAATGGCGTAAAATCATGGTAGCTTTATCAATTTTCCTTTTGACACGCCAAATCACTTATGCCGACGAAATAAGTACCGATTACACAGTAGAGTGGGCAGCAAAAGAACCGGAACGGCGCCACTTTACCATTCAGGAAATTGCGTGGTCTGCCGCCCACTCACCGACCCTTATGATTCCGGAATTGTATTATCGCATTTCCGCCGTACAGAGATTTTAATTACATTGCCGTCGGGTGTTTGTACCCACAGATGCCGGACTTACTGAAGAAGAGATGCTATTGGAGAAGGCAGCAAGCCAAAACAAAGACGCGGAGATGGCTGTACAAAGGGCTACTCTGGTATTGCGTCTGCGCGAAGGTATCAATTCACTCGCC
This sequence comes from Metopolophium dirhodum, assembly GCF_019925205.1. Classification (NCBI taxonomy): domain Eukaryota; kingdom Metazoa; phylum Arthropoda; class Insecta; order Hemiptera; family Aphididae; genus Metopolophium; species Metopolophium dirhodum. Next base: position 15,509,507 of record NC_083567.1, read on the forward strand.
CGGGTATTGAAAGTAATCGAAGTAAGTTGACTAAGAAAACGGTTAAGTTCCATTTGTGACAATATTTACGATTTTTGTCACTCGTGTATATAATATGATGCTATAACGGTTTCGTGCGATGTTTTCAGAACGGAAAAGGAAATGTCGTCCATTTGGAATCAAGGCCGTCTAAGGAACAAGGCGTTCAATTTGACATTTTGGCTAAAGTGGACATGACAAGAAAAGATCTATTAGCATTAATGAAGACACTCAGACAAAGCTCTACATTGGCAAGCATTACGATTCTAGCCGAAGACAACATCAACGTCAAGAACCCGTGGTTCCCGAGACACGCCCGTGACTTGGACAACTGCAACCACTTGATGACCAAATACGAACCGGAAATGGACATGAACCACCCCGGATTCTCCGACAAAGTTTACCGCTCCCGCAGGAAGGAAATCGCCAACATTGCTTTCGAATATAAATTGTACGTTATATAGCGCTCGGATTCACATTTGTTTCATTTGTGACAATTGATTGTATTCCGATTTTTTTTTTCACGAAATTCATGTCATGCATTTTGATTTACAGCGGCGACTTGATCCCAGTTATCGAATACACTGCTGACGAAGTCGGTACATGGACCGCAGTTTTCAACAACGTGTTGGACCTTATGCCCAAGCACTTCTGCATGGAATACAGGGACGCTTTCAAGATGCTGCAGGACGACAACATATTCACTGCTGACAAGATCCCGCAACTTAAGGATATGAACGAATTCTTGAAAAAGCACACAGGATTCACTCTCCGGCCGGCGGCTGGTTTGTTGACGGCCCGAGACTTCCTCGCCAGCCTCGCGTTCCGTGTGTTCCAAAGCACGCAGTACATTCGTCACAGCACATCACCATTCCACACACCTGAACCGTAAGTACCTTGTCCACCAAACATGCTAAAGATAAATCGTTTTTTAAAAAACTAAATCATAGAAACGGTCATATATAATATCATAATAATATATCATCTGTATGTTAGGTACCTACGCCATAATAATATATGTGCATAAGAAATGTTATACCGATTTATTTCAGTTATATTATATAATAAAATTACGAGATTAATTTCAAAAACAATGTTTACTAGTATGAAATATTATCATGTATACAATTATTATTAAAGATCGACATAATACCATTACCAGGCAAGCGGTATAGGCAATTTTAATGCGCAAAAATCCCGGGGCGGTTATTGTGGTATTCTGTACACGACCATTAATTTGTCGTTACCTATTTGTTTCATTATTTTTAATTGATTTCATTTAGAAACTTTATTCTAATCACCGTTATTGCGAAACGAAGAACGTCGTTTATTCTTTTCAATATGTAACTATCATTGTTGGTGTTTCAATAATATTAGCGGAATTAAATTACACTTATTATTCAGTGACGATTAATGACAAAATATAACAATATAACATATAATAATATTGTACCTATTATTATATTCTCAATCTGTTTTATCTGTTGTAATGACCATTCAATCAAAGTAAATCGAAAAATAAGGTGAAATGAAACGTAGGTACACTTAAAAAACATTTACGTATCTAAATATATTTTTACTCAATATCAAATTACGTATAAATCTCTTTGAAACAAATTGAATAATAAAGTCGACAAGCCGATTATGTCACGGGACACGGATAGAGACAATTTCCGTTCGCGCTACAATATTGCGCTATTATGTAAGGGGGAAATAAACCTTTTATACGAACATTCCTATAAGTCCATTATACTTCGATGTATAAAGTGGCCCGTGATTCAATTAAGTACAACTATGACAAAATTGCTTTTACAGATCTATATAGTGACTACCGGTTATGCGATATTTAAGTTCACTTTAATTCGGTTAAATATAGCTCATTCGATAAAATTGCATGTATAGTGTTAATAATTAATTACCCAGTCATTTTCATGTATAAAGGTGTACAAGCTCGATAAAACAGTTTTATATAAAAATCATCAATGTCTTGTAAATTGATGACAGAGTTATTTAAATAGGTCTCGAACCTAATAACAGACGAAATAAATAAAATTGTACCTATTCGAGTCCAGGAAAAAAGTCTAATGAACGTCGCGTATTTTCAGGGATTACATCCACGAAGTCCTTGGACACATGCCTTTATTGGCCGATCCGAGCTTCGCTCAGTTCTCACAAGAACTCGGTTTAGCGTCTCTTGGAGCTTCTGACGAAGAAATCGAAAAACTGTCAACTGTAAGTATTACATATTATATAGAATATTATAGATTATCCCTTACGGCTTACACACAATTAACAATGTCGCAACTATATGACCATTGTTTCATAATATATACTAATTACGTTTCGTTTCAACATTTACAGGTGTACTGGTTCACGATCGAGTTCGGTCTCTGCAAGGAACAAGGAGAGGTGAAGGCTTACGGTGCAGGACTTCTGTCCGCTTACGGTGAACTTTTGCACGCTGTTTCTGGCAAACCCGAACTCCGACCATTCGAACCATCAATCACAGCCGTCCAACCATACCAAGATCAAGAATACCAGCCAATTTATTTCGTCGCTGAAAGCTTCGAAGACGCCAAGGACAAATTCAGGTAAATATACTCGCACCTAAATAATATTTGAGCAGACCAAAAACAATAGAAAATATATACCATAGTTTTATTAGTTAGGTATTATTTATCGATTAAACTATACCCAAGCAGCCATATAATTATAACACTGATGCAGTATAGCAAATGTAAACGACGATGGTTTAGAAGCATAATATTTATACCGGAAATTGATTTCGATGTTTACAGGAAATGGGTTTCATCCATGTCACGACCATTCGAAGTCCGTTATAACCCACACACCCAGAGAGCAGAAATCCTAGACTCAGTTGAACAGCTCAACAATCTCATGACACAATTGAACTTGGAAATGTTGCATCTAAACACCGCACTGAACAAGTTGAAAATGAGATCCGGTTAAAATGACTAAATTCTCCCGAACACATGCAAATATATATACCATTTATTCATTTTTTTCCACTAAAAAAAATGCAATACTTATCTATTAGCTATATATTTATTTATACATAATTTATATATATAGTTTATAATATTATTATTGTATGTCTTCGGCGTGTTTCTAGTCACCGGTGACGATGGGACAACTTTTTGTTTTTTCTACCGGCAAGATCTCTCGGAAATAATATTTTTATTTTTATTTATTACATTTTGCTCATGCTTCATACACTTTAATTAATAGATACCGCACGTTCATGACCCCTAGTTATGTGTGCGTGTAATATATCATATTTTAAAGTACTCACAAATAATTATTGTAGTTGAATATCGAAAATATTGTAAACCTTTACATCGACTTGATTTGGCAACATTAAATCATCTACTCTTCCTAATAATGTTTATTTAGCATTAAACCAAATTTATTATAATATATACTTATCATATTATATATAGTCTATAAATATGTGATTTCTTATTTATTTCTATTTAAAATATTTTTATTAATATATTTTGCGACACTACCGTCGTGTGTCTTTGGCGTAGAATCGTATTTTTTTTTGTTTAATATAGGACCAAGTTTATGTTTCTTCAATATATTCTATAGGTTATATTATGTTCAAGATTATTTTATGTTAGTTTTAGTTATTAAGTATTTTCTTTAATTATTTTAGTTTAAATTGTAAAACTATTTAGCTTCCAAAGCTGTTTAGTGATATGTTAAAACTACAAAAAAATAAAGAAAATCAACTATTGTCATTTCTCTTATCTACCAAGATAAGTAAAAACTGTTCATAAAAAATCAAATATTATATTATAATATACGTATAATTATTAAACAAATTGTTGTGTTTGTGTATTTATTAATGTTCTCAACGTGTTCTATTTACAATTTAAATGGTGAAATTAATGTCCCCAATTCCTTAACAGTTATGTGGGAATAAAATATTATATGTGATTTTAATAAACAAAGTACTTATAATGTAGCCTACAAGCAAATTGAATACAAAAACATTCGATTAGATATTATGCAACAGCTAAGCCACAATAATAAATTAGTAGTATATAATATATAGGTACAATAATATAATTTTTTTTTGAAAAAAAAAATATGTGTTAAATAATGACCTTTATTAACAACAATAACAACAATAATAATATAGCGTGTTATGATATGCTCAAAATCCGTGTTAATTATGAAAAATAACTTTTTTTATTAAATTTGTTTTTGTCTATCTTCCAATTCAAGGCTATATCTGATGTGTTTTATTTGAACAATCACTACGTGTTTATTACTATTATTATTTTATTTCATTGTTTTATTGCTCAAAGTGAATTGCACATAATAATATGTATATAGGGACATATAAATCACAATTATATTTAATATATTATAATAGTACAAAAAAAACATCTTACCTACTTACTGCCAGAATACAATTAATATAACTAGACTCAAACAACAGTCATCAGATATTGCTTTCAATAATAATTACACGATCTACACGAAACAAAAATCCAAGGAAATCGCAAATATAGTCATACTACCAGAATTGACTCGATATAAATAATATTATTACCACGATATACATGGTGTAGAAGATAATAGACCTATCAGCTATATAATATCTATTTACAAATTTTAGATATATTTGATGACAATAAAGGTACAATTTTAAACAAGCGTGGCGTATACTTTTGGTCTACACTCTACACTTACAGTCCAAGTCGTAAAATCACAATAACGCTGCAGACTGCAATGCATGTACCTATGTTTTGTTAATTGTTAGATATTGGTTTATGCAAACATCAATGGATTTGAAGTAAGCCACTATCGTCCATTGTAATCCTTACTTACCTACTTCGAAACAAGAATTTGAATGAGAATTGAGTAAAGCTTATTGCTTTATTACTTATTAGTATAATAAGTCATTAAAAGTTATGATGAGCGGCGAGTAGTGGACCAACATTATGCGGGGTACCCATGTCCATGTGCCACTTTACTCTAGTCATTTTATTAAATATTCAGTCTATAATAAAACGAATTTACTTTTTGTTCGAGATTTAATTTGTACTTACCGCAATACACCGAAATAATATTTTGCTTCGGGATATGAGATCATGAATGACCTATGTTGTCATTAAAAAATGTAAAATCTTTATTTTTTTTAAATTAGGTACCACCCTAATAACAACGTATGAGGAACCTTATATTAAAATGTCTTTTGACCGAGTGAAAAATTATTTATCAACAATATTTTTTTTTTTTTTTTTTAAAGAAAAATGTCTTGTGCCTACAAATAGCTCAAAAAGAGTCAAAATATTTTTTCAAATGTTATAAATGTTATCATGTATTGAAAATGGTCATAATTATAAACATATTGTGAAAGTTTAAAGTACCTATTTAAAGTTATTCGTTTTTGAGTTACTTACTAGAAAAAAAGAGAAAGTTTGTAAACACAGACATATTTTGTATATTTTGAAAAAATGGCTTATTCCTGCTATAACCTGCTTATACTATCAATATTCTTGTCAACATAGTAGTGAAACTTTATTTTTCAAAACGATCAGATCAAAATGAGACTATAATGAATACAAAAAATCAACTACTATTTGTGTTTCATAAAATACTTACAAAATTCACAGATGTTATTTAAAATAATTCAATGATAAACTGTAATAAAAGCCATGTTACAAACACCTGAATGATATATAGTTATGGAAGATTAGTGACAATCAAAACAAAGATAATAATATAATAAGTAATAACGTTCTCATATAAATACTTAATTATGTATATAGTTTTTATCGAATCTCACCCTTTTAACTCTCCAATGAGCCCGTAAATTGTTATCAATATAGATCGAATAATGATAATAAGGTAATATTAATATTTAATATAATATTAGGTATATGTAATTACTAATGAGTGAGAACCGTATAATATACAAATAATTAAGTAATAACTATACTATACTACCCATACTATATATACTTTTTGAGGAACGTGAAAGGCGAAAGTGACGGTGTTAGTTTGGAAAAAAGTTCACAACCAATATAAACGTTGGCATATGTTCATTTTTTTGCAGTTTTCAAACGCGAACAGATTAATTTTTCTTGATAAGTGTTAACGTTTAGAAAACTGGTACAGACAGAGATTATTATAGTAAACATTCATTATTCCGGTGGGTATTAAATTTTTTTTTAATATACTATAATATATATTTGAACAAAAATTATAACGATAAAATTATAAAAATAGTAAAAAATTTCATTTTTTCTTAAAAAACATTTGGTTTTATAATTACTTAAAATTACTCAAACAAGCTGATATTTTTCGAGATAATGAGTGTCTATCAAGAATCTTCCCGTATAATATGCACAGTATATATACCTATGAAGTATGAAGAAGTATGAAGTGACTTTTGAATATTATGAACATTAAGCTATCTTAAACGATTATACCATTACCTTCAGTATAAAGTTTAAAAATAACTCTTTGCATAATGATTTTTCAGACTGCAAGATTGCATCAGACATTCACGCTCCGTACAAAAACTAAAATGTGACGGTGACTTTAAAAAGTAGAATTTGTAATATTATAAGTTGTTGCTACCTTATATTCGAGTATCCCAGTAACATTTCACATAACAATTACTGGGTCTAATTTTTAATATAATTAGGTAATACCTAATAAGTAATGTATAATAAACAGTAAAAATTGATAATGTTTAATCAAAATATGTTTAGCAATCGCCTTAATTCTATTATATAGTAGTATAAAATACCTAGTATTAAATATTTAAACCATTATCCAGTCGTCGATTTTATACTTATTTTAAATTTTTAATGAGATAAGCTTTAATCGTTATGAGGTATGTATAATAATAGTGCTTATTACGTTAAATATTGAATTACTTAAGTCGTATTATACTATATAATATAGTTATAGGTACTAGTAATATTATTTCAATTTTATATTTTAAATTATAAGTTATAACATTAAAAAAATAAATAACTATTGCATTATATTTTAATATTGTATGTTTAATGTGTTATAGGTTACCTTTGGGCTATGTAATTATGATACATATTAATTTGACGATAATATCATGAAATCATTTCAACTATATACATTATACATAAAACATGCGACAAAATACACATTGGCGAAATGTTTTATTATTATTGAAGGAGAAATATAATAATAATTATTAATTCATATTGTGTCAAAAAACTCAAAAATAAAGAGTTCATAATATACTTTTAAGAAAATTAAGGTAGGTATCTATAGCTGAAAGGACAGAAAACTATCATGTTTTATACAAGAGATTGTAGCCATTGTAGGTGCATTATACAAAATTAAAATACAAAATATTAATTAATCTAGATATGATCTACATACATATTATTTTGTACTTTATAATTTGCTATTCCGGTACCAGAAAATTCCAGAAGAAGCTGAAAACAGATATTACTATTTATATTCGTTTAACCATACCTAATAAGTTATGATTATACAATCATTATAGTCAATATCTATACAGGATAAAAAAGACCTGATATTCATTTTTTTATTCCAATCAATATTTTTTAATTTGTTTTATATATTTCTTTTAATTTACAGTCGTTTTTGTCACACGTATAATATAAGTATATAACATTAATTATTTTTATTTTCAAAACTGAAAATAAAATAATTTAAAGCTAATGTAAATTTTTTTTGAAAAACTTAAAATAGCCAATTTTTAAATCTATAGTTTTTAGAAAACTTCGATCATGAAAACATTTATTGAAATCATGTAGTTTATTTTTGAAATTATTTTGAAATCTCATTATTTTTGTTAAGTAAAGTATAAAAACATTTTAAATTAAAAAACTGTAAACTTTTGTTAAATATTTCATGAGAATTTTTAAATAGGTATACTGCTTAAAATTTAAATATCTTTTTAAAAAATTATTACTTTTCAAATTACTGTTCTGGTAACAAAGTTCGGCCGTAAAAATATGCTTTCGTGCTTAGCATTGTTCTCAGCTTTCGAAAGTCGTAGAAACATGATTTTTTTCGCCAAAAATGTCGTAAGAAGTTAACTTAACCATAATAAATAAGCCACTTGACTTATATAAATGTTTTTACGATCAAAAGTTTTCTAAAAACTGGATAATTTAGATGATTTAGATAATAATGATAATGTAGATAATATACAAATTGACTATTTGGAATTTTTCCAAAAAAATTTAAATCATATTTTAAACTTCTTATTTTCAGTACCTATTTTATTATTAATAAAATTTAAAAAAATGTTATATTATACGCGTTGGCGCGTAGCACAATAGTTAATAAATTGTATTTTATAAAAAAATAAATATTTATTACAACAAGAATCATTTAATTTGTTAGGTCTTTCTGTTACACTCTGTATATTATGCAGTGGGCAAACGGTAACTGGCCTACGCCTACCGGCTACCATTCATACTTTATTATAATATGAGGGACTCATTATATTTTTAAACAAAAGCAGTAAGAAGTGTTATTGCTTATTTTTAAACTTATCAAAAAAATTCGCTTAAATGTCACAGTCACATTGCGAGCGTTTCTGTCGTATTCACTATAATTTGCACGCTCACACATAAATTATCATGTGGGTACGCTATAATATGTATACACTATACAGGTATATTTTTTGTACCGTGATCCGGGCAGTATTAATTATAAAATTTGCAATCTTTCTTAGTTTGATAAGATAAAAAACATACACTAACTACAACGTGTCATACTGTCCATAGGAATAATATGGCTGCTGGTTCAGCCGACAGACAGTGGAGAGTCAAACGGGATGAGGGGGATAGATCCCCCAATGACCTTTTTTTCAATGTTTAAAATTTCATAATCATAAATTATATTTTTAACAATCATTTGACTGCCACAGGGTTTAGCTATGGTGACACAGTAAAACAAAATGGCTTTCATATGGCATGTTCAAGTTGACAATGGTCAATGACAATTAATGTTTCTAAGTCAACTATGACTTTATCCATTTATTTTTCGACAGAACCGCAGAGGTGTATTGTTCACGGAACCGGATCGACCCAATTGTAGCATCTTAATTCATAAGCGCATGTACCTACTCGAATCTAATCGCTATACATATATGCCTATATATAGGTGACATTTCTTCCTGGCTAACCGATTACTTATCTACTTTATTACTGTCATTTTTTCGTCAGATTTTGCATTAATAATGTTATTATATTTTACAGGAAATTATCCATTTTCCATATTCTTATAACACATGAACCGCGGATCTGTCTGCCATCGTTATTCTTGTTGATATCATACATTCATATTACTTAGCCGTTTTGTCGTAATGTCTCATACTCGCACTCGCATTTTTTATATTTTTACGTAATATTATGAAGACTTTCAACTACCCCCCCCCCCCCCCCTCCAAATAAACAATCCAGCCCTCAATACTGTAATATAGTTGTCAATGACCTGCCGCAGCCCATCGCCACTGAATTCGTATACACGGTAGTTGCATAAGCCCAAAAACACGATATCCCAACGCATACCTACACGATAAGTAGTAATTTAATAATGTTATAAGAAAAATGTCTCGGACAGACGCGGCGGCGTACTTAAGCACGCACGTTTCGGGTAATCGGCGCGGGACGGAAGCGACTGCTGGCGTGCCCGCCCGACCGGAGACCGGGCTTTTATTTTTAGAACTCACGCGGGGCGCAGTAGCGAGAGCGCTGCTTTTTTTTATAATATCCAATTTATACATATATATTACGGCCGTAAACACACACACACACATTATATACCTACAAACGATGAGCGCCAAAGCCCGTAAACACACACACACATACACAATAATATATTATATACTTACACTATTTACTGTGTTATATATTATTGTGCGTGGCGAGCGGCGATTGCCTCCCTCGGACGGGCTCGATTATCGTCGACCGTTGTCGCGAACGCGCGAGTCTGTATTATAACACTGACGACGATAATATCATACAATTATAACAGCCGGCCAGACCTTTACGACCGTTCGGAAAACCGAGATCCGTCTCGTCCGTCTTCGCCCGCGAATACATTATAATCATATAATTTGAACGTTATAGTAAAACCTTTATTGATCAATTGATCACAAGTCGTGTGTGTAGTATAGTGCCCGTCATATTATACATATAATATTATATACAGTGCATGTGCGCTCGTCTTACGGTGGTAAACGTACCAATCTACAAGTTATAATAATAACATTATTATATCGTACGCTGCCACGGAATGTCGGCGAATCCCATCCGAGGAATCCGGCGGAAAAAATCGTCGCTCACCGAAGTGAAGATAGCGGTTTTGGGGGCTCCCGGCGTCGGCAAAAGCGGTGAGCAGCACCCGAATGTTATAATATTATTATGTATATTGTACATAATATATATATGTATATTATACACATGCATTACCTATATTTATATAATACTAGCTGATCCCGCGCACTTTGTTGTCCGTAAAAAATTACAACTTTAAAAAACATTGTGATTGTTCAACTCCTTTTGGGTGAAAACTCGTTGCAGTAAGTGCAACTCGGCCACCTTTGTAGGCAATGTGCGAAAATTCGTTTTGATGCATGCTTGTATCTGATCTGCCCGATAACCAATGGCAACCAATAAAATAATAAATACAATTTCTACTAATTATTTATCCTATAAGATATAACCAATAGCAATCTTATAAACAAAAATTTCCATCGTAAATCTCAAAATTCCTGTTTGAGCACCTCTTCGGGTTGGACCAACCGGGTCCAATTGGGAATCTAAATCTTCCTCTTGAATCACTCTATCAATTAAAAAAAACTGCATCAAAATCCGTTGCGTAGTTTTAAAGATCTAGACATACAGACAGACAGAGGGACTTTGTTTTATACTATATGTTAAGATTAAGATGACAATATGTACTTTCGTATACGGAAGTCAATATAATATCACACTGATTCAGTTAGGTTAGGATTCTGCCTATCCACTCACCCACACAACAAATTGAAGGGTTAAAGTGTAAGGTTTTAGTTTGAAAACCTACCTAGTCGACTACTCATCTACATTCCACTATTCCATCCTACACTTCTAGTCGATACCCCACCCACCCACTGGCTTGAGCCCTGGACTCGAAAAACTGCCTTCGCGTCGCCACTGGCACTGAACTTTGGTTGCACGTTGAGAATAACGCCGATATATTTATACTATTAAAGTGTAGCAATGCACCACTGCACAGTCAACGTATTCTGATTGAGAAACGAGTGTTTTTAAACAAGTTAATTATAAATAAAATGTATTTTTATGTACATAAATACAGTTAACGTATAAAGTTAATTATAAAAAGTGCTTAAATCTTAATACCTGTGTGAAGAAATTGCAGTTGTTTTTCCACTGCATATTCCGATAATATCCAAAGAGTTCCGAAAGACTAGTATAATATATAATTTAATAACCGGATAATATATTTAATGATATAAGTAGGTACCTAATAACAATATTATGTATAATATTATAGTCGAGACCATAAGCGCACGCAAATAGTTTGCAGGGTATGCCCATCGCCCATGCATAGATACCCTATAGGCTGGCGGTAGATACTTTTCTCAAAGTTCCATAACCACAATTTTCAGAAATAAAATAATATAATAAAATATATGTTTTTGACAATAGAGTTACAAAAATATATCCTTTTCAATAAATTCGTATTTATAAAAATTTGTTTTTCAGTTTCACATAGAAAATAGATGTTGAAAAACCTGTTATATTTTCTAGGTAATTATAATATGAGGCAATGACATTAAAAATGATTATCATAAATATTTTTAAGGCAATAATATGAGCATTTATTTAGGGTAGTTTATATTTTTGAGGAAAATTTTATCGGCCACATATACGCTGCGAGCCAAGTCTGCGAACGCCTAAATGGTCGAGACGTATAATGTTGACTATATCAGCTCTCCCAATAACTTCAGCTGCGCATATTGTTATTATTATTATAATGTGTTATATTTAGTGTAATACACCTAATACTATTTGTTGGACACGTGCTTTATATTTGTCTTGGACGTTGCGTTAATATTCAAATTATATGTTTTTTCTATTTACAAATGGCGCATATCCAAAATTGCATCAAAATTATTGAATTCGTTTTCCGGGATCAATGGTACCTATCAAATTTAATACATTTGTCAGTAGAGTACGTAATTTTTTGGGCAAGTTGAAAACTGAACGAATAAGTTTTGCTTATCCAATTCTAAAAAGGACGCCACCTGTGTTGCCTACGTCTTGCGACATACCAAATTTGTATCCAGCAGTTCCAATTGTGTGTAATAGTTTTTAACAATCGAAAAAATTGAACTATTATCAAACTTAAATGTATAAACATTATCTATTTATCTATGCTTTAACATGGGTTTTTTATGAAATTTAAATTTAAACTTTTATGCAAGTTATGAATAATTACTGAGTAGATATGCAAAATATGGCAATTTAAAAACTATCATTCTCCGCTTAAAAATGTAAATATCGTTAAAACTTAAAATTCGTGATGAAGCACAGATAATCTTCTATCTTTGAGTTTTATTTTATGACAATTCACTTTATTATTGTAGCTAACTACACAAAATTGGAACTGCTGAAGGCTAAACACAAATTTGCTATGTTATACGTAAGTACTACGTTTATAAATTATAAGGCGAAGACAAAACATGCGGGTGTGGCGTCCTCTATTATAAACCATGAAATTCAAATCACAAGAAACCACATACAATATTATAATAATGTACCTATATGACGTCTAGATATAGTCCATTAAACAACCTGTACTCATTTTTAATTTATCAAAAGTGTTAATTAATAGGAAGTCATGACAAATCAAGTTTTTCATAATAATAGACTTAAACTTCGTTATAACATAGATTTAAATTTCTGCTTTAATGAATATGTATGAACGTAGAAGTTGTAACTTGGTAGTCTTAACATAAATTAACTGTTTTTTTCTCTTGTTTTTAGCATTGACCGTGCGGTTTTTAACAAAGAGATATATTGGCGAATATGACCACCAAGCTGGTAAGTTTTAATTTGAAAATTAATGCAAAAATAGAATTACAGCCCAGAAAACTCACGGTTAAATTATTCTGCAAAAAAAAAAAATAAAAATAATTATAAACTGGTACTAAAATAAAATTAGACTATCTAAATAATTTATAATATTGTGTTTATTTAAATTGTCTTTTTCTGTAATAATTATATGGTACAAAACTTATGTTATACTAATGCGAATACTTTGTAAAAACGTTTAAGGATAAAAATAACTTTTGAAGGCCAAACAAAATATTGATGAGATTGCATAGTATAGGTACACAATGAAATGAGAATCCTATAATATACAATAAGCTGAGGCCGTATAGACTTTAATGTTTCATCTTGCACAAGCTTACAAATCACAATAATTTATGTATTTAATATGAAATATTGAGAAATAATTTGACATTCAAAACGGCTAAATATGCACTTAATGTGTTCATAAATAGGTACAGTGCACATCTATACGTGTGTCTATATTTGATATTTATGTTATTACTTTAGGTACCTATTGGCTATTAGTAATTTACAAAGGTGAAGTTAATAAAAACAATTAACTTGAGTTAGTTAAAATAAGAACCTTGAGATAAAAGTTAATAGTTAACAAACAATACATTTAACTCTAAACGTTTAAAGTTATAATACAGAGAAAATATTATTAATTTTAAATTCTGAGCGGAGCGATGAATTTATTAATTTTACAATGATGTCTGTTTTTTATATTTTTTTTTGTGTCTGTCATCACCTTTTAGGACAGTAAAAATGCTTAGATTTTCTTCAACAGTATATTTTCTGATAGTAAAGTGAATCTAGTTGGTACTTTGGGAGGTCGAAAGGAAAAACGGGAATTTTTACGCAAAATCTGTTTTCGAAAAAATCGATTTTGGTTTTTGGTGCTACTCTTAAACAAATGGCCGTAGGTACATGCAATTTTGACTGAATGTTTATATTATCATTTTCTATACACCATAATATTTTCCAAATATTTTGACTTAATTTGAGGTGTTTACGAACTTTTTCAGTTACCATTTTTTTTCTATAAATATCAATACAATTTTATTTGTTGGTTAAAAAAGCTTGAAAATTTAATAGAAGGCTTCAAGTATATTTTTTCAAAGGCAGATGAAAAAAATCAAAAATCTATAGTCACAATTTTTTTTTATAAGTATTTAAAGTTCAAATATTGACAAAATACGTAAAAATTACGGAAATTTGTAAGTTAGGAATTCATAAAAAAATTTCTTTTTAAATCTAAGATTTGAAAATGTAATACAAGATTTGAAGATTCCCCAAAAGTTTGTCTACCTTTATCAAAAAAAAAATGTCTACAAGAAAGTCAAATTAAATTTTTATTTCATATTTTTACAACATTTGATATTCACTCGATTTCTCATGTAACGATTTTCTTATTTTATTGTAATTAAAAAACGAATGACTGTAGATACTTGAAAATTTCACAGAATGTTTATATTAGCAATATCTATACACCATATAATTTTGAAAATAATATGACTCTTTTTGAGTTTTTTACGGACCATTTCAAATTTCAAATTTTTAGTTTTTTTTCTATGAATATTAATAAAATTTTAATTGTTGGGTAAAAATGCGTGAAAATTTAATGCAAGGTTTCTAATATATTGTTACAATAGCAGTTGAAAAATATTAAAAATACATAAGCACAATTTTTTTTTATAAGCATTTTAAGTCCGAATTTTGACAAAATTTATCAAATTTAAAATTTAATAATTATTTTGTAGTTAAAAATTTATAATATGTTCAACTTTTATAGCTATAAAGATTGAAAATTTAAAACAAGGCTCCACGTAAATAGGTTATCATAGGCTGACTAACCGTTTTCGCTCAGAATCGTTTTTCTTATACAATGATATTTATCATTGAATTCAAATTTAACACCATCCATTACAGTGACCCACTTAAAACCTACTGTACAGCAGAGCGACATTCACATAACTCGTTATATAACTTGACTTTAACTTTTTTTTTAATACCAGTTAGTTCACACCCTCATACCTATCGTGATTGTGAAACTTTTTGAATAATAACTAAATATTTGATTAAACATCCATTCTATTCTACCTTTCTTATTAAGTAACACGATAACTTTAGGGGATTAGGAAAATAAACGTTTGTGACAACTAAATTAGGTATTATTGACGAATATATTTTATTTGGTTATTTACATCTATTTAAAATCATTGCACACAGCATTATTAAACAAAAAAAAAATTAATTAATTAGTTTTAACTATGCAGTATTAGATATGTGACGTATAATCATGATTTTAACTTATATAATATTTTTCATATTAACTTCAAGTATGAACATAAACACAAAGCTATAATAACTTACAAGTTGTTACCATGAAGTATGAATTATTTTACTATTCAAGTTATTAAGTTAATTAAAATACGAATAAACTAGTTAAATTAAAAAGTAACTTTGGTAATTGAAATATAAACAGGTAGATAACAATAAATAGCAAAATACTTTTTATTGATTGATCGAATTCGTTTGCAATACAGAAACGAGGTACAAGCATGAAGTGATGGTGGACAGCGAACCGATTCTTTTCGAGATACTAGACACCTGTCCAAAAGTACGTATGAATGTATGATTATTAATATATTCTTAAGGCGTCCGGTGCCGATGCCATTTTCTCCTCAAAAATACACCCTGCAGGAATAACGATACCGCCTTGTAGAATCAACCAAATTTCATATTTTTTTTTTTTTAATTGCTAGAGGGAAATATTCTACAGCCCGCATCGATCAATATTTTATTCTCAAACTTTATAATATGTCTAGAAAAATACAAGATAAAAAGCATTTTTTACAAATTTTTTAATACAATTATTTGAAATAAAATACAAAATCAGAGATCGATGTGGGCTGCAAAAAGTCTTCTTCTTTCCAATACAAAAATAGTCATCAAAATCCAACAATTCTACAAAGACTGTGAGTTATTCCCGTGAAGTCATTTTTTTGATATGATACACCCTATCAACCCCCCTAAATAGGTATCGGCCTGGGTAGTAGATTAGTGGAAAATTATTATAATTGAGATGGCAACTAAAATATAAAATTTTATTTTCAAATTTTATTGAATTTCGGAAAATTTGAAAAACTGGCACTGGGCCCCTAAGAGGACGTCGTACCACATATTGTGTTGTCTTCGTCTTCTACATAAGGCATAACATAGACAATTTTACGTTTAGAAGAACCCATTAGCATTTATTCTGTATTTAGAGTAAATTTACTTATTAGTTATTATCAAACTTAAAGGTAAGAATATTAAGAATATTTTTCAGGGTCAATTTACAATTTTAAAAATATCATAATTATGGCTTCAAAATTAAAATATCATAAAAATCATATTATGTGGGACCCATGATAATATTCTTGGAGTAAAATGGATTTATCTGAACGTAAAATTTGCGTATATGTACATTACCTTTCTATATACTATAGAAAAAAAAAATATTTTATTACGTGGAATACGCGTAATAATAATACGGTAGGTGGGTTATCTTTGCACCCCAGTGTCAACATTTTTATTTAATTTTTTACTATTATACTAAAATATTTATTATAATTAAAATGAATGTATATTTATATGATTCAACCAGAATTTGCACCTAAATATTTCACAGAGAAATATACGTTTTAGATTCTGAGCGGAGATTCATGATGTGTTCTTTTATTTATTTATTTATTTTCGTGTGTCCGTGACCTGTGTACTCGATAAATAGTCGAAATAATGTTTTGATTATTAACTTCAGTATCTTTTCCGATGGGAAATTTTTCTACACACCATACAATTTTGAAAATATTTATACTTGTTTTGAACTTTTTACGGACAATTTCAAATTTCAATTTTTTTTTATGAATATCAATACAATTTTATTTGTAGCCAAAAAGCGTGAAAATTTAATACAAGGCTCCTGATATATTGTTACAATAACAGTTTAAAAATATTAATAATACATAGGCACAATTTTTTTTATAAGCATTTAAAGTTCGATTTTTGACAAAATTTATCAAATCGAATCTATTATGTAGCTACTTAATACTTATATATTATTATTAAGGTTCACTGTTCCAAAATTCCGACATCTGCGTGGTATAATCGGAGAGATACGACGAAAATCGTCTTTATTCGATCTAGCAATAAATTATTGACGCTTTTGCAGTCACTATATGTACCTACTGTATACTCCCAATAATATATGAACAAGGCTGTAGGGAAACTTAATGATATTTTACAAATTTTTTTTTTTAACTTGTTCATTTCAGACTTACTGAGAATAAGTGAATAACCAACAACTAACTTATTACACGAAACTTAAATAAAGTTAATTTTTTTTAACATACAAATAGCCAATAGTTAGTTCAAAATAAATGGTCGTATAATATATGGTATCACAAATAAGTTACTTTTATTGAAAATAATGTTGCTAATGGCAAAAAGAAGTAATTTTAAGAACATTAAAATATGTTAAATTTCCTATTATGTATATCATTAGTAATCATTTTGTTAATAAAAGTAACTTGAATTTGATTGAAAGTAACTTGTTGATTTTTAAGTTTATCTTAATATCAATAAAAAATCAATTACTTACGTTAAAAGATAAGTTGAAATTTAACTTAACTAACTTTTTTAACATTTTATGCCCAGCAGGAACAAACACTATATCTATACACTATAGTCACTACTCACTATACGTCTATACCTAAAAGGAACACTGAACTTGCGTATAAACTATAAATATTAAATACTCGGGCAAGTTTATACTTTAGAGTGGTTTATCATGTGTTATATAGTTACCTGTTATATTTGTTTTTCTGTTTGATTTACACGCTGCAGGAAAATGATAAAAATAAATTATAAGTATAATAACTAATAAACACCATATTATAATATAATGTACCCGAAAACTTGTAAACGTTGTGCCTACAAATAATATAGATAGGTAGGTAGGTACCGCGGTATTATAATCAATTTCGAATTATATATTATTATCGTCCGTGATTCAACAACTCCCTCGTCTGTCGTCTGTCTGTACCTACGTGTATTGTTATGTAAAACCTACATTTTTTTTATAGAACGACGAAGAGTTACCTTTGAACGACGTTTACAATTGGGCGGACGCCCTTGTGCTGGTGTTTGCTATAACAGATAGACGTTCGTTTAATTACGTGCGCCGCGTAAAACAAACTATGTTGGACACTTTCGAAATGCCCGTGGCGCTGGTGGCCAACAAGGCAGATATGGTTCATCTCAGACAAGTCAGCACGGAAGAAGGTATACCTAACCTAAATTAATACAGCAAAAAGTGCGCTACTAAATGTGTACCTATACAGCGGGAGGATTTTTTCCTGCAGGGGTGTCATCAGTGGCGTCATTTGAGGGGGGTGCGTATATAGGTACATACACGGGGTATGGTTATTTAACATAATATATACCTACACAAAGCAATATGCATACAATGTTTGAATTGAATCTGTAATTTCACTATGAACCCTGGCCCAGGGGCCTTCCTCCTATATAAGTCACTGATTTTAGCATTGTTTTTAGTATTTGTTTTTATTTTAATTTGTTCGAACTCTCCTCTATGGAAAAATCTTAAATGACGCTACTGAGGTAGCCAGGTAGGTACCTACAATATTTATTAGGCAATAGGCTCCCATGCCTTCTCATGTGTTTTTTGTAATATAATAATATTAGGCTATTTAAGCCTATAATAATACATATGAAATTATGTAAGATGGAGGAAATTGTATTGAGATAATAACAAATGTAAGTTAAGTATAATTTAGATTGCGAGCTGTTTTTTTCAGTTACCTATCCATGTGGTTAAACAAAACTTTTGACATTGGTATGTTGAAAAAAAATCACTTCATTGGAAATAATTTAAACTTTTGGTTGATCACTCTAATATTTTGAACAACAATGAAAACAATAGGACGTATATATTATAATAATATTCAAATAGTTATAACAAATAAATGTTAATATATCTGGCCAATAATCATTTTATTCCTTACGTATATTCCTGTGGTGTTACAGGTGAAATATTGGCGAAAGATTTCGAATGTTGTTTCACTGAAGTGGCGGCCGCCGAACAAGTGGGACAGATCGCCGAGGTGTTCCTTGAAGTTTGCAGAGAAGTGTTGGGTGTCCGGCGGAAGAACAAGCAATCTTTGCTTGACCGGATGTTGGGCGGAAAGACGGCTGTTGTAAAGGCGTACGCCCGTGGTAAAAGCGACAGCGCTTTGCCAAAAGAATAACACATTTGACAGAGCTATCACAATCTTCCGGATATAGAGTTACAACTACGTGGTATATAATATATAGTATAAACATTATACACATATCTAAGTACATGACACATAATAATATATACAAGGTAATTTTTTTATCCGCAGACAATATCTCGGTAAATAGGTTAAAGGAGTTTTCAAAAGTTTGTGGACATACTGTTTTACATTTTCTATGAATTCAGTATTTTTGTTCTCGAAACTGGAAAAAAAATATAATTCCTTACATAATATTATTAGGAATTGGATTAACCAAATATATTTTATTGTCTGGTTCATGATAAAAGAATTACCCTGCACCTGTATGTAATATTATTATGAATACGATTACGAAATATATTATGGTCATAATGTTTATATATATTATATACCTACATCGAATTTGGATACGAGCAAAAGTGGATATCTGCGCCGTCAACTGCAGAAACTGCAACATATACCCATATAGTACAAGTATAATATGTTATAAATTATAATAAAATAGAACTATATTACACGCATACTGCAGCTGAATGCAGATTTATTTAAAACAAAACACTCATTACATTTGTTATGTGTACATAGTATATACCTCAAGTACATTTTTGTAGTAAATGTTTTATTTTTTATAATTTAGCGTACTTACAGCACATTATTTTTTCAAAAAGACATTTATTTATAATTTATTATTTTAATATCTGAACGTGACAATAAATTGTCTTTTATTATATAACTTGAAAATGTAATACATGGTTTAATAGCATATATATTATGCTATATTCACAATTATTTAATAAATCGTATATTTAATAATAGTATCTTTTTTTTTTTAATTTAAATTTTAAATAATTGTGGATTTTTAAAATTATAGTTATGACGATTAATGATTATTAAGATTTATTTTAAATTATTTTTTCACATTAGGTATTGAAACTTGTCTTGATATTTTGATACAACGTTACTATCATTCAATACATATTAAAAATCATTAATTGTTTGATAATTAATATAGGTACTTAATTTTTAAGTAAAAATCGTATAACATTCCTTTTACGTCATCCAGTTTTAACACACTATATTTAAGTATTTTAACTATTTTTTCGTAACTAGAATACCACTCACTGCAATGGTCAACACTTTAAGTCACACGTTTGTAAACCAAAACTAACTCAACGTTACAAATTGGAATGATTAACCGATAAAATTATCAATTAGCGATAAGTGACTAAAAAAATTGATGAGTAGGAAGATGAAAACGACGAACCACATGAACGTATGCATTATTAATTATTGTCACTAAGCTAGAAAAATAATTTTAAAATAGGTTTCTTCAGTCAACTTGATTATTTTATCATTTATCTATATAATATTGTTTATTTACTAGAAATGTTTGGTCAAAGACAAAGTATTAACATAAGTCTTAAATTATTGAAGTTTGATTCCGGGACAATGGCCGTCCTTAACTCCAGAAACACTTTATTGGGACGCTATATTCAAAACCGGTACACCCCCCAACCAAATCGGGCGTATGGCAATCCTACCTAGTACCTTACTAGGTACTTATAGGTATAATTGTAACTTAAAATAGTAAATTGTATAAACATTAAAAAATGTTTTTTTTTTTTTTTTTTTAATGTTTGGTTACAATATGATCTATGATCTATTACTTCAAAGATAAATTAACAAGTATTATTGTCTCCTGAGTTGCAGACTGTATTAGTAGGTAGCATATTCAAACCAGGAATAAGGTACTAATATGTTTACGTTAAATCAAGGCTGAAAGGCTGCAAGTTGCAACTCCAAAATCAGAAGGACTTTAAACTTGAAAGTTTCATTTTAAACGCATTGGTATAATATAGTACTTATATACATATATTAATATTTGATATATCTGATACATATTTTGATAATATACTATTTTAAATATCAAAATTCAATTATTTCAATTAAATGTACATATTTTAATTACGTATTTTAAATAAGTACATTTAAATGCCATTCCATTTCTAAATGGAATAAAAAGCCATACAAACATTTTGTTGATTATTCAGTGTTATTGTAACATTTCCTAACGTCAGCAAAATATTCATATGAAATGCACATATAGTGTACAGCGTGTTGCCATATTTTATTTTACTTAGACCGGGACAAACATTTATGTATAATTTTCATCGATGAAATATTATCATTTCTCCACGGTCAACCACGCATTTTAATTTTAACATTCTATTTTTTTGTTACTGGAATTGGATTACCATACACAATGTTCACCATTCTACGACATTCGTTCAGTGGGGCACTTAGAATATATTAAATGCGCCTCGGGGTGAAATAAATTTGATGCCACCACTCCCGGGACTCCCCTCAAAAATAAAATTAACATGGCACAAAAATTATATTTTTAATAATGTTTTTATGTTTAAGCCGTTTAAGGTACCAATATTTTAAAAGTGTATGTATAAGACAAGGACATATTTTATTAAATATACTATATTATACACAATTAATTTATAAATATAATATCCAGTCCCAATAGCAAATTCATAATTTCTTCCTTGACTTTTGCTGGACAAAATCTACATTAATGTCATTGAAATTAAGATTTCTTGTTAAATCAGTCTTAATATTGAAAATTTATGAAGAATTAATTCGTTTTCTCCTACATGCAAAATCTGATTAAAAATCAATAATCGAAGTATATTTCTCGAAGTACTTAGACCATAGGCGCAATTTGGGGGTCTAGGGGGGGGCTTGGCCCCTCCTAGTTTTATTTAAGCTCCCTTAAGTTTTTAAATAAATTCATTCTTAAATCCACCTAATAAAAAAATTATGTGGGTCTGTACTGATTTTATAAATTTAGCCCCCCCAAATCAATTGTCCAAATTACGCCTATGACTTAGACCATATCGCGCAATTCTACTACACATCCACACTTGTTGTCAAGCAAACAAAATTTGATACTTTTTAGTTTTTGAAGCCTTTTTTTTATTTTTTCAAGCTCGTATAGGTATAATTGTATCCAAAACTAACATATTATGTAGTCTTGTAATCTGGTCACCTAAAAATTAGTTGCAATACTTTCGTCAGAAATTGGACTATCATCAAAAATTGTTTTCTTTTTCATATTCGTTTCTTGATAGGTATTCAAAATTTGTCAATAACATATTTTTTGTTATATTCATATTTTTGATCGGTTTGTAAGTCTGTCTATCTGCAAGCCAAGTTTAAAAATTCAACGAAACAAAAACGGTCGACCGTACAATGCTTGTAAGTTAAAATACCCAGCACACTTAAATATGGTTAAGCCGTGGTTAATCATGGTGGCTGAATAGGCTGGGGAGCAATATAAATGCAGATATTTTTATGGATGCTTAATATAGGTACTTATGTAAGGCTGTATTTGAACGTTTGAAAATTCCTAAATTTTTATATACCTTTTCAAACCAAATGTATAGGAGTTGGAGGGTGGAATTGGAAAAAGTGAACTGATCGATCTCAAGCAGACATAATAACAAATTCAAATCAGTTTTCAAAAATATTATTGGTATGTTTTGGCTAAATTAGCGGTTCTATTCAAAGTAAATTCATGCTAGCCAGTATTATAAATTTCAAAATATGAGTAGGTATTTAATATAGATGCATACTAATAATTACTAGCCAGTATTAAAAAGTAGGTAAAAAAATATAAAGGGTGTAAAATTGTGTATAGAATTTTAGATTATTGCGTGTTATACCTAAAATATTAAATTACACGTCTTAGAAGCCGGGAATTCAGCACACTCGGAGAATATCCTAACTTGTTTCATTCCTCAAAAAAAAAATGTTTTCTTTAAATTTTAAATAATAATTAATAAACTAATATTAATTATTCCCGCTGTACAAAAACTATAAATAAAACTTACCCACGGCTCCTTAATGTCCAAAGAAGAACCCCAATATGCATCACATGCGGAACACACACAACAGTCAAACATATACATATTTACTGAATGTTTAAAATACGAAGACCTCAGCGGAAAAGAAAATGATTTGCCTGAGCAAATATCCGAAATCCTGGGACCCGGCGAAGATGCGAACATCAAAGGAACAATTTTTTAAAAAATGTCGGAATTGTATAATTTAATTTAGCAAAATATCTACAAAAAATAATAATACTGTTTAAAAAAAAAAAACAATTTAATCACGTACGCTAATAACCAGTGCCGTTGAAGCGTTTTATTCAATAATAAAAAAAAAAATGATTGGCAGAGTAATAGTGTTTAAAATATATGTAATTCGTTTCTGTGTCACAGTATTCAGTAATCATGTTCTCACTTCTCAGTAACTATTATACAGTCTATACGTTATAACGTACAATTTGTATAATATATTGACCGAACTTATATATCAGATCAATATGTCGAATATCCCAGCACTGGAGAATTCGTCCAAAGTCAAGATCCTTCAGTCCGTGACCAAATTTATGCTTCAGGTTTTCAATGAGCTAGGGCGTTTGGAAGTCATGTGGTCTCGCGAGTTTGCGGCTGCAACGATTTAGATCGATGCCTAATATGGCAGTGCAGACAAATTCCACAGGCGATGCACCCGAGATCCGGTTGCCGTCAGTCGTCTCCAAGGAATTGCACTTTTCAACGGATTCACATTCACCGTGCGCAGAATCGTCTGTAATGACACCTGCGGACGTACTGCAGGCAAGTATAATACTCAACATTATGGCAGCACAGTTTGGTGCTGCCAAGTCTAAAAACGGCTTGACGAATTCGCCGGTCGACGAGACATCTAGTTTCCAGGATATGGTTACCCGTGGTGGTCGTAGGAACGGACCTGACACTGGCCGACAGTAGAGTGCCTTGGTAGAGATTATTATCAAGGCATTCTAACCGACAGTAACTGCGGTCATTTCGTCATCATTTTTCATCATAGACGTCCGCTCACTGTAAGGCTTCAATAAAGGAAGCACGATCACTGGATGGTTCCTTCTCTCACCCTTTTTTATGTTCAAACTCATTTTAGCATATATTCTTATTATGCCTATGTGCATAGATTGTATATTATCTAATTAAAATTTAAAAAAAAAACGCTTTAGTAAATTAATATTTTCCTTCAAACAAGATAGAGAAAAAACAGCTTGATAAAATGTGAGGACATTTGGTGTACAGCTTTCTTTTTTTATTGGCCACTATAAGGAATGAAAAAAAAATCACAAAAATATATATACCTAAGTATATTTGAAAATCTAATTCTTGCAACGAAATTTTCTGCCCAAAAAATCGGGTTTTAATTGACTTGGTGAGTCTGTTCTACCATTAACTAAACTTTCCTATTTTCTCTTTAGTTAAACCGATTACCTATTAGTACAATAGTATATCTATATCTACTTGTTATGTCACAATATTGTTAATATTGCCCCAATATTGTTAATATTGCCCCAATATTGTGAGTCTGCTTTTGGAGATTTTTTATCATTTAGATAATGGTAAAATCTTCTTCAGATCAACCACCAATTATTGAAACACCTTTTTTAATTTGTGTGGAAAATAGGTATGTATAAATACTAAAAATATTATTGTTGGAAAATATGAGAAGACATTATTATCTAGAAAATATGTGAAAATAATAATAAAATACATTCATCGCTCCGCTCAGAATCTAAAAATAATATTCTTAAAGCCCACCAAACAAAACTATTAATTTAAGATTTTTATGCAGTTTTCATATTTTCAACTAGATACAGCTACCCTCAATCAGGGATGTCATTTCAACTTTTTGAAAGGATTGTTTTAACTTGGAAGGCTAAACAAATTTTCAGTGGGCTAATATTACAAAAAAATTTTATTCTCGCTACGCTCAAAAATTTGAATCTTTATATTTTCCATGTGATAATCCAATATATTATGAATATTATACTAAGTATTACTACTTAAATAATTTAAACTTAAAGAACTCGTGCAGAAGACCAGAAATTCTAAATTACATTATTAGTACATAAATAGCGTGTTTATATAAAACAAATACTGAAATCCTCGACCACAGATAAAATATCTAATATAAACCAAACATTATTATATTTAATTTAAATAATTGAATAATATAACACAGCTGTATTTGCTGATACTTAACAACTACTTAAGACCAACCAAAAAGATTATTTTTGCCTGGCGCAGAAAAATTATATTCAGGCCAAAATACAATCTTGATAAATTTCAGGTATAATGCATAAGCATACCCTGCAACACCTCAAATGACGCTCCTGCCCTCAATGTAGGCGGGTGGATCCTCAGAAATATATCCTCAGCAGCATAGTATAATATTATTTTGAGGATAGCCGCCAATGCATGCAAGTATACAACATTACAACAATAAACATCTCTATTCTCTATAGTATCTTCGTGGCTGGAGCTGTTAATCGTCTATGCTGCGACTGATAGTAGACACAAAACAGAGTTTCGCACGCGATAAAGAAAGATGATAAAAAAGGCATCCAAATTTTAAATTTTAAATTCTAATAGAAGTTACGTCGTCGATCTTCGTCTTGTCGATATAATAATTGCAGTCTTAGTTGTCCTCGATAATTTTCTTCCGAAATCTGTACGACACGTCGTATATGCAGCAGTCATCGTTTTAATTATTAATAATATTTTTAAGAAACACCACTATCTGCATAGTCCATACAAGCACAACTGCACAACGACGATCTGAAATGACTGTCCAAATACCGTCAGTTCACGGTCTACCGCCAATACGTGAGCGATGAACGTCGCGTACAACCCTCCGGGTGGCAAAAAAAGCGACTGCGATGGACGACAATGATCAAGTGATTTTTTACCCAAACCAAGGAGTAGACCCGCACAACCGATGCTGTGGTGGTTCCATGTGGTGCATTCAGGTAACAATAAAATAATCAATTTTCTTGTATTGATGTTCATACTATTTGTTTTACCAGGACATATGTGGTATTATTTGTGCGATATTTACGTGGCTGTTGATACTGTATGCTGAGTTTGTAGTGACTTTCGTTACACTATTACCATGTCCGTATCCCATTTTTCAGTGTGTCAACATGGTGATATTTCAAATCTTTGCCTTCCTTGCGATGGCCTCTCATCTGCGCACAATGTTCACAGATCCGGTACGTTTACATAATCTCATTATAATTTTTAAATGTTGTGATAATATCTACCTACCTATATAATTTAATTAAAGATAAAAATACAATCTAAATTATGTATCTTTTGTATTCTAATAGTGTACTTACTTGTATTTATTCAACGCATTTTTGATTAGCCGGTCTACATTATTACAAACGTTAACCTAACCTATTGATACATTTAGTTTAGTAGGTCAGAAAATAATTTATATCAAAATGCATGGTCATCAAGTTTTCCTTTATCACAATAACGTTGGATTTTTATTTTAATGCTAACACATAATAAATATAATTACATGCTATATTAACACTATACAGTTTTATTATTATTATATGTATTATGTTTACTTGCATGCATTTCAACATTTTATGTATACAAACTATAAAGATTAAACTTGTAATACTATGATATGAATAATCTGATTAAATCATATTACTGAAATTTGCAGGGTGCAGTGCCAAAAGGAAACGCTACAAAAGAAATGATACAACATTTAGGTTTACGTGAGGGTCAAGTGATTTATAAGTGTCCAAAATGCTGTTGTATTAAACCTTCAAGAGCCCATCACTGTTCTGTTTGCCAAAGGTCCGCTAAAATAATTTTAATACATAAAATAATCCTTCATAGTCAAACTGTAATATTACTTTTAGATGTATTAGAAAAATGGACCATCATTGTCCATGGGTCAACAATTGTGTTGGAGAGAAAAACCAAAAGTTTTTTGTATTATTTACGGTATCTATATTACATATTAATATCTACTTATTAACGTACAGTATCAATGTTTAACCATTCTAAAATGTTATTATTTAGCTTTATATTGCTGCTATGTCAATGCACGCATTATACTTGTGTGTCAGCCAATTTGTTTGGTGTCTACATTCCGAATGGAAGCAATGTTCTTGGTATACACCTCCTGCAACAGTAGTTTTTTTGATATTTTTAGGTTTTGAAGCATTGCTATTTGCAATATTCACCATGGTAATGTTTGCCACTCAGTTACAAGCCATATGCTCCGATGAAACGGTAATTATGTCACTTGCTAGTTCACTTTTTATAAAAATTGTATTCGATGAATTAACATTCTGTTTTAATCATTAATAATATATAAATAGTTTATTTTTATTGTACACTAAACCCATCAATTTTTTTCTAAAGGATTATGATAATCTTTCAATGAATTATTGTTTTCATTTAAGCTTGGACATGAAGAATTTCTTTTTGCAATAAAACAATAATTAATATTATCTTTACTTGTAACTAACAAGTAACTAGTTGTAGATATAATTGTAATAAGTGTATAACAATAATATATCTTTACAAAGAAATATATACAAATGAATAACTTGTAAATTAACATGATGTTTAATGTTTATGTGTTACAACATTTATTTTCAATTATTAATTTAAAAATATTTAATGTATAGTTAAGTCCATTTGTTCATGTAATTTATCCTTTGAAAGTTGGGTTATTAAATTAACATAAAAAAACTAATAATAATATTAATGTCTTATAAATATTATAATTATTCCAGGGTATTGAACAATTAAAAAAAGAAGAAGCTCGGTGGATGAAAAAATCTAAATGGAAGAGCTTACAAGCTGTATTTGGCAGGGTTTCTATAACTTGGCTGTCACCTTTTTCACGGCCAGCTCCTAAGATCAAAGTAGATAATTATCTACAGGTCTAGTGATATGAACAGTATTTACATATTTTTAAAGTAAACCACTCATACCTAATAATAATAATTCTACACTAAAATAATCTTGTTATTTTAAAATAAATTTATAATAATTTAAGTTTAAAAATGGCTGTATCAAATATAAGACAATGATTCTTTTATTAAGAGAGGATCTAATTAATAAGTTTAATTTTTTGATGAACTTTAATTGCTATTTTATTATTGTTAAATCTTTGCTATAATACATTCAGTAATTGGTTAATTTGTTACTTTATAGTTTATGTACTTTTATTTGAATTACTATATTTTGCTGATTTTTCTTACTATTTGTTTACCATTATTAATATTGACGAACAATACATTAATACTAGTTTTAAATACATGTTATGTACATAAATTATTTATCAAAATTGAAACGCCTTTTCCCGTCAAATCTGTATCCATAGGCGGGAGAATTTTTAGCATCTACAAGAGCTGGGTTTCGGTACTTGTAGAATGATCCGTGACCGTGAGGTGATCTAGATGCTCCATTGCTCACACCATATGCTTCTCTTGGATAAAAAGCTTCAAATTTTGCACCAAATACAGATAATATGCCCCATAAAGCTAGATATAGAAGAATCTGTAACTGAAGAAAGTGAGGAAATAATATATTTAAATGTTATAATATTGAAATAATAATAATAATAGTAAAAAACCATTGTCTTACCTTCATGTTTGTGGTTAATTAAAAAGTTTGTATACAATAAATATAAATAAACAAAGTCAACTGATCAAATTTAACTAGTTTCATTCCATGGTAGGTAACAGGTATATGGAGCCCACATTAACATTTTATAATCATAAAAACATTGTGTCATAATATCTTGATTGGTTACCAACTTTCTCTTGACCATGAACACTAAATGTGATAGTAGCATGTCTATTGCTCTATGTAAAATTAGGTTTATTTAAATAATTTATCACAGAAAAAGAATTCAATAAAATATAAAAATGTATAGTTGAAAAAATATATTGTTTATCATTATAAAATAATTTTTATTTTCTATATTACTACAATTTCTAAACCAGAAAACTCGGATTTCTTATGTAGACAAATATTTTATATTTATTACAAATAATATAGTGTATTATATAATTATAAGCATATCACAATAATTCACATCTCAATCACATTGATTGTAAATTCCTGGTTAAATCTGAAAAATTAAAACATTTCATCAATCAATGAACAGAAACTAATATTTTTTTTTAATATTCAATTAATAGTATATTGTATAATTTACTTTCAACAATATTTTTAATAGCCACAACTGTTGGTGATCTAGCATATTTTTGAATAAAGTTGACACCTTCGTCGCAACATCGTCCCAAAGAAGGATCTAACGGGACTGATCCAAGGAATGGAACGCCCATTTCATGTGACATCTGAGCAGCACCTCCAGTGTTTTTTGGAAATATTTCAGATGTCACTTTACATTTAGGACAAACAAAAGCCGACATATTTTCAACCACACCCAATACAGGTAATCCAACTTTTCTGGCAAAATCTAATTCTTTACGGACATCTAACAAAGACACTTCTTGAGGAGTAGTTACGACGACTGCTGAAAAATTATCAGTTGATTTAAGGAATTGAACTAATGAAAGGTGTTCATCAGAAGTTCCTGGTGGAGTATCAACAATCAAATAATCCAATGTGTCACCCCAATCAACTTCAGTCAAAAATTGTTTGATCATAGCTAGAATAATAATATTTATGAAAATATAATAATCTAGTTGTAATATTTTTTAATGTTATCAAGAAGTAAAATACTAAATACAAATCACCATTTTTCTTGGGACCTCTCCAAATTACAGCGTCATCCTTACTTTCTAGCAAAAATCCAACAGACATGATTGATAAATTCTCTTCAACAAACTAAAACGATAATATAAATATTTTAGTTTTAATAAACATTTCTTGAATTATTAAATGTCACTAATATAGGACATAGGTATCTATACTATTGTTCTTACCACAGGAGACCATCCTGATCCACTTTGATGTATCTAGAAATTAAAGAAATTGATTAAAAAATGACTAAAAATGTTAAATAAACAAAGTACAAACATTTTCATCTTGAACACCAAACACAAGAGGAAGTGATGGTCCACAAATATCAACATCTAAGACTCCAATCTAAACATTAAAAAACAATTGGAAATAAATATGCTATCAGATTGTAACAAATTATTAGAAAAATATCATTACATTTTTCTGTTCATTTTCATTGGCCAATACTCTAGCTAATAACGATGTGAATGTACTTTTACCTACTCCACCTTTACCAGACAGTACTAGTATTTTATACTTTACTGAAGACAGTCGATGTTTTAACACATCTAAAGCTAAATATCCGAGAAAAAAATGTAAAATATGCGTTAAAAGAAAATGTACAACATAAAATATATTTTTACTTGCCTGGGTCAGGAAGTTGAGTTACACCAGATGCACAAATATTTTGGTTTGGACATCCTTGACATGCAGATACTTGACCGGCAGATGAGCTATCTGTGCCTGGGCAATCTAAAAATTTCAAAATATATAAATTATAAACCAAAGACAAATAGGTAGTTTCCACTCGGTATTCAAAAGTTGGTAGGTATACCAATTAATAAACTAAAGTATGTTATTACTTATTATCAAACATGTACAACAAACACAACAATTATACTAAAACTTACGATTTGGAATATTGGGATCCATTAATTATTTTCAAAAATCCGTTATTTATAGCATTTGAATTTAAAGAATCTAATAAAAATCAGTTTCTGAGAAAGGTACTATTAGTATTTAGTATTTACTATACAAGTACAGAATAATATTGTTGACTGTTGGTGTTGCACTGTCCTATCTGTCTTCTGTAAAGTGATAAAACCATAGGTAAAACCACGGTATCTTCAGCCGTAAAAACCATAGTAGTACCACAGACTACCATATGGTTCCGGGTAGTACTATCAAGGTTCAGTGGACACTCAGTGACAGTGACTATCATTAATGATTAATCATGACCATGTTAGGCATGTTATTATAATTAACAAGAGCCAAATACTTAACTTATTTTGATTATTGAATCATCATTTGTTTTACGTTTACAGCAATCAAAATACCAATGATCGAAATATTCGAGTCAAAGTTGTTGAATTCAGTATTTTATAGCGTCATAAAAATGCAGATAGTGGCGTTCCAATAGATATATTTTATGCTGACAACATATTTTCGAAAATACCTAGGCACCAAAAGAATTTATTTGTAAGAACTTCTACTGTTAAACACAACTTTGTACTGAATTGAAATGGCAAAACTATGTGAGGAGCCGCTGAAGGTAATTTTTTTACTCAATACCTATGTTTTTTTTGATTAATGATTTGTGTAGACCTCATTTCTAATTATTTGTTATTTAATACAACATATATATTACAATATTACATTCCTAACCATTGACAGGGTGGATATTTGCCCCTGTCTGATTTTGAAAGCATTCTATGAGCTGGTGCCCGGTTGTTGCCGTTTAACCATTATTGGGGAAAAAACATGCCTATTTTTATATTTTGAAAAACTATTATATCGTGTAGGTACTGGATAATATTGTTAGTCTGTATGTGTGTGTGTTATTTGAAGGAAAAACAACATAATATTGTATTAGAACAAGAAAAATAATATCATAATCCTATATAATAAGTAATTTTATATATAAAATCTAAAATAACAAGTAACAAGTCCAAAAACAACAATCATTCATCATCCTTACTTATCATTGATTTCAGTTATTTTGTAGCAGTTATATACTACTATTGTCTATTGTGTTAACTTTAGTATGGTGTAGTGGTGTACTATAATTGTGTGTACTATCTTGTATCTTTAGCTATTACTTGACAGTTGTATACCTATTTGCATACCTACTAAATTTAAACGAACAAAAACATGAAAAGAACATTTGACCAAACCTAACCATATTACTTGAAAAAACATTTGTTATAACTACTTTTAACAATAACTAATAATTATAATATTGTTCTAATTGATAATGTATTACAGGGATGTCACGTGTGTGGATACAGAGTAATGAATTATACCCCAGAATTTATTCAACTACTTAAGACAGAATTTAGTGAATTAAAAGATTTTAAAATATTTTTGAATAATTACAATGAAAATCCTGATTTGGTTAATGACTTGTGTGAGAAATGTCAAATATCGAAATGGCGAAAAATAAAGCATACAAATTTCAGTGAGTACATATTGTTATTTATTATACTTAAATAAATAATAATATTAATTTAGGTAACTATTATATGTACATTTTACCCACGTTTTGACTATACAGTACCATTTTTTATAGCGCTATTCAAGGAACCAAAGCAAAAATACGTTATAAGCAGAAAAGTAATAGAATATTTACGTGAATGCTATAAAATTATATTGGTTTCTCATTATTTTAGTATGTACTTATTAAGGTATAAAGCTAAACAATTTTATTTTCCAACGATATCATATACCTACATACTACATACCTATATACATCTTAAAATACTCATAACTTGCTTTAAAATTAAAATATACTAAAAAGCCCATGAGGTTGTCTAGATAATAATCTTATCTTTAGATTTTATAAGAGGTCAATAAACTCTAATTTTTAAATTAACGGAGCTACACGTGTTTTGCTGAGCGTAAAATTTGCTATGTTACGCACTTGTAAGACGTAGACAACACATGTGGGTATAACGTCCTCTTAAGCGTCTGCGATTTTTCAATATTTTAATTTTCAAGCCTGATATTAGCATTTTTAATTTGTAATATTTCACATGCCCATTACCCATGTCTTGCTTGAAAATTAAAATATTGAAAAATCGACGACGCTTAAGCACAGATAATTTTCTTACCTAAAAGTTTCTCTAGTGATTTGGGGTCACTGAGAGTTATCAAGTGGTAGTTTACCTACCCAAATTAATAACACCTATATTTTCTTAAAAAATTATTTTAAATTGACGCACAAATCCCGAGATTTGTGACTATTCATTATTTTTATTGACGAGGTCAATGCATTCCACTGCAGTATACAAAACCATGTCATCTAAACTATTACTAAAATAACATTTCTTCGCAAAAAGTTAACCAAATTCAAGGCTGAGCCTCGGAAAATTTCCAACCCTTCTAAAAAAAAAATTGAATTTTGAACAGCGACTGATCCAAATTTAATTGTCAAAAAGTGATACTGTGGGGAAGGGGAATCATAACTCATAAGTTATAAAATGAAGTCTTACTGTATTTTCATGCTAGATATTTTCTTTCTAGATCAAGTGAAACAACATAACCCGACTGCAGATACTCCGAGAAAAAGCTTTTGGTCTTACACATTTGTTTTAATAATAATAGTATCACTGTTAGGAGGATACCTGTCAAGTAACTTTGATAATTTTTTCAAGAATTCCAACACTAACGGTCTCAGTAAAGATAAATTGAAGACCACAATGATGTCACTAAAGAATCATTTTCCGTCGCTGCAGCAGAGCATGATAAAAAAACTAGGTGGTGCTTTTATGCGACTTCAATCTCCGGGTGAACCAATTGTTTTCATGCTTTTACATAACGACGCCAACAAACAGACTACTGACTGCTTAGCATCCTATGCAAGCATTTCAGCCAAACAATATATATTCACCAACTCCGCCCATGGCTTGTGGATGAATGGGTCGGAGTGGACTAGTTATTCGGACCGCAATCACGAAGACTTGTTCTACGAAAAGGTATATTTTAATATTAAAATCATATAGAAAAGGTCTTAGCAATAAATATAAAATTCTTATAGATCATCTTTCATTATAATATTATCATTACTCAGTTACAGCCCATTAAACCGATTTTATGTTTACTATAACGGCTGTTGGCTATATACGGTAAAAACTTAATTGCATGCATAAATTATGTAACTACCAACATATTGTTTTTTTTTTTTTTTAATCACAATTTCAGACTTGGCTTGTTTTGTAATAATAGTGAGGGACAAAAGTTACTGCATTTATCTGCTCTCTTTCGCATCACAATAAAATCGATTTCTAAATTAAACAGATTTAGACCATTAAACATTTTATGGTAAATTGTCTGAACGAAAAATTAA
This sequence comes from Metopolophium dirhodum, assembly GCF_019925205.1. Classification (NCBI taxonomy): domain Eukaryota; kingdom Metazoa; phylum Arthropoda; class Insecta; order Hemiptera; family Aphididae; genus Metopolophium; species Metopolophium dirhodum. The sequence continues at coordinate 15,543,966 of NC_083567.1, forward strand.
AATCACCAATGTTAAACCCAAGTATCAATTTTCATGATTTTGTTTTGTTTATTATAATTACGCTAAAAAGCTTATTTTTTAATCAAATAGACAGGTGTAAGGGTTGTTTTGGGATTTAACAAGATGATTATTGCACCATATTCGCACCTTATTTTACACTTAAACCAAGGATTTATTTAAATTCTTATTATTTTTAAACTCTTATTAAACTCTCTACTTTTCTATTCTCCAGCTGCATTGATTTATTGATTTACACGCGTTTCAGCTGAATGCACCGCTCGAGAAGAACGAAGTGCTGGTGTTGGAAAACTTGCAAGACTTGCCGTGGTCGTTGGCCAAGGCGCTGCACCACCTGTGTGACTCAGAAAATCCGAAGTACGCAAAGGCCATGTACATTCTGGAACTCAGGGTAAATGGTGACCTGCAACAGCTGTCCGACGGCGACAAAATAGTAGCAGCCGAGCGGACTATGAACATGGCGTGGCAAGATGCGCCGAACGAGTTCAGAGAGCCACTGATCGCCCGGCTCACGTCATTCGTGGACGCCGTGCAGTGGGAATCGGACAAGGCATGTCATGCAGAATCTTTCATCAGGATTTCGCCATGAATATCTTCTCACTCTAATGCTGCCTCCATATTATAATCAGCTGACAATTGATTCACTTGTTCACTGTGCGCTCATATAATGATAATATTATTAAATTTGAATCGTGATTTTTGTATCACCATTTTTCTACCTACGCGCATCCACTGGGATGTAGTTTTTTATACTCTATTATCAATTATATTTATAATTGTAGTACATATCTATAAAATTAATGGTATATATTATTATTATATATATCACCTATACCTAATGATATATTATATTTTGTGTTATTAATAAATACAATAATTCAATAGAATTTACAAGACCGTGTTAATAATTGATTTTATATGTTTGCATTTGACTGATGTAAAGAAATATTTTATTGAACAATAATAATTTTGACTAGAAAAATGTCTTCCCGATCCATTATCGAAAATAAAATAGGTACATAGGTAATGAATATTATTTATATTTTAACTGATAAATTCTCAACATCAATTTAATATGAAGTATGATTGTATGTAACGTTAACCAGTGTTCAAGTTTGGCAAGAATGCTGCAGGGTGGTGGCTAGTGGAAAAACTTTGCTCTTTGTTGAGGTGTAGTCGTATAAATATTATAAAGTCGTATAATTGTTTGTCAAATACTCAAATATTTATTATATTATGTAATATGTACTATAATTTATGAGTAAAATGAATCTATCAATAAATACGGTTTTAAAGCAAACTATAGTAACTGATTGTCAGCGATTGATAAAGAATGATAAAATACTCAAATGAAGCAATACATATAATCCCGTCACCAGCACGCTATTAAAGTATTTAGAGAGCCTTGATATAACTATAACTACATTGTGGTGATAAAGGATCTATCTTTATTAAAAACTAGCTTTATTCGACTTCACCTGGGTTAAAATAAATCCATCTTATTTTATTATTATCTGTTTTGCTACAATACAAAGATTAATTGTAATTTGTATGATTTTCCACACTCCACTTCGTAATTTTGGATATACTTTTGATGTAAATTCGAAAAACCTGGAGACAGACTCAACAAATGCTTAAAACATTATATTATTGCCAATACAGTTAAGGGTTTACATAAAAAATATGTTCAGAATTGAGAAAGCAAATAATATAATAAGCAGTGGCGTAGGCAGGATTTTTCTTTGTTCGCTGAGGGGGTCTAATATGTTTTCACAGAGTTGAGTTAAGACCGCACATAAGTTTAGCATATTGATGTCGAGGTTTTATTTTAAGTTTCGGTTCCTATACGGCTATAAAAATTTGTATTTGCAGTAACTTTCATAGACCATAAGAAACTTGCTACGCCACTCAATATAAGTAATCATTGTAATTGTGTTCATAATTATATGATTTTAAGATTCGTGTTTATATATTTGTAAAACAATGTATGTACAATATTTCTACTATAATTAATAGAACACTGAACAAACATAACGGAATATTAATTTTTAATTATATAGATTAAAGCGATATTTCTAATATGATGAAAAATGAAAAAAACTGTGGAAATCGGCAAATCGCTCTGTTGTATGAGGATAGAGTACGGGAGCAAGTGTACCTCGTATAATTGAGTCATTTAGATGTGTTATTTTAATTCAATGATACATCATTGCATATAGGTACGAAAAACGATTCAGAGAGGAAGGGGGGACGGTCTGTGCCACTCTGTCAGTCTATGTTTATAAATATATGTATATAGATAATAGTAATTTTTTCTATAAGTTTATCAATTTATATTATTACTTTTCATGGTTGGTAGAATTAATTTTTGACGAAAACATCGCATTTGTTATTAATTATTATTATAGTACGTTACCTAGTATATATGTAGGTATAGGTACATATTATATATTTTATATTTATATACTATTGCTACTAATTTTTAGTCAATTTTTATGTCTTATTGTCAACTTCATTTAAGACGCTGTAAATTGGGCCTAATTATAAATTTATATTACGTGTATACAAAGACAAATTGGGACATCGGGCAATTGTGAAATTTCCTTTGGGTCTATAGTCTACTTTCTGCTGCAGTAACGACTGTAGGTCGTATAGAATATAGAAGGTTTTTATTCACATAGATTATAATACATAAGTATTCACATGCCAAGAACCATCAGGCAACACCCAATATTATTAACAAATATTTGTAATTAAGGAATTGAAAAAAAAGTTGTACTGTACCTCAGTGGTGGACTTGTCATTGGGCAGCAGCCGGGAAGCCGAGAAAATTCCCAGTGGGCCGCTGTTTTTATTCAAATATATTAATATACCATGGTATATAGGTAAGTATGCATATATACTGTGCCAAAAATTAAAAAAAATGTATAGGACATAGGTACCTATCAGGGGCGTCATTTGGGAGGGGGGGGCAGACTATGGCAAATGCCCTACTCTAAGAAATTTTAAAAAGTCAGCAATTCTTTGTCCGGTGATCAAATGCTAAAATCTGTAAATACTAAATTTGTATTTACTATTTTGTATTGAGAAATCAGATAATCTAAATGGTTTATGGTTTATTAAAATGTTGGGAAACACTGGCTCCTCGGTTTATGATAATCGCTAATGCGCAAAACAAGAAAAATTCTAAAAATAGATATCATGGATTTACAACAAATTGTTAGTGTAGATAACATCGAACGCCAATTGCCGACTTCCATAATCCATGATGACATCTAACCACTAATCAGTACTACTATTATTATTACTTTTATTATTGTTATTAATTATTATACAATTTAGAATAATAATATGTGTTCAATTGATGATAGTCAAAAATTGCTTATGTTTTGGACGGTGTAACGACGTAACGTGTTTGTTTATTTGATATATTTGTATATTGTACTCATAACTCAAACGTGATTGTGGTTTATTACTTAGTAATTAAAATGAGTGAAGTTTCTTTAAAAAAAAGAAAAAGAATTAAACTAGAATGTTTGATTTGTGGCAGTGTGTTTGACGACGACTATCGTAGCAAACACGAAAATAAAATACATGGAGGAAAACGTGTACGGGTTAAACATGTCGGAGCACCAAATAATCCTTTTGATTGAGCTCGAAAAATTTCCAAAAACAAGTAGTTTGATAACCTACTGAAAGAAATATATATTATAAAAACATACTAAAACCAGATATTTATTTTATACTTAAAACTCTATCGGAACTTCCAAGCGCATTTAAAGAAACACTAAAAATTTTGACTATTTTATTAACTTTGTCTGTCACTACAGCTACCAATGAGCGATTTTTTTCTTCTTTAAAACGCGTTAAATCATTCTTAAGAAGTACAACTGGGGATGAAACATTATGTGATTTAATGGTAATTAATGTTAAAGGAGAGTATGCAAGTCATGTTAACTTGGAAGAAGCTGTCGATATGTTTGCTAATCTTAAGAATCGAAGATATCCATTAATAGTTTAATGCGTTTAATTTTTAATTTTAATTTATGTTAATTTACATAATTTACATTTACGATAATTTTATGTTTTCATTGTAAGTTATTTTAACTGCTGTAAAGTATTAAATATACAAATAATTAAATAATAAGTATTTATTTAATTAGATTTATATTATTATTCCAATAAACTTATTGATAGCCGATAGGTAACTAATCCTGTAAGTAAACGAATTAATGTTTTACTATCTTTATTGTTGTTATTTAATTGGGTAAATTGAAACGTTTTATGTTCTTTATTGTTTATCATGATGTCATCATAATTTATTACTAATTTTGATCCCTTACATGTTTTGTTCCGAAAAAATATTTAATTGATAGTCTATACGTTCATAAAATTAAATACATAGGTAACCTACATTTTTTTTTAATATTATGAAGTCGGCAAATTTAATAAGTTGCCCCACCCTTTCAAAATCTGAAATGACGCCTCTGGTACCTATAGTTATTCGTTTTCAAATTACAACAAAATAAGAAAATTGGTCGATGAAAAATTGTTAATTTATGCATGGGGTGAATTCAATATCTAATGTCGTAAAAATTTGAACTTGAAAGTTAATTTGACTTTTTAGGAAAACATTTTTTTGATAGGTAGAAAAAGGAATTTTGTATTTTAATATAAACATTCGATGAATAAAATATCATGTAGGTAAGTACTATATCTACGGTTATTTTTTTTTAGTTAGACAAAAAAACAATATTGACTGTCAAAAACTGGTTTTGCCTGATAATTCCTGTTTTTCTTTAATTTTTTTATTGTTTCTCCTGTCGGAAAAATAACTGGAATTATCAATTTTTACTTCTTGAATGAACTAATTTAATTCACTTCCCCAGCAGAAATGATATCGAAATTGAAAATCGAAGCATTATTTCGACTAGGTACTTTAGGTACACGGACACAATTTATTTTTTTAAGACACATCATTGTAAAATCAATACTGAATCACTTCGCTCAGAATCTATAATATAATATGTTGGAGAATTTTGGATAGAAAAATCGAGTGTTAAATTAAGAGTGATGGTGATGAGAGGTGATGGAGTACCGCTTGAACTGTGATTTTCCCGGGCCGATTTGTTCTACCAGTCTGCCACTGTAACCCATTACAAGCCATTTTCCTACTGGAACTTACATGTGATTATTTCGATGTAAATCGAAATAATTTTAAAGTAAACAAAACGATGGTTTTATTATAGTTTTATATTATAATATATATAGTATTATTTACACGACATTATATTTAATAATTATGTATAGATACAATGTACAAACAATTTGAAAAAAATATATACCTAAAAACGAAACGAATCGTTTAGCTGTTTATTCCGATCAATCTAACATTGTGCCGCAAGTCATTAGAACGACGATTGATGATTATGCTGCGAGTTTAAGTCCGGGACAAAGTGATATTGTTGTTGTTGTTGTTGTTGTTGTTGTTGTTGTTGCTGCTGCTGTTGTTGGTGTTGGTGTTGGCGTCCTCCAAAATCTACGACGGCGTCTTGATGGGTGAACTTTTCGGACTGCGGATGATATTGCTGCGTGAAGTGGTTGTGGTTCTGTTGATGTTGTTGTTGTTGTTTTTGTTGATGATGTTGTTTTTCGATCTTGACTGGAACGTGGACGGGCACATGGACCGGAACTCGGACCGGATATGGCACGCGTTTCTCGACCGGATACGGAACGGGCTTCTCGTACGGGACGGGCACGTTTTTGTATACGTTGTACGGCACCGGCCTGATGTACGGCACCTTGACGGGCACGGGAACGGGCTTTTCCACACGGAACGGCACCTTCTTGACGACGGGAACGTGCACGGGCACCGGTCTGTCGTACGGCACTTTGACGGGCACGCGCACCTGCTTGTACACAGGGTATCGGACGATCTTCTCCTTGTACACGGGATACGGCTTGTCAACATGCACCGGCACAGGGCGGTCGTATGGCACCTTAACGGCCACCGGGACGTCTTTCTGGACCGGGTACGGCTGCGGTTCGTACACCTTGACCGGGTACGGCACATCCTTCTCCACTTTGACCGGGTACGGCTTCGGCACGTGCACTGCGCGTGGCCGATCGACCGGTACCTGTACCACATACCGCACAGGTTTCACCACATCAACGCGTACCGGCACCGGTACCTTTTTCTCGATCACTGAAACTTTAGGATGCTTCCCGTCACCGTGGCCTACGTACTGCTGTGGTAGCTGCTGGTGACCGACGCCGTAATCGTATTCCTGCCGTGTCTGTTGCTGGTGTTGACCGGTCGAACCGTAGTCGTATTCCTGTTGCTGGTTGTGACCAGCACTGAAGTCGTATTCCTGTTGCTGGTTGTTACCGGCACTGAAGTCGTATTCCTGTTGCTGGTTGTTACCGGCACTGAAGTCGTATTCCTGTTGCTGGCTGTGACCAGCGCCGAATTCGTAATCCTGTTGCTGCTGGTGCGGTTGCTGTTGCTGTTGAACGCCGTAATCGGAATCCTGTTGTTGGTGACCTGTTGCAGACGGAAATCCTGAAAAGTCTACAACGCGGCGCTTCTGCAAACGTTCAGCCGACGACAGCACGCAACAACTCGCGCACAACAACCACAACAACAGACGCGACGACGACGACGGCGGTAACGCGATCGCCATTTCACGCGCTTATTAGATATCTTTTTGACTATTATATTAAAATTATAACACTAGATTATTATTATTATTATTAAACTGTTGGACGATAAACGCGCAGAAGCAGTTATCGCGCCGGCGGACGGACGACAACGGTGACGTGTGTACTCGGGTCTCGGGCCATTTATACCCGTCGAGAGTCTTTACTCCTCGCAGTAACTTCCTACTGCGCCAGAACAACAGTGATTCCCGCGCCTTTCGCGGCACTGGCTTTCACTTTCGCTTATTGTTATCCGCTAGCGTTTTTCCCGCGCCTGTAACACTGCAACGTACGTCGCAGCTCACATCATAATTTAGGTACCTGTGCACATACAAGGTGTTTTTTTAATCACGCTAATCCTAGTTTTATGCTCAAATTACATAATATTATTATATTATGCATTTATACCGATTCAAAATTATGATTTTTGGAATTTTCAAATACACTTGAACACCATGTTTTTGAATACCTACTCGAGATGTTTTGTACCTACCTACAACTATGGTCGTCCTGTGACAATACAAACTTCGGTTTTTCAAATATAGGAACCGCTCTTTTTTACTTGTAATTATTCAGCTGATATTTTTTTTTGTGAATTTTTATGTATCTAAATCACGAATAGTTTTTGAGTTTTATAACTTTGTGTACTAAGGATAATAATATATATGCTTATGGTTAAGAAGATAGATGATTTGAACATTTTAGTAGGTATTTACTATTTTGTAATTACCGTTGATCTGTCAATATAAATAATTTGTAAAAATGGTCCAAGTATAATAAAATAATATTAGGTAGATATGTAAGTACATCTAAATATCTAATATTACATACAGCTTATATTTTTGTAAAACCATTATTATTTCTTCGCATACACATTTTAAAAACTAGCTCAGAAACTACTCATTAGAATTTTGATTTTGATACATCAACATTTTCACGAAATTGATTCGATAAATAATTTGCACTTTGCAGTAAGTACAAAAAATATAAGGACTAATTGAATAATTGTAAAGGGTAAAACAGGGACGAGCAATGAGCATGCTTAACAAATCACCTTGTATAATAATGTTTCTAAAGCATATTATCAGATTGTCTTGAAGAAAGGGCAGAAAAAGCAATGTCAAACTTATACGGATGGATTAGGTACCTACACCGCTCCTAAATGAATTATATGGAATTATAGATAAACGAATACCGCGGAGCGTGCGGTGTAAATTTGTTCGAGAAAATTAGCGTTTTCTTACACCCTGTACAATGTATATACTATGATATACATTCAGGAACGATAATGTGTGTATGTGTATATACCGTATTATTATTATACGGCTTGCGCGTGCGCGTTACGCTACGCCGGATGCGTATTATAGGCGCCCAATTACCGAGCGAGCGGAGGACATACTTCCGGTTTTTGGACAGAAGCCGCCGCTGCCGAACTTGCACACCGAAACGATCGTTGCTCGAGATCGCGTTTACGTTTTCACGACGACGATCGTTTTGTAGAAGAATGTGCGTGCATTGTGCATACCAGGTAGTGTGTACATATATAATTGCTCGCGTCGTTGGATGCACTACCTACTATATACTTACATACCAGCTGGTACACGAACGCGGTATGATATAGTGTACCATAACGGTCGATAACCATCGTCGGCGCACGCATATCAAATTATGCATGCATTTATATAATAGGTATAGCTCGATAAATAATTATATTATCAACCTATCTAAACGCAATATAAAATATTGTGTAGTTAGTAGTTAAATTGGTACCTAATGTAATATATTACCGCGGACTGTTAGATATTATAAATATTATGTTTCTTCGGTCGTGACTTTCACAGTTTATCACGGAATACGACCGAATATGACGTTCACCATTCGTTTGAGTAGGTAGGTATATCGTTTTTCTTTCTGTTTTCCATATATCAGTATCTAGGTAGTTTCCATATAGCAATTAGAAAAGCGTATAAATTATGTATTATTTTATTTATACATTATACTATTCCTAATTTCAAAAATGTGTAGGCTAGGTATACATCTATTATTGACAAAAGTTTAGATGACAATATATCTGGGAAAGTTTAATAAAAAAACAATAATAAAAAAAGCAGAGCGTAGATATAAATTATGGATTATAATATTATATAGTATCATAACTATAAAAATGTTTCAATAATAAAAAAAAGCATAGCGAGATGAAAATAGTGCGTAGGACACGAATCGGATCTTTGAGCCAGTGTCGCGACCGCGATGAATCCAAACGAGGAGGACCTCTGCTCAGCAGACTCCCATTTCCCCGGACACTCAGATGTCATTGCTCATATTAATTCATTTTCGGTTTTCAGTTAAGCTTAGGTTTTAGTAATCCTAGTCAACAACAGTATTATTAGTTATTATTTACAACAATGCATTGTAAGTTTTTTTTTTTTTTTTTTTTTTTTTTTTTTTTTTATTGGGTAACCCGCGGCAACATAGGCCATTGGGTGTGGGGAGGGCACTGTAGGTTTTATATTGGGTAGTTTTGGTAGGTTTTATATTGGGTAGGTTGGTACACGTGTGTGTTGTGTTTGGCAGAATTTCTAATGGGGCACCCGTAGGTTTCTGCCGTGCCCCGGGGTGGGGGGATGGCGGCACTTGTTCTCCGGACACCGTGACTTGCACGGAGAAAAATGCCGCCCAGTGGTCGAGGATCGAACTCGGACCGGCTGTGCCGAATCCGTCGCGTTAGACCACTCGGCCACCTCGTCCCCCCGCATTGTAAGTTATAACCATTAGCTGGCAGCACTTATTGGGTAATAAACTAATCAGTAATCACCTTAGGTGTGTGCAGACTTTTTCCGAAGGGTATGCTGGTATTTTTAAATATACCTAGCTCAATAGTCAATACAATAAATAACTCCCCATTAACTCTTAATATAAATAACTCGTCTCATATAGTACGAATACAAATCTTAGTTCGAAAAAAAAATTTTACCTCATTTTTCGGTTTTAGATATTTTAATTTGAAAAGTTTATACCTATTGTCATTTTATTCCAACAAAGTATCAGTATAAAAATCTACATACAAAAATATGATCATATTACAATAACAAAATAAATAATGACAACAAATTATAATCCAATTAATCAAAATTTTTTTATTTTTAATAGTATTAGAAAATAAGTAATAGCGTAGAGGCTATTAAGTTTCTGTGACAAAACCGTCAAAACTCGTAATTCAACCACTTAAATTACTATATTATTATGAGTAAATATAATGAGTCTATTTTATTATTTACATGGTTCTGTATCTGTGGTGATTATGAAATATTGACCCGTGATAATATAATTATGAAATCTAATTAAAAGGTACCTATTTGATATCGTCTCAATTCCCAATATTTTTATGAGGAAAAATAAAAAATAAAAAAAAAATTTAAATTCTAATCATTAACTAAGATACTATATTCGTTCTCAATTTTAAACAAAACATTTTCAACTAAAATCTATAATCATGATAACTCTGCATGGGATGCTATGGCTCACTCGGCACATCCTCCTGCGCACACCTATGCTAATCACTAATACAATTATTGTCTAATATTAGAATAGACGTGCTCAGTGAGTGCAGACGCTCACGGTCGGGCAATGGTCAGAACTGTACATTTAAATTGACTAATTTTTAGAAATTTTTTATGCAGTGGGGGGACTCATTTTATGCAAGGAATTTCTCAAAATAATACTCTGCCAGATCAACGAAATTGTTATTAAATAATTTATATTATGTAAAGACAACGATGACAACAATGCTATAGTTGCTATAAATTACACTATTATAGTTACCTAATTAATTATAACGTAATTTTTAAGTAATTATTTATATAATTAAAATAATTAAAAAATTTTAAATAAAAATAGATTTGAAATATAATATTTTTTTTACTTCATGAGCTTATTTTAATCTACCTATTTTAAAGTTTAAACACATTTTTGTAGTGATTTTTACGATTTTTTTGTTCATTACATTCTCAGACCTATAACAAAATTTAATTAATTAGGTAGGTAATGTTTATTATTTTATAAATATATTTGTCTCCTCCACGACGGCTGCAACCAGGGGTGGATCTAGGAGGGTTCAGGAGGTCAGCTTACCCACAGTAATATTTGCTCTCTTTGACCTCTATTTGACCTCTTTTAAAATCTTGGGTAGTTGGACACTTGGACCCTCGAATAAACTCACATAAAGTATAAATGAATTTTTTTGTTTTATATACCTAGTACACAAGTATAGATTTTTAATCTGGTTTTAATAAGTGAAATGTCCTGACCCACAGTTTCCTAACTCTGCAGAATCCGCTCCTGGCTGCAACTGAATGTATAGTTACAGTGTGGACGACACATCTTTCTTTTTATTGTTCTTACTTTTTACAACGGTGTCTAACTGCCTTATATGATTTACCGTTAACTGTAATCGTCATCACGACTAAAGAATGTGGGAAGTCCTCTACCATCCGCCATGGCCGAAAGAACCGGTGATAATTTGGCAGTCCACGGTGTAACCACGACTAAAACCTGGGTTGGTATATAGCGGGCTGCCATTGTCTGAGGTAGGTAATGGGCAAGCAGAGGCGTTTTCTAGGATACCGATACCCAAACCCCAGGCGATGCAGAGGCTTGGTCGAACATGAATCGGGTAAGCCCATAACGCCGGAATCTGTCACACTCCTCAGGTTTAGTACTTAGGTCAGTCATCGCGTAAGGGTATAGGCGATCGCCGACGTAATATCTGCAATGCATTTAGACCGGGATAAATAGCTCTGAAGCCACTAAGCCCAAATCATATTTTTATGTGTTTTGAATTCCAAATGGCTAAATGGCTTATATATCCGCTGTTGACAAAATATGACACAATTTCTGTGAAACCGCCTACGCGCTGCTATAACATTAATTCTCACCTTAGAAATTATTGGATTCCAAAGGATACAAATAATGATCCTCGAAACTCCATTTCTGGAACACGCGATCAAACATATTAATTTTAATCTGAAATTCCATTATTTGAAACTCGTTTACACTTTTCAATTTCATTTCAGCAGACTGCAGTATAGTTAAATTCAAATATCGTTTCTAAATCGTTAATAATTAAAGATGCAATTATGGAAATTTTTCTGAGGGGGGTGGATCAAAAATTATATCAGCAGCACAAACCCTGTTAATTTATACTTTAAACTAAAACGATTAAAAAACTGGGGGGCTACGGATAAAACCGGGGGCTAAGTCCTCTCCTAATTTCGCCTATGACGTTAATAAATAATAATATATACGTGTATAATATTATATAGTGATATACTCAAAGAGCCTAAAAACTAAAAACCAACGTTCGGTGTTTTAAAGTGGACTGTCCCTATATTTATTTACGGCCACGATTTGTACAATATTGTCACATCAGCTGATACTGCATGTATGCATGTATGAAAAAATATTTAGTTATATTATATATATATATATATTATTATATAATACAATTTATTATTATATTTAGTTTTTCATTTTCGAATGCGTATAACGTAATTATTTTTCTATTAATTGTAATTTATTGTAACTAACCTATAAAATTATCATTATGCATTTTATGATTATCATACATTTGTACATTATAGTAGGTACCTATTATTATAATTAAATGTATCTGGTTGTATCTGCTGTAGTTTACCAGTTACCACAATATAAAATATGAAATATTTTGTTTTAGAAAACGGATTTATCTAAATTATATACCGTCATGCAAGTAATTATGGCATGTCGTGCGATGTGCTGCATGATATAATATAATATAATTGAACTGGAACATAAGTAGATAAATTATAATTTAATATGTATGAACTGCATATTATAATACTCTCGACGTTTTTATTATGCAATCTATTTGATCGATAGTATTATTATTTATTTATATTATTGTTTTGACGTCCACCATTGTGCATCGTCATTGTGCACTTATATAATATAGAATTAAAGTGTCTATATTATATTATAAAGGTATTAAGTACCTATACTACTTACATATTATTAGGTATAGTATGGTATTATCTATAATCTGTTGCTAATATACCCTATAATCAGGCGCGGACTGGTAAAATAGGGCACGGGATGCTACACAATTTAAAGGGCAAATAACATAAATTGTTGGGGCGAATTTAATACATGTAGGTTATTTATAAAATATTAATATATTTTATTTTGTTTTGAAAAAATATTGAATATACGTTAAACACGTAAATAAGTACCAAGTTACAAAAAACTTTCAATCAAAGTTGTACAATATTATAGATTACTAGTAATCGTAAGTTGGTAACAATCTGTTGTTCATTAGGTGTCTAGAGTCTTTAAATATATAATAAATAATATTAGGCAAATATATTTTAGGGCAAGGGATGCTGTAGCATCCCAGCATCCCAGCCAGTCCGCGCCTGGACCAGTTTGTATAGTTAAATTTGGCATGCGAACTATAATTGAAATAGAAAACCAGAATAGGTGCATTGCAGATGACAAAGATTTCTGTAAAAGAACATACGATTTATCAATATACCGTATAGGTACTGATAATACTGATAGTACTAGATAATACTATAATATATAAGTTCTATGGATTTATCATAATAAACAATATATTTTATAATATCTATGGCAATCGTCAATTGTCGGCGTCAATTGTCGAAATTCGTCGGCGATGGTTAACAATTCTAATAATTTCAGCAAATACTATTGTATTATAAATATAATATATTGTATATTTTGATTTCAGTGAACAAAAAAACAATAAGCCACTAATATAAACAGACAGTTCGTTAAACCGTACATATTATAATGTAAGTTTTAATAAAAACTCGCAAATTTCATTATGATCAAGTTATTTTCATAAAGTATTTCGATACTTTCAAGTTTCAGTTCATCGGAGTGAGATGATTAGATGGAGATGGATGAAGGTGGCTGTTTCTTCGGTGATGGCGGCACTCTAGCTACGTTTCACCGGAAGAGTAGATGTTTACGAGTAAGTTTGTTTTCATATTATTACCTACTATTTTACATTTACTTTTTAGGCTTAAATTAGGCGTAAAATAGGAATTGTTCTTGTTTTTTTAAATAATTTTTTCGAAAAATATATGTAACATGTATAGCTCATACAATTATGAATTTATAGTTAATAGAAATGCGGATGTTTATACTTCATAGATATTTTTTCATTGAAATCGTGTAAATAATTTGATTAAACAATCAGGTACCTACTCATCACTAGTATCAATTTTATTATATTACGTGTAAAATCACCGACACAAGGGGCAGACTGAATTTAAAAAATTAAAAACATAAAACAATGTTGTAGTAGAAGCTGGAAACTGTAGTTTTTATAATCCATATAATGTAACTATTAAATTGAATCATTGAATTATTATTCAGAGATAACTTTGGGATAAATGCCAAACGCATAAATGTAAATTAAATTAAAAATAATTAAAAAACATTTTGTGAAAGGAACAAGATTACTGCTAATATTTAAGTCTTAATTATTATTAACAAATAAATACAAATAATAGATATTATTTTAATAGCTTTTTACTATTAACATTCAGTGTAAATATAGTTTCTGATCGACTTACCTATATGTAATAAAATAATTATTCATATCAAATAATCCTAACAATTTAATGCAAGGATTCTCATAAATTGATCTTAGAGCAGCCTTAAAACACCAAAAATACATTTGTACATCATTTACAAAATTTTAGTTCCCTATTATGGTGTAGGTATTAATACAAACAATAAATTGCTATTCTAAAACACAATTTCGTATACCTATTATTATTTACTAAATACCTACAATTAAATTAAACTAAAAATAAACATATGATTACATACTGAGTACCTATAATATTATATTATATATGAAAATTGAATCTTTATTACAAATACTTATCGTTTACACAGACCACAAGAAAAAATAATTAAAAATATTAAAAAAAAAAACACACATCATTGTAAAAATATTATAGTTGGTATTATAGTATTTGATGAATTTACTGTATACGTTTATGGCTTTATGTTAACTCTAAAATCCAGTAATCACATTTTTATTTAATAATTCATAAAATACAATATGCTCTTAAAAAAATATTCTTGTGCTTCTGATATCTATTCACCACCTTAATCAGTAATTAAATTGATAAACAAAAATAATAATTTAAATAATACCCATATCATATTATTATAATCAAAATTATAAACTATTTTGGTTTATTGTCATATCAAATTTCAATAAACAAAATGTTCCTTAACACAGAACTCTTTGATATAAAAAGTTGCATTATATTATATCCGTGGATTCATCATATCTATCATTTATTTATTTAATCTATGGCAAATGTCAAAGTCGTTGCAGAAGACACAGTCGATTAAAAATTCTAAAATTTCAATAAGCAAAGAAGATATGAGCAAAAAACTTACTGCGTTTCGTATAATTTTATTTTTCATAAATCACAATATTCTAAGTTCTGGCTGTATTCTGGAGCGTTTCCTCATGGGCGTCGCAGTTCACACACGTCACGGATTCCGCCGAAGGAGTCGATAATTGAAGTAAGTTTGTTTTTATATTCTTTTGGTGCTTAAATTTACTTTTAAGACTTAAAACAAATATTTAATGTCACGAAAAATGTGCTAACCAAGTGTTGTAGGCGCATATTTTAGTTCCGGACTAGAAATGTATAAAATACGCGGTCGTCGTTTTTCCTGTCCCTGTTTGTAGAATAATTATAATTAATAGGTGCATACCTATACAGGGTATTCAATATAAATATATAAATATTTTGGTTTAATTTATAGAAATATATGTTATGACTTATAAGTTATAACTGATAATAGTCATAAGATACAATTTTAATTAATAACTGGTAATTTTTTTTCCAAATACAACGTTATAAGTTATAGGTAACTATTAATTTAGTGTCACATAACTTCTATTGTTCACCTAATATCTATATTCTATATCATAGGGATTAGGGATGTATAACCATGTACACATAAAAGTATATTCACGGAATGGTCAACTGCCTATCCTGACGTGTGCGCACTTATGAATAACATACCTACTCATATACTCGTATAGGTATATAAATAGTGTAATACTACATACACGAATGTGTTACCTATTATGTCCCTAAAAGTTCAATAGTTATTATTATATTTATTTATTTTTTACATATAGGTAGGTACATTACAAGACTAATTAAAATCACATTTATTTTTATTTTTTCGAACACAATGTTTCAAAAATTATTAATTAATATATAATTTATTGGTATAGTATTAAATTAATTAATGAAATAAAACAAACACACCTACTATAATTATTAGTAATAATAATATATCTATGTATAAATTATTAAAATACAAAACGAACAAACGAAAAACGATTCTGAGCAAAGACATCGTTAACTAATAAATAATATTGAGATTAAAGTAATTTATTTTACTATTAGACATTAGCACCTACAATAGTAGGTTAAAGTCATTTTTGCCCAAATAATAACATTTGAAAGTGTCTATAAATTATAATAATATTAAATATACTCTAAAAGTTTCATAAATCCGCAAATACTTACTATTTTTAAATTACAACAAAATAACTAAAATCGTTATTTTTGGTTTTAATATGTAATTTCGTCCAAATTTTAACTTATAATATCTGTAAAAAGTAACTGTGTTTATAATAGATTATTTAGATTTTTCGGTTACAATATGAACCAGGAGTGGACTGGGCCGGCGGGATACTGGGAACTTTCCCGGTTGGCCGCTACTCAAAAATGATTTGTTATTGCTATATATTTATAATTATTATTAATATAGAAGATCGGTATAAATCGGTAGAAAATCGGTATAAATATTAATTATAAATATTTTTTATTTTCATACCATGACGCGTGTGTGAAAAATTGTGTATATTAAGTATTTAAGATGTTAGATTTCGGTTCGGCTGATTGTGCACCTCTCTCACTCTTCAGCATTAATGCATCAGAAATTATTATTTATAATTAGGCCACGGATTTAAATATAAACTGCATTTTCTGAATTTTCTAAACATTGCTTTCCAAGCAAAGAATTCGTTTCATATATTATCAACGAATTGAAAAAATGAAATAAGAACATTTATATGGGTTGAAGTCAATATTATAAAAACTTATTAAAAAAAAATTAAATACAATTAAATAAAGGTAATTTTTTTAAATTATATTTCTATTTTTTTACGTACCCATTATGCTCGATACTATAACTTCGGTCTTCAGTTATAGAAAACAACACTTGCTAATATGGAATTACTGTCGAAATTTTTATTTTAAAATATTAAATAGCATCTGATTGACTGATGTCCTATAATGAAACTCAAAATATAACGAATACACTACCTATACACCTATCTAAATTATATTTTATATTCGTTTAAATTGGACTTATAATTTTTCTGGACATTTTATTAAGCTACGAATTTATTTAGTTATTTTGTTATTTAGGTAATACATATTAATTAATAGGTATTTCTTAAATTTTTTTTATTATTTTATTTGAAACATTATTTTTAAATATTGGGATCAATAAAACTATTTTTATTCAATTACTATTTTATATCAATTAGAATTTGTTAATAAACCAAGTAATAAATGAATGGTTACCAAGTAAAAAAAACCGTTATCTATATTATAAATTTGAATTAAATTTACCGCATTTGCGTCTAGTAGAAACAAATAAATGTTTTTTTGAAGATAATGTAAAAATATCCATCATCCATCGGTTAGGACCATATATATATTTTCTATGATTAGGACGGTGAGGTTATAATTATAAATAATCTATGGCAAATGACAATCGTCTGAGACGAACAGCGATTCCAATACGTACTCACATATTTCGTTCCATTCTGGTTATTAAACCAGGTGCCTATTTTTATAAATGTCATTAATCTCAATATTTCCAGACTGAACTTTTGGATCGGAGATATGAAGACGCGCGCTGCATTTTCCTTGGCGGAGATGCACAGCTCTGACACTAGACAATATTATACACTCGAAGGGAACGCGTTTCGCCGGAAGAATAAATAATTACGTAAGTCTTGTCCTTCTATTCTGTTGAGGCGGTAGACCTAATGTAAATATTTATTGTCAGACAAACTTATATACCCGCTAGACGTAGAGTAGTTTTTAAAATCCAGTTGTTATAGGTGTACAAAAATTAGGATATTATGAAAAATACCTTAAATTATAATACTTTGCCTACAACTGTTAATTTATTGTTATAGTAAAATAATTTTTAAAATTTTAAATCAATGATTAGGTAATGCTTTTATAAGTAGGAAGGTAGGTTTTTATACCTACCTAACAAAATAAGAAAATACATAATGATTAATGTTATTTAATATGATTTGTAAGTACATAGCAGATCATACCTAGAAAACACCTCAAACGTACGTTTTTTTGGGGGGGTTTTACGGGATATACCTAAGGGAAATTTTCTTCAAATTTTCACATTTCACTATTTGATATTGTGATATTATTTGTGCCTAGGTTAAGTTTCTGTTTTAGAATCGATCAATAGGTTACCTAGGTATATCACATTCTTTAATTTTAATTCTGGTAGTCGAGTATTGGACAAGTACCTACGTAATTTATAATTCGTATCGTAATTTAATTACTAAAAAAATATATTTTCCCCAACAGTGTCACCGGCAGGAGAATACATTATAGAATGTCTATAAACTTGTGGTCTAGTATATGGTTAAAATTGGCATGCGACCAATAACTGGGGGCTTGTTCTGGACAATTTAAATGATCTAATAAGGTTTATCTCATTATTTGAATTAAATTAATTTTTAACCGATTGTTGTGTTAATCAATTTTTTAATTTATTTCATTCAACACACTCGTCTCAGTTTTCTAGTACCTCTAGATTTCTCACAAAATTCATATCGATCATCTCACAGCTTTCATATTCAAAACCAAAAAAATATGTATTTTTATTTCATTTCAATCTTTTTCATCGAACACCAGAATATATTACAGATCATAAAGGTACTAGTATTGTATACTAGATAAGTTTCAATTAGCGAGATGTAGAGAGAGATGGAGATGGAGCGAGATGTAGACGGATGAAGATAGCTGTTTCTTCGACGACAGTGTGTGCTGCAGTACAGCTAGGTTTCACTGGAAGAGTCGATGTTTATGCATAAGTTTGTTTTTATATTATTTTGGTCCTACATTTACTTTTTAGACTTGAATTATATATTTATTGTCGCGGAAAATCTGTTAACTAAGTAACGTAGAAGCATATACGTTTACTACTGCCTACCAAAGGCGCAATGTATAATAATAATAAATTATACGCCAGTCCGAACAATCCAAACGCTGTCTTACTCGTAGTCGAGTACTAGTTGATAACTGACTTGTGAATAAATGTAATTTTTGTTAGGTATAAAAATAAAACTAATAAATCCTTAAATACAACATTTAAAAATACAAACTCTGTGTAATAAAAATTAATATTAGGTATTTATTGGTAGGTTTATATAATATCTGTAGACTGTAACGCATACGTCATTAGAATATTGTAGAACATTTTACTGCATAAGATGCGTGTTATTTCAGAAATGGTATTCGTCAGTGAACATTTTCAAACTGGGAATAATATATCATAAGCAGATTTAATTGTGTGAACGTTTCAGTTTTTCGAAGACTAAGTTTCGTAGCAGATTTTGATTTAGTCACGGGGTATGTATTTTCTTTTTACTCAGTAGGTTTTTTTTTATTATAGTTAATTGATCAGGGGATGTATTGCCCGAAAATTTTCAATATTTGTGTTGTAACTATACTGGTATAACACTATTCGGGCTATCAATAAAGTCGTGTTCAATATTAGAAAATTGGTGAGGTATGATATTTTTTTAAGCAATTCTTTCGAGTAGGGAATTCGCTCAATGATATTTAAATATTTTCACCGATAATCAAGTACGATGACTTGTAGGTAACTAGAAACTGGGTGAATAGGAATTAGGTAGTGTGTAATATGGCGAAGATAAGGAAATGGGTCAACAGGATTTCAGAATGTTTGGTGTATGAAAGGGAAAGATGAAAAATAAATGTAATGTTAGGGTAGGTAAGAGGAGTGAGGGTAGCAGATATGAGAATAATAAGTAAGGTGTTAAGGTACAAAAGAGGATAGAATAAGAAATTAATTAATTAAGGGTAGTGTAGGGTAGTGTACATATTGTAGTGAAAACAAGAGAGAATAGGTTTAGGTGGTTCGGCCACTGTATGATAAGAGATAGTGAGAGTGGCTATAGAAGTTAGTTAATTTAGGTGGGAAATGAGGGGCGAGAAGACTGAAGAAGAGATGGATAGACAGAATACCGATCATATGGAGGTGTGGAATGAGAGTGGCTGAACCTGTATATAGCTGTGAGAGACGGGGGAAGTAAAAGTGTAAAGGTAGAATAGTTATGTTAACAATGCCGAATACGTAGGATAAGATCTTGAATTGCAAAGGCCACTAGCTTCAACTAACCATAGGTTTACCTAACTAACCTTCTTATGACTCATTAGTACACTTTGAATAAAAAGATCCTGAGTTGCTGCAGGTTGCCGAACTTGGTTGCCGTGTTTGATTATCAAGTTGATCCTCTGATTGTTGACACCATGGATAGTCCACGCCTATGTTAAATACATTTGAGGCCGCGTTCCCGGAGGGGAAGGCAATTGAGGTTCCTTTATATTGATAGTCGATAGTCGATATGAGTATACTTTATTTGGCCTCAATTGTTCCCCTCGAAGGACGAAGACCGCTGATAAGACCATTATGTCCTATCCATATCTTTATTATCTATGATGGATCCATACCCAGCTCACTCGTGTAAGTTGGGATGTCAGCGCACTATTTGTTTTCCATCTTTGACCCACGCGTAGCATACCAAATGTACGATTAAGAAAACACTAAAATGATTGTGCGTGGGTCGGAGAGAGAAATAAATGGTGCGCTAAAAATCTGACATCCTCTTAAGTGTTAAATATTTGCCTGCATGTATGCACTAAAAACAGGCAAATATATGCACTGAAATATTCAAAAATATTAAAAATAATAAAATATTCAAAAAAATACTGAATGAAAACGTTTTTATTAAAATTTTTTTAAATTAATAAATAATAATTCAAATTGGTTTACAAAAAAAATTCTTTATTTACACACTTGGTAGGTAGGTAACGGATGAACCGAAAATATAAAAACATTTTAAGAAAATAAAGCATAAATACGAAGAAATCATGAAAACATGCAATTATATTAACTAATTGTTGTAATGATAGGGATCTCCCCAAAAAAATACGTACTAATAGTTCAAACAAATCATAAAAGCCAACTGTAATAAATATTAATTTATGAAAAAGTATATTAAAAAGCATTATAATTATAAATGAAACAAAACTATCAACTATGGACCGTGACATAATATAGGTATTTCTATATTTTTAGCTCCATAATTTCTGTTAAAATATTAGGAAAATGTATTAAGTACCGTAAAAGTGCTAAATTTGAGTTATTACTTAAAATGTTATATTCATAACAAATTATAATAGAAGGTTAGGTACTGTTATTCCACATACCTATATTATAGTTTAATTTAACTACAACATTCTAGTAGAGTCTGATAAAATTTGGTTCCACGACTTTGATCATACAAACTTTAAATACTAAACTATGGGTCTGAAATTTAGTTTATATAGATCTAAATAATCCAAAACATATAATGTTGCTTCAAAATATAAAAATAAAGTGTCTTGTATTGTAGTAGGTAGGAAACTATCAAAAAAAAAACTAAAAAAAATCATACTTGAAATCTATGTATAATATACATATATTGTAATAAACGTTCAAATGTTTACTTAGTACATTATAAAAAATTAACTTAAGTTCATTATAATACATTATAACAGGTGTTCAAATAAACATTTCATACCACAAATTTTGTTAATTCACACAGTCTCTCTTAAATTTTAAATTTTTCTTCAAATTATCTACAAAACATAAATATTTAAAATTATCATTTATCTAAAAGAGATGTGCCGGGTCGCCACATTACTATATCGAGGGGCCATGGTGCAAGTGTCGTCCATAAATATCATAACATATATTATATTAGTTACAAACTCTTGAATTAAGAGTTATGTTTGAGAATTTAATTAATTTCCTAAAAGGAAATGCCTCAAGGTTGCCTTGATAGATCGAGGGACCGTTGTTAAAGTGCCGTCCACCAATAAAGTACCGGGAAAAAAACGAAGAATTCAAATATAGAAGGTACTTATATCATATACTTTTATCAAAGTATGATTGTGTTAGTCACAGTCTTGTAAATGATATTGTCTTATGTTTTCCCAATCTAATTATACAAAATACTGAAAATTAATGAAATCACAAATATTAGTACAATAGAGAGACTGTGCATTGATTTACAAATTTGTCTTAAATTTACTTTTTGCATAGAGAATATGAAGGTGGGCAGGGCTCTTAATATCAGAGTATGGGGGACAGGTCTGGGATTTCATATTATCAGACTCGTTAATCGCTTTTATGTGCTTCAAATTGTTTACACGAGTGAGCTGGGTATGGCTCCATCATAGATAATATAGATATAATATAATGGATAGGACATAATAATAGTCTTACCAGCGGTCTTCGAGGGGAACTAAGGTGTCAACAATCTAAGGATCAACTTGATAATCAATCACTTATAAGTTCGGCAACCTGCAACTCAGGAACTTTTTATTCAAAGTGTCCTAATGTAATTAGTCATAAGAAGCTAGTTTGGTAAACCTAAGATTAGTTGAAGGTATGGTGATGATAGACGACTACAATCACTAGTCGAGAGCTTTGCGATGATGTTTTCCTACTAACTATAAAGGTATTCGATATTGTAAACATAACAATGAAAGAAAATATTTAAATATTATTAATTTGGTTATGTTAGGTTAAGTTAGGATAGGACAGTAAATTAGACGGTAACTAATTATTATAGTTTTTAACACGGTCTTAAAGACTGTCAGCTAGAGTTGTACCAGTACAGTTATTAAAAACTTAAATACAGCCAACATTAAATAATGATTTTTTTAACACAACAAATTATAAAATGTATTTTAAAATATAACAAAATATAATTTTTTTAGGATTTTATAAGGTTTTCAATACTTATGAGCTTTTGTAAATAGAAAATGTATAAAATCAATAGTTTTAATTTAATATATAGTTTTGTGTTTTATTATCCTACTGTCAAAGAATTCTCAGGGTTTTCTTTCCACATTTTTTTACATTGCACTATATCTAATTTTTTTCCGCACATATTTACAAAGACTAAAACAGATATCTGACTATGTTTTTATTTGCATTTAGACTTTATAGTTTGTTATTTAATATTGACTGTAGACCCAGCCAAACACAATATTATTTTAAATTAAACATTATTTTGTGTCCTTCATAAATTACAATCACATAATAGAGTCCGTGCAGGACCTTTTTCTGATTTAATTTTTTTGCATCCTTTATAAATTACATTCGTTTTTATACATTTTCTAATACATATATTACGGTGATACACCTCTGATCATAATAACTGTTCGTATTATTATAATGTAAACAATACCTAGTTTTTGGATTGTAGTTAATATGTATTGCAGTATTTAGCTTCCAGCGTATTCTTTTGTTAAGTGTTATTTCACACAGATTTCTCAAACAATTTTTTTTCCAATTCATTAAACTCTAGTAGATTTTTTTGTATAAATATTTTTCAAGATTAACCGGCTATACCTGGGAGTACGCTGAGTACCCGTGTACTCATAAACGTTGTTCCTACAGTAAAATTTTTTCCAAATTTTTTTTTTGTTTTCTAAAATCAATTTGCCTGCAGGCGCCAACACCTCCCTTCAATTTTTTTTTTAGTACTGTAACTCTAGTTGAATATTTTGTATTGACTTGAAAATCGATAACTTGGTGCCCCATGAATAATAGTTCTTTAATGAACTAAATATTTTGAATAGTTTTTTCTAAATTTTTTTCCAAATTTTTTTTTGTTTTCTAAAATCGATTTGCCTGCGGGCGCCAACACCTCCCTTCAATTTTTTTTTTATGATTTTAACTCTAGCCAAATTTTTTAAACATTGAAAATCTGGTACCCTTTGAGTAATTCTTTAATGAACTAAATATTTTGAATAGTTTTTTCTGTTTAAGATTTGGTTAGGACATTTTAGTTTGAACTTCGTAATGTGTGTTTCTAATGTAAATTTTTTTCCAAATTTTTTTTTTGTTTTCTAAAATCGAGTTGCCTGCGGGCGCCAACACCTCCCTTCAATTTTTTTTTTAGTACTGTAACTCTAGTTGAATATTTTGTACTGACTTGAAAATTGATAACTTGGTGCCCCATGAATAATCATTCTTTAATGAACTAAATATTTTGAATAGTTTTTTCTAAATTTTTTTCCAAATTTTTTTTTTGTTTTCTAAAATCGATTTGCCTGCGGGCGCCAACACCTCCCTTCAATTTTTTTTTTATGATTTTAACTCTAGCCAAATTTTTTAAACATTGAAAATCTGGTACCCTTTGAGTAATTCTTTAATGAACTAAATATTTTGAATAGTTTTTTCTGTTTAAGATTTGGTTAGGACATTTTAGTTTGAACTTCGTAATGTGTGTTTCTAATGTAAATTTTTTTCCAAATTTTTTTTTTGTTTTCTAAAATCGAGTTGCCTGCGGGCGCCAACACCTCCCTTCAATTTTTTTTTAATGATTTTAACTCTAGCCAAATTTTTTAAACAATGAAAATCTGGTACCCTTTGAGTAATTCTTTAATGAACTAAATATTTTGAATAGTTTTTTCTAAATTTTTTTCCAAATTTTTTTTTTTGTTTTCTAAAATCGATTTGCCTGCGGGCGCCAACACCTCCCTTCATTTTTTTTTTTATGATTTTAACTCTAGCCAAATTTTTTAAACATTGACAATCTGTTACCCTTTGAATAATTCTTTAATGAACTAAATATTTTAAATAGTTTTTTCTGTTTAAGATTTGGTTAGGACATTTTAGTTTGAACTTCGTAATGTGTGTTTCTAATGTAAATTTTTTTTTTGTTTTCTAAAATCGATCTGCCTGCGGGCGCCAACACCTCCCTTCAATTTTTTTTTTGTTATGTGACTAGTTGAATTTTTTGTATAGACTTTGCAGTGTGTATTCCTACAAAAATATTTTTTTTTAATTTTTTTTTTGTTTTGTAAAATCAATTTGCCTGCAGGCGCCAACACCTCCTTTTAATTTTTTTTTTAGTACTGTAACTCTAGTTGAATATTTTGTATTGACTTGAAAATTGATAACTTGGTGCCCCACGAATAATCATTCTTTAATGAACTAAATATTTTGAATAGTTTTTTCTGTTTAAGATTTGGTTAGGACATTTTAGTTTGAACTTCTTAATGTGTGTTTCTCATGTAAATTTTTTTCCAAATTTTTTTTTTGTTTTCTAAAATCGATTTGCCTGCGGACGCCAACACCTCCCTTCAATTTTTTTTTTAGTTCTGTAACTCTAGTTGAATATTTTGTACTGACTTGAAAATTGATAACTTGGTGCCCCATGAAGAATCATTCTTTAATGAATTAAATATTTTGAATAGTTTTTTCTAAATTTTTTTCCAAATTTTTTTTTTGTTTTCTAAAATCGATTTGCCTGCGGGCGCCAACACCTCCCTTCATTTTTTTTTTTATGATTTTAACTCTAGCCAAATTTTTTAAACATTGACAATCTGTTACCCTTTGAATAATTCTTTAATGAACTAAATATTTTAAATAGTTTTTTTGTTAAGATTTGGTTAGGACATTTTAGTTTGAACTTCGTAATGTGTGTTTCTAATGTGAATTTTTTTTTTGTTTTGTGACTAGTTGAATTTTTTGTATAGACTTTGCAGTGTGTATTCCTACAAAAATATTTTTTTTTAATTTTTTTTTTGTTTTGTAAAATCAATTTGCCTGCAGGCGCCAACACATCCTTTTAATTTTTTTTTTAGTACTGTAACTCTAGTTGAATATTTTGTATTGACTTGA
Source organism: Metopolophium dirhodum (assembly GCF_019925205.1). NCBI lineage: Eukaryota > Metazoa > Arthropoda > Insecta > Hemiptera > Aphididae > Metopolophium > Metopolophium dirhodum. The sequence goes on from NC_083567.1 coordinate 15,569,829, forward strand.
AAATTGATAACTTGGTGCCCCACGAATAATCATTCTTTAATGAACTAAATATTTTGAATAGTTTTTTCTGTTTAAGATTTGGTTAGGACATTTTAGTTTGAACTTCGTAATGTGTGTTTCTCATGTAAATTTTTTTCCAAATTTTTTTTTTGTTTTCTAAAATCGATTTGCCTGCGGGCGCCAACACCTCCCTTCAATTTTTTTTTTAGTACTGTAACTCTAGTTGAATATTTTGTACTGACTTGAAAATTGATAACTTGGTGCCCCATGAATAATCATTCTTTAATGAACTAAATATTTTGAATAGTTTTTTCTGAATTTTTTTCCAAATTTTTTTTTTGTTTTCTAAAATCGATTTGCCTGCGGGCGCCAACACCTCCCTTCAATTTTTTTTTTATGATTTTAACTCTAGCCAAATTTTTTAAACATTGAAAATCTGGTACCCTTTGAGTAATTCTTTAATGAACTAAATATTTTGAATAGTTTTTTCTGTTTAAGATTTGGTTAGGACATTTTAGTTTGAACTTCGTAATGTGTGTTTCTAATGTAAATTTTTTTCCAAATTTTTTTTTTGTTTTCTAAAATCGAGTTGCCTGCGGGCGCCAACACCTCCCTTCAATTTTTATTTTATGATTTTAACTTTAGCCAAATTTTTTAAACAATGAAAATCTGGTACCCTTTGAGTAATTCTTTAATGAACTAAATATTTTGAATAGTTTTTTCTGTTTAAGATTTGGTTAGGACATTTTAGTTTGAACTTCGTAATGTGTGTTTCTCATGTAAATTTTTTTCCAAATTTTTTTTTTGTTTTCTAAAATCGATTTGCCTGCGGGCGCCAACACCTCCCTTCATTTTTTTTTTTATGATTTTAACTCTAGCCAAATTTTTTAAACATTGACAATCTGTTACCCTTTGAATAATTCTTTAATGAACTAAATATTTTAAATAGTTTTTTCTGTTTAAGATTTGGTTAGGACATTTTAGTTTGAACTTCGTAATGTGTGTTTCTAATGTAAATTTTTTTTTTGTTTTCTAAAATCGATTTGCCTGCGGGCGCTAACACCTCCCTTCAATTTTTTTTTTGTTATGTGACTAGTTGAATTTTTTGTATAGACTTTGCAGTGTGTATTCCTACAAAAATATTTTTTTTTAATTTTTTTTTTGTTTTGTAAAATCAATTTGCCTGCAGGCGCCAACACCTCCTTTTAATTTTTTTTTTAGTACTGTAACTCTAGTTGAATATTTTGTATTGACTTGAAAATTGATAACTTGGTGCCCCACGAATAATCATTCTTTAATGAACTAAATATTTTGAATAGTTTTTTCTAAATTTTTTTCCAAATCTTTTTTTTGTTTTCTAAAATCGATTTGCCTGCGGGCGCCAACACCTCCCTTCAATTTTTTTTTTATGATTTTAACTCTAGCCAAATTTTTTAAACAATGAAAATCTGGTACCCTTTGAGTAATTCTTTAAAGAACTAAATATTTTGAATAGTTTTTTCTGTTTAAGATTCTGGGCATTTTAGTTTGTACTATGTAATGTGTATTCATACGTTAATTTTTTTGTATTGACTTGAAAATTGATAACTTGGTGCCCCATGAATAATCATTCTTCAATGAACTAAATATTTTGAATAGTTTTTTCTGTTAAAGATTTGGTTAGGACATTTTAGTTTGAACTTCGTAAAGTGTGTTTCTAATGTAAATTTTTTTCCAAATTTTTTTTTTGTTTTCTAAAATCGATTTGCCTGCGGGCGCTAACACCTCCCTTCAATTTTTTTTTTTTAGTACTGTAACTCTAGTTGAATATTTTGTATTGACTTGAAAATTGATAACTTGGTGCCCCATGTATAATCATTCTTTAATGAACTTAATATTTTGAATAGTTTTTTCTAAATTTTTTTCCAAATTTTTTTTTGTTTTCTAAACTGCATTTGCCTGCGGGCACCAACACCCTCCTTCGATTTTTTTCTTGTTATGTGACTAGTTGAATTTTTTGTATAGACTTTTTAATGTGTATTCCCACAAAAATTTTTTTTTAAATTTTTTTTTTTGTTTTCTAAATTGCATTTTCTCGCGGGCGCCAACACCCTCTTTCAATTTTTATTTTTGTTATGTAACTCTAGTTGAATTTTTTGTATATACTTTTTGAACATTGATAACCTGGTGCACTTTGAATAATATATCATTAATGAACTAAATATTTTGAATAGTTTTTTTCTGTTTAAGATTCTGGACATTTTAGTTTGAAGTTTTTAATTTCAATTTTTTTTTGTTTTCTAAAATGCATTTGCCTGCAGGCGCCAACACCCTCCTTCAATTTTTTTTTTGTTATGTGACTAGTTGAATTTTTTGTATAGACTTTGAAATGTGCATTCCTACAATAATATTTTTTTTTAAATTTTTTTTTGTTTTCTAAACTGCATTTGCCTGCGGGCGCCAACACCATCCTTCATGATTTTTTTTTAGTACAGTATGTCTGAACCTAGTTCGAATTTTGTGATTTTATTTATATTATGTAATTTTAAGGATTTTTTTTTATCTTAAAATTAATTATCCATAGATATTTTTTTTTATAGAAACAAAATTTTGTGTGTTAATTTAAATTATGAAGTCGAATATGAAGTATTAGTTGGTGTTTTGGTAATTTGGCTGAAGCCAATATTGTCAATTAATTTTTTATGTTCTCATATACTTTTGTAGTTTTGTACATTAATCCTCAATATATTTATTCTATACTTTTATAAATCTTTATTAAATCTAATAGACAAACGTATAAATGTATAATATATACTTAAACATTTTACACTTAGTATCTAACCAAATAAAATATTATTATTTTTCCAAATATGTTGTGTTTATGAATGATTTCAATACTATTATTATGTATTATGCATACAACAGTATTATTATTATTATTATGAACCTTTTACATAAAAACATAAATAATACACAAATACTGCCAAATATGTTTAGGTAGTTATTTATATTTTTGTAAGATATCATTAAGATTAAAGATCATTTAGATAATCTTTACATTTGTAATTAGTAATTACCGAATAAACCTTGAACAAATTACCTAACAAAAAAAATTATTTATACATGCATTTTTTTTTGTCATTCAGTACAACATTGAAGTATTAATAATAAAAGAGATGGGCTAGTGGATGTCGCTCTGCTGTACAATAGGTTACAAGTGGATCACTGTATAATGGATGGGATTAAATTTGAATTCAATGATATAATATCATTGTGTAAGAAAAACGATTCTGAGCGGAGACGGTATGTCAGTCTAGGTTTAAGACATTATATAGGTACTTATCTATAGTATTAAAAAAAATAATTGACCTATAATAAATTCCAAATTAATCATATCACAATATTCATTAGGTACTTATAACGCGTTATACATCAACAAAAAACCGTGATACTATCATAGATATAATATATTAGTATACTTTAGAAGTTTCAAGTACCCACGAATAATATTATACAATCTCAACAAAATAACCGAAAAAATATTCTAAGTTTTTTCTTAACTCAAAATAATTTGCTAATTTTCGTGATTTTTGTCAATTTTTGAACTTTAAATGCTTAACCACCAACAATATTCACTTTCTAATCAAACAAGATACTGAAGTTGAAAATCGAAGCATTATTTCGAATAATAGACAGGGCCGTATATACTTAACCAAAACTCGTTTGTCAGAATTTAAATAAGAAGGGAGGTCAATTAAAAAAAAATAAAATTTGGAAGTGACTCTGCTGAACAGTAGGGTACAAGTGGGTGACTGTTATGGATAGTGTTACATTTGAATTCAATGATATAATATCATTGTATACGAAAAACGATTCCAAGTGGAGACGATTTGACAGCCTAGGATATTGTATACTATACTTATATTGATATTATTAAATATTATTAATACCGTAGCCGGTTAAGTTGAGTTATTATTATTTGTTTATTATCATATTTGTATATAATAATACATTTTAGACGTTTCAATTACCCACGAATAATATTTTTAAAATAGGTATATAAATTACAAGTTACAACGAATTATGAACGATATTTCAAAAATTAATTGCCGAAAATCATTAGTTTTTAACTGAAAACGACAGAGAAGTCTGAATTTGGCGGTCAGTCTTATTTTTAAGTTATATTATAGCTAATTGAACTTTTTGGTATTTTCATATAATATATCCGGTGTAGTCACTCGCATACTGCGCTTGCTCGAACAATTAAAATCAAAAACATCCCTCGACTTCTTATGTAAATCCACCATGGGTGGGTGTCAGAATTATTTTTGCATCATCAATTTTAAAACGTTGATTTACCTAGATTAAAAAAAAAATTAATTTGTTATACTTAAGCTCGGTAAACTTTAAGCGTTGCACTTGTGCGTAAAACACCGAAAATCGTGAACTTCGTAAGGCTGTACCATAAATTCCAATGGCTTCCCGGTAGTAGAGTTTTGGACAAGTACCTACATAGGTAACTTATAATAATTCATATTGTAAATTAATTAGGTACCAAAAAAATATAACTTCTCAAACACTGTGTCTATTGACACTGCCGGGAGAATGTATTAGAATGTCTAGAGTCTTTAAATATATAATAAATAATATTAGGCAAATATATTTTAGGGCAAGGGATGCTGTAGCATCCCAGCATCCCAGCCAGTCCGCGCCTGCCTATAATTGGGTGTAGTTTGTTTGATCGAGGGTACTTACTTCTTTTACCTTAACATTAATATTGATAACTTTAGATCACTTTATTTAGCACATTTTAGCATGGGTTTCATTTTTACATTAGAATTACAATTTTTTTCGAATTTACTATAAGGGGAGTTCATTGATTCTGCCAGAACTTTTTTTTATTAGGGGAAAAGGTAGGTACATTATTGATACTGCCAATACACAGGTAGGTTTAAAATAATACATATCGATTCCACTAATTTTTATTGGAAGTTTAACAGAATATTAAATAATATTATATAATCCTATATAATTACTAATTACACAGTGTCATCATAATTCATAAGTCATAATATATCGCTCGGAAAACAACGAGAAAACGTCACGGTGTAATTTAAGTTGTTTCTGGGGAATATGTGTCTGTGATAAAAAAAAAAATAACAACATACAGTATAGTAGTAGTACAATGTTTAATATAATTATTAGAAACGCCAACAATTGAATATGGATGTCTTCCGTTGATTATGACATAATAACACTCATAATGTAATTATGTAGGTACCTACATGATATTATATGTATATTGTCTGTAGTGTAAGCATCTTAATAATATATAGGTACCTGCACAGCGCGTCGCATACATCGAAAGTTTCCGGGTCATTAAATTTTAAACTGTAGGTATGCAAATCCAAAGCGCAAATAAACTTCATGCAATTTTCTAAAAATTATATAAATAATAAATATTTTATTATGATGTACAATTTAGTAGGTAGGTACAAATTAGAGAATAATCGCTACCGAAAAAGCCCACGCATATATAATAGTCGTCAACTTGTAATTTTTATATAGATATAAAATATAAGTTTTGATCGTGTTCTGGGGAAGGATTATTTTTGTAATAAACGCCAAGCCCCCCAACCCCCCACCAATATCATAGCACTTTGTCTTTTTTTTATTACACCATTATAAAATAATTTAAATTAAACATTTTTAACTCATTATTAATTAACAAATTTTTTTAAGCTATAATATATTAATATATATAAATTAAAACCACTATAGTACAGGGTGTAACAGGAAGACCTGTCAGATAAACTAACTTCCGTTTTAACCATTATTTAAAATTTTTTTTATATATATAATTTATAGTCACTTACACGTATAATATAAGAAAACATTTTTTTGAAAAAATTTCAAATACAGCTAATTTGTGAATCTGATTATAAGAACAATTTTGATGGTAAGGACATTAATCTAAGTAAACTAGTTTATTTTTTAGACCTATTTAAAACTACCTATAAGAAACCAGCTCTACTGTTCTACATGTTCAATCTTCAGCTATAAAAATTGAAAATGTTATAAAATTTTTTAAGATTTTCATGAATTTCGATAACATTTGATAAATGCTTATAAATAAAACCCGTTTAAATATTTTTTATCGATATTTATACAAAAACCCTTATTGAAATTAAAATGTCTATAAACAACTCGAAGATTTTGAAAACTTTATCATGTTTAGAAAATAATAAAATAAACAATTTTATTGGGGAAAATGTAAAATATCTAGGTTTATTATAGGTTTTGAATTACATCAAAAAACCAAATCAGGTTTGTCAAAGACTAGTTTTCCGTAAGAATTCTCGTTTTTCCTTAATTTTAGATTCTGAGTGGAACGATGGATGTATTGATTTTACAATGCTGTGTTTTTTTTTTAAATTTTTTTTGTGCCTGTCATCACGGTTTGGGGCAGTAAAACTGCTTCAATTTTCTTCAACAGTATCTTGTTCGATGGGGAAGTGAATCTAGTTGGTGCATTCGGGAGGTCAAATTTTAAAATTCCCAATAGTTTTCAAAAGTGCCGGGAAAAACAACATAAAAATTATTTTAATGTAGCTCACTTGGTGGAAAAGGTTGGTGACACCTACCTGAAAGTATGATGTTACTGATGCGTCGATGCGACTGAATAGGTACAAAAAGTTTTGCTAAGCTGATATTTTGTTTTCCATAGCCGATTTCACATTTATAATAATGTCTTATTACCAGCCTCATTACCAGCAAGTATGCAGATTTAGTATGTAACATATTTTATAACTTTGTAAAATATCAAATCAATATGCAATTTTAACTAAACTGCATATGAATTAAAACAAAATATACAAATACAAATTTCAACATTATTTTTGGTAGACTTCCAAGATAGATTTCGATTTTAGACATTCCTTTCGTTCCATTTAAAGAAACGTTTAATTACATTAACAAAATGCCCGTTTATAGAATAAATTATTGTAGAAGAAATAGACCAAAACCGTTGCCGGAAAGCTGGGATTTGAAGAAATTTTGGGTGCACACAAGATTTGTATCCATGCCAAACATGGCCGTGATGCGTAAAAATTCTTCAGTGCCAGAGATTGCAGGGTGGCGATCCACACCAAATCTTAAGTTACTGCAGGTCACTAGCGATATCCTGCAGGGACGGGAACCGTCTGAACATCGGGATTCCAAGGGTTCGCTGGAGGGCAGGTCATGTGTATCTATGCCGAATATCGCTGTTTAGCTGGGGATGCTCCCGATTTAGGATTGCCGTCTGTCACGTCCTGCAAGACAGAGTTGCCGATTTCGAATATGACGCTACAAGATACGGATGGGGAGGGCCTGTAACCGCGGTCAAACACAGACGTGTGTGGAGCCGGACGAAGAAATTCGTCAGGCAATTGTTTTGTTGTTATGATTCTATTGACCACATTGACTACATTGACCAGTAATAAATAATAATGAATATTATAGAGTTTTAAACGTCCCCTCCTCTCCCACCGTTATCTGTACCACCGTCGGCTCTTCGCCACTTGTTTTGTGCCATTTTGCGGTAGTATGTAATAGAGCTGACCTTCTAACTTTGCTTTTGAGCTGAAATAATGTCATATTGTATAAATGTATAATCATATTCTGTGCTAATAATTTAATAATGTAATAATGTACCCGACCGGTATCAACCTGTTTATGTCATCGTAGCGCTGTTTGTGTCGTAGATCCGCTGTGGCCTGTAATCCGGTAGTCGTCAGTATGTTTAAGCGTTTACTAGCTGCTGCCCTCCCCTAGCTCATTTTTTACATCTAACAATATGAGCTAAAGTTAGTGTGATCTAATTGTAAATCTAATTGTCTAATCAAAAATCACGAAAATTAGCAAATTATTTGAGTTGAGAATTCATAAAAATTGTTATACATTTTCTAATCGAAGATTTAAAAATGTAATACAAGATTATTCATAAGTTTGTCTACCTTCATCAAAAAAAAAATAAATGTCCACAAGCAAATCAAATTAAATTTTTATGAGCGTTTGAAGTTCATATTTTTACAAAATGAGATATGAAATATCAATCGTATAATGGAAAATATCATAGATTTTTTAAGAATTGCATTAGAATATATTAGAGATTATACTTTTCTAGAATATATCTTGCATTTAAAGGTAAATATCAAGAGTTTAATTGGACGTATTAAAGTATTCATGAAATCTACCATGTCTTTTTAAGGAATAATTCAAGGATATTTGATTGAAAATGTACTCTGTTCTAGGATATATCGATTCTTCAAAGGAAAATGTCATGGAACTAATGAGATGTGTAAAGGATTCTATTTCAAATGTCACGGAATTTATGAAAATTGTCTAGAATTGTATAGAAAAATTAGATTTTTGAGGAGATATCAATACTCTAATGAGAAATGTCATAGATTAAATAAGAATTGTTAAGTATTTTTTGAGAAATGTATGTTATTCTGTGAAATATCAATCCTCTAATGAACGATATATTAATTCTAATATCAAATGTCATGTATTTTATTAAGAATATAATATAATATATCAAGCACCTAATGGGAAATTTCAAGAGTATCAATGCTTTTATGAGTTTTGTTGTATTATTATATTAATGTATACTTCTCTGTGAAATATCGATCCTCTAATGGAACTATAGATTCTATTTAGATTTATATAGAAATTATATATAGGTATATTTTGTGATTCTCATACCTTCCCCAGATCTGGCTGTGTATCTATGTTGAATTTCAAAAATCGGAATCGTAGTTATCAAGATTATACGAGTGCGGAAAAAAGATTCATTTTTATTTATATAGATAATAGATAATTTATAAATATGACGAAATAACATTTAGTCTCGTTTAAAATATATATATCAAATATTGTAATGAACAAATTTCTTGATTTGAATTTAATTTATTTAAAATCTATCGAACGCAACTCGATTAACCTAAAAAAACTGAGTGACACAATTCAGTATTTTGGACATAACTCGTTTGAAACCAAACGGAGATACATATTCATATTTAAAAACAAGGCTACAATGCTTTTGTTGATAATAGTAATATTTTTCAATAGCCAATAAATATTTAAATACACATGTGTACTAATTTTAGTGTAGATAAATAAATTCTTTCGATTAACTGAAGTAGGAGGTACGGGTACCTATATTGGCTATTACTATAATATTTAAAAGGACGTCACACCCACATGTGTGGTCTGATGTCTCCCGTCTTACACACGTACGACATAGACAAAACTCGTTTACGCAGTCTGAATAGAATTAAAATATGACAATATTGTAGAAGGCAAGAAGTTAAGTTTTTTTTAAAAAATTTAAATTTTGAAATTTTTGTTATTTTTAAACGATATAATGAACTAACGTTCATTATATAACTATTGGGTATAACGAAGAAAACGAAACGACTTGCTCAGAAATATTGTCACAATTCAATTTTATAATAGGTATTTTTACTCTAGAACCAAAATTGAGCGATTTATACTCAGACTGCGTAAACGCGTTTTGTCTATATCGTACGTGTGTAAAACGGGGACTATACGTCATGCGGGTGTGACGTCCTCTTAAGATTATAGAAAAATGATTATAGTTTCAGTTGGAATAAGTAAAAAAAAATCTGAAATATTCGTAGGTAATGATTTTATCATAAGAGGGTAGTGGACGGTGGTGGTAAGTATAGAAAATATCTGCGACTTACCCCCCCCCCCCCTCTCCCCTCTAAAAAAATGAGTAACAAGTAACCCCATCCCAATATAAAGTAATTATGAATATACTTCTTCTGCAAAAAAAATTGAGGAATCATATATTCGTCGGATTAATTTGTAAGTATATTTGTTTTTGTATTTAATTAATTAATATTTTATGTTTTATATTTGTTTTGGTTGGTGGCATTGGATATAAAAACAGTCATTATATAGCATATGTCAAAAGAACATGTGATTGGAAACATAATAATGACTTAGTAAGAAAAATAAAAATAAATTCATCAACTACTAAAACTCACTCACATGTATTGATCTACGTTTAATTGTAATATTACACAATTGTTATCATTATACCGTTAAAGTGCTATATTATGATATAACATATTTTGGAATATTTCCTTTATTTGAAAATAAACATAGGTAATAAAGTCAAATTAAATGAAAAATAATATATTAATGGAAATGGTGGATATGGAGGAACCCCCCCCCCCCCCCATAAGATAATTTCACTTTGCGAAAAAAAGTATGGTGTTCCAAATTTTAAAAACGAGGTTCCAATTAGATCCAAATATGTTACAAAATATTGGTTAAGGTTCCAAGTTGATACGACAAAGTGGTGTCGGAGGGGGGGGGGGTTCACCGGCCTCCCGACCGAAACAATTTCTACTGGGAAAAGTATGAGGTTCCGATAAAATTAGTTTCATAAAATATTTAAATGTTTGAAGTCAAATTGGCAATGTGATGGGGGGAGGTAACTTCAAGCAACTCAATAATGATTGAAAATTAGTTGAAATATTACATTTTTTTGGTTGCTATTGGTTACAGCTGGTTTCTAATTGCTTCAGGCTATATTTCTAATTATATTTTTTCTTTATTCACTCATACAGTCACACAATTATATGGTAACCATAGGATGTCTCACACATCGGTTTAGCCCACGATTTACGAAAATCGAACAACTTTTTTGTTTTTATAAATAGGGTTGCAGAAAAATAATGTTACAGTGAAACCTCTAAATACCGGACACTCTTGGTAACCGAAATTTCGTCCAATATTCGGAGGTGTATGCTATTCGTAGAGGGTTCGGTTTGAAGACATTTTGTAGCGTGTTCCCAAAAAAACGTCCGCTTTTTGAAGGTGTCTGTTAAGGGAGGTTTCACTGTATATTTAAAAATAATTGTATGTTATTGAAATGTATTTGTACAACATGAAAATGTTCGTATTTGGATTATATGATTATAAAAGTATAAAAATATAAAAAATATATACCAACCTAAATAAAATTAATTAGATACATCACATCCTTGAAATTGACATAAATATTGTTTATAAGTTATAAATGTACAGATTATAATTTTAAATTATAATTATAATCTGTACCTACCTAACCTATCCAACTATCCCAATATTTGTTGAGATTAAAATGATCTATATTCTATAATTGATATTTGATATAGATCAATTACTTACATAATATTGCATACAATTTATTCTATATTATAATATGTATTACATTAACTAATAGTAAAAAACAAAATAGGAATATGCTACGTATAAACAGTCATTAGTCCGTAAACCTCACGCGGTCATCAGCTTGAAACACGTTTAATAACAAATAGTAAAGTATGCATAAAATATTTAGATGTATAATATGTATATTTATGTAGCATATATGTATAGCCAGTATAAGTTTATAATATAAGTTTATTAAGTATGAACTGTAAAATTTTGCTGACAAATCCGGTTTGGTTTTAATTAATTTACCATTGAATATACGAATAGTGCGTGAACCGTTAACTATCATATTTATTATAAGAGAAAGTGTATGATACCTTTATAAATAAATTATATAGCTATAATTTGTATTGGTACTTGTATAATAATATATGATATAATATATCTAATAATATATTAGCCATTATTATAGGTATTAATATGGCATACAATATACATAAACTGTCATACGCACGGTTTAAGTATATCTTAAACCGTGGTAATATTACGATTACACATTTTGTTTTATTCTTGTCAAACAACATTTGTATATAAATATGATAGACTAAAAATTAAATTAATAAAGGCAAATACATGTATTCAATAGTTAATAAATTAAAAATAGATAATTTGGTGTCAGTCTAGTTTGGTTCTAATTCGAAATCTAGTTTTACTTGGGGTTTCGTATAGAAACAACGGAAACTTCGAGTATTGGCCTGTGGAACATTATTTGTAATAAATCAGGACTTTCAATGTATAGCCATATAAGTCTAGGTATACACAAAAAGTACATTATTGCTTATAGATTTTGTCGACGCTAAACTAATCGGATTAATCGGCCAAATTAATTTTATGCGCTACCATGGGAAATAAAAGTCGTTGTACTTTTTAAATTTTATCTATAATAAACATAAATACCTATCTATATATTACCTATATATTACTGATCTAAAATCGAGGTGACCAATTGCATAAAACAAAGTTATTCAATTCTTCATGATTTATTTTATTAAACCCTACATTTGTTATTTGTATATTCTTGCACAAATGCAATTTATGTGCATCGAAAGTAAGATCCTTGATCCGATGATAATAAAACACCAGTCCCTAATGTTTTATAGGTACTGATTCCAATTATACTCGCTATTAATTACGTATTCGACTATCATGTTAGGTTAGGGATTAACAAAATTGGGTTGTATAAACTATATATTATTATGGTGAATTGTTGTTCACAGCTGTTTGTATTAACGAAAACCGTGAAGTAGATAAATGTTATCGAACGATATTATTATTGATGGGTATAACTTAACTATTTTGACCATATATGAATAGTTAAAAAATTAAAAAATTAAAATATTTGACTCCAAATTAGGATTTAAAAAAATGGGACCCTGCATATATATGGTCATATTGTCCTTAGATATAAAGATCACAACTAAAACCCTTCGTAAACTACGTGTAAAAATGGATAAGTAAAAAAAATATAAGATATTTAAGCACTATAAAGATGTGATAATATCATGAATAAATGCTAAGTATATTAAATTCAAGTAAACTTATTTTGTTTCAATAGTTTATTTACTTGTGCGAGGAATTATTTCTTATAAGAAACAAAGTGTGATGAACAAAATAATTAAATGGCGAAGGACTATTAAAATATACCATTTTTACACGTAGTTTACGAAGGGTTTTTGTTGTGATATCACTAATTTTTATCATCAATGCAAATGATGATGATGTATCTATATTTGTATCTATATTATATATATATAGTATATTGTATAAAGTACGGACAACAATTGTTTGTGTAAATATTTAGTAAATATAGAGAATTTACACAATAATCTAAAAGAACGGTAATATTGTTTATAGTATCTACGGTAACTTTGTCATATTTTTCCCGATGACTATAGATACCTAACAAACATTGGCAACGTTAAATTGCGACGACGACGGCCAATGAGATTCTGAATTTAATATAAATGTCCATTAAAAAGTTCGCACTTTTTCATTTATAACTTAATTTCTAAACGTACGATTTTGATGATTTTTACAAAAGCACATTCTACACAATATTTCTGAATTTCTGATGTTTTGGAGTTTACTAGGAGTTAATTGATGCATTAGAAAATTAGTTATGTCATATAACAAATTTACCTGTATTTTACACAGTTTAAATAGGCAACTCCTGCTTCGATATACTATACACATTACACACACCGTCGTGCAGTTAATTTTTTTTTTTTACTTATCTCGCGCCACGACCGTCACGCTGGATATGCTATACTGAAAGTTATACCTGTATATAAATACGTTTGTAATTCTGGCTAGACTATTATGTATTTAATATTTAAGTATAATAGCTTATATATAATATGGCCATTGCCCATTGGCTATATATATTGCATTATTTCTATGTACATATATTGCCTATAAACCTAATTTTTTAATGGTTAGATATTTTTACCATAAAAAATATAAGCATATATTATAAGTTCTCAATGGACCACCGGTCGATCTGTGTGCAACAAATACATTTTTAAATCCTACTTCACTATAGTAAGACCCTCTTAAAAATAAGCATGAAAGTCGCGGAATACCTGCAAACATGTTTAAACTTTTGAAAACTTTTCACTAAATACAAAATACTGCAGTTATTACATTTTTCATCACAACATAAGAAACAATATATTAATTTTTTTTAATGTAATACATTTCTAAAGGTACCTATTTATAATAATTACTTAAATCTATAAATGAGTATAGCTTACATAGGTTAACTTGTGAAAAATACTGCACATACATTTTTTATCTAAAATTAATTATCCCCGGGGATGTTAGCTACCCAGGTACAGTAGTACCTATTCTACCTATTATATAGATTCCTGCAGGCTACAGCTAGGTTGCTCCGGCATGCCACCATACAGTCACCGGCAAGTCTTTTATCTGAGCACTCGTGACTATATTAACATGGCCAACGATTATAATACACTTTGAACTTTTTAAAAGATATAATTGCAAATAGTTTTGATTGAAATAAAATAAAATGTTAGATATTTTTGTAGTCACTATTAACTACCTACATTTGCTCATTTTGTTTTTATTCTTTTGGTTTCGAGACCCCTCGCAAATAGTATAATATTTTAAAAACGGTTTCGAATTGTGAAGAATGATGCTACCACCTCAATATATCATCGGATGTTTGTTTAATAATACTATAGATATATAATATATTATATTCCCCTGCAGATCACATATAGCGTATTTGTACGTCACCGTGGCCGCATAGAAATATTGGATCAAGGACGACGAGAAAAAATACAAAACAAGCACATGGATTTGGTGTGCAGTCCACAATTAAATAATATAATAGTTATCATTATGTGCGTACCTATCTATATGTATTTCATACAAGATGTATATATAGGTAGACAAGAAAAATTATCGTTTATTCAGTCACCGGTTTTATATGGACTATATGGGCATCGTATCGATTCATGTACTTATATATCATATAATGATAAATCTATATTGAGTAACTATATCGTATTCCGACCGGGTCCCTTGCCTATATAATATATATAGTTCTATATAACTATTAAATACGTATTTTTTTCATGTCCCATTTTGCGTATTCGATTCGCATATAAATAAATACACATATGTACGAAAATCGGTCGAAAAACTAAACGCATTCACGGTAATTAATATTTAATACCACGAGATATATATAATGGCGCCGAAATTTGTGGTGTTTATGTTTTTGATGTGTTACGTGATCGTGAAAAACGCTGAATCGGCTAAGCTCCAAGCTCTACCGTTACGTGAGTAATATATATATATAATCATAAAATAACAAAATAATAACTAAATAGGCAACACTGAGCAAACACTAATTAGTAATTATTATGTACAATTAGTTAACTGATTCAAAAATGTTTTAAAGTAGGTACCTACCCGTGGGCTACCCAAAATCTAATAATATTTAACACAGATAAAAATCAGTTTTTTTTTAAATGTATATTTAGTTAGGTCTAAGTGTGATACAATTAGAGATGGGAGCTCGGTAAATTTTACCGATAATTTTTTTACCCGGTAAATATTTTTTACCGTTCTAAAATTCGAGTGACTACTCATTTCAGTTGTTTTCATATGCACAACAACGCTATAGTGATATTCATATCTCCACAATTCATGATATAAATATAACTAGTTATATGCCGACTTATATTTATATCATGTACATGAGATCTTCCAGCAAATAATTATTACCAAGACAATTTTTAACACCATCATCTCTGATTTACTTTAAATAATATTTTTAGTCCAATATAACCAATATAAGTTGGAGGTGCTAAGCACCTTCTAGCACCCCCGTTTGTGCGATAAGGCATACTTATAATATATATAAATATAATACTTGTAGTGAGGAGTGGACGAGTGGTATATTGGTTATATGGTTAGCTTATTTATAAAAATGTTATTGAGTTCATATTAAACTTACTAAATAAAAATATTATACAATATTAAAAAATTTAAGTACGTTACCACCATCTCTAGATACAATATCATTAAACGTTTTTATCTTGGAGTATTATTATTGAAAAGTATACCTAGAGGATTTCACACTTCAATTCACTAAGTTTGTGGCATAAAAATGAATAATATTGTACACATAACACTTAATACGCGTGAGCTAGCAATTATATAGTTGCAAAAATATTGATTTTTTTGAAGGTTTTCAAAATGTATTAACCTGCAAAGTATCATAGGTGCAAAGCACAACGAGGGGGGGGGGGGATTGCCGAAGCATACTCGAGATTTATTTCAGCACCCTCTAGCCCGAGAGGTCAAAAAAATTTCAATAAAATGTAGCTAAATATACAAAATAAAATTCCGAATATTTCATTCTACTTAATATTAGTAAAGGGCGTGATTACGGGGAGCGCCATATCCCTCTTCCGTTTTAGATTCTGAGCGGAGCGATGAATTTATTAGTTTTCAATGATGTGTGTGTTTTTGTTTTTTATTCTGTGTACGCGATTAGTAGTTGAAATAATACTTCGATTTTCAACTTCAGTATCTTGTTCAATGGAAAAGTGAAACTAGTTGGCACTTTAAGGAGGTCAAAATTTAAAATTCCCAATAGTTTTTAAAAGCACCTGGGAAAAAAAAATAAAAATTAAGGAAAAACAGGAATTTTTACGCAAAATCGGTTTTTGCAAAATCAATTTTGGATTTTGGTGTTAATCTAAAACAAATGATCGTAAATACATGAATTTTCCACTGAATGTTTAAATTAGCCTTTTCTATACATAAAAAATTTCAAAATATTTTGACTTGTTTTGAGCTGTTTACGGATATACTCAGTCTTCAACTTTTTTAGGTTTTTTTTTTAATGGATGTTAATAAAACTTTATTTGTTGGGTAAAAAAGCTTGACAATTTAATACAAGGCTCCTACTATATTATTACAATGATATTTTAAAAATATTTAAAATCCTTAGTCACAGTTTTTATTTAGAAGCATTTAAAGTTCAAATCTTGACAAAATACGGAAAAATCGCGAAAATTAGCAAATTATTTTGAGTTGAAAATTCATAAAAATTTTCTTTTTAAATCTAAAATTTGAAAATGTAATACAAGATTATCCAAAAGTTTGTCTGCCTTTATCAAAAGAAAAAAATTTCTACAACGAAGTAAAATTAAATTTTTATGAGCGTTGGAAGTTCATATTTTTACAATATTGGATATTCACTCGATTTCTCATGTGGCGATTTTCTTATTTTGTTGTAATTAAAAAAACGTATTACTGTATATACTTGAAAATTTCACTGAATATTTAAATTAGCATTTTCTATAGACGATAACATTTTGAAAATAATTTGACTCTTTTTGAGCTGTTTACGAACATTGTCAGTTTTCAATTTTTTTAGTTTTTTTTTTATAAATATCAATACAATTTTAATTGTTGGGTAAAAAAGCGTGAACATTTAATACAAGGCTCCTGATATATAGCTTAAATGGCAGATAAAAAATATTTAAAATACATAGGCACAATTTTTGTTATAAGCATTTAAGGTTGGAATTTTGACAAAATGTATCAAATTTAAAATTTAATAGCTATAAGGATTGAAAATTTAAAACAAGGTTCCACGTAAATAGGTTATATATAAATTACTTTATTCAAAATAATATCATCAAATATACTTGGTAATATCATAGGCTGACTGACCGTTTTCGCTCAGAATCGTTTTTCTTATACAATGATAATATTATATCATTGAATTAAAATTTAACACCATCCATTACAGTGACCTACTGTACAGCAGAGCGACATCTACTTATCCACCTTTTTTGCTTTGTTGTACATTAATTGTAAGACTGAGACAACGCATGTGGATATATATTGTCCTCTTATTTACATCAGAACTAATATTTTGAACTGTCACTGGTGGCCACCGGATTTGATTTATCTTAAAAAAACAGATTTTTAATGATATTTTATTAGCGCCATTTGTTGGTTAAATATTATTTTACAATTTTCAAAAAAACTGTACCGCAAAGCGACATCCACTTACTCACCTTTTTTTTATTGCTTGTTTTGAATCTTGTCTGAACTCTAAGCACGGAAAGACAAACGAAACCACAATGACTTTTTTGTAATTTTTAACGCAATCATTTTTTTCGAATACCTACCATATTATTTTGTAACTTTTATCATTTTTTTAAATTAATTTCTATTTGCTACTTATTTAAAGTGAATTGAATCCTTTAAACTATTTTAGTTATTTGACTGTTTAGCCTGATCTTTAAAACAAGGCTTCAATTTAAAAAAAAAAATTGTTTTTTCTGTTTTTAGGTATTATAAAATATTAGTGATTATTAAGAAAAAAGTTGATAATAACCATTAGTATAAAAGTTAGCCTACCTTACTTTTCAAAATTAATTTACTATCCCTAAAATAATTCACATTTCATAGGTATCAATAAGTGTATTATTTGTAACTGGATTTATTTAATAACATCAATAAAATAAAATATTATTATCCCTTACCATAGTAAAAAGCTGTGGTCTTGTGCACGTCTCTGTTTGGGTGGAATTTTTAGCTTTGTATAAGACTGGTGGAAAATAATGTAAATGCCTACTAAATCCGAACTCTGCTAATTAAATATGAACTTTGAATGCTAATTTAACCAGTCCAGTTCATCTTGTTACTCAACAACCTTTATGATTTAAAAAAAAAATTGTGCCCAGAAAACTATATTATAGTAAAAAAGGCCCATGGGGGATACATTCCTTGTCACTTCCCATCTCCCTTTCTCATACCACTGTAGTACTGTATATGAATATACCTAACATAGATAATACACCTAACTGGTTAGTGGATATTTAAAGGATACAACAACTTGAAATCTAATTATTAGTTTCTAGATATGTACCTATATAAAATGCAATTAAGCGTAAATATTATATCAACTGTGTTTTTGTCAAAAACTATAGTAAGTAGATTACAATAAGTACATAGCTATTTATTAAATAGATCGTATGCAATGCAAATTAGAAGTTTATTTTAGAATTTAAATTCTATATGACCATACCTATACCATACTTATACCCACTGACCACTACCCAGTTTTTATCTGAATTTTGATCAGGAAATTCAACATATGTAAAAATAAACATCTTTATTAATTTGATTAATTATATAACAGAAGCTTTTGTTTTTGTTATATAATAATGTACATTTCCTTCGACGATAATGACCTAATAACGATTGAATGCAGATATTATATAATTTTATTTTCAAATTATAATAACTATCTTTTCATTATACTACTATATAATATAATATAACAAATATAGATATTATACAGCGTGAATTGTTGTGTATGCTTGATTTTTTGGAAAATTAGAAGGGGGATACAAAAGTGTAAGAAAATGTGAGTACATGAGTATTAAAATGCCTTATATTGATTAAGATATAATTAAAAGGGGTACTTATGCCCATAATTTTTGAAAAAAAGATGTGGGACTTCTTAAGGCGAATTCTCCCTAAATTCAAGAACTGGTTGTACGTCTATTATATTGACATATTAACATAATATATTATATATATTATATATGTTATACATAATGTCCCAAGTGCGTCCATAAAAAATATGACTATGTCTTAAAATTAAAACTTTTTTTTTATTGCATATATCTATAAAATATATAGATAGTCCATGACGTGTATCCCAGCTTAGTTTTATAATAACTTGTGTAATTATGGTTAGTATAATTAATAATACAGTATGTCGTAAGTCGTAGGTATTGAAAGATATTTGTTTAAATATGTATGAAATACGATAATGATCTATTATACAGAAATACAGTTGGTATTAACTGAAGTATCGTAGAAATTATTTTTCTTAAAAAAATTAATGTAGGTAGGTCGTGGGCATATGATATTCCAATAAATTTAATGGACGTAAACATAGGTACATTTACAAAATAGATTAATAATGCCTGATCTAATATTTAGTTGTGATCATGACGCTGTCGAGTTATATACCTAATAATACACTTCTGAGGATATATCTATAACATATAATTAATAATAACGACATTTTAAATTGTATACATAACCAGATAGGGTTAATATTAAAATAAAAAACATAAAAATGACCTTGTTAAAATAGCCGACACCATACAAAATATATATGAACCACTTCAAAGTTAATATAAAATTAACCGCATTATAATTAATTTCGAACATGTAAGTATGTTACTCAATAAGTTTGTAACCGTTCATCAAAAAAAATAAAAAATAACAAAAATAAATACTGACATTGACATATTTTGAAAATACGTTTGGCTCAAGGCGGGCTACGAACAACGCTATTAATCATATTATTTACAACGATGATCTTTAATTTATTAAATATTAGATCAGTAATTATATTTTTAAACCATCTTAACTGTATACAATAATATATTAATATTCATTGCAATTTATTCCTTGATATTAACCATCTAATTCAAGGGTCAAAGAATTATCATTGGCGCAACTGGGGGGGGGGGGGCTTAGCCTCCCTGACTAAGATTTAACTCCCAACAATATCCCTTTTCGATTTAGATATAGGCTCCTTATGGGTTATTTTAAATGAATAGTTAGGCTTAATAGTTAGTTAGTTAGTTGGGCTGTAACACCCCTTCCCCCCCGTATATAAATAGAAACATTTATTTCTAACTCAAAATAATTTTGTGATTTTCATGAATTTTGTCAACATTTTACCTTCAGACGCTCATGGTTGTGAATTTACCCACAATTTTTTTTTAATTTCCAGTAACTAAAACTTATGAGGTACATTATGTTCAATTTTCAAATTTTTTGAAAAGGTAAAAGTTTTTTTATCAATAAAAAAAACTAATTGAATAAAAATTTGATTTTACTTATTAATAGCTCAAAACAGTCAAAATATTTTTTAAATTGTGTGGTGTATAGAAAATGATAATATAAACAAACAGTAAAAATGTAATGTACCTACGTCTAATTTTTCTACATCTAAAACCAAAATTAATTTAGGCAAAAACTGATTTTGAGTAAGAACTCCCGTTTTTCTCGGTGGTTTTGAAAACTACTGAGAATTTTCGATTTTCATCTCTTAAATGCACCAACTAGATTCACTTTAATTCATTCTACCAGAAGAGTTAATGAAATTGAAAATTAAAGGATTATTTTGACTACTTATCATGTATACACACACACACACACACACACACACACACACACACACAAAACACACATTTGTAAAATCATTACATTCATCGCTTATTCGCTCTTGGAATCTAAAATATAAATTAATTAATTTGAAGGTATTATTCTTATTTTTTTTAAAAACCATATAAAAAGTCTATTACTATTAACTATATATTATACTTATAATATATATATATATATATATATATATTTAAACAATAACTAGGTATACGTAATTCATTCAATGGGACTGAAATCAAAGTGATGAATTATTATATAATAACATGCCCACTAATGCTACTATTAATTATTATTATATATAAAATAAATGTTATGACTTATGAGCTACCCATGCGTTTATTGCCTACGTCTTGCAGACGTGCAACATGGCAATTTTTCATTCCCTAGTTTCAATAGTGTGCTGTTAGTTTTGATATTAGTGTGAACTGGCCAATTATCAAACTTGTAGGTAAGAACCGTGATTAAGCGTTGGTGAGTTTTTCGATGTTTTAATTTTCAAGCAAAAAATTGGTAAATTATTACAAATTAAAAATGCTCATACCTCGCTAGAAAATCAAAATATCGAATAAAAGCCGACGCTTATAAGCGCGGTTCTTACCTACAAGTTTGATAAATGATAATAGATCAATTCACTTTAATATAAAAACCAACAGCACACTATTAAAAAAAAAGGACAAAAATTTGTTATGTCGGTGTGTAAGACGGAGACAAAAAATGCATGGGTAGGTTTATCTTAAGGATGAATCATGAATAATGTAATTTTTACGGTTAATAAACGGTTACAGCGTCGTATATTGGTAAGGGCTGTCTGAGGGACGACCCAAACCTAAACGAATGCGTCGTGCGCAAAGGAGCTCCGGTAATTGAGCGTTTAGTCAAAGGTGACCCAAAGTACCGGATACCGAAGTTAGATCCTTTGGTCATACCAGAGTTAACGATCAAGCAGGGTACCAAACAAGTAGGTCTGACGATGACGTGCAAAAACTGCGAGCTGCACGGACTAAAAGAGACGCGATTCGTCAAAGCCAGGTATGTAAACAACGTTTATACGTTTTGACTCATACATTTATGTAACCTCACAACGATGATGTCTCAAATGCAGAAAACTGATAAGTGATAACAGAGTAAATATTTGAATTAAAAATACATTTATAACCGCAATTGGAGTTGTATTAAACAATGATACCTACCTAATCTTAAATTTAAAACTTATGAAAATTAATTTATAAATACTTATTACGACTGCCTTATAAACGCACGTGACACTGACACACCGTGAAAACATAAAATTATACATAAGTACATAACATTGGGAAGAGTATTTAGGTATACATAATAATATGGTAAAACTTAAATTAACATGTCCAAATGTAAGAATATTATTTTAAAAAATCTACATATTATTAAATGATTTTATTAATACTTAAGTAAAAATAGTTTCTTATTTCTTAAAATGATTGCATAGAAGTTTAATTTGGTATTTCGAAGTAAAATAATTTTATAAGAATTCTATAAACGTTATCACTTTTTGAGTAAATGTATGGTTAACTTAAACATCGTCTTGTATTTGAAAATTATTGTATTAATAGAGTGGACGAGAAAAAGAAACACGTTGAATGGGACTTTGAACTCGATCAATGTATGTTTTTGGGACAATATTCAGTGTCAGGACAAGTCCTAATATTGCCGATCAAAGGCGACGGAGACGCCAATATCACAGTCAGTAAGTACTGTTTAAGAATTTGGTTTGTTATGGTAAATTTACGTGTCAATTACTGTACATAACACCATAATACCATAGATAACTACATTAAAATTAGAGATATTTACTACCCAAAAAACAGCCAACAAATGCCATTAAACATAGGTATTATAATAACAACTATTGTCTAGCTTTCGTAATCATTGACTAAAAGCTTTTCCGATATATATAAAAAAATAACAACTATATAATAAATACTGCACTGATATTGAATTTAATACATTTTTAATTCCTATAGTATAAATAATTAAAAGATAACCATAATGTTTGGGCTGTGGTTGCAGTTAGTTAGATTTTAGTGAAATTGACAAAAATAATCAATAAATACCTACAATTGGGTCCTACCTATATTTAAAAAAAACATGTTGCGATAATATAAACGATTTAATTAGTCTTGTAGGATAGGGGGAACAGACCAATAGACAAATTGCATTTATTAATATATGTACAAATTACGTACAAAATTAAAAATATACCTTAAATATTCATAAAAAATGCAAAAAAAATGCAAAAAATAGAAAAATTACATAATATTCTAAATCGTACAATGACCCTAATAACTTTGTTAGCACATGTATACATTCATTGTAAGCACGTCTTATAAAATTGAAAGTCATCAAAATTCTATCTCTAATTATTATAATATTTATGGTGCTGTTACCCGTTTTGTTAGAAAATAATTGAACTTTATGAATTGTTTAGACGGAATAACGTTTACGTATTTGTATGACTACGATCTAGTCAAACGAGCAAATGAAAGAGACTATGTTGATATCGTCAAGAGTGAATTGAAGTTCAATGCTAACGGAATGAAATTGAAATTAGATAATTTATTCAACGGAGACAAGCTTTTGGGTAAGTGCACATGGTATAATACATTTTAATCTATATATTTCATATTTGCTTGCGTCATGCAATTGTTGTGGATTTGTATATCATTCAACAAAATAAAAATTACTGAAAACTATACAGTATAGCTATTATTATACAAGTTGTAATATACATACATTAAGATACTCGCATAACAAATTATTTTAGTAATGTACTAATGTATTGCTGTGGGTACCTCCTAATTGTAATATTATTTAATTTAATAGTATGTCAAATATGTAGATTCACTTTTTTTTTTATTAATAGTGTATATAACTATATAAGTTATGTATCGAGCAGGATAAAACAAAATGTATGACCTTGTTAATTATTTTTTACCAAACTTTATATGTATATTAAATTACCTAACTACTGAACGTATTTATATATTTATGTCAAAATCTAAATAGAAGATAACCTTGTCAAAAAATAAGTATATAATCAACAAATTTATATAGTACTATAGTAGGTATACAATAAGTACCTATAAATTACATAAATCTATGTCATTACATAAATGGCTAAACATATAATGGGCAAAATGCATATTTAGTTAATACAGTTATTTCATACACATATTATAAAAATATTATACTACATTATAATTACATTATGTACATTTATTATTTATAAATAATTGTATATAAGTACATTTTATTATTACATAACTGAAAACACTGAACAATAAATATTTGTACATTACCAGTCACCAGGTAATATATATTAATATATATATTGTAATTTTTAGAGCACCAAGCTTATAATATATTGAGGTTTTTTTACAAGTTTTTACTGCACTAGCCGACTTTTTATCATCTGAAAAATAATAATTTCAGTAAGAAAACTGCAATGTGAATCAGTGTTTGTAAGAGTCACTCAGTGGCGCACACTCAAAAATAAATAGGGGTAGCATATTGAATTAGTTAAGTACCTCTATATTGGGTAATAGGCTAATGACTTTATCCTATAATTATTCAATAGCTTATTTTTAATTTTTTTATATATAATAGAATTTTTATGATCTAAATATTTTGGGGCCAGAGAGTCCAACCACCCACCAAAAAATCAGGCGTAGAAGCTGCTACCTTTGAACCCTCAAGTGTGCGCCACTGAAGGCACTTTAAGTACTAATGAAAGAGAGCAGGATTCAATAGTTATTACATTTACGTACCTATATATTATTTGAAATGTTTTAGTGTCGCCTGTATATATGGCAGATAGAAAATCGTATTTTTAATGAACCCTTTTCATTTTGTACATTTCAGGAGATAACATGAACCTTTTTCTAAACGAGAACTGGCGGGATTTACTGAAAGAGTTTGGACCTGCCATTGGTGACGCGTTCGGAACGATAATGAAAAACACGCTGGGATCGGTGTCTGACCTAGTGCCGTACGACTTTATTTTTCCAACTAGTTAATTTATACTTCGTATCTACTTATCTATTATAATTTATTGATATACATATTATAATTAGTGTTATAAGTCTAGTATACCTACCTACGTTGTATTGATGTGTAATATTAGATTAATTCATAGTAACTATATTATAATGTAAGCAGATAGGCTGCTATAATTAATTATAGATCATAATATAGCCGACCACTATAAATGCCAAAATCAATTATGATTTTTATAAGTGCATACCTATATAATATATTGTAAATTAGTGAATATTTACTGATTATTAACTACATGAATTTTTCATGCACTATAGGTTAATAAAGCAACTGCAGCAGTATTTTTTTTAAATTCCTCAGCTTAACACAACTACCTATAAATATTAAATAATAATGAAATAATAGTTTGGTAGGTTATACTATTATACAATTACAATTATTAGGTATCAATGATATCTAGATGTTCCTAATGTTATCTTTATTCTTATAAAATAACTTGTTATAGTGCATAAGATAATGTTCATTTGATATTTTTAGGCCATAGAAAATATAAATAAATAATTTAAAAATATTACTAATAGTAAAATATAAGGTATTAAGGAAAGTACATGGTTCAATTTTCAGAATTGTTACAATAGCTAGATACTTCATGTCTTCATCGATTAAACCTTCATGCATCTTTCACCTGCTGGCTGCTGTTATATTTTTAATGAAGATATTATACAATAATATAGGTACCTACTATTGTTTAAAATGTGGTTTCCTATATTATATATTATGTAACAATAAGATCCATCATAAATATAATATGAATCCGTTAGAAATTTATTTTACCTGTGCATGGCTAAATTTGGATTGTCTACTGTCTAATTTGTATTACTTTCTAGTCTCTAGAATAAAACTGATAACACATGTCTGTAAAATCATCTACAAGAAATATAGTACCTAAATAGTTATATACCTATATTAATTGGTAATATCTAATAATAGTAATAATACGCGTAATATTGTTAGTTATAAGTAGGTAATAGGTATACTAATAAGAAAAGTGTTATCAATAATATTATATTGTATTTATTTATTATAATTTATAAATATATGTTTTGAAATCGCAGTATCTAAATGTCGTCTTTTATAGTTCATAATATTATTATACTATTTTATACCGGTTTTATCAAGTTAAATATTGAAATACGAAATCGTTATAATAGACAGCTAGGGAGCTATTGACGGTTTTACCTCACCCATTTTAGCTTCCTTTAAATTTGTATGGCTAATAAAATCGGGTCTGCTGAATACGATAGAAAACTGGCTGATTCGTAGACCTGCTCGGGTGGGGGGAACAGGTGTCTCAAAAATCAACTGACTTTAGCTCCTCAGACACCAATACCAAATGATTTGAAATAATCAACAAATATCTCATAAAAACCATAATCACCTGATAAAAGTTCAGATTCTAACATGTAAAAAACAATTATACATTTTATAAACTAAACAATTTTATAATTTTGTATACAATTTTAATTACTGCTTAAATTTGTTTACATGTTAGAATCTAAATTTGCATAGCAGATAATTTCTTTATCATTGATTATCATTTAATATTGATACATTGCTTGTAATATTATAATAGTTTTTAATGTTTTTTGTTATATGTACTATAGGAAAAAAGGGACCTACGCAGAAATACGTTTCGTGGGGTGTTTTAAATAGTCGTTATTAAAAAAAAATTATATGATATAAGAAAACACAAACATTTCGGGGTTGCACAAACATGTTTGAACACTTAAATCATCATTAAAATTGCCCAGTACTTTTTAAATGCGTCAGGAAAAACAAACAAAAAATTAAGGAAATCTTGGGAACCAAATTACATATTATTAAAACCATGAATAACGATATTAGTTATTTTTTTAGTAATTTAAAAACATTATTTGTGGTTACTTGAAACGTTTAGAGTTTAAACTTTGGAGTATATTATTATACATTATACGGACAATGAAATTATACAATTATTTATTATTTATACAGCCCCCCCCCAAATATTTCAATATCCCCCCAAAATCAAAACTTAATTTGAAATGTTATTATTACTGTTACTTGTTTTGATAATTATCTGTCTATTTTTTGAAAATTGTAAAATAATATTTAACTAACAAATGGCGCTAATAAAATATCATTAAAAATCATAGTTATAAAGATCTGTTTTTTTTAAGATAAATCAAATCCAGCGCCACCAGTGACAGTTCAAAATATAAGTTCTGATATGAATATTAAGAGAACGCTATATATCCGAATGCATTGTCTCAGTCTTACAATCAATGTACAACATAGCAAAAAAGGTGAAAAATGTGCTATCCAAGTGTTGCAGGCGCATATTTTAGTTCCGGACTAGAAATGTATAAAATACGCCAGATATAAACGCCGTCGTCGTTTTTCCAGTCCCTGTTTGTAGAATAATTACTGGGAACTAAACTACTGGGAAAATTTTACTTTTGACCCCCCCATAGTACCAACTAGATTCACTTTCCAATCACAAAAGTTACTGTTAAAGAAAATTCAAGCACTTTTACTGTCCTAAAAGGTGATGACAGACACAAAAAAAAAATAAAAAAAAAACACACATCATTGTAAAATCAATACATTCATCGCTTCCCTCAGAATCTAAAAAAAAAATTGGAAGTGACTCTGCTGAACAGTAGGTTACAAGTGGGTGACTGTTATGGATAGTGTTAAATTTGAATTCAATGATATAATATCATAGTATACGAAAAAACGATTTTAAGTGGAGACGATTTGTCAGCCTTGGATATTGTATAATATATTTATATTGATATTATTAAATATTATTAATACCGTAGCCGGTTAAGTTGAATTATTATTATTTTTTTATTATCATATTTGTATATAGTAATATATTTTAGACGTTTCAATTACCCACGAATAATATTTTTAAAATAGGTATATGTATATATTACAAGTAACAACGAATTAAGAACGATATTGCAAAAAATAATTGCCGGAAATCATTAGTTTTTAACTGAAAACGACAGGGAAGCCTGAACTTGGCGGTCAGTCTTATTTTTAAGTTATAAGTATTATAACTAATTGAAATTTTTGGTATTTTCATATGTACCCGGTGTACCACACTGCGCTTGCTCGAACAATTAAAATCAAAAACATCCCTCGACTTGTTATGTAAAACCACCATGGGTGGGTGTCAGAATTATTTTTGCATCATCAAATTTAAAACATTGATTTACCTAGATTAAAAAAAAAATTAATTTGTAATACTTAAGCTCGGTAAACTTTAAGCGTTGTACGGGTGCGTAAAACACCGAAAATCGTGAACTTCGTAAGGCTATACCATAAAAACCAATGATTTGCAGGTAGTCGAGTTTTGGACAAGTACCTACATAGGTAACTTATAATAATTCATATTGTAAATTAATTAGGTACCAAAAAAATATAACTTCTCAAACACTGTGTCTATTGGCACTGGCGGGAGAATGTATTAGAATGTCTATTAACTTGCGGACCAGTTTGGCATGCGAACTATAATTGAAATAGAAAACCAGAATAGGTGCATTGCATAGGTATACTGAGTACTTATATAAAAATATATAAGTTCTTTGGATTTATCATAGTAAATAATATATTTTATAATAATATCTATGGCAATCGTCAATTGTCGAAATTCGTCGTCGACGGTTAACAATTCTAATAATTTCAGGAATACTAATGTATTATAAATTATTATAAATTCGCAAATTTCGTTTGATCAGGTTATTTTCATAAAATATTTCGATACTTTCAAGTTTCAGCTCATCGGAGTGAGATGATTAGATGAAGATGGATGAAGATAGCTGTTTCTTCGGCGATGGCGGCACTCTAGCTACGTTTCATCGGAAGAGTAGATGTTTACGAGTAAGTTTGTTTTCATATTATTACCTACTATAGTACTATTTTACATTTACTTTTTAGACTTAAATTAAATATTTATTGCCACGGACAATCTGTTAACTAGATGACGTAGAAGCATTTATAAGTTTAATCCTAATAGCGCAATGTATAAAATACGCGAGACCGTCTTCGTTTCACCACGCCAAGTTTAATACGCACCTTTTTGCATGTTATACTATACGCCGGGTATCACCTCAGGTTTGCGCGAAGTATTTAAAACAATATAATGTTATTAATCTTTATATTTTATATTTTTATATACATAAATACATTATACACCTCATATATTTTATTAGCATACTAACACCTTTTTTAGTGTAGTTTATACCCTAGATGGCTATAGATATAGGTATTAAATGTCTTGCAATTATATATTTTACTATAATTATTAATTTCATTATAATATAATATAACAATACACTCTAAATTAAATTAGTTGTTATCAAGACAGACAGTCTTAAAACAAACTCTTTTCTGGATGTTTTCAAAACGTATTATGCTTAAAAAAAATTGCACAGTTGTCGTAGCAGTCAGTTGCTAGATCAACCCGTGTGACATCAAATAGGAATTATTCTTGTTTTTTTAAATAGTTTTTTCGAAAAATATATGTATCATGTATTAAACAATCAGGTACTTACCTACTCATCACTAGTATACATTTTATCATATTACGTGTAAAATCACCAACACGAGGATGATTATTCACAGATCACTTTGGGATAAATGTAAATTAAATTAAAAAAAATTAAAAAAACATTTTGTGAAAGGAACAAGATTACTGCTAATATTTAAGTCTTAATTATTATTAACAAATAAATACAAATAATAGATATTTTAATAGCTTTTTACTATTAACATTCAGTGTAAATATAGTTTCTGATCGACTTACCTATATGTAATAAAATAATTATTCATATCAAATAATCCTAACAATTTAATGCAAGGATTCTCATAAATTGATCTTACAGCAGCCTTAAAACACAAAAAATACATTTGTACATCATTTACAAAATGTTAGTTCCCTATTATGGAGTAGGTATTAATACAAACAATAAATTGCTATTCGAAAACACAATTTCGTATACCTATTATTATTTACTAAATATCTAAAATTAAATTAAACTAAAAATAAACATACGATTACATACTGAGTGCCTATAATATAATATTATATATGAAAATTGAATCTTTATTACGAATACTTATCGTTTACACAGACCACAAGAAAAAATCATTGTAAAAATATTATAGTTGGTATTATAGTATTTGATGAATTTACTGTATACGTTTATGGCTTTATGTTAACTCTAAAATCCAGTAATCACATTTATATTTAATAATTCATAAAATACAATATGCTCTTATAAAAATATTCTTGTGCTTCTGATATCTATTCATCACCTTAATCAATAATTAAATTGATAAACGAAAATAATAATTTAAATAATACTTATATCATATTATTATAATTCAAATTCAAAATTATAAACTATTTTGGTTTATTGTCATATCAAATTTCAATGAACAAATTGTTCCTTAACACAGAACTCTTTGATATAAAAAGTTGCATTATATTATATCCATGGATTCATCAAATTGACGTACCTAGTATAATATCTATCATTTATTTATTTAATCTATGGCAAATCTCAAAGTCGTTGCAGAAGACACAGTCGATTAAAAGTTCTAAAATTTCAATAAGCAAAGAAGATATGAGCAAAAAACTTACTGCGTTTCGTATAATTTTATTTTTCATAAATCACAATATTCTAAGTTCTGGCTGTATTCTGGAGCGTTTCCTCAGGCGCGTCGCAGTTCACACACGTCACGGGTTCGGCCGAAGGAGTCGATAATTAAAGTTAGTTTGTTTTTATATTCTTTTGGGGCTTAAATTTACTTTTAAGACTTAAAATAAATATTTAATGTCACGAAAAATGTGCTATCCAAGTGTTGTAGGCGCATATTTTAGTTCCGGACTAGAAATGTATAAAATACGCGAGATATAAACGTCGTCGTCGTTTTTCCAGTCCCTGTTTGTAGAATAATTATAATTAATAGGTGCATACCTATACAGGGTACTTAATATAAATATATAAATATTTTGGTTTAATTTATAGAAATATATGTTATGACTTATAAGTTATAAGTTATAACTGATAATAGTCATAAGATACAATTTTAATTAATAACTGGTAATTTTTTTTCCAAATACAACGTTATAACTTATAAGTTATAGGTAACTATTAATTTAATGTTACATACTTAACTTCTATTGTTCACCTAATATCTATATTCTATATCATAGGGATTAGGGATGTATAACTATGTACACATAAAAGTATATTCACGGAATGGTCAACTGCCTATCCTGACGTGTGCGCACTTATGAATAATATACCTACTCATATACTCGTATAGGTATATAAATATACCTATATAAATAGTGTAATACTACATACACGAATGTGTTACCTATTATGTCCCTAAAAGTTCAACAGTTATTATTATATTTATTTATTTTTTAAATATAGGTAGGTACATTACAAGACTCTAATTAAAATCACATTTTTTTGTTTATTTTTTTTGAACACAATGTTTTAAAAATTATTAATTAATATATAATTTATTGGTATAGTACTAAATAAATTAATGAAATAAAAAAAAAACAACTACTATAATTATTAGTAATAATAATATATCTACGTATAAATTATTAAAATACAAAACGAACAAACGAAAAATGATTCTGAGCAAAGATATCGTTAACTAATAAATAATATTGAGATTAAAGTAATTTATTTTTTCGGTAGAAAATCGGTATAAATATGAATTATAAATATTTTTAGATTCTGAGCAAAGCGATGAATGTATTGATTTTACAATGATGTGTGTTTTTTTTTTTATTTTTTTATTTTTGTGTCTGTCATCACTTTTTAAGACAGTAAAAGTGCTTGGATTTTCTCATGTAACAATTTTCTTATTTTATTGTAATTAAAAAACGAATGACTGTAGATACTTGAAAATTTCACTGAATGTTAATATTAGCATTTTCTATACACCATACAATTTTGAAAATATTTTGACTCTTTTTGAGCTGTTTACGGACATTGTCAGTTTTCAATTTTTTTAGTTTTTTTTTCTATAAATATCAATAAAAATTTTATTTGTTGGGTAAAAAAGCGTGAAAATTTAATATAAGGCTCCTGATATATCGTTCTAATAGCAGTTGAAAAATATTAAAAATACATAGGCACAATTTTTTTTTATAAGCATTTAAAGTTCAAATTTTGACAACATTTATCAAATTTATAATTGTATAAAATAAATATGTATAAAATGTTTAACTTTTATGGCTAAGGATTGAAAATTTAAAACAAGGCTCCACGTAAATAGGTTATATATAAATTACTTTATTCACAATAATATCATCAAATATACTTGGTAATATCATAGGCTGACTGACTGTTTTCGCTCAGAATCGTTTTTCTTATACAATGATATTATATCATTGAATTCAAAACATTTAACACCATCCATTACAGTGACCCACTTGTAACCTACTGTACAGCAGAGCGACATCCACTTATCCACCTTTTTTATTTTCATACCATGACGCATGTGTGAAAAATTGTTTATATTAAGTGTTTAAGATGTTAGATTTCGGTTCGGCTGATTGTCCACCCCCTCACTCTTCAGCATCAATGCATCAGAAATTATTATTTATAATATTTAAATATAAACTGCATTTTCTGCATTTTCTAAAACATTGCTTTCCAAGCAAAGAATTCGTTTCATATATTATCAACGAATTCAAAAATGAAATTAGAACATTAATTATATGGGATAAAGTCAATTTTATAAAAACTTATTAGAAAAAAATTAAATACAATTATATAAAGGTAATTTTTTTTCTTATACTTCTATTTTTTACGTACCCATTATGTTCGATACTATAACTTCAGTCTTCAGTTATAGAAAACAACACTTGCCAATATGGAATTACTGTCGAATTTTTTTTTTTTTAAATATTAAATAGCATCTGATTGACTGATGTGCTATAATGAAACTCAAAATATAACGAATACACTACCTATACACTTATCTAAATTCTATTTTATATTCGTTTAAATTGGATTTTTAATTTTCTGGCCATTTTATTAAGCTTTGTAATATAAGTGCATTAAATCGTATTTTTAAGGCATTTTTCTTATTTTTAATGCATTTAAATCCACGTCCTATTTATAACTTAACGTTATTTTGTATATACCAATCGATTAGTGTACACAATAAATAATATAATATTATTGATGGGTTAATAGGTTGAAAACTATTATGTAGGTAGGTACAGTTTTGTACGTTCAATGTATCGTTCTTAATTCAAAAAGTAGCTAACTGAGTCAAATGATTTTGTCAATGGGTCCCCCCCCTAGAGTAGTTTTTAAAATCCAGTTGTTATAGGTGTACAAAAATTAGGATATTATGAAAAATACCTTAAATTATAATACTTTGCCTACAACTGTTAATTTATTGTTATAGTAGAAGAATTTTTAAAATTTGAAATCAATGATTAGGCAATGCTTTTATAAGTAGGAAGGTAGGTTTTTATACCTACCTAACAAAATAAGAAAATACATAATGATTAATGTTATTTAATATGATTTGTAAGTACATAGCAGATATCACTTGGTGACGATTTTTTTTGTTTTACACGTTCTTCGTAATTCAGTTCCGTCACGATAGTTTTAGTTTTCGTTAAATGTGAAACATACATTTTCTATGCATACGGGATACGGGCATTAAACATTTGGGTTTTAAGAGAACACCTCAAACGTACGTTTTATTTTGGGGGTTTTACGGGATATACCTATAGGAAATTTTCTTCAAATTTTCACATTTCACTATTTGATATTGTGATATTATTTGTACCTAGGTTAAGTTTCTGTTTTAGAATCGATTGATAGGTTACCTAGGTATATCACATTCTGTTTCACTGGAAGAGTCGATGTTTATGCGTAAGTTTGTTTTTATATTATTTTGGTCTTAAATTTACTTTTTAGACTTGAATTAAATATTTATTGTCGCGGAAAATCTGTTAACTAAGTAACGTAGAAGCATATACCTACGTTTACTACTGCCTACCAAAGGCGCAATGTATAATAATAATAAATTATACGCCAGTCCGAACAATACAAACGCTGTCTTACTCGTAGTCGAGTTCTAGTTGATAACTGACTTGTGAATAAATGTAACTTTTGTTAGGTATAAAAATAAAACTAATAAATCCTTGAATACAACATTTAAAAATACAAACTCTGTGTAATAAAAATTAATATTAGGTATTTATTGGTAGGTTTATATAATATCTGTAGACTGTAACGCATACGTCATTAGAATATTGTAGAACATTTTACTGCATAAGATGCGTGTTATTTCAGAAATGGTATTCGTCAGTGAACATTTTCAAACTGGGAATAATATATCATAAGCAGATTTAATTGTGTGAACGTTTCAGTGTTTCGAAGACTAAGTTTCGTAGCAGATTTTGATTTAGTCACGGGGTATGTATTTTCTTTTTACTCAGTAGGTTTTTTTTTATTATAGTTAATTGATCAGGGGATGTATTGCCCGAAAATTTTCAATATTTGTGTTGTAACTATACTGGTATAACACTATTCGGGCTATCAATAAAGTCGTGTTCAATATTAGAAAATTGGTGAGGTATGATATTTTTTTCAGCAATTCTTTCGAGTACCTAGGGAATTTGCTCAATGATATTTAAATATTTTCACCGATAATCAAGTACGATGACTTGTAGGTAACTAGAGACTGAGTGAATAGGAATTAGGAAGTGTGTGATATGGCGAAGATAAGGAAATGGGTCAACAGGATTTCAGAATGTTTGGTGTATGAAAGGGAAAGATGAAAAAGAAATATAAGGTTAGGTACCCCAAGTAGGTAAGTGGAGTGAGAGTAGCAGATATGAGAATAATAAGTAAGGTGTTAAGGTACAAAAGTGGATAGAATAAGAAATTAATTAATTAAGGGTAGTGTACATATTGTAGTGAAAACAAGAGATAATAAGTTTATGTGGTTCGGTCACTGTATGATAAGAGATAGTATGAGTGGCTATAGAAGTTAATTTAGGGGAGAAATGATGGACGAGAAGACTGAAGAAGAAATGGATAGACAGAATACCGATCATATGGAGGTGTGGAATGAGAGTGGCTGGACCTGTATAAAGCTGTGAGAGACAGGGGGAAGAAAAAGTGTAAAGGTAGAATAGTCAAGTTAACAATGCCGAATACGTAGGTAAAGTTCTTGAATTGCAAAGACCCTATTACCATAGCTTCAACTAACCATAGGTTTACCTAACTAACCTTCTTATGACTCATTAGGACACTTTGAATAAAAAGATCCTGAGTTGCAGATTGCCGAACTTAAGTGTTTGATTATCAAGTTGGTCCTTTGATTATTGACACCTTAAGCCATGCTATGGATGAAACCCATACCCAGCTCACTCGTGTAAACTTGTTGCCGGTTGGGATGTCAGCGCACTATTTGTTTTCCATCTTTGACCCACGCGTAGCATACCAAATGTATGATTAAGAAAACACTAAAATGATTGGGTCAGAGAGAGAAATAAATGGTGCGCTAAAAATCTGACATCCTCTTAGTGTTATCAAGTTGAAGAAGCAGTTGATTGTTGACAATTTGACATTTAACATTAACTGTGGTAGGTATTATGATTGGAAGTAAAAGTAATTAGCAGGGCTGTGAATTTAATGCAATGAAAAAGTGTTAAATATTTACCTGCATGTATGCACTAAAAACAAGCAAATATATGCGCTGAAATATTCAAAAATATGCACTTAAAATTCAAAAAAATACCGAATGAAAACGTTTTTATTAAAATTTTTTTAAATTATTAAATTATAATTCAAATTGGTTTACAAAAAAAATTCTTTATTTACACACTTGGTAGGTAGGTATGTAGGTAGGTAACGGATGAACCGAAAAAATAAAAACATTTTAAGAAAATAAGCATAAATACGAAGAAATCATGAAAACATGCAATTATATTAATTAACCAAAAAAAAACGCATATTGGTAACGGTGTTGTAATAATAGGGATCTCCCAAAAAAATACGTACTAATAGTTCAAACAAATCATAAAAGCCAACTGTAATAAATATTAATTTATGAAAAAGTATATTAAAAAGCATTATTATTATAAATGAAACAAAACTATCATCTATGGACCGTGACATAATATAGGTATTTCTATATTTTTAGCTCCATAATTTCTGTTAAAATATTAGGAAAATGTATTAAGTACCGTAAAAGTGCTAAATTTGAGCTATTACTTAAAATATTATATTCATAACAAATTATCATAGAAGGTTAGGTACTGTTATTCCACATACTTATTATAATTTAATTTAACTACAACATTCTAGTAGAGTCTGATAAAATTTGGTTCCACGACTTTGATCATACAAACTTTAAATACTAAACTATGGGTCTGAAATTTAGTTTATATTGATCTAAATAATCCAAAACATATATTGCTTCAAAATATAAAAATTAAGTGTCTTGTATTGTAGTAGGTAGGTAACTTTCAAAAAAAAAAATTTTAAAAAATCATACTTGAAATCTATGTATAATATACGTATAATGTAATTAATGTTTAAATGTTTACTATAGTACATTATAAAAAATTAACTTAAGTTCAATATAATACATTATAACAGGTGTTCAAATAAACATTGTATACCAAAAATGTTGTTAATTCACACAGTCTCTCTTCAATTTTAAATTTTTCTTCAAATTATCTACAAAATATAAATGTTTAGTAAATTGGAAGACGTGATTAAGTATTTAATCATTTATCTAAAAGAGATGTGCCGGGTCGCCACATTACTATATCGAGGGGCCATGGTGCAAGTGTCGTCCATAAATATCATAACATATATTATATTAGAAATACAAACTTAATATTTCACTAACAGTAAATATTATAAAAAAATATTACGAAATTTCTATACTCATATTATATTATGATTGTATTAGTTACAAACTCTTGAATTAAGAGTTATGTTTGAGGATTGAATTAATTTCCTAAAAGGAAATGCCTCAAGGTTGCCTCAGTAAGCTGAGGGACCGTAGTTAAAGTGCCGTCCACCAATAAAAACGATTAATTCAAATATAGAAGGTACTTAAATCATATATTTTTTTCAAAGTATGATTGTGTTAGCCACAGTCTTGTGTAAATTATATTGTCTTATGTTTTCCCAATCTAATAATACAAAATACTGAAAATTAATGAAATCACAAATATTAGTACAATAGAGAGACTGTGCATTGATTTACAAATTTGTCTTAAATTTACTTTTTGCATAGAGAATAATATGAAGGTGGGCTGGGCTTTTAATATCTGAGTATGGAGGACAGGTCTGGGATTTCATATTATGAATTGAAATATTTGTGGACACTGGACGACCAAAAGGACCATCCTCCATAGCATGTTTCAATAAGTCCAAAATAAAATTAATTGAATACGTTATAAAGTTGCTCCCATGCTCGACATTATCCTGGTATTTTTAAAAAAATCATTAAAAATGTTGTTTTAAAAAAAAACCTTTCATGTTTATGCGTTGTCTCCAAGTGTGTGTTGTGAGAGGATAGATGCTGATAAATCATTAATAGAGATTCGTTGATCGCTTTTATGTGCTTCAAATTGTTTACACGAGTGAGCTGGGTAGGCGCCATCATAGATAATAACGATATAACATAATGGTCTTATCAGCGGTCTTCGAGGGGAACAATTGAGGCCAAAATAAAGTATACCTATGTCGAGTATCGACTATCAATATAAAGGAGCCTCAATTGCCTTCCCCTCCGGGAACGCGGCCTCAAATGTATTTAACATAGGCGTGGACTATCCATATCTTTATTATCTATGGACTTCATCCATAGCATGGATTAAGGTGTCAACAATCTAAGGATCAACTTGATAATCAAACACTTAAGTTCAGCAACCTGCAGAATCAGGATCTTTTTATTCAAAGTGTCCTAATAAGTCATAAGAAAATTAGTTAGGTAATTTTATGGTTAGTTGAAGCTATGGTGATGATAGACGACTACTGGTCGTGAGCTTTGCGATGATCTTCTCCTACTAACTATCGAGGTATTCGATATTGTAAACATAACAATGAAAGAAAATATTTAAATATTATTAATTTGGTTAGGTTAGGTTAGGTTAGGATAGGGCAGGAAATTAGATGTTAACTAATTATCATAGTTTTTAACACGGTCTTAAAGATGGTCAACAAGAGTTGTACCAGTATAGTTATTAAAAACTTAAATACAGCCAACATTAAATAATGATTTTTTTACCACAACAAATTATAAAATGTATTTTAAAATATAACAGAATATTATTTTATTAGGGTTTTATAAGGTTTTCAATACTTATGAGTTTTTGTAAATAGAAAATGTATAAAATCAATAGTTTTAATTTAATATATGGTTTTGTGTTTTAATATCCTATTGTCAAAGAATTCTCAGGGTTTCCTTTCCACATTTTTTTACATTGTACTAAATCTAATTTTTTTCCGCACATATATACAAAGACTAAAACAGATATCTGACTATGTTTTTATTTGTATTTAGACTTTATAGTTTGTAATTTAATATTGACTGTAGACCCACCAAACACAATATTATTTTAAATTAAACATTTTATATCCTTCATAAATTACAATCACATAGTAGAGTCCGTGCAGGACCTTTTCTCATTTAATTTCTTTGCATCCTTTATAATTTACATTCATTTTTATACATTTTCTAATACATATATTACCGTGATACACCTCTGATCATAATAACTGTTCGCATTATTATAATGTAAACAACACCTAGTTTTTGGATTGTAGTTGATATGTATTTGTAATTTTTTCCAATTTTTTTTTTTGTTTTCTAAAATGCATTTGCCTGCAGGCGCCTTTAAATATTTAAATAAATATTTTAAATAGTTTTTTCTGTTTAATATTCTGGGAATTTTAGATTGTACTTTGTAATGTGTAATCATACAGTTAAATTTATTCAAAATTTTTATTTGGTTTCCTAAAATGCATTTACCTGCGGGCGCCAACTCCCTCCTTCAATTTTTTTTTTATGATTTGACCTCTAGCCACATTTTTTAAACATTGACAACCCTTATAATATTTTGAATAGTTTTTTCTGTTTAAGATTCTGGGCATTTTAGTTTGTACTTTGTAATGTGTAATCATACAGTTAAATTTATTCAAAATTTTTATATGGTTTCCTAAAATGCATTTGCCTGCGGGCACCAACACCCTCCTTCAATTTTTTCTTTTTATTAATGTAACTCTGGTTGAATATTTTGTATTAACTTAAAAATTTATAAATTGGTGCCCTGTGAATAATCATTCTTTAATGAACTAAATATTTTGAATATTTTTTTCTGTTTAAGATTCTGGGAATTTTAGTTTCAAGTTTGTAATGTGTATTCCCACAATATAATTTATTTAAATTTTTTTTTCTTTCCTAAAATGCATTTGCCTGTGGGCACCAACACCCTCCTATAATTTTTTTTTTATGATTTAACCTATAGCCAAATTTTTTAAACATTGACAATCTGGTACCCTTTAAATAATCCTTGTTTAATGAAATAAATATTTTAAATAGTTTTTTCTGTTTAATATTCTGGGTATTTTAGATTGTACTTTGTAATGTGTAATCATACAGTTAAATTTATTCAAAAATTTTATTTTGTTTCCTAAAATGCATTTGCCTGATGGCGCCAATAACACCCTCTTTCAATTGTTTTTTTTTTGTAATGTAACTCTATATTTTGTATTGACTTGAAAATTGATAACTGGTGCCCTATGAATAATCATTCTTTAATGAAATAAATATTTTAAGTAGTTTTTTCTGTTTAATATTCTGGGTATTTTAGATTGTACTTTGTAATGTGTAATCATACAGTTAAATTTATTCAAAAATTTTATTTGGTTTCCTAAAATGCATTTGCCTGCGGGCGCCAACACCCTCCTTCAATTTTTTCTTTTTATTAATGTAACTCTGGTTGAATATTTTGTATTGACTTGAAAATTGATAAATTGGTGCCCTATGAATAATCATTCTTTAATGAACTAAATATTTTGAATATTTTTTTCTGTTTAAGATTCTGGGCATTTTAGTTTGTACTTTGTAATGTGTATTCCCACAATATAATTTATTTAAATTTTTTTTTCTTTCCTAAAATGCATTTGCCTGTGGGCGCCAACACCCCCCCCCCTCAATTTTTTTTATGATTTAACCTATAGCCAAATTTTTAAACATTGACAATCTGGTACCCTTTAAATAATCCTTGTTTAATGAAATAAATATTTTAAATAGTTTTTTTTGTTTAATATTCTGGGTATTTTAGATTGTACTTTGTAATGTGTAATCATACAGTTAAATTTACGCAATTTTTTTTTTTTGGTTTCCTAAAATGCATTTGCCTGCAGGCGCCAACACCCTCCTTCAATTTTTTTTTTATGATTTAACCTATAGCCACATTTTAAAAACATTGTAAAAAAATTGAAAACTGACAATATCCGTAAACAGCTCAAAAAGAGTAAAAATATTTTCAAAATTGTATGGTGTATAGAAAATGCTAATATAAACATTCAGTTAAATTTTCAAGTATCTACAGTCATTCGTTTTTCAATTACAATAAAATAAGAAAATTGTTACATGAGAAATCAACTGAATATCAAATGTTGTAAAAATATAAATTTCAGACGCTCATAAAAATGTAATTTAAGTTTCTTGTAGACATTTTTTTTTAGATAAAGGTAGACAAACTTATGAGTAATCTTATATTACATTTTCAAATCTTAGATTTAAATAGAAAAATTTTTATGAATTCTTAACTCAAAATAATTTGCTATTTTTCGTGATTTTTCCGTATTTTGTCAAAATTTGAACTTTAAATGCTTATAATTAAAAACTGTGACTAAGGATTTTTAATTTTTTTCATCTGCCTTTGAAACAATAACCTAGGAGCCTTCTATTAAATTTTCAAGCTTTTTTACTCAACAGATAAAATTTTATTGATATTTATAGAAAAAAAAACTAAAAAAATTGAAAACTGACAATGGCCGTAAACAGCTCAAAAAGAGTCAAAATATTTTGTAAATTTTATGGTGTATAGAAAATGCTAATATAAACATTCAGTCAAAATTTCATGTCCCAACGGTCATTTGTTTTAGAGTTACACCAAAAACCAAAATCGATTTTCTCGAAAACAGATTTTGCGTAAAAATTCCCGTTTTTCCTTAATTTTTCTTTTGTTTTTCACGTCGCTTTTGAAAACTACTGGGAAATTTTTACTTTTGACCCCCCAAATGTACCAACTAGATTCACTTTCATATCAGAGAAGTTACTGTTGGAGAAAATCCAAGCACTTTTACTGCCCTAAAAGGTGATGACAGACACAAAAATAAATAAAAAAAAGGTGGATAAGTGGATGTCGATCTG
Source organism: Metopolophium dirhodum (assembly GCF_019925205.1). Classification (NCBI taxonomy): domain Eukaryota; kingdom Metazoa; phylum Arthropoda; class Insecta; order Hemiptera; family Aphididae; genus Metopolophium; species Metopolophium dirhodum. The sequence goes on from NC_083567.1 coordinate 15,611,376, forward strand.
CTGTACAGTAGGTTACAAGTGGGTCACTGTAATGGATGGTGTTAAATTTGAATTCAATGATATAATATCATTGTATAAGAAAAACGATTCTGAGCGAAAACGGGCAGTCAGCCTGTGATATTACCAAGTATATTTGATGATATTATTGTGAATAAAGTAATTTATATATAACCTATTTACGTGGAGCCTTGTTTTAAATTTTCAATCCTTAGCCATAAAAGTTAAACATTTTATACATTTTTAAGAACAAAATAATTAATAAATTATAAATTTAATAAATGTTGTCAAAATTTGAACTTTAAATGCTTATAAAAAAAAATTGTGCCTATGTATTTTTAATATTTTTCAACTGCTATTAGAACGATATATCAAGAGCCTTATATTAAATTTTCACGCTTTTTTACCCAACAAATAAAAAAGTATTAATATTTATAGAAAAAAAAACTAAAAAAATTGAAAACTGACAATGTCCGTAAACAGCTCAAAAAGAGTCAAAATATTTTCAACATTTTATGGTGTATAGAAAATGCTAATATAAACATTCAGTGAAATTTTCAAGTATCTACAGTCATTCGTTTTTTAATTACAATAAAATAAGAAATTTGTTACATGAGAAATCGAGTAAATATCAAATGTTGTAAAAATATAAATTTCAGACGCTCATTAAAATTTAATTTAAGTTTCTTCTAGACATTTTTTTTTTGATAAAGGTAGACAAACTTATGAGTAATCTTATATTACATTTTCAAATCTTAGATTTAAATAGAAAAATTTTTATGAATTCTTAACTCAAAATAATTTGCTATTTTTCGTGATTTTTCCGTATTTTGTCAAAATTTGAACTTTAAATGCTTATAATTAAAAACTGTGACTAAGGATTTTTAATTTTTTTCATCTGCCTTTGAAACAATAACCTAGGAGCCTTCTATTAAATTTTCAAGCTTTTTTACTCAACAGATAAAATTTTATTGATATTTATAGAAAAAAAAACTAAAAAAATTGAAAACTGACAATGGCCGTAAACAGCTCAAAAAGAGTCAAAATATTTTGTAAATTTTATGGTGTATAGAAAATGCTAATATAAACATTCAGTCAAAATTTCATGTCCCAACGGTCATTTGTTTTAGAGTTACACCAAAAACCAAAATCGATTTTCTCGAAAACAGATTTTGCGTAAAAATTCCCGTTTTTCCTTAATTTTTCTTTTGTTTTTCACGTCGCTTTTGAAAACTACTGGGAAATTTTTACTTTTGACCCCCCAAATGTACCAACTAGATTCACTTTCATATCAGAGAAGTTACTGTTGGAGAAAATCCAAGCACTTTTACTGCCCTAAAAGGTGATGACAGACACAAAAATAAATAAAAAAAAGGTGGATAAGTGGATGTCGATCTGCTGTACAGTAGGTTACAAGTGGGTCACTGTAATGGATGGTGTTAAATTTGAATTCAATGATATAATATCATTGTATAAGAAAAACGATTCTGAGCGAAAACGGGCAGTCAGCCTGTGATATTACCAAGTATATTTGATGATATTATTGTGAATAAAGTAATTTATATATAACCTATTTACGTGGAGCCTTGTTTTAAATTTTCAATCCTTAGCCATAAAAGTTAAACATTTTATACATTTTTAAGAACAAAATAATTAATAAATTATAAATTTAATAAATGTTGTCAAAATTTGAACTTTAAATGCTTATAAAAAAAAATTGTGCCTATGTATTTTTAATATTTTTCAACTGCTATTAGAACGATATATCAAGAGCCTTATATTAAATTTTCACGCTTTTTTACCCAACAAATAAAAAAGTATTAATATTTATAGAAAAAAAAACTAAAAAAATTGAAAACTGACAATGTCCGTAAACAGCTCAAAAAGAGTCAAAATATTTTCAACATTTTATGGTGTATAGAAAATGCTAATATAAACATTCAGTGAAATTTTCAAGTATCTACAGTCATTCGTTTTTTAATTACAATAAAATAAGAAATTTGTTACATGAGAAATCGAGTAAATATCAAATGTTGTAAAAATATAAATTTCAGACGCTCATTAAAATTTAATTTAAGTTTCTTCTAGACATTTTTTTTTTGATAAAGGTAGACAAACTTATGAGTAATCTTATATTACATTTTCAAATCTTAGATTTAAATAGAAAAATTTTTATGAATTCTTAACTCAAAATAATTTGCTATTTTTCGTGATTTTTCCGTATTTTGTCAAAATTTGAACTTTAAATGCTTATAATTAAAAACTGTGACTAAGGATTTTTAATTTTTTTCATCTGCCTTTGAAACAATAACCTAGGAGCCTTCTATTAAATTTTCAAGCTTTTTTACTCAACAGATAAAATTTTATTGATATTTATAGAAAAAAAAACTAAAAAAATTGAAAACTGACAATGGCCGTAAACAGCTCAAAAAGAGTCAAAATATTTTGTAAATTTTATGGTGTATAGAAAATGCTAATATAAACATTCAGTCAAAATTTCATGTCCCAACGGTCATTTGTTTTAGAGTTACACCAAAAACCAAAATCGATTTTCTCGAAAACAGATTTTGCGTAAAAATTCCCGTTTTTCCTTAATTTTTCTTTTGTTTTTCACGTCGCTTTTGAAAACTACTGGGAAATTTTTACTTTTGACCCCCCAAATGTACCAACTAGATTCACTTTCCTATCAGAAAAGTTACTATTGAAGAAAATCCGAGCACTTTTACTGTCCTAAAAGGTGATGACAGACACAAAAATAAAAAAAAAAATTAAAAAATTAAAAATTTAAAAAATTAAAAAATAAAAAAAAAAACACACATCATTGTAGAATCAATACATTCATCGCTTCGCTCAGAATCTAAAACACACATTGTAAAATCAATACATTCTTTGCTTCGCTCAGAATCTAAAACTGTACGGAATAGAACCACTCCCTCGGTATTTTTAGTAGAACTACCAAAATTCCACAAGGCATAGGGAACAAATTTATTTGTGTCGTAGCGTTTTTATTTTTTTGATAGCACTTACCAATAATTTTAAATAATTAAATGAAAAAACAAAAAAAAATCCAATGTTCTCAAACTTTAGTTTTATTTATTAAATCCAAATAATAAATACGCTACGACACAGATTAAGTTGTTCCCTATGCATTGTGGAATTTTGGTAATTCTACTATAAATACCGAGGGAGTGGTTCTATCCCGCTCAAAACAGTTTTTTGCTATGTTGTACATATTTAAGACGCAGACAACGCATGCGGGTTTAGCGTCCTCATACGTTACATATGTTATAAGAATTTTGTCAGAAAATCTAACAATATTCCTTAATTTTCAAAAACGATTTACAATAGCATTCGATACCAATCAGTTCGGCTACTTGCGAAAGAAATTTCAGTGCAATGAGAAAAATAAAACATGACAAAGGACACGGATGCTTCAAGATAGGTTCAGCGATCTTTTTATACTCTAATGAAAAACTTGTCAATAAATATTAATAGCAATATTTTGAATATTTTTGATGATAAAAATAGATATTTGTTATCAAAATAAAATATTGATTATTTTTAAATATACGTTATTAAGACGTGTTTTAGATTCTGAGCAAAGCGATATAGTATCTTATCTTTTAGAAAATTGAATTTAGATGGTACTTTAGAGAAGCCATTTTTCGATTTTCTCAATAGACAATAGTTATTTAATACCATGGGAAAAACCACCGACAAATTACGAAAAACCGCTAAAATTTTTGTTTATCATTATCTCCATAGAAACGAATAATATTAATTCAACTCCAAGCTATAATAAATAAGAACAATATAAAATATCCTGACTGACAGACAGTCTCCGCTCAGAATCGTTTTTCTTATACAATGATGTTATATCATTGAATTCAAGTTTAATACAATCCATTATACTTTGATCCACTTGTAACCTACTGTACTACTACGGGTTACTTTACATTGGATTATTATAACCCCCTAAAAATTCAACCAAATGTCCGCCTATGGTGTCCACCGTGATTCGTGGGATTAACATTGATTTGATCAATTGATGTAGATAATGACGTATAGGTGTATCTATATTAATATTATAAAGCTGAAGTTTGTATGCTACGCGATAATCTCAGAAACTACTGATTCGAACTTAGAATTGAAAAATTATTTTTGTATTGTAGTCCATTTACCAGGGAAAGCCATATGCTATATAACATCACGCTACGACCAATAGAAGCCCGGGAATGTGCTCAAAAAAAAAAATGGGATTTGGAGATTTACGATGGAAAATATGTTTTTTTTTTTTTTTTTTTTTATTAGAAGAATTACAATCTATACAGGGTACAATAAGTAAAAGTAATAACAATTAACAGACAAATAACAAGAATAATTACATGAGGAGGGAGTCACACATTTGTAACACCTCAAATATATATAAGTTTTAAACTTAAGTAATCATGTCACGGCACCATTTCCTTTTCAGACGTCTGGTTGGATTACCTGGAAGTGTTAGTGAACCTAATTCATTGATTAGTTGATTAGGAATAGCTTGGAGTTTGGCGTGGAAGCGTTTGTAGTAGACAGCAGCTGTATGGTCGATGGATGGTAATTTGAGGTCGGAGTTTATGGTCTCGTTCGAGACGAACCAGGGTGCACCAGTGATTAAGCGAAGAGTGATGTTTTGGAACGCTTGTATGGTTCTCTTGTTTGAGTTCTTAGCGGAACCCCAGATTACAATACCGTAAGTCCATATTGGTTGAAGAAGAGCTTTATAAAGAATGATTTTGATGGGTACGGTAAGGTTCGAACGAAGTAGTGGTCTTAGCAGGTGAAGTCTAGAGTTAAGTCTCTTACGCTTATCTTTAAGATGGAGAGACCAGGTAAGGCGTCTGTCGAATGTAAGACCCAGATATTTAACTTCTGTTGAATGAGGAATGACGATGTTGTTGATTGTTACTGCTGGACAGTTTAGAGGTCTGAGTGAGAAAGTCACAAAAGAGGACTTGGATTCATTAATTTTTATTTTCCAATTGGTGAACCACTGTGAGAGAGTATTTAGGTGAGTTTGAAGTTGATGAGATGCGGTGATATGGTCAGAAGAAACTGATAATAGGGCAGTATCATCAGCATATGTTCCAACTAAGGTATTTTCAGTTGTGGGCAGGTCCGATGTATATATGGTGTATAAGAAAGGAGCAATATCGCTGCCTTAAGGGACACCAGCATATATAGGATATTGTTTTGAGTGTTGTAAATTATGTCGGACATTAAAAGAGCGGTTGGCAAGATAGGATTTAAGTATTAGGTATAAAGGGGCTGGAAAAATATTTTTTAATTTGAAAAGGAGACCGTCATGCCAGACGGTATCAAATGCTTTCGCAACGTCCAGAAAAACAATGGCGCAGTATTTTTTGGTTTCAAGTGCTACGGAGATAGTGTCCGCAACCCTGTGAAGTTGATGAGTTGTGGCATGGTGAGCACGAAAGCCGAACTGGAAGTTTGGAATGCTGTTTTTTGATTGTGCTATGGTGGTGATTCGCTTGAGAATGATTTTTTCAAGGATTTTACCCAGAACTGGTAGTAAGCTGATGGGCCTGTACGAGGAGGGGTTTTCTGGAGGCTTACCAGGTTTGAGTACTGTAACAATAACAGATGCTTTCCAGGTAGTTGGGAAATAAGATAACCGAAGGGCAGCATTATAGATATGAGTAAGATGAACGATCGATTTCATAGGTAGATTTTTGACGACTTTGTTAGAGATGAGGTCATGACCTGGGGATTTGTTGTTTGCCAGTTTTTTAATAATACCCACTATTTCCGCTGGGGAAGTAGGTTTTGTAGGTAGGGCCATAGGTAAAGTAGACTGAAGAGACTCCATGACAGACGACATGTGTGGTGCTGGCGTAGGAATGAGATGTGGTTTAAAAACGCCCGATAATTCTTCAGCGAGAATATCTGCTTTTTCCTTGTCTGTAGAAGCAAGTGAGTTGTCTGCACGGCGAAGAGGTGGAGGAGAGTCCTTAATTCGTAGTATTGACTTAGCTTTGCGCCAGAGAGATCCATTTGTAAGAGAGAGGTTTTGTAAGTGATTTTTGTAAAGATTGGCTTTGTGAGTTTTAAGTAGGGACTTAAGTTTATTGGAAAGATAATTGTACTTTGTCTTATCTGCAGGGTAGTGAGTTTGTTGCCATTTAGATCTGGCTCTGCGTTTTTCAGCAATAAGTTGTCTTAGTTCCGGTGATAGGTTGGGTGTTTGAGAATAGGGTGCGCGAAGGGTAGATGAGTCCTTGGCTGCTGTTTGAATGAGATCCGAAAGTTGGGTGATTGCTTGGTCGACATCGGAAGATGATTTTAATTTGGTATTAAGAGTTATTTTGTTTGAGATGAAAACTCTGAATTTGTTCCAATTTGTAGTACCTGGAGTAATGGTTGGTCTGTTTTGCTTCAAAGTGGGTTGAGCACCAATGAGGAGTAATACAGGTGTATGATCAGAAGCTGGATCGTTTAGGTTTACTAGTTCAGTGGAAAAGCGGTTTGGTAGATTGGTGATAAAAAAGTCAAGGGTGTCGGGGTGTCGGTTGCCATGCGATGGCCAATAGGTTGGAGAGTGCGGCGCTATTACCTTGAGGTGGTTGAGCGAGATGAAGTTGTTTAGAGCACGACCTCTAGTGTTGGTGGTGCGGCTCCATGTATGGTATTTAGCGTTGAAGTCAGCACCAATAACATGAGTGAAGCTTAGAGTTTGAGAAAGGTTACTCAGTTCGGCCAAAGGGAAGGGTCTTCCTGGCGGGAAATAGCAAGAGGAAATGGAGATAGTTATAGAGTTAATTTTTATTGATGTGCTAGCTGCTTGAATGTTTGGAGACAAGTATGGAGGAAGAGGGAGATGGTCGATTTTGTTTGAGATTAGGAGAGCAGCGCCTCCGTGTGCAGTACCATCTGGGTGGTCAGCTCTGATAATATCGTATCCAAATAGCTTGAGTGTTGAAGTTTTAGTTAAGTGAGTTTCCGTTATAAGTGCAATTTCGACTTTTTTTTCACCGAGGACCATTTGTAGTTCGTTTAAATGTAGCGAGATGCCGTTAGCATTCCATAACAATATGGAGAGTGTTTGCAAATTATTTGTTGGCATTTTTAATAAGTTTATCAATGACTGTGGTGAGGAGTGATATTAGAGGGTTTATTAATGCTTTAAATTCATTAATAAATGATGATAATTGTGCAGAGATATTTTCATTTTGATTATCCTTTGGGTTGTTATCATGACTGAGAGAAGAATCTTGATTTAATGGAGGGAAATTTTGTGAGTAAGCTTGGTGTGTAGATTCATAGGTATTTTTTACAGTTGATTGACGTGGGAAAGAACTTTTATTCCAGATTTTTTTTGAAGGGTTTTCTGATAATTTTTTTTTTAAGATTTAGGTGCGATTGGCAGCCCCTAAAGTTAGCCGGGTGATTACCACTACATAGAGCGCATTTGGCAGGAGAGCTGCGATCTTTGGTGCATTCAGTTGATTCATGTTGTTCACCACAGCGTACACAACGGGGAGAGTGATTACAGTAGCCACGAGTGTGGCCGTACGTTTGGCATCGGTGACACTGCGGTATTTCTTTTTTTGGGTGGGGAGTTTCAACTTTGATTTTTGTATAACATAATGAAGTTAGTTTGAAAATATCGGAGTTTGTTGGACTCGGTTCTAAATCAATAAAGAGTATCGGTAGGGGAGTATTGGTTAGCTTGTTTGTAACAGGCGTTATGCTTCTAGTGACGAATCCCTTATTTAAGAGTTCTTGTTTAATAAGAGAGGTGTCAGTCGTATGATGCATGTTTCGTATTACGACGCGATATGCTTTCTCCTCTTTTAGTTGAAATGAATGAAAGGAGACGTTATTATTTTTGAGGTAAGATACGACTGATCTATAGGAGACAGAACTGTACGTTTGGAGTTTGAGACCTTTGGTAGAGCTTTTACAATCAAAGCCGGTTGCATCAGTTAATTCTTTCATTTTTTGACAGAAGTTGTTGTAGTTTATCTGTTCTTGAATAAAGATAGGAGGTGGCTTTGATGTTTTATTTTCATTGTCATTGATTACAGGGTTTGTATTGGTACTTGATGTTTCCATAGGTAGAATTTCGTCAGAAGGAGCAATCGGAGAAAAACGGTTAGCCGAAATAAAAATATTTTTGTCAGGTTTTTTTGTGGTAGGAGAAGAGCTGTTGGGAGATCTTGAGCGTTTTGAAATATTTGATTGGACTGTTTGCCAGTCATTTTCGTTGTCAGAGAAGTCCGAGGGGCTATTGACACCTGTTTGGTCTATTAGTGTTTTGGTGATGATAAGCGGTGGAATAGTTTTATTTTTTGACGGTTTGGGATATTTTGTGATAGGAGTCGGTGGGCGATTAGAGTAACTCATAATGATGTAGATAATGAATATTATGGGTTGGCCTTGGGTAATGTTTAGATAATTTATACATTACCAACGGTACGAATACCGCGACGAGCTGGACACAGCGAACAATGCACACGCTATCGGGAGCTGATAAAGCGGAACGAGAGGCAATTAACGTGTGGACTGTACGACGTCTTAACACGAACTGGAAAATATGTATGCTTATAAATGGTTGCTATAGGTCATAGGAGAATTAGTATTTATTTAATATTGGTTGCTATTGGTTAATCAGGAAGATCAGGTACAAGCATTCAACAAATCGAATTTTCGCCCATTGCCTACCGGGTAACTGAATTGCACTTACTGCAGCGAATTACACCCAAAAGGAATTGAACTATCACCATTTTTTTAAGATTTGTCATTTATAACGAGCTATGTTTGCGGGATCCGCTAGTTATAAAATATAACAATAATTATGATAGTTACTCTTATTAGCCATTAATTATAGTGTTGCTATCATTAGTATCCTAGCCAATATGGGTTTAACTTGAAAGTCAAATCTGCTCAAACAAATAAAAATTGGTACCACCTATCACACATTTTGAATTGATCAATGTACCAACTGCAATGCGTTGTTTTAAAAAATGAGCATATCAGATTCAAAAACTATTTTTAACCAGTTTTCGTTTCTCGACGGTCAGACGTGGTCCTCACTACGGCAATGCGTCATGCGCTGCCACGGAACAAAGCCACGCACGTGCGTACAACTCGGCCACCTAAGGCTGTTCTTATTCTGAATAGAGTACATAATGTAGTATATTATACTGTAAGAGAGGAAAAAATAATAAATAAATATACAATTTACAAAAATATTGAAGTTTTAATAAATTTTTATTTAATAGCATCCATTTTCAACATGATAAATATTATTCGAATTACATAATTTATTAAATTTTGTAAAATCCAAATTAAGCTGTATGTATTTGAATTCGGACTAACAGTTTATTGTAGGTATAATATTAGCTGATATATATTAAAGAGTTAACTTTAAAATTTACCAAATGGGTTTTGTAACATTTAAGAATTTAAAAGGTTTAATTTTAATACATACAGTAATTATTGTAACATAAGTAACAAAAAATAACATACATAATTCTTTAAAAATAGCTTGATTTGAACTGACCACAGAATATTATACTTCATTTAGGCAATTTAATACACATTTTTGTTGAAAATTGACCAATGTAATATTATCATATTATAAGATTTGTTCACTGTAATATAGATTTCATTTATATATATTTTAAGTTACACAAAAACACTTAAATGTCAGGTCAAGGGAAGATAAAATTGATAACTTATCAAGTCATAAGGTGTCAATACAGTTAAAATTGCTGAGATATTAAAAACTGTATTTGTGCTTCCATCATAATATTATAAACTAACTTAAATTTGTGACATAAACCTAATAATAATATATTATTATATTACATAAAAAATAATATACCTACACTATAAAATAAGTATGGTTAACTCTGCAGAAAAAAAAATACTTAAAGAAAGAAGGAATACATTGATAAATAATAATTTGAAAACAACCCTCACCAGTGTTGAGAAATAAGGTTGCAAGACCAAATTAATGTTTAGTTATTATTATTAAATCACTTAAAACTATCCACATAAATTTAGGCACATAGCTCATAGCCAAGGTTAAATGTTAATACTACTACTAAGTTGCAATTTTGTAAAAATTACTATTGAATCAGAATTCAGAAAATTAAGGAATCTTAATAACTTTACTTAAGAGAAAATAAACTTTTTGATATTGAAATACCATTCAAATTTAGTTCTTTAGTTGTTAGATTTAATATACATAATTGGATAAATGCAATTAAGATTTAAGGCACATACTACAAATATGGAACTATGAACTTATACAAAATTATACTAAAATACTATGTACAATTACAACAAAATCTGAACGTAAAAAACGTTAATGAATTTGTATTCTAATGCTTGGGAGTGAACATCGACCTTCAATAAATCTAACTTATGACAAGATGAAAGCGTCTTGACACATTTCTCAATCTTGTACTCTAATCACATTGATGCAACTCCAATATTTACTAAAAACCCATTTAGAATATTATATTTTATTGTGTCGACTATGACATCAAAGTATTAAGATTCAGAAATTGTATTTCCTATTATTGCCTAAACATATTTTGAATGAAATAATTTTTATGTAATATTAACTTAATATAAAAATTATTTACACTTACAACGTGCCATTTGTCTTGATTAACAATAATGAACATGTTATCTATTCCAGTTGAGTCATGCTGAGTCCAGTTTATAAAAAAAATTGATATTACTTATAATAAGTAACTTTATTATTTTATAATTTTTATATTTTAAACTTAATATTACAAATATTTACACTTAAAACATGTCAAACGTCTTAATTAACAATTTAGAACATGATATCTATTTTATAGTAGCCATTTAGCATTATCTCCCATAAATTAATGATTTAATGTCTAGCTTAACATTATCTTAAAGATACAAAAATTAATTACACTTACAACATGTTAAAATGTCTTGATTGACAATAATAAACATGTTATCTAATTCAGTTTCAAGCGATCAGATGGTCAAACTAATGACACAGCTTAATATTAACTTAACAATATAAAAATTATGTACACTTACAACATGTCAAACGTCTTAATTAACAATTTAGAACATGATATCTATATTATTTAGTGCGTTTTTCCATTGTGTCAAATAAATGACTAACCTTAATACTAGCTTTAGTTTATCTTAAAAATACAAAAATTAATTACACTTACAACATGTCAAAATGTCTTAATTAACAATATTTAACATGTTATCTAATTCCACCGGTCATTGGCCTTAATTTTAAGTATTTACTTAAAACATTAACAATAATAAATACAAAAAGGGGAAACATAATTTTAGTGTTGAACTTTCCATAATTTAGCTGGTAATAAAATTAAACTATTTTGCAGTAATATTTAAATTGCTTTGAATCATAGGTAGGTAATTGTTAAACTCAAATCGTAATGTAGGATTTAAATTTTTTTTTATATAGGATTCATGATTTTAGTTTAAGTCACAGGTTAGGTTTATTTTAAATGTTGACGTCTCCAACAAAGAGTCGTAACTCAATTTTACGATTTTCTATCTATTAGGTATTACTGTTATTCCAGATTTCCAATGAAGACATAGTAACTCATTCTTATTGCATTTAACGTCTTTGATTTATGCCACCATCAGCTTCGTTGGACATACAGAAAAACATTAGCAGCACATTGAAAAATAAATTTGTAAAATTGAGTTATTTCCTTTTTTGTTGCAGACGTTGATGTGGCAGTAGTATTTCAATTTAGAATATTATTACTTAAAAAATTAATAATATTAAAAACAAGTCAGTATTCACAACAAAATTGAATATTTATATATTGAACTAGGATTTGAACATTAATACTTGTATTATTTACTATTCACTTTTTAATGGAAAACTAGTCTATTTATACTTTTAGCTTTTTATTTGTAGATCCTTAGTTTTAAAAATATTACAGAAATAATTATAAAATTCAATGGAAATCCAGATATTTTTAAAAGTAAATAATAAATACAACAATTGAGGAAATGGATTTAAGTAGAGAAAAAAGTAGAAAAATTGGAGAAGAAATGATTAAAGAGGAGGCAACACCAATATTTGTTATTTTTTTTTTAATTAACATGGAACAATTTTATCCAACAGTCAACATTTTATAAAAATATTTGAGTGAATCATTAATTTTAGTATTAAAGGCAAGTTATAATTAAGTTAAATATTGCAATAAAAAAATGTTCATAAAAAACTAGTTCTAATTTTTTACATTTACATCATTTTAACTATAAGATTTTTTCTAGACATTTAACTTTATCATTAATACTTAAAAATTCATATTAAATGAGATTTAAGTAATATAAAAATTGAACCTTGTTCCTAAACGGCATTTTTAGATGATTATTAATTAGAAAAATAAAATCAAATTGAAATAAATTAATATTAATATAAAAGAATTTTAGGTTCATAACATAGAAAATTAATATTCTTTTCATTAGTTTAGAATAATATGCTATATTTTATAATTTAATATTTATAACTATATTGTATTTAATGGAATAGGGCATGCAATAACTTGTTTATATTAACTATAGCCCCTGCTTTCAGAACTAAAAAAACTATTAGATCAAGGTACCAATTAATTACATTTAATAACTGAGATTATTATTTAATTTAATATTGAAAACTGTTAATCACGCTGAACTTTATCGGTCAGTTACAAAAACACAAGGATATCAATTACACTTAATACACAATTTGAAAGACACCATATAATTAGTAACTTATTTTAAATATTTTTGATGAATTATAATTAAAATAAGTGGGGTGGCATGTTGGCTACTACCAGTTACGCGATGTGACAATAGTTCAATAAATTTAAAAAACAATACAACCAAAGATAATATGAATACAGTAAAACCCTAACCTATAAGACAAAACTCTCTTAATAACAAGTCCCAAATAACCTATATCCCGTACATTTTAGTCTCCCTTTAAAAGAAAAATACCGAGCGATTCTGATATAAGGAGGTTTTGCTGTACATTATTCAAGATTTCAAGTGTTCAAGAAAGATATTGAGATGTGTGAAAAACAGATTCAAACATTGATACATAATATACATATTAGTGTTTAATTACCGGTTTCAATGAAATTTATCCTTATTTTAAGCATTAAAACCTAATTTTAACATGGCCAACACATCTTAATCTAGGTATATTTAATAAAATAATTAAAACTATTAAAATATATACACTTATTGCAACTTCATGTTAACCATAAGTTAATGCTGTGAAGTTGACTCTAATTCAACGACTGACTTGCTTTTACCTAGTTTTTTCTAGGATTTTTCCTTTCTAACTTAATTATTTAACTAAACCACGTCAAAATAATAAAAATTAAAACATTTTGTTCAATATTAAAATTAAATATAGTGAATTTATACCTTATACTGTTTATCATAGTTAGAATTCTGTAAGAAGATTGTTTGATTAATTATTACTTAGAAGACAATTTTGACATGGTTTATCAAATACAAATAATAACTTATTTTCAAATTATTATTATTATTTTTTTTAGTATTTATGACTTATGAGTATCGTTTAGTTTAGTACCTTACCTAACTGGTGAGGGAAATATTGGAATTTTAATAATGGGGATTAGTTAAAATAAAGTATCACAGTGTTCTTTGAAAATAAAATTTATAATAAATAAATAATAATTAATAACTAAATGAGAAATACTTAACTTGACTAAATAATATAATTTTTAATACACTTTTACCATTAATATAGTATATATTAGATTGGTCAATATTTTAACTCTTTATTATATATTTTTAAAAACAGAAATTAAGTAGTTTACCAAGAAATAAACATTAACAGTAGTAACAAAAGTAAAAATAAAAAAGGAAATCAAGGAGCAATATTATTTATCTTATTTTTAATGATAATCAGGACTCATACATTTTATAAAGAATTATATAAGACAATGATGATTTTTTACAAATGCAGCATTTGTATAATATTTGCTTCTTTTTTACTTACTTTAGCAATACACACATAAGATTGACCAGTTGGTGTCTCCAAGGACATTCGGTCTGTTGTTTACGCCAGCTATATACCGGGAAATTGTTTCGGAACAACAATGGGTAAGGCGCGTATGATGTGTTCTGTGGTAGTCTGTTGAGCAGTCATCGTCAAGGCTAACTTGCTAAAGTGCTTGTTTGAGTGTTTCCATGTGCAACGTCAGATAACAATAATCAATGTTGACAGTTATCAAAGAAAATAAATAAAATATGGATGATAGTATTATCTTGAAATAATGTATGTATTAAGATGTTGACCTGAAAACATATTCATTGATTAGATCTTGTAACAAAAAAATTATGGAAGAAATAGAATTACCTATAAACTCTTAATTTTTTTACATTGAATATTCTATTTTTGGAATAATCACTTGGTAGAATAACGGACTGACACATTAACACCGTAATCATTTGATCTACAAAATCACAAATATTTTAATTAAACGAGAAAAAAAAAATATGAATTTATAATACATTATCTTCAACATTAGTTGACCCAGTAATAGTAATATTGCTTGTTAAGTTTTTTATCTTGGTAGCACCAAAAAACAAATGTAATATGCAACATTGATTTTTTTATAGACTTTAGGGATAATAGTACAAAAAATTCACAACATTTTAATGTATATATACGATAAAAATATTGAGTTGATATTTTACACTCGCCTATCACTTTTATGCTTTCAGTAGGTTTTTAACTGATCTCCTAAGTATATTTTATAAATGTTTTTTCTTATTATTAAACGTATTTACTCACATAAAGTATAAATGTTTAAAGCTAAAACAAAATATGTCAGGCTTCATTTATTAAATTATATAACCAAATATATAAAAATGATATATTTTACTTTCTAGAAAGATAATTTTAAAGAAATGTACATGACATAATAAACCAACTTCAACAATTACATTATCAAGGTTTTAATTTATTATTACAGGAAAATAATTTACCACCAACTAAACGTCCTAACATATATTTAAATAAGTAAGAAGCTGGGTAGTGGAACGAAAATTATTCAATACTTTCTTAAAAAAATTGAGTTTAATTAGTTATAAACACCATTGTTTTGTTACAGATTAAATGGAGAACTATACGAGTAGTAAGTATAAGTTTATAATTTAAGCTGTTAGCATAATTTACCACCAACTAAACGTCCTTAAATAAAATGTTATAAAGGAAGCTGGGTAGTGGAAACAAAATTGTAGTAACAAAACTATAGTAGACTTGATTAGGAATTAATTAACCATCCAATAGTACCTACATCCAAATAAAGAATAGTTAGGTATATAATAGCGCGTCAATTATCTGCACTACAAAATTTAATGAATATATAACAGTCTCACTTTACACAGATAATCTTAAATCAGTAAATAATTACAAAATATCTATCTACACTTTACATACGCATTAGCTTAAATTTAAATTCAGGTTCTTTGTATGTTTGTTTGATTACCCAAACTCCATTCAATCCTAAAAAGAGTGAATAATTTAAATATGATGATTTCACCAGTTATCAAACTTTAAGCTTATAATATTACTTGTGTCCATACTACATTGGATTTTTAATAGATCATGTTTAGCTCCGTTAGTTTAAAAATTAGTAACCTCTTATTTTTTAAAAGGTAAAATTAAAATATAAAAAGCCTATGACATTGCATAGATAATATTACGATTAAATTTTATAAGAGGTCAATTCACAACTTTTAAAGTAACGGAGCTAAACGTGATCTGCCGAGTGTAAAATTCGCTATGTTATGCACTTGTAAGACGAAGACAACAAATGTTGGTATGATGTCCTCTTAATATTAAAAATAATGACACAGTTTGTTCAGCTAAAAATACATTTGCTATGTTGCGCGTGGGTCAGAGAGAGAAAACAAAGTGCATAAAATCCTCTTAACAATAATACTATTCTTATAAAAATTATTAATATTAAAAGTAAATTGCATTTTTACAATATATAGATATAACTAAAAAAAATTAATTTTACATCAGACATTACAGCAGTTTTCCGCAGCAGATCTTTTAACAGATAAACTCAGAAGAGGGAGCCTGTTTAAGTCATCATTGAGAAGTTGAAGTTAAGTTAATGTTTTATAGTTTATAGGGGTAAATTGAACACTGCTTGGTAAATAATTATTTGATAACTCAGAAAATGGTTAGTTCTGCATTATTAAATTATGGGTTCTCTCAGATGAGGGAGCCTGAAATTTTCATCACAGTAAATTTTATCTGTTCTAAGAAATAAATATAAGACTTAACCAATTGTTCTACATTCACTCAGAAAAAATTGGTTGAGATTCTGCATTATTTAATTTTGGGTTCTCTCAGATGAGGGAGCCTGAAATTTTCATCATAGTAAATTGTATTCTAAATATAAAGATACCTATGAATATTTAAAGAAGTGAACAATTGGTTAACAATAATTTAGTGGTTTACTCAGAAAAGTGGGAATTTCTGCATTATATAATTTTTGGGTTCTCTCAGATGAGGGAGCCTGAAATTTTCATCATAGTAAACTGTTTTTTTAATATTAAAAAAAGCATATAAAATATGAAAACATAATATTTGTAATTGTGGGTACTATATTATCAGCTAGAATGCTGAAAACAACTAATGCCATATTATAAATTAGCCAAGAACTTAGTTTATGACTGAAATAAGATTAAAATTCTCAAGGAAAACAAAAAATTGTACTTAATGAATAATATAACATTTTACAATACAGTAGTGCACATTAAATAATACTTATTATTTCAACACTAATATTGATATACTCACTCAAATATGAAAACCCTATCCAGGGTATTAAAGAAGACGGTTATGCATGTACATTTCTTCATCTATCCAAACTACTGTTACTATGTGATACATTGACATTTTTCGCATTAAAGAACCAACTAAAAATCAAACCAAACATCACAACTATTAAATCCAAGCATGATACATACTATATTTGATAATACTTAAATTATTAAATATCATTAAAACCTTCAAAATAATCTATAGATTAGTAATAGGTATATTATTAAGGTTTTGAATGATGCGGTTTTGGTAGTACCTACATTCATATGAATTTAAGGTATGATAAGTGATTGTTATTGAAACTTAATGGAGCACACAACAAAAAATATTTAAATACCAATCTACTCAGCTCATCTAAACTTTACTCATTCAAAAAAGTTAAAAAAAAAATGTTGAGGATATATTTTTTTAACAACTAGACAACGTAAAATCTTTTTTTTCAAAAACATTTATTTTTATTGAAATATTGAGTGTTCTATGATAAAAGATACACCCTGTGTGCATTAATAATAAAATTGTTATCAAAAATTATATTGAGATTATAATCGTTATAAATTACCTATAAATCTTACAGATATCTGGAGCTACTAGGTTAATTAAAATTAAAATAAGGAATAAATTAAATTAGTTGAATTGTATAATTAGGATACAAATTAGATACAATCTCTGGCACAATTTTATCATGATTTAATTACATTAACCTGAAAATTGTTATGGCTAATTCAATTTCTTGTTATTTTGATACTATACTCATTTGTCTACATGATAAATATGCTGTGAATGGAATGTATGTCAATATTTAAAATTATGAAGCTCAGCAACAATTATTGTGCTGCTTAATACTCACATATAACTTAATTATTAAAATTGAGTGCCTAAATAAAATTTTGTTGGTAAGACGTATGCAGAATAGTTTTGAATTATTTTGTGTCATTTGCAGCACAAAGTTTGATCATTGTACATGCTACAAAATAATGGTATTACTAAATGAAAACTATAAATGGTCATGGATTTGTTAGAGCATCGTTTAGTGTCGCATAAAGCAATAGAATTTTCAGTGACGATATATAATACGCTGTGTCTAGAGCACCGGGCGCAGCGGTCACACTGTAGAGCAATGTTGCCATTTAGCATTGGGCGCCTAATTCAAATATATAATAATAGTTATTTTATTAGGGAAGCTTCAATTGTTTATTTGGCCTTTACTAACCTTTATAAGTATCTTTCCCTTAAATTGTATAACCTCATGACAAGTACCTATACGAGTTTATTCACAGTTTTTTTCACCTTTTCAGTTTTCAAAGTGTGTTTTTTAAGTTTGTTATAATATAAGTATGAAACTCCTAGACACTTTTTAATCGTTTGAGGAATTTAAAGTTGTTTTGAGGTCTACAAAGACACAAATTATGTCGATTATTTTGTAAAAGACTGTAAGACATTGGCCTCAATAAATGCTAAATATCCAAATGGAAAAATGGTTACAGCATTAAGTAAATTAAAGTATTATTATATTAAGTTTTGTTGTGTGCATGGAGGTAGCTACAAAAAAAAAAATACACTTGACTAACGCTTAACACCGTAAGTAGATTTATTTTATATAACTAAGTTTTAAAAGTCAAGATTCAAAATATTAAAATTGTTTAAGTACAATGCACCAAGGATGCGAAGCTGGAATTTATTTGAGAGCTTCAGACGATGGTAAATCACTTGTAATCACCAAAATGACAGAACTTCACAATCATGAAATTTCCCGGGTGTTATACAATCATCTCCCTATTCAAATGAAAATCACACCTGCAAATAAGGCTATTATATTAGAGCTGATGGACCTGAAGGCCAATAGAAAAATGATACAAAATAAGATAATGAATGATAGTGGCAAAATTATAACTTTGAAAGACTTGTCAAACATCCGTACTACAGCCAGTAAGAAAAAAATTATAATTTAATTTAGTGATTTTTAGGTGGTATAAACTTAGGTGATATTTCTATAAATACTTTTTTTTTTTTTGAAGGAAAACATGATTCAAACAATAACTTAGTTGAAGTTATAAATAAATTGAAGACCAAACATTCGTACCGTTGAAGTTTCAACAGATGAGGCAAATAACTTTAATGGAATTTTCATTCAAGACCGATTTATGGCTGAATCATTCCATGCATTTCCTGAAGTAATATTTTATTACATTTTACTACAAAATTATATAATATCCAGTCTATCCACTATATACTAAGAATTTTCCAATAATGGTTTTAAAGGTAGTTTTTGCTGATGCTACATACAAATTAATTGACTTAAGACTACCGGTATATGTATTGATGACGGAGGATGGAAACGGCCAAAGCGAAATAGCAGCAATTGGCCTATTAGTTAATGAGGAAGAACAAACATTGCGCTGGTTTTTTGAAACTTTTAAAAAACATAATCCAATTTTAGGTATTAAATTACTCGGGTATACGTAACGGACAAAGACATGAAAAAAAGAAAAGTAATTAAGCAAGTCTTCCCTGAAGTTTCATACATTAAGAACAATTATTACTTGTGACAAACGTAACGTCACTCCTGATTAAAGGGATAGTGCAAAAGAAAATTATTCAAAATCTAGTATACTGCAAGTCAGAATTGGAATATGAAAATGTATACCAACACTTTCAGGATGTAGCACCAGAAACTGTTATTGAGTATTACAATAAAAACTGGCATGGAATACAGGATGAATGGGTTATAGGCATGAAGTACATGACCGGAAATTTTCTAAACAAAACAAATAAAAGATTAGAAAGTTTCAATGGTAAACTTAAATCTGTTATTTTATGTTTTTCCACTTTAGAAGATTTTGTGGATAAATTATTTATTGTTTTAAGCTGCGTTAGGTTAGAAAGAGATAAGAATGCTGTAAAATTAGTCCAGAAACAGCATATTCAGATGCCACAAATTCCTGAACTTCAAAACTATTATACTCTCTTATGCATTTAGTTTTTGAAAAAAACAATTTGCGTATGAAGACAAAAGTAATTCTCTTCAAATTACAAATGATTA
Organism: Metopolophium dirhodum; assembly: GCF_019925205.1. Lineage (NCBI taxonomy): Eukaryota > Metazoa > Arthropoda > Insecta > Hemiptera > Aphididae > Metopolophium > Metopolophium dirhodum. Next base: position 15,631,325 of record NC_083567.1, read on the forward strand.
CACCGGCAATTGTATTTTTTATAATTCCATGACATCATATCTTAAAATTTTGAAATCTATCACTGACACCTTTGTTTGATGCTGATTTATGTGATAAAAGATGGACGAGACTATTATTACAAAAATCAAAGAGTGTTTAAAAATGTTGAGGTCGTTCACTGTGATGGCAATACAACAGTTAGTACACTATCACAGAAAAAAAATAAAAGTCCCATCACCTCATGAGAAGTTTCACAAGGCGTCAATAATAGGAGCAAAGATTGCTGACCTAGTTTTGAGATCGTCAAATATTCACTACCACCGAAAAATCAAACAGTTGGAATTTGTTTTTGACACTTGGTTAAAAGGGCAAGAATTAATATTACATATATTGGGTAATTTAATATTAATAATCTTTATAAAATTTTATCATTAGATACTAAATTACTATATAGGTGCAGATGATGAAGTTATAGATGTGGTTGAAGAAGAATATGCTGTGTAAACAAAGATGTTGTGGATGCTGATGAAGGTAACTTTGAAGTCATTGAAGATAGAGTTGTGATTGAAGATATTGTGTCAGTAGAAAAATGTGATGTATTTGTAAAAGGTAAAAAATCATTAATAATCAACATAATATAATATGTGTTCATTATAGGCATATATAGGTACAGATGTCATTTATGTCATGGAAAATATACATGTCACCTCGAAATTGTCTAACAGTCAGAGTAATTATTTTGCAAACAGAGAAACAGATGTTTATACAAATACTTAAGTACTTAAACTGTTTAGGTATAAAATCAATTATCTTACCTACTAAAGTAAGAACATGTGGTAGGACAAAAGGGGCAATTATGACATCAATCGGCCTTCCTAAAAGGCTTAGAACTGGAAGAGCATTAGCTCAAAAAACTGACACAAAAACTAAAAAGATTGGAAATAGGGTTATAGCTGTCAATTCAGATGAACCAATCTATTGTCTTTGTAATCAGATTTCATACGGAGAGATGATATGTTGCGATAATGATTTATGACCAGTAGAATGGTTTCATTTTTCTTGTGTTTCATTATCAACAAAACCAAAAGGTAAATGGTTTTTCCCCAAGTGTCGAGGAGATCGTCCAAATCAAATGAAGCCTAAAGCGCAGTTTCTCAAGAAACTATACAATAAAGAAAAACAGGATAAAGCTTAAGATTTTGTATTTTAACTATTAACTCACCATATTATATTATTAATATTTATTATACGACTATCGGTTATCGTATAGCCGATTAAATTCTGTGCATTATCATATTTTTATGTATATTTACAGTGTGACCCGGTGCTCTAGACACAGCGTATATAATATGTATGTATATTTTAAAGAACTAGGTAGGAAAGATACCTCACAATTATTTTTTAACGACAAATTAAAGAATAAATAATACATAATATTAATGCTCGTATTAATGTATTAATATTTAAGATACATACATATATTATTTTATTAATAGGTATGAAATTATAATAAATTTCTGGAATTTAAATGTTTCCAAAGTTGCAGTACTACTTTGTTAGATTGTACAAAATGGTAGTTACGATAATTTGGAAATTATTTTACCACTCACTAAACGTCCTCAACTAGTAAGGTACTAAGCGGGAAGCTGGGGAGTGGACTATTCCTTTACATAATATTCATATAAAAAAACATACATACTATGTTCATAATAAGAAACATACTCAGCAGCAACCAGTTAACACCCATTTGTCGTCTCCGCCCCCGTTAAATTATCTGTATACACTATACCTGCAGTGTATTGACATTTGACACTCACCTACACACAAGTTGGCCGCCAAATATGTTTCTTAACTTGAACAGAGTATAGGTAGATAGAAATTAATTTGTCATAGATCCTAAATCATTGTGCCATAAGTACATAGATATATTGAATACATTCATTATTAAGTATAGGGACCTATACCTATTTAATTCATCGTATGAATGTAAATGTTTCCAAAATTGCAGTACTACTTTTAAGGTAAAAATAGTAGTTACAATAATTTGGAAATTATTTTACCACTCACTAAACGTCCTCGACTAGTAAATAACTTAGTGGGAAGCTGGGGAGTGGGTAATTTTTTAACTCCAGCAATTAAATAGGTACTAATAGATATAAAGATATTTATTAAACCTTGTTTGACATCAATTATAAATTATTATACATCAATACATTGAACATATTGATTGGTAAGTAACTATACCTACTTAATTTATCTCATTAACATAAATGTTTCCAAAATTGCAGTACTATTTTGTTACTAAGTACAAAATAGTAGTTACGATAATTTGGAAATTATTTTACCACTCACTAAACGTCCTCAACTAGTAAGTAACTTGGTGGGAAGCTGGGGAGTGGACAGTTTCTCTACATAATTAAATAGGTACCTATGTGATATTTGACGACCTTACTTAATAAAATTCATTAATATAAATGTTTCCTAACTTGCAATACGACCTTGTTATGTTGAACAAAACAGTAGTTACGATAGTTCGGAAATTTGTTTACCACTCACTAAACGTCCTCTACTAGTAAGCAACTTAGCGGGAAGCTGGGGAGTGGACGATTTCCTAGGATGAATAAATATGTTGAATACACAGAGGTGTTCCCATAGGGTATACTACATATACGCCGTATACTCTCAAGATATTTTGTGAAAACTATGGGTATACTGCGTATACTCTCAAATTATATACAAAAGTAAAAAAAAAAACTGGTTTTGGTTACTCAGAAAATGCTAGACAACTGGATTGCTTTTGCCAGTGACGGAGCAAGTGTAATGACGGGTAAGAAAGCTGGAGTTGCTACTAAACTACGCGAAAAAATTCCGAATCTATTTACCTGGCATTGTTTATGTCATCGCCTCGAACTCTCAGTACATGACGTAATAAAAGATTGTACTGGAGTCTCTCGTTTCCAAAGTCTAATGGACAAACTCTACGCTTACTATCATCAAAGTCCTAAAAATTCAATGGGTTTAGATAAATCTTGTGTTGAAGTAGGCATTGAAATGAAAAAAATAGGTCGTGTTTTGAATGTACGCTGGTCTGCAAGCAGTTTTTGAACTATAAAAGCCATATGGAATAATTATCCGGGAATATATTTACATGTTAGTAAAACACATGATGCGACATCAAACGGCATAAAAAAAAAAATTAGAATCCTCTTCTTTTTTGGAGGAACTTGGACTTTTTTACGATGTTCTTTCTGAGCTTGCAATGTTATCTTGTATATTACAGTCCAGAAAAACAACTCTAATGCGTGCCCAGTCGGAGATAAATAGAACGATTAGAATTTTAGAAAGTCTGAAAGCTGAACCTGGGGAAAAAGAAAAGGAAATTATAGAAGCTATTCAGAAAGGAATTAACAAAGGTGTCAATATTACAATGACAAAATCAGGAGGGATTAACAGGTTACAATTTTTGCAAAATTTAGTAGACAGAATGCGTCAACGCTTATTTGATGACTCAAAAAATAAAACAATGCTAGAAGACATTCAGGTAAAGAAAAAAACTATTATTTTGATAATTTATTTCAATATTTTGATTATTTAAACAGAATAAATGAATATTTTAATAAATCGTCTTTTATTTTATAGGTAATTGATGAAGTGTTCAAAGTAGCAACTAATGATGCAAAGGGAGAAGATGAAGTTAAAAGAGTATCACGGACATTAGGTTTTTCTGAATTTGAAAGTGTAGTTGACTTCCGTTCAAGAAATGTTTTTTCTAGTTTCATGAAAGCATTAAATATACTCCCAACTTCAACAGCTGATTGTGAACGAGGGTTTTCCGATATGAATTTGACAATAACTGATTTAAGGACTAGATTAAACATTGAAAATGTGTCAGATTTGATGTTCATCTCTATCAATGGCCCTTCAGTTGCAGATTTTAATCCTAGACCTTATATTAAAATTTGGTTAAGAGATCACCGTTCTGCCGTTTCCACTCCTAGAGGTAAAGAAAGAAAAGAAATAGACGACGAAAATAAGATGCAGAAATTATTTTTTAACAATTTATTTAATTAAATTTTTTAGTATTTGTATATTTTCATATTTTATTGACTTATAAAGGTAATTTCAAGCTTTTTTTAAAAGTTTGATTTTTTTTTCATATTTTTAACACATCCTTTATAATTATAGACCACAGTAAAAATATTTGTATATTATTAAATATTCATGTTTATTACTAAATCATGGATCTTCACCTCGACTAGTCTTAGTATACTCTCAAAAAAAATATTGGGAACACCTCTGTGAATACACATAAACAGAAATTAATTTTACAATGAATATCAATTATCAAATACTCAATATATGAACTAATTTAAAATCATCTCATGAATGTACATATTTCTAAAGTATGAATCGGGTATACCTATAATAAACCTCGTGTAGAAAAAATAAATTTGTTCACAAATACAATAGAGTAATATTTACTCTAATGACAAATACACAATCAGGAGGAATAACCTGAAAGTAAAACCGACAACAAACCAATGGCCTAACACGAGGCGGATAGCCAAACCACTGATCAATCGCTAGAAGACGGGACGAAATGGGCAAACAAACCACGAGGTGTATCGAGTCACAAAATAGAAATACACGACAGCCAGCTGTTTATCGATTATTCGGTAACCGCCGATGGAATAACGGATTGATCGTGATGAAACTACAGAAAGAGCGTTCGATCGAAAAGAAAACTTGGAGTTTGGGCTTAAACGAGGGCCGCCTCTTGCACGAGTACCGATTTAAGGTTATGAATCAACATTGTCTCCGGACCACAATACTTACGTTGTTTTTCGTCGAGGCGGTGGCCGGGCGTCATGTTGCTACTGCCAGGCTGTGCTAATGAGTGAGCGGTGGCCGTACCGTCGTAGATGAATGTGTGCCCACTGCCCGTCAGTCGGGGGACAATGGACATTCGAGATGGCGGGCCACGCGTCGCGATCGCAAATATGAATTGCGCAATCGACGGATGGATGAGTGCTGTGGACAGTGATGTCTTGGCGCCGGAGCCAACGATCAGCAGTTAGGAAGAAAACCAAGCAATCCGAAACCGCGAACCGACAGGGCGACAGACAAGTCCATTGCCCGCGGTCCGCGGCCGAGCCGATCGGCGTGCAGTAAACAACAGCAGAGTCCACAGGCAGTAGAACGACAGAATTAAAATGAGTAAAATAATGCAAATCGCAGGTCGTGGGGTGAGGTCTACCACATTAGTACAGACTGCAGTGCTTCCACATGACACATAACTCCTAATAAGTGGTAACACTCCTACGCAATTCATAGCAATTACACCAACCGTGCCCAGATCATGAACAGTTTGACCATCACACTCGCCGTTGTTCTGAAGGGTTCACTGTATTTCATGTTCCACAATATTATTCGTTCTCAACGAGATGTTTATTTATGTACTACTAATTACTATACTATAGAACCTACATTATATAATATATACATCTCGATGTTCGTACATGTTGGCTTCTCCCATAGGATAATATCACGATGTAGAGAAGATACATCTTCTCTACATCATGGGTAATATAATAATCACGTACCGTGATAATCGTACTTCATAGCATATGAAATTTGCGGAGTAGTGGACAAACATTTTGCGGGGTAACCCCGTAACTCAACACTCCGCCATTCAAAACTTTAAATACTTATAACTCATAAACTACTCGTTCTGAATTCTATTTTTATGTATCAAAATACTTAGAAAAATATTCTGCTTTGGAATATGAAATTATAATTCTATGTTGTCATTCTGAAAAGTCAAAAACTTAAAAATATATAAGGATAAAAAATATTTAAAAATATGATTTTTTAATAACAACGTTGTTTTTTAACAACTTTAAACAATGTAAAAAAATATTTTCAAAATTATTTATACTTTTTGAAATAATGAGTTTCAAGGTAAAAGAATCACCTTGTATAAAGTCAATTTAGGGGCCTGCATCATGTTGTCTTTTTGTTTGTATTTTGTAATTGATAATATTTTGGTGGGAACTCATTATATACAAGTTGTGTTTATTTCAATTTAATACACAATGCATAAGAAGGCCCCCCCCAATCTCATTTTTAAAAAGTGAAATATGGGTAAACCAATACCTGTGTAAGGTATATATATTAATATTTGAAAATAAATAATTATATAATTTCATATTTATTACTAATGTATACTATGAATTATAATCATAGTCTTTGACTATGATTTTTACTTTTATCTATAATTTTGAAGTAAATAAAATACATTTTAAACATAGGATGTTACCAGTTTACCACAAATAAGGAATTTTTGTAAGTTATTTAATAAAATGAAAAAAACACTATTATAGTTTCTAAGTATGTATTTATTTATTGGTTTTATAATATTAAATCTAGATGTTTATGCAACAAAATACATTTTATGATAAACCTAAAAATGAATCAAAAGATTCTAAAAACCATTAAAAAATGGAATGAAATTAATATAAATTATATTGTTTATTCTTAGTAGTATTAATTAATATAGCAACTATATCGTTCTAAAATAATATTACTACATTCTTCAATTGAATGTGTTTATTTATTCTTCAACTGCAGTTGAAGCTGTATTTAAAATAACCTCAAAAGAAAATGGTGCAAATGCATAACCGAGTCCTTTGTAAAATTTGCTCTGGAACTCGACCCTAAAAATACATTAAAATTACATTATTGTTTCTATGTAAATTAATGAACTACCAATGTTGAAAATAAATTATATAATATTTAGAAATAAAAGGATAAAAACATCTTCAAGTGAGGCATTTTAGATGTCACTCAATTAATTATGTAATAATTTTCATACATTTTTTTTTTATGTAGTAAAAACAATGAAATTACCAATGCAAACGAAGTGTATGCAAAAATGCAGAAAGACCTTCCATCAGTACAAGAATGCCAACTGTTAAGATTGCCCAAAAACCAAAGACAAACCATAACCAAACTCCACCTATCCATGAATTCAATATCAGACCTTTGGTCATTACCATACTCCATAACACTTCAGATAATTCTAAAAATATTATAAAAATAAATTGAGTTAATATACAATTATAAAATGAACAGTGAATGATACAAATAACTATGTATAACTTACGTGCGTGAGCTAAAGAAAGAGCCCATAAGCGAAGGTATGATGCTGTATGACTCACAGATCCAAGTACATATTCAATAGTATGAATGCCTTGATGAATAAAAAGTTCACCAATCTCATTTTCATCATGGCCACCAGCTGGTGGTGGTGGTGGTTGTTGAACTACTCGGCCAGCACCTTCTGCATCACCATTTTCAGTTGTTGCATGGCCATTAACCAACTGTACATAAATTAAATATATTTTTTTTTTAATGTTTGTAAATATTTATATTTTTCATGTTATTTAATATTGTAAATAATTTACTTGTACATGTTTTTCTTTCTGTTGACGCATAATATATATTGGTTTGGCAAGTAACATAATCGGTACACACAAAAGTGCTACTATGACTAAAAACTTTTGTACAGCACCCTGAAGAAAATATTAAATATTTACTAAAATAGTTGCAATATTCACCCAAACTTTAAATAATGTAATTTTTATTTTACACATTTAATAATAAAGCATTAAGGAATTTAGTTACCTGTCCAGAAAACATGTAAACTGTGTTACAATTTTCTAATGCAACAGCATCTTTGAATAACACCATATTAATAAATGTAATTAAAATGGATGGTGCACACGCAGGACTATCGGCAAACTCTATAAACATTTTTAATTATAAGTAGATTATTTATAAAAATAATTTAATAATATCTATTACCTATTGATAAATATTAAGACACATACCATTTTGTGGTCCATATGATACCCATTTAATAAACATCAACAAAACCATATAAAAGAATAGGAATACCAAGAATATAACTTGTGGAATGAAATCACAATAAATGGAAAGCCGATCTTTAAAATATCTGAAAATTGAATTGTTTATATAATATTACATAATTCAACTATTTGGAAGTGTTAATCATTATAAAAAAAAAAAACCCTTACCTATAATTGTACAAACTTAGGCTAACACCACTCAACATGTGTAATACACCAATTATAATGGAAATTTTCATTTTATATGCATTTAAAAACACAATTTTGTTTAATGCCAACTACAAATAGAACAATAAATATTAATTTTAATATTGAACAAATAAATTGCAGACTAATTGTTTAAGTTTTGAAAACATATCATAAATGTTTACCTGCCATACGGGGTCAAGTCCTACAGGATATGGGACTTGATCATAATCTGATGATAAGGAAGGATTGATCTGTAAATCTTTATTATTCATTACAGTTGATTCATTGTAATTTGTATGCCAATGAGATCCAAACAAATTGAGAGATTTGGAAAATATATCATTGTATATAAAACCAGTATACATAGAAAAAAGACCCATGAGTAATATTATGTAACGTCCAGCAAAAAATATATTCCATACCTATAATAAATAATATTAAATTATAATTTTAAAAATTCAATTTTTTATGTATGTATGGTGTATAATTATATACTTCATTGTCAGTCTTTTTTGCAGCTAATGGTTTTTCTCGTAGTACTAAAAATCCAGCAAACAAAAACATCAAACATCCGTGACCAAGATCTCCAAACATCACAGCAAACAAGAATGGAAAACTGATTATAGTATATGGTGCTAAAATAAAATAAAAAATAAAAATAATAACATAAGTGGCATCATACTTAAGTTGAAATATTTAATATTATGAATTTTACTAGGATTTATTTCTCTGTAACTGGCAATTCCATAAGCATCAACTAAGTTTTGGAAAGCACTTGTAAACTTATTTGTTCTGTTATAAGTTGGTGGATCTTCAAATGTGTCCATTCTATTTAATATAGGTGGTACAGAACTACCACTACGTTCCTATTAAAATTAGAAATTAAAAATTAAATGTTACATTTCACAATAATTTTTATTATGACTTACAGTTCCTCTACGTAAAGCCAATTGTATAGTTTCAATATCAAGTAAAGGTACCCAACATTCAGCTATTAAACATTTCTGTGTGACATCCAAATTAAATAAATTTAATGTATGATAAATTGCTTTGATCTTAACAACTTTAATAAACCAATTTTTTATATTTTTGGCTGCAGCAACAAGCACACGGTGACGATGGTCTTGTGTTTGGCCCAATACCTTTAATAAAGAAATACATTTTATCCTTAAATGTTGACATGTAACTTAAAAATAACATACAGTATTTAAATCTTCAATTCGTGTCATAACACCCATAGCCATTTCACGGCGTTGTGATGGAGCTTCAGGACAAGGGTATAATGTAGCACGAAATCCTTCACATATTTTACGCACTCGAGACTTCAGTTGATCTCCTTGGAAGAATATTATAAAAACTGATTTGTGAACTTGGTCTCCCTAAAATAAATCATAATCATTTTTATAAACAATGTATACAATTTATTGTTTGACAAAAACTTCATTTGTAAAAATGAAATGAAAGAACAATATTATTTTTAGATTTTGAGCGGAGTGATAAATGTATTAATTTTAAAATAATGTACATCAAACATCAGCTTATAGAGTAATAAAAATGCTTAAATCTTAATATTTATTATAGTTCATGGTAGCAAAGTGGATCTAGATAGAACTTTAAATATAAAATAAAACTAGGGAAAAACAGTGCAGCGCCGCCTAAGTGGGGACTGCGTCTGACCGTCGCGGAACCAAAATTGGTCATCGTCTTATTTTGAACAGAGTATGGGTAGAATCAACACCAACTGTACAACAAAGCGTTTCCCTACTTCATCGATTTATTTTAAATTTTAAATGTAAATCTATCATTTGTATTATATATTCAAAAACAATTATATAATTTATACAATTTTTAAAAATGATTTCACTAAAAATATAAATTATTATTGATAAATATTATATACTATTATTTATTATTCATCATAATTCATTCTTACGGTTGATGGGTCTTCCAACGGAGTTTCAATTTCTGCTTGTCTCAAAAATACATTTCCACGACATGCACGCCATAACATTCGCTCAAATGCAGGAATTCTTTCACGTAGTATGACTCCAGCTACAAATCTTTAGTTTTAAAATAAAGCATTAGTTTATGAAACATTTTCCAACAATCATATTAAAGCATTGAAGACAAAACCATATTAGCCAGACTATTAAAATTGTAAGTAAATAAAACTAAGATTGTGGTGGAATGATCAATGTAATATTCTCCCGTTTACCAATGTCTGCGCTGGACCTGCAATTCTTCCATGTATTCCACTCACCAATTCAGAAATGATAGATTATTAGAGCGTTTATGAAATAATTCAAATTAATTATTAAAAATAATTTATCAAACTCTCACAGCAAAACATAAATGCCCTTAGTACAAGCATGTTTAAAAATAAATATTATATATATATATATTTTATATCTAGATAATATAAATTTAATTTAATCATAATTATGTTTTGTAAATATCCAATGTGTAGTTGTGTATATAAATAATAATATCAATATAGATACATACCCCAATTGCACTGGGCCAGCGTTGACTTGACGTGCTATTGAGTCATCACTAATTAGAGCTCGCGTCATCGATTCTGTTGGGTGCAAACCACCCTCTTGCTATTGTACACCACACACACACACACACATATGGTCGTAAAATTTGAATAAATGTTTGATTTTTAAGATTATTTAAAAAATGTATTAAATTATAAATTATCTTTTTGGTATTTATTTGAGGCCAATACATTATATTATATGAACATTTCTTTGACAATTAATATAAAAATCAATTTTAGTTTGATGAAGTATTATTTTATCATTTAAAAGTAAATATTTATGATTGATTAAATTTATGTATGCTCAATTTATAAATAAACAGTTCTTTCTTACCTAGTGTTCTATATAAATATTATTTATTTTTAATTGAATATCTGGTTTTTGTTTTTATTTTTATCTCATAACTTTTTTATATAAAATATTTATTATGAAGGAAATAAACTAATTTTGTTTTGCAATGATTTTATAAGTGTAAAAGCAAAGCAGTGATGTACAAGCACCGTTTATGAAACCCATATTATTTTTAACATTCCATAACAATTGAACCACAAACCAGTGTTATTTATTATTAATATTTAAATAATTGTATTAATCAATTAGACAAGCATGTATAGAAAAATTAAATATCCAGCCCAAAACTGTTGTATATAATTTACAATTCAAAAGAAAAAAACCATAGTTGACAATTTACAACATAATCCACCAATAAAAATTTAAAACATTAAAAATATTAAGTTCAACAACAGTTTTAGACCAGGAAACCCAGGTCCAGTAATACTATACGAGAATGAAAAATAGGCAGCTATTGGGTGTTTACATCCCAGTACCAATATGTATCTTATTTTAAAATATCCTCCACCACAATCTTATTTACAAACTAACACAATGCAATAAATTATGCTTTAATGATATTCGTGGTTAGTAAAAAATACATTCACAATATTATTGATAAACATAATATTAAATTGCCACTCAGTTTAGAACTGTGATTCCCATTCACATTATAATACACATTAAATAATTTTTAAATGTGATTGATTCATCGATAGTATACTAAGTACATTGAAAATATAGTAATTACAATTAATTTTATAAGTTATCAGTTATTCTTGAATAATTTTTATGAATACATCACAAAATAAAAGTACAAACAAGTAAAAACTTACTTATAGATAAATGCTGCTTTAAAACACACTTATATATTTTTTAAAAATGTAATCCTATAATATATTTTACAAACAGCAAGTATTTGAGAATTGATTAATAGGATAATAGACAATCAGAAAATATATTTACAATGCCTATTAGTGTAAAAAATTATTTCTTATCATATGTATAATATAATAAGATATACATATTGTAATCTATAGTAGCGGGTTTAAAACCAGTTTATAACTAGCTAGGTAATGTGTTGGTTTTTCATTTTCCAGCACCAACCATGACCAAAATCACAGAATTAAATATAAAATGAAACTGAATAGTTCAAAAAACCGTTCACACAAAAACCTACACAAAATTAATATGGGATTGAATGAGGGTTTCAACCAGTGTTAGTACTGTCATAATAGCATCGGTAATTACTAATTGCCAATTGTAAACTGGTATTTAAACTCTTGATTTTGGCCAGTTATGGTGTCAGAAAATGAAAGTATTATCCAGCTAGTTATAAGCAGATTTTAAAAAACTAGTTTTAAGCATTGCTATAACTTTCAATAAGTTCAACAAAAAAAAAACAAATTAAAACAATTTGAATGAAAAAACTAAATCAAATCTATTACAAAAATTGTATTGGAAATTTTCTGATAGTGACTTTTCAACTAGTAAGGATAATACAAGTATTAATTAAGTCGTTTTTATGAAAAACATACACGACAAGTATTAAATATCAAGAAAATTCACAAAATGTTAAATCAGAACGAGTCAATAAACACACAAGATCGTAATAACACATTTAGAGAATCTACCTAAAATAGTAGTTCCCAACCTTTTCTGGTTCAAATTTTGACTCTGATTTTTTCAATATTTTTGAACCCCAGTTTAACAATCGAGCCGAATACCTAAATAATAGTATATTTATAATCCCACAGATTACATGATTGCATTGGATAGAATATCAAAGCATATAGCAATTAAAACCAATACTACATATGAAAATATTGTAAAACCGTACCCTAGTTTGAGGGCTTGACCGCCGGCGCGAAGTCCTTCTTCACCTAGCAGTGTCACTTGCTCGTCCTCCCGATTTGGGTCAGCCATCTGCGAAGCAACCGCGGTACCCACTTGCTGTTCAGTCTGGCAACACATACACACACGCGCGCGCATAGGGACGACATACGGACATACACCACCCCACCAGACAAATATTTTTGTTATAGTAAGTATATGATGAAAATGATTGTATGAAAAAGCAAGCATCAAAAAATATTATACATTACATTATCATATTTTTGAATAAATAATATAACTATTGGTTTTATAAAAATGTTATAAATAAGGTTAAAAATATATGAAACTGTGTCAAATCAATGTAATAGAATTTTACAGTATAATAAAATTTAATGCTTACCAGTAATAAAAATTAAGCAAATAAAATAAGAAGCTTAACTAAATAATAGTAAAAAAATTATCAATAAAATAATTAAAGCAGAAACTTTGTATTTCAAGTTTTACTTTATACAATAGTGTAAACAAATGCTATAAAAGTGATAGTTGAAAATAAATATAATTTGTTTAATGGTTTTATAAAATAATTTGAAAAGCTCAAAATGGATTCTTATCATTAAAATATATTTATTTTCACAACGACTAAACAATATACTTCTATTATTTAAGTTTAATTTTTATAATTAACTTATATTACCCACGCCAAAATATGCATGCTTTAAATGACAATTATCTTGCCATGTTGACACAATATTTTTATATAATTAATTATTTCATGAGATGTCATGTATTGCTATAACATGCATGTAAGTATAGGATTGACAAATTAAAAATGTTATTAATGAAGATTCATTTTTAAATTTAATAACATAAAAATAATGAAGTTTTTTAAACTTGATAATATAAACCCCATCATCATTGATATAAAAATAAACGATATTATTAATACTTAGCTATATGAAATACAAAAATAATGATATATACCAAAATTAAAATGATCAATAAAATATATATATAACATTTTTAATATACTAGTCAACATCGCCAAACAAAAGTTTATTATATTTACAATACTCAGGCAACACACCACTATTTATTTACTTATTTTTTTTTTTAACTAGATAATACTTCTTCATCACAGAATAACATTTATTCTGTTATTATACCTCCACCGTCGGTTTTTAAATTTCTTATCATTTCACAATATTGATAAAATGAATAAAAAAATAAATATCGAGCAATAAATTATTTCATTGGTGATATAGTTAAAAGAGAGAATGAGAGTGCAGTTATGTTAACTGAACAGAAGATGCAAACATGCAAATGATAAGCAGTATAATATAGTTTATAATATACCTAATATAAATACTATTTAAAATATATAATTGTTTAATAACAAATTTTAGAAGATTGATAAATGTATCCTTCAATACAAATTAAATAATGGACTGGGAGAATAAATATTTTTAATTAAGTAATTACAATAAATAGTATTTTTTAGTAAAATAATGTCATACATTAGAGTCACTACTAAGAATTTTATAAATAAGATTTAATTTAAACGCATTTATTATTTTACAAATTAAATATCTAATTAAAAAATATAATATTATATAAGCTAAATGGAATATTTATCAAATTATACATTTGTGCAATCAGCAAATAAAGCTCAACTTATAATACTTTCAGGCAATTAAAAAGATGTAAAAAGGAAAAAAAATACTAATAAAATCACAAGAATAAATAAAATGCAGTGAAGTAAGAAAATGATAGAAACCCAAATGAAAACTTAAAGATCCAACTATGGTGAGGTGGTTCCTGTTTAATTTGATGTTGCCAGATACTGAAACTTTTGAGATCATTATAATATAATTGTATATTATTTTTTATAAAATCTCTAGACAACTAGGTACCATTAATTTTATGGAAATATTATTTTTATTAGGCAATAGGCATAAATGCGTATTTAACCAATCTAACAATTTTTTTATTTAATTTAGGTATTAATTAATTATTATTTATGGTAGAAACCTACTTAGATAACTTCAAATATTTAATTTAAAGATAGTAAGTTAAAAAAAAATTACCTCCTCAAAGAATACTTGAGTTTTTCGTAAGATATGTTTGAGTTCTGTTAACTCAAGAAAATTACGTTTCAAGGCTTCGGCATTATGATTTACTTCTCTCAATTCATTTTCTAATTTTTCAAATGTAGCCTAAAATAAAATGTATGAACAAATTAACTTGTAAATACCTACTCAAAACATATTTAGATTAATAGGTATAATGAAGGTTTTTAAAATTATGTATTTGATTTTAGTAGAAATGGATTTATATATTTAATGAACTGATGAATTACTTCAAGGTCAATCATTTCACGAGGCTGAGGAGCCTCGGGATTTTCACCCGTATCCAACATAGGAATTTCGTCCTTTTTAATCTCCTTTTCCAAGTAGCGCAGTTTCCGTTCCATTTCATCGCAGCGGCGCACCTCGCTAACAAATTTCCGTTGAAAAGCGTTGACATCAGGATTCAACTGACCATCGAGAAAGAACCAAGTGAAGAGGTAACGAAAAATACGATTAACGAAAATCAGAAAATAACAGGTTTTACATTATAATATCATGTACTTACGTCCCGAAACTGAACCAGTCCCAATTCACCGAGTTCGGATACGCAGGCATACGCGGCTTCGCTCTGCAAAAACAACTGGCACAGGGCCATTTCCTCGCTGCGGAACAGCGATCCCATGGCTGCGATTCGGAGGTCGGGGTTCTCCGAAAGAAAGATGACTTGGAAGCCCCGCGGTCGTCGCAGATATTATTAACGGTTACGAAAAAGTAACAATACTCGCTATGACGTGCGAAGCTAACCGCGATGGATATTGGATAGACAGGGTTCGACGATGCTATAATCTATACTCCATACGGGTGTGGCAGGCAGACACTTCCTACCATACGGTAAAGGTTGACAAGTGACAACGGGGGATGGACGAATGGGCGTCTGACGATGCGATACGGACTAGGTCAGTATGATATCTCCAACATTACAAGTAGCAACAAACTGTGGTTTATTATTGAAACGGAGAAACTGCTGCACTGATAACAAGTGATATTCTGTGATGATATACTGATATCACATTTGCCAGATTTGATAACGAAATTTAGATTTTAGACATAATAATATAATACCATACTACCATAGAAAAGTGATAAAACTATAAAAGAAACGCAGTGTCGAAAACGGAAAAAGTATAGTTTTAATATTATTTGTTTAACAACAAAACACCTAGTCTTGACTACCGAATACTTACAACGGTTTAATTTTAACAAAACAGGTCCATTGAATATGTCTGAATACGAATCATTTGGTGGAGGACGATTGAAATTGAAAAATGATTCTGGAATAAAAAAGTAAGTGGACTTGAAGAATAATACACAGAGGTGCCAGGTTTTGAAAATGTCATGGGGGCTCCTAATTTATAAACACATGTACAGTTTTACCTATATCTTACCATATATTTTCTATTTTTATTTTACTTAAATTGTTCGTTAGACAATTTACAAAATATAGTTATTTATTGTTTTGTATGTTATAAAATTTTAATAGTATTTATTAGCATCATGAAAAATAACAAGACAACTATTAAAAAATACCAATTTATTTTTGAAAGTTATATGTCTTATAACCTTTCTTATAATATTATAGGAAATTTAGTTTTCCGCACTTTGGAATTTTTAATGAATTTGTTCGCAACAATTTCTAAATTTATTTCTTCAATTTTCACCACACTGAACATTTAGCATGGAAATATCATTCAACCCTATTTCACTCATTGTACACCTCATAGAATGCCGGAAAAAAAGACCCCAGTAAAAGCTTACCCAGAATTGAGTACCCATTAAAAAAAACATAATTGGATATTTGTGACTCGGCGCGGCGCAGTAGCTGAAATCAATCACGCGACGTGATTAAGAGTAAGCAACGGCCGCTGCCACTAGTTCTCGGATGGGTGACCATCTGGGTTCGTTGTGTGCAAAAACCTTGTCACACGTGTTCCTAACCGACCGTACCAACAGTCCCAACCCTACTGCACCAACCCTACCAACCTTACAGGCTAATGAAGCCTTAAAATCTAATAAAAAAAAAAATTGGACATTTATTAAATATTATTGAACATGTTATATTATTTATATTTTGTACCGATATAGTTATAACATATAGTACCAATATAGTTATTATATTAAACAAAAATTTTAAAAATTACATAAACATTTAATCAGATTTAAGCCTTATGTTGTGTCATATATACTATAGTTAAAGAAGTACACATTACAAATTTAAAACTACATTTTACAAATTTAGTTAGTAACATTTCGAAATATAAATATACTTTAACTGGGT
The DNA here is from genome assembly GCF_019925205.1 of Metopolophium dirhodum. Taxonomy (NCBI): domain Eukaryota; kingdom Metazoa; phylum Arthropoda; class Insecta; order Hemiptera; family Aphididae; genus Metopolophium; species Metopolophium dirhodum. Next base: position 15,648,535 of record NC_083567.1, read on the forward strand.
CAGGGTAATATTTACGTTCGTTTAATATATTTGTCCAAAATTATTCTGAACATTTGTTCAAGTGTTGATTTTTTTTTCTTTGTAATAATGTATAAATTGCAGTTACATACTCACAATTGTGTTCTATACGAATAATATACAACTTGAAAAAAGTTTTAGGCGCTAGTCCAAAAGTTCCATCCATATACCACTCTTGGGATTGACTCAATAAATCTAACATAATAATCCTCTCATTAGTATTTTCAGATTGGTTATTATGTAAAATAAATGTTGACTATTCCATAAAGACCATTCCCCTAAAATTTAAATGTCATCATTATAATATTATCAAAGAATTTTATTTTTATAAATATTTAATTAATACCTTCAATAACTAAATCATTAATATCTGCTGGCTCGATATGTTTTTGGTGTAACTTAAAAAATTACTGTAGATACATGAAATTTTTACTGAATGTTTATTTTAGCATTTTCTAAACACCATAATATTTTCAAAATATTTTTACTCATATTGAAATATGTATAGGCATATACAATTTTCGATTATTATAAGTTTTTTTTTAATTTATGTCGATAAAAAATTCTCACTCTATCAAAGAACTTGAAAATGTTATACAAGATTCCTCTTAAGTTATTGTTAAAAGAAATTGAAAAAAATTTCAGCATAAATCCACGATAATTTATTATATTTGAAGTTCAATTTTTACAACATTGGATATTCAATAGATTTCTTATAGAGCGGTTTTCTTATTCTGTTGTAATTCATTTAAGAATAACCGAAGATAGTTGAAATTTATACCATATTATGTTTATTTTATAATTTTCTATACTTGATAACATTTTCAAAATATTTTGACTCGTCATAAGTTGTTTACAGACATTTTCAATTATTTTAGTTTTTTTTTCTATAAATGTCAATACAATTTTATTCCTTGTGTCAAAATGTTTGAATATTTAATACAAGGCTCCTCACACAATATTGCAATATTAGTTTAGAACTATTAAAAATATATATTATGCAGGATTTTTTTTTATAAATATTCTAAGTTCGAATTTCGTTAAAATGTATCATATTGAAAATGTACAAATTATTTTGCAGTAAAACATATACAAAATGTTCAATTTTTGTAACTAGGGATTAAAAATTTAAAACAAGGTTCCATGTAAGTACCTAGTTCATACAGTAACCAAAAAATGTATAAACAGTTTTTTTTTTTATAGTTATTTGAAGTGCAAGTTTTGACAAAGTTAGATAATTAAACGAAGAAACTTAGTTTTGTTATTAATATTACTCATAGGTACTTGAAGAAAATTCTAAAGTATATTATTATATTACACAAATATTATTAATTCAACATACTGGCTACTGTATTAATAATAATTTTAAATATCGTTGGCTGACAAACCGTCTCTGCTCTGAATGGTTTTTTGTATACAATGATATTATATCGTTGAATTCAAATTTAACACCATCCATACAGTGACCCACTTGTTACCTACTGTACAGCAGAGCGACAACCACTTATTCGCTTTTTTTATTTTGTTAATTTGTAATGGTGAATTAAGTTTTTGACTTTGAGGGAAAGTTAGGTTAGGGGTAGGTAAGAACATTGTAACTTGGACTCGTATACGATAAATAATTTTTCCACAAAGTGTGTAAGATATATTTTCATCTAGATGAGATTAGAAGTTATTTTTGAGATAAGAAGTAACTAAATAGACTTTTTCTAGGTTAGTTATGCCAAAAGTTATATTGAAATATCTGATGGGAAGAATTATAACAAATCTTTAACATATTGTAGAAAAAACCTAATTCCTCAATAATTTTATAAAAATAAATCAGCGTTACTTTCCAAATTACCCTTGTATTAGTGGTATAACCTCTTTATCTTATTACTCTTGGGTACATATTATAATATGATATTATCATTAATGTATGTGGTAAAGTATCTAAAAATATTATGCATCAAAGGAGCTACAACATTGGATGTGCATTGTGCATATTATGATATATTAATAATCATTTATTATGCATTGTTATAATTTTATTACTAATATTATTATTTATACACCTATTACCTATCTATTGTACCTATTGATAAAGACTACTGATTAATGTTGATTATTTTAACAGAAAAAAGAAAAAGTGTAAAAATAAAGAGAAAATCACAGAAAAAATGAATAAAGGATTAGAACAGGAAAAAGTAACTAAGGAGTACCATGTACCTTCTACTAAGGCTGAATTGGCCTTTATGAAACAACAGGAAAAATTGGTAAATTATATTTCATTATTAATTTATTATCTTATCAAGAAGCAAATAGTACTTAACTAATTTATTTCATATTGGTGAATTCATTTTAGCAAAAAGAAAAAATTCTGAAAATTGCATCTACTACTCACAAACAAAGAGTCGAGGAATTCAATCGCCATTTGGACAACTTAACAGAGCATTTTGATATACCTAAAGTTAGTTGGACAAAATAGAGATATTCTTATAAAATTATTTTTGTACATAATAAAAAATTTAAGTTCTGTCATTTAAAATAATTATGGTATATTATACTATAATATACAAAATACAATATGTATTAGCATTTAGTACATACAACTTTTTACACTAAAATAATTTTTAATACAATTTGACTTATAATTTATGTATAATGTTAAATCATACCTATTTATTTTGATAACACTTCTAATATTATGAATTTCTAACCGGAGCAATGAGTACATCATTTTCACAAGACCAAAATAGTATTGGTACAGGGGCGTATACAAGGGGGGGATGTGGGGGTCAGATCCCCCTCCCCAATAGGCCTTTTTTTAAATTTTATAAAATAGTGTTCTTAATGACTTAATGTAAGGAAATTACAAGGAAAAAAAATGGCAAGGATTTTTTGTAAATTTTTATTTTAACACATTCAACAATTAATTAAAAATAATTTACTTAATATTAATCAGTAATCATATATTTATTTCATATTCATATAATCGTATTATGTGATATTTGATAATATGTATATTATATATACAAGTATAATAAATTATTATAAGATAATAATATGTGGCAGACCAGCCACGGGCCGTCGCCAGTCGCCAACGTCACCGATATCAACGCGGCGGAGACGACGCCCGCATGTCTGTGCATATAATAATACATTTTCCTATACATTAGAAAAAGAAATATAAAAATAGCTAAAAATAGTTTAAATAATAAATATTATTATCTAAAAACAAAAATCAACAACAAATATTATGTCAGTTGTACGAACAAGTCATAACAGATGTAATAGTACCAATGCCGATTGCCGAATTGAGTTAATTGTGCGAAAAATAAAATATAATGAGGAAACAACAATCTTTGAACAGTTTTTTTAAACCATCCTCGATTAATCCTCCTAATCCTATGACCAAACGAAATTCCGATGATGTCGATGATGATTCTATTATTTCTAATACATTTTCCTATACATTAGAAAAAGATTTATAAAAATAGCTAAAATAGCTTAAATAATAAATATTATTATCTAAAAACAAAAATCAACAACAAATATTATTATTTATATATTAAATGTTGTACGAACAAGTCATAACTACATATAACTACTTGTAGAATTTAAAATAAAATGTATTGAATATATATATATATGTTTTATCATTTATTAGGTATTTAAATGTGCACATACCTAGGTTTAGGTATTTTTGTTCCATAATAATTTGTTTGCAACTGATCCCCCCCCATACAAAAGTTATGTATACGCCACTGTATTGGTAGTATGATAGTCGCCACAGTTAATTTCTAGGTCAGTTGAGTGGTCCTGAAATAACTGCTCCTAAATTTTGTTGGTATTTCGAACAAATGTAACATTACGAATCAATACTTTTACATTCTTATAAATCGTGGGATAATTTTCAATAGCCTATAATGATTTATTTTTAAATTATAATTTGGGGGGGGGGGGTGTTAAGATTTTTAAGGTGGACCCAGGCCCACCCTGGTACCGCCACTGGACTTAGGGTACATTTTGGTAAGACACATTAAGACTAGAGTTTAAATAAAAGAGTTTACAAAGTCAAAAAAGTTGAGTTTATGTACAAAATTATTGTATTAATAGCATATATACTCAAATAACATACAGATAGATGTTGAGAAACTAAGATTAATCAGAATACGATATTTATCCACATAAAAATTAGTTTGCCGTTCTGACGTCAGCAGGTAACAATTAAGTTATTGAAAGTGGCAGAAGAATTATTTCTTTGGAGAGAATACTGTCTTTAGTAACTGAGGGAGTCTAATTGACATAAGGAATTTATTGTGAATTGCAATTTCTCAAAGTTCTTGCGACTGTGAGTCTAATTTGGTATGGGAAGCACATAGGAGAGTCTTAACCAATGGAAACGAGACAATAATTGAAAAATCAGAAATAATCCGATCTCTAGAATTTTTGAAAATTATTTTGATTGGACCTCAGGGGCGGACTGACTAGGGTGGCGCATGGGCAATCCCCGCCTGGGTCTGGTGAAAATTTAGGCTGCTTGAATAAATTTGGTCCGATAACTTATAAATATTTTGTTCCTAGCCCAAAATGTTCTGTTTCTCCGGCCCCAATTTTTATTCCCAGTCCACCCCTGAGTGGACGTGCAAATGTACTGTCAAGTTTGCCTAGTCTAATTCCCTCATGTCAAGTGGCAGAGATAAAGAGAGAGAGGAGTACATCCGTTAAATGTATCTAATAATCAGCGATCCAGGTGTTTATGTCCAGAGACTACCGACAAAGATTCCGAAACCCTATTGTAATGATATGTTCACACACCATTATAATTAACTAAAATTGTACAGAATAATTAACAACGGCCAGACTGTCGTTTGTAGAAATCGGTCACATAATATAAAACCGGGGGACGGAGTGGCCGAGCGGACTAAGGCGTCGGTTGTGACGCACACCGACGCTGGTTCAAACCTCGGTTCATGGGCGGCATTTTTCTTCGGGCAAGTCACGGTGTCCGGAGATAAGTGCCGCCATCCCCCACCCGGGCATGGCAGATACCCACGGGTGCCCACTAAAAAAATCTGCCAAAACTACACACACGTGTTACACCTACAGTTCCCTCCCCTACAAACAAAAACAAACAGCTAATGGCCATAGTTGCCGGGCTTCACGATCAATAAAAAAAAAATAAATAAATAAATAAAACCATTAACAACGACAATTATCAGATATCGGCACACACTTATAACAGTATAACGTAGGATGTGTGTGACTTTATTTTATGCTGCCGCCAAAGAATAATCTAGTTCCCAGGCTCACGATAACTTGGTGATAAAGCCGCCTACCACTCTCTGGTCAGCATCCTCGCGTCGTCCCTTAAGCTAGTATATGAGCACCAATCACCAGAGTAACAACTTCTCAAGTCTCAAAAAACCGATTTCAACGAGCGAAAACTGGACTCCTTGTGCGAGCAATAATCAGTGGCCAGTGCGTTCTTTAATTCAATTTGTGTATTTGAAGTATTACTTTGTGTCACTTAAAACTCCTACAACATTATTTATAAACAACTGCGAATCAGGTAAGGCATTTAATATAATATTTTATATTGACTGCAGTTAATACATTATATGTGCTTTTTACATAAAATTATATTGTACGGAGTATTTAATCTAATTCTCGAATACACGATTTCGAGAGCCCTCCGAACACCTGGAGGAAGGTAATAGCGTAATTTTACTATTTAAATATCAGACTTTAATATAACTATCGACAGTAGTCGTTTTTAAATTTATCTTAATTCTACGTTATTACACCATATAGAGCATAAGGAATAAGTAATGACATTACAACTACATTTCTCCCAATTAGCATATTTGTGCATTAAGAGAAGCAGGGCATGCAAGAGAAAGTAGGCATGAAGATTGTCATTTCGTCATCACAAAATATAAAAACTTAAAATGGTACCAAAGTTTTAACAAATGAGGGTTGCATCCTCTTACTCATCTTCAATTTTCTCAGGAGACAACAGACAAAAATGTGTTTAGAACAGGATAAAGGTAATGTATTACCATTGATTATAAATACTACTTATAAATACTATTTATAATCAATGGTATTACTTATTTTCTATTACTCTTTAACTGAGTCAAAAAATGGATGAAAAACATGGATCGGTCTTTAAACTGCTCTAATTTGATTTTTCTGAGAGTTTCCTTTCTCTCTATCTCTGATTTTCTCAGTATCACCCTTTAATTTAGTTTTAAACAGCAACTAGTGAAACAAATATTACAAAATCACCAAAAAACACTCAACAATAAAACAAAAAACAAGTAAAAAAAGAAACAGTGCAAGAGAAATGAGTCTTACTTGTACAAGACGAAGTGGTCTGCTCTTCAGCTCGGAGACAAATTTTCGACGACGCCCGTACTATAACAATACGTAACAGCAATTTCTAAATATTACCGTTGCACACTTGCACTGCACTTGTTTTGTTAATATCCTAGAACTACTATATTTAAGATTCATAATTTAAATTTGTAGAGTTGTTTTTATATTCTACTAAAAGCAAAAGACGTATACCTTGGTAGCAAGAAGATTTCAAAAAAGCAATACAAAAATATATGCTCTTAAAAAATACTAGAAAATAATTTACTGTATTTTATGATAAAGGTAGACAAACTTATGACGAATCTTGAATTAAATTCTAGATTCTTAAAAATCTTAGATTTAATAAGAATATTTTTTATGGTTTTTTAACTCAAAATAATTTGCAAATTTTCGTGATTTATTCGTATTTTGTCAAAGTTCGAATTTAAAATGCTTATAAAAATTGTGTAACAGTATATCAGGAGCCTTGTATTACATATTTAAGGTTTTCGACCCAACGAATACAATTTTATTGATAATTATAAAAAAAAAAACTTAAGAAATTGGTAACTATCGGAATATGTCCGCAAACAGCTCAGAACAAGTCAAAATATTTTGAAAATTATATCATGTATAGAAAATGCTAATATAAACATTTAATGAAAATTGCAAGTATTTACAGCAATTTTAATTAGGGTTACATCAAAAATAAAAATTAATTTTGCGTAAAAATTCCCGTTTTTCATTAATTTTACTTTCTTGATTTTTAATCAAGTAAGTATGGTAATTGAAATGATGAAGTCTGAATATTAAAAACTTCAAGAATTTGTGTTATATAGGAAAATAAGAAAAATGTAACTCAGTAATGATGAGTAGGTGGGTAATTTAGCTAGATTAATTATAAATTATTAATGAGAGAGATTTGATATCACACCCAAGCGGTATAATAAGCGGTCGAATCCATAAAAACGTCGGCGTGAACCTAGATCATATTCATATACAATGGATGGAGCTACTTTAATCATTTGCTGTGTCCAACATAACCCCCCACTTGTTAGTTATTTTATAGTGAATGTTGGCGAAACGCATGCGTAATAACTCGTTGTACCTTGAAATTAAATGGGTAGTGGGGGGTTATGTTGGATACAGCTTGGTATACGAGAAATACACACATAGCTCCATCCATTGTATATAATCTAAGGTGCGAACAGTCCCAAAATTTCTATTTTTTAACTTTTCTCTTAAACTATGATAGTTAGAAAGTTGATTGATAACTCAATAAAAAGGGATTATCAAGCAGATACTAAATATGGAATTAAAATTTATTTAAAAAAATTGTATATTATTTCACAGATAAAAAAAGAGTTATTTTTTGCTAGATTTTCATTTAGCAAAGTAGATTTCCGAAACTGGAGAACGGATTTTGTTGTTTGTGGTCTTGTTAGATTCACATTGGCTAGGAGAAGTGCAGTGAAGATTTTCAGAACTTAACCTCCAATCGTTAGTTCACTACAAAGCTGTAAAGCTACGAAACATAAAAATCGCCCAATAAAATTAGTTTTAATTTTTTTTAATGTTCTGTAGTGAATGAAAGACAAAGTTCTGAAAATCTTCATGTATTTCTCCTAACCAATGTGAATCTAACAAGACCCCAAGCAACGAAATCCGCTCTTCGGTTTTAGAGATCTAACTCACTAAATGAAAATGTAAATGATTTTTTTTGGTGCTATATTCACACAGACATTTTTCTGGATTCAAATTGTTATACCGCTTGTTTAATTAAAAATAAAGAAAGTTTACATGTCGATCCCTGACTTGGCAAGCGTTGTTTTTTGTTTTTCCTAGCGATTTTTAAAACTATTGGGATTTTTAAATTTTGACCTCCCGAATGCATCAACCAGATTCACTTTCCCATCTAGTAAGATACTGTTGAAGAAAATCGAATCATTTTTACTGCCTCAAATAGTGATGACACATACCGGACAGACAAAAGTAAATAAAAAACACTAATCATTGTAAAATCAATACATTTCAGAATCTAAAATTCACTTTTATGAATTAATAACGTTTCATTGAACGTACGAAACTGTAGTATTGTATCTAATACCTATTGTTCTATGCTAATACCTATGATATTATAAGCGTGTGTTGTGTACTTGTGTGTATAGTTATTTTCTGTACAGATAAAAACTTTTCAGTCAAATGCCGATAAGCCTTATCGTGGCCGCCACGTTATCAATTATCATTATTATTATTATTATTGTCGTCGTCGTCGTCTTCGATAACCGAAATCGGAACAAGACGAACACCGAATTCGGATGGACTATTAAATTATAATTAACAACAATAATTAACAATATAATAACTGTAGAAATAAAAATGTTTACATTCCCACGTCCCTCGACATAGTGACAACGACATTGACGTCGGTGGGACCGTTGTGACCCGCATCCCCTGAAACGACCACCGCCTACACTAAAATCCACCACCACCCGCGGATACAAAAAAGCCAGAAATGGGCAACGCTGACACCAAACTGGTATTCCGAAAAGCCGTTGTTCAGCTGACGTCCAAGACCCAGGTAAGTTCAAACCGTGATGTGGGTAGGTGTGTGTTTTAACCGCGTCTCCATGTTCGTACACAGACCATCAGTGCTGAGGACAACGATTTCTGGGATCAGTTCTGGTCGGAGACCGTCACTAATGTGCAGGACGTGTTTACTCTTGTGCCGGCTGCCGAGATCCGGCTACTCAGGGAGGATGTACCTGCTAATTTGGCCACGCTATGCTACAAAGCAGTCGAGAAGTTTGTCAAGGCTGTGGAAAACAGCTGTCGGACACAACAAGATCAAAATACAGGTGAATACTTACTTTTGTATCACTAGATTACCCAAATTAAATTGCAATATTGTTGTTTATTTACTTTATTATTTTATTTTTTTCGGTTATACCTACCAGTCTTGAACTGCTCACGACTATTGACCAGAGTTCTCCCATATGTCTTTGAGGAACCAGACTGGGAAAACATATTCTGGTCCAGCTTGCCGGCCGGCAAAGGAGATCCGCCCATACCATTGGCACATTCGTTGTGTAGTGCTATATGTGTATGTAATCCAATAATAGAATTTCCAGTTTTTTAAGATATTTATAGATTTTGTTTTCAGGATTTATTGTTTTGCCCAGATTTTACAGTCGCATCCAATCGTAAAAACGGTCCGGTAAGTTTCAGTTGCTTATTTTAATTGGAAAAACTGTCATAATTTAAAACATTTCTAGCTGTCTCTAAAATGATTATATTAATTACAATATTAAATATCAAACTAACATAAATCATAAAATCATGCACTTTTCACTTTTGTATACTTAAGTTTAATGAAATCTTCAATTTTTTTTTTTAAATTTAGAAATGTGCAAAACTATAAATTAAAATATACAATTCCAGCGTTTTGTCAATCTCTTTTAAGAAAAATTGTAATGGAGAATTATGTTTCATAAAAAAGAAATTTAAGTTCTTATCATCTCCCAAGCCTCTGGTTTGGCACGACGGACTAATGTACAAACTTAAAAAGTTCTTACCCGCCCCTCTTTTCCTCTTGATAAAATCATATCTGTCAAATCGTTTCTTTACTGTTTGCCTAAACAACACCTACTCAACCCGTTACACTATTAGAGCTGGAGTCCCACAAGGAAGTGACATTGCTCCATTCCTTTACTCGATTTTCACTCATGACATACCCAAGAAATTTTATACATCTTTAGGCACATACGTTGATGACACGCTAATAACCGCCTCCCACGAAAGCCACGTCACAGCCAGTGAAATGATCCAAAACCATTTAAATATGATCAGCTTGTGGGCAAAAAGATGGGCCCTCTAAATTTTACTCCAACTTAAACTCTCGCAGTAATCCATTAATAAAGCAACTTTCTTCCACCTCACTTCCTGGCAATGTAATTAGAAGAATCAAAAGACAGTGGCCTAGAGACCTACTAAAATAAAAAAAATAAAAAAAAAAACCACGACATCTAAAATGTTTTCGGTCGGGTGGTGCTGCTGAGTGCCTGCCCACAAATGTTAAATTCTGTTACTTTATATTATTAAATATCCTATTTGCTCATTGTACATAATGTTGTATAGATTGTAAATTACTAAAAAAAAAAAAAGTTCTTATCATATCTAAATAAGCAATAGTAATAACAAAATACATCTCAATACGGATAAAGTTACATGGTTGATCTAATTAATTCATAACTTAACTACAACTACAAGTGAACCAAGAAAACATAATAAGATCTAAACAAATTAAAAATTTTAAAAAAGAAGAGAGGTTGTGGTTGATATTATTACTAAAATTATAAATTAGGTACTTAAAATAGTATTATTCAAATTTAATATTATCCACCTATTGACACATTTCTTTGTATGGTTATATGAAATAGAGCATACGTCTATCTTAGTTTCCAAATTCATGGACTTAAAACATACCAGACCAGGATAGTCTAGACATTTTTAACCAAAACTAGTTTTTAAATAATTTACTGTTGCGTCATATGCTCTACAATTTCTTTTGTTTCTTAACCAGCCACAGGATTACAAAATATTAAAAGGCATTACTTTATAGGTTCTCTGTAATTTTGTAGAGTAGAATCAACTAGGCTATGCTCTCCCTGACAAATTCTAATTACCTTATTCTGCTATACCTTGAGTATTTTTAAAGAGTATTCAGAGAGACCAACCCATACTTCCTTAATACCATAATGGAAAACAGTCTGATAAGGGATAGATAATGATTATAAAATACAGTGGTTTGGTAGAACTGAACTAAGGGAAAAAAATTGATGTACCGTTGTGCGTAAATTCATTACCAGATTACTGATGTGTAAGTTCCAATTTAAAATGTATGTTGATAAAACATGTAAGTTTGTAATTATTAATTTACAATTTTGATTGTAATAATTACATGACATATTCTTCTAGGATAAAGCAGAAGATTTACATGCTGTAGATAGCTGTGAATACATTTGGGAAAAAGGAGTGGGTTTTGCACAATCTCCTGTAAAAAATGCGACTTTTGAATCAAATCGCACCGAACTACTGCGTTTACTGTTGACGTGTTTCAGTCAAGCTATTTATTCACCGAATCAAAGTAAAGTGGCTTGTAAGGATGCTATACCTGTATTTGTTGTCTCCGTCTTACAACTTCATAATTCATTAACATAGAAAATATATGTTTAGATATTCATATTAGGCTGTGTTGGTGAATGTTATAAATGAACCATTTATTTGAGAAACGACGTAAGTCACAAATTGAGTTAATGCGTGGAATGTATTATCAAATGATCAAACAGATCATGTGTGAACATTTGCAAAAAAAATATTTAATTTTAATTTTTAAGACTGTTTCACTACTGTAAATAACCAGTATGAAAGAGAACAACGTAAGTCCTGGACTTGAAAAATTAAAATAATATTTTAAAGTCGTAATTAGGCCGACTTGGCTTATTTGAGTATAAATGTAAATACAACGTACGTCCAGAAACTTCAAATGCCCCCCCCCCCCCCCCCATAAGGCCAAATCAAATACATTTTTTTTTATGTGTATCTGCAGAGTTCTATCCATTAGATTTCACTGTTTTCTACCATATATCACTAGTAGCGTAAAAACAGTTTTTTCTTCTTATCTCCAAATCACATTTTTGTGACTTATGTCGTTTCTCAAATAAATGGTTCAATTTAATGTGTAAAATATTACAATTTAAAAATGTTCATAACTTGCTCAAAAATAAAAATATCAGTAAAACACTTTTTTCAACAAAATATATTGTCAATAATGTTACCTTAATGTTTGAGTAGTTTGATAATAGGTCAATTCACTCTAATATTAAAATTAACGAAACTAAACGTAAGCCGCTGTATGTAAATTTCCTGTGCTATGCACTTGTAAGACAAAAATAATGAATGAAAGTATAGTGTCCACTTATTAAACATCATCCAATATTTTGATTAAGTTCTTATTTTTAATATGAATATATTATACATTATAGATGGTAATAGGTGGGTACAATATGTAACCTCAGCTGAAAATCGCCATGCATTGCCTATGCTTACATCTCTTTTGAACACTGTGTGCGGTTACGATCCTATTGGCATGGGTGTTCCATACAATCATCTTCTATTTGCTGACACATCTGAACCATTAGTTGATATGTGTCTACAAATCATTATTGTCGCTTTAGATTCTGATGTGCAACAGGTATATATCAATAAATTATACAATGTATTTTATATATTTATTATACTGTGTTTGTTGAAGAATGATGAAGCTGCCATAGACAATTTGTTTATTAATTATTTATCAAGAGTCCATCGAGATGAAGACTTTTCATTTATTTTGAGTGGATTTACAAGGTTGTTAATGAACCCTCTACGACAGACTTATCTTCCACATTCCACCAAAAAAGTGCAATTTCATCAAGAGCTGTTGATATTCTTTTGGAAAATATGTGAATTTAATAAAGTAAATGTTTAAACTATCTTGATTTATAGTGAAAATGTTTAAATTAATTAACTGCTTATTAATTTTATACAGAAATTTCTATATTTTGTACTCAAAAGTAGTGATGTCCTTGATGTTTTAGTACCAATTTTGTATCATTTAAATGATTCCAGAGCAGATCAATGTAAGTGACAACAAAAATATAAAATTCCTCAATGTTTATGTTTCAGTTAAACATTTTAGTTATTTTATTTTTCAGCTCGAATTGGTCTTATGCACATTGGGGTATTTATTTTGTTATTACTTAGTGGTGAGAGGAATTTTGGAGTACGTCTCAACAAGCCATACACTACAACAATACCCATGGACATACCAGTGTTCAGTGGTACACATGCAGATCTTCTTATTGTTGTTTTTCATAAGATAATCACAACTGGACATAATAGAATGCAACCGCTCTTTGACTGTCTCCTAACAATCTTAGTGAATGGTCTGTAATTAATTATTATAGTATTATAATAATATCTGTGAACAAAAAAATATGTAATAAAATTGTCTTAAATATTACATAACGTAAAGAAAAAGTTATGATTATATAAATAATAATTAATTTACCAAAATTATCATGTGTTAGCTTTAGATTTACAATAATTTTGTGAATAATTTGTATAGTATTTTGTTTACAGTGTCTCCGTATTTAAAAACTCTGTCAATGGTGTCGAGTACAAAGCTTTTGCATTTAGTGGATGCATTTACAACTCCTTGGTTTTTATTTTCTTCGCCATCTGCCAACCATCTTGCTTTTTTCTTATTGGAGATTTTCAATAATATCATACAATATCAATTTGATGGTTAGTACTTAGTGCTTCACATAAGGATAATATGTTAATCTTATTTTTTTTTCATTAGGTAATTCAAATTTAGTATATACAATTATACGTAAGAGACAAGTTTTTCATAGTTTAGCAAACTTGCCAACTGATTACAGTACTATTATCAAATCTCTAACTAAAAAGGCAAAGAGAAATATGCAAGCCACTAGCTCTATTAGTCTTACAGCTGCTACTGAAACACCAAGTATGGAGGGATCTACACCTGCATTGCCCGCAGAGCCTGGAACTCTTAATGCCACACTTCCAGATACTCCTGGTAAGAAGACTGTTTACAACCAACTAACCATGATACCATTTTATAACTAGAGTCTGGTCTTTTTAACTGTTGAAAAGCTCAAGCATTCTAAAACCTAATATTATTTACCTAACTTAATATGCTCTTAAAATTATTAAAGTATGGAATTAAAATAGAGTACTTGATATAGTTGGTGATTACTTGTAAAATATAAATTGTAATAATTGGTAATATTGCTTTATAATATGCAAAATAACTTATTTATATCCATTCTAAGGTGTAAACAAATTTGATCACAATTTGTGGCTCTTAACAAAGCCGGACTCTAATTATTTTCTTTAAGTGCTACTAAATTATAACATGCATTTTTCTGCCTTTGCTAACTGGGTGTAATGTAATGAATGTCAGGCGTAATGAAAATAACAGAACGTGAAAGTGCTCATCCGGGAAACTTAACATTACCCGCTGAACTGGTTACCTCTAATGGCATGACAAAGGAATTTATGAAACAATCTTCTAACCAAGGAGATTGCTCTCCAACAACATCGTCGCCTAAGGTTTTAACTTTTTCACATAATATAATTAAAAGCTTAAAATATTGATACAACAGTTTAATCTCGCATGATATTTGTGCTGTTTTTTTAAAATTATATAGATTATTAAAACAATTATTAAACTAATATTCTTGTGTTTATTACATTAGACTTTTAGTAGTTTCTATCAGATATTTGAAGAATGTTTAATTAAATGATAATGTAGTAAAGTATTAAGATATTAGGTAATATTATTTAGTATTTTTTACTTGATGACCAATGGCCATCAATCATTATAGATAATGAAAATGAAAAACCATTGAAACCATGATTGTATACTTATGTGTTGACTTGTTGTTTGTGTTTTAACCTTTAACTGTGTGTATACACATGTCTAGAATGATGCTGAATGGGCTCCGACCACAGAATGGGTACGATCTTGGAAGGAAAAGCTGCCATTGCAAACAATCATGAGGTTACTGCAAGTGCTAGTGCCTCAAGTGGAAAAAATATGCATAGACAAGTATAATGATTTATTAATAATTTTTTGTTGTTCACCCATGCCTTTATTTCCTGCAAAGAGTTTAAATTTATTATTTGTCATTGTAGAGATGGATTATTAATTATTATATTTTGAATGATATTTTTAATACTGGATAATGAACATATTATATGTGATATTTGCAGAGGTTTGACGGATGAAAGTGAAATACTAAAGTTCTTGCAACATGGTACGTTAGTAGGACTGTTACCAGTCCCTCATCCAATACTCATAAGGAAGTATCAGTCAAATCCAGGAACAACTGCTTGGTTTCGAACTTATATGTGGGCTGTTATATTTCTTAGGTATTGATAATAATAATAATAATAATTAATAATGAAATTTCAGATTCAATTTTAAGAAATGTATTTAAAATGCATATGGTTTTTTTTTTTTTAGAAACATTGATCCTCCTATTTGGTATGATACCGAAGTGAAACTTTTTGAAATACAACGCATGTAGGATTCTTATAATGTTTGTTGTTTGTTTTGATTTTGGAGAAGACAATTTATATGAGAACAATTCTTTAATGCATTATGCATTTTATGTTTTTTTTTAATGTGTGAACTTTTTCCTTTTTGGATTTTATTGAGTTCTTTGGTATAATTGAATGTGAGCATCTTAAAGTGATTCGTGTCCATTGAAAAAATACATTTCAGTTCTATGTTTTTATGTACAGTAAAACCTCGCTAAGACAGAATCGCTCGGGACTGTCCAATTATTCCAGCTTAAGGGGCTGCACAGGGCTTACAGGGCGCATTGATCTTGGATTTCAAAAATTCTATTTCTAAACCATAAAATACGATTTTGAATATGACCAATTTTCACAATATTTTATTATTTTTATTATGTTTGTTTTAAGCAACAAAATTAAAAATCAAAGTCCAATGCGCCCTGTAGAAAATTCTTCTCTTTCTAACGTACTAAATAATTAATCAAATCAGACCATGATTACTCTATGATGCGTGAGTTTTTCCTGTAAAACGTGTTTTGAGTAAAAAATTATGCCTATTATTTTTGGTCGGTGTTACTGTTGAAATATGCGCATGCATTGTTTGTGTTTATAACACGGTAATCGCACACAATCACAATCACACTAATCATTATTGACGACTAACACAAATGCCATGGGCGGGGCAACAAAATTGCTTATTGCCAAATATTGCCCCTTATTAAATACACACAAGCAGGTCCCTTAACAGTTTCCGAACTTGACGGAGTTCACATTCATTATGTATCTGAATCGGGAACAAAAAAATTGTTCGTGATACCGGGGTTTCCATCTTACCGAAGTTTTACTGTTTATACATTCCTAATTTGTAAATCTGAACAATGACTAATTGAATAATATATTAATATTCTCTATGAATTCATATTTTTCTAATATAGGTTAGGATAGAAAATATTGACTATACATCTATAGCCGTGATAGAAACCAATAGAAACTTCCCCAAAATAATAATATTATGATATAGTGTTATTATAATAAAAAAGTTATCAGCTACTATTTTTAATACTGTTGGGTGTATTTTTTTACATGGATAACCTAATCACATTATAACTCAACATAAACTTTTTTTAACTGTTTAAAATGTATAATTTATTGTGTACTATTTTATACTTAGACCTTGATAAATGGTGCTTTGTAAAAAAGCTAGAACAATAAATTGTGTTTTACTTATGATAATTTATAATACAATTTTATCTATACAAATATACAAAATGATTTGGCAACTGATGCAATGCAAAACTATACTCATGTTTAACCTTTTGTATATTATAATTTATAATATATTAATATCACATTACATAGTATTCAACAAATTAATGATTTTGGGAACAGACATAATATCACTTTAAGATGTATTTTTGTACCACGAGTTTAACTTATGATTTGTTATATTTAAATATTTATGTTTATTAAATGTTTGCAAAAAAAGATATTTTGAGATTAACAGTATTTTATTAACTTATTTCTGATAAAATATAATATATTTATACATATATATGAATAACTGATACTGTATATTTTATTGCAATCTCTATCATCTATGTTTTGTATACATATTTTGATTTTTGACATGCTATTGTGGTTGATACCAACTTTACCTCTATCGTCTAAGTTAAAGTTAGTATCAACCACAATAGCATGTCAAAAATCAAAATATGTATACAAAACCCCTAGTACTGTCGTCTTACTTAGTATGCATGAGGTCAATACCTATAGTATTTATAATCAATGGTACTATGGAAAATTACACAGGAAACTACTATTTCAGTTTAGGTACATTTTTAAAAAACCGGGTATGTGGATAACGCTTTGCTGTACATAAGGTGTAAGTTATGTAACGGATGTGTTAAATTTGAATTTGACGGTGTAAAATTGTTGTACATAAATATGAAAAATGATTACTGCAATGTAACTAAATATACATTATGATATTATTGTGATCAAAGTAATTTATTTTAATATTAGGCATTAGTTATACTACAGTAGGTTAAATTTAATTTTGCCGAAAAAATTGTATTGATAATATCATTGGTGTGTATAAGATATAATAATATACTTAAAATGTTTCAAGCCTCCTTAAAATGTCTACAAAAAAACATGTAAGTATATTTTTTAGTTACAGTATAAAATATGTATGACAATTCTTGCTTCAAATTTTCAATCCTCATTTATAAAAATTGAACATTTTAATTATTTTTAACTACAAACTAATTTGCGCATTTTCGAAATTTTGGTGAAAACTAATATTAAATACTTATAAAAAGAATTCATGACTATGTATCTTTAATATATCTTAACTGTTATTGTAACAATTTAAGAAGAACCTTTAATACATTTTCATGCATTTCGACACAACAAAAATAAATTACCTAATTAACATTAATTTTTTTTTTAAAAACTAAAACTTAAATATAAAATGTATATAAATAGCTCAAAACGAGTCAAAATGTTTTGAAAATGTTATCGTGTATAGAAAATGCTAATATAAAAATTCAGTAAAAATAACATGTAAGTATCTATTCATTTTTTCATAGTAACATTAAAAAATAAAATCGATTTTACGTAAAAAACAGTTTTTACGTAACTTTTTTTGGTTTTTCTCGAGGCTTTGGAAAACTTCTGAATTTTGACCTAAAGTATTGCACCAATTAGATTAACTTATCAGAAAACTTACCTAAGTACAAAATCGAAGCATTATTTCGACTACTTATCGTGAACATATACAAAAAAAAAGCACACATGTAAAAATAATACATTCATCGCTCCAATAAGAAACTAGAAGCACCAAATATTTCATGTTAAATACTTAAATACAATATTATAATGTGTTTTGTGTTGTATTTGATCACTATTTTATATTATTTACGGTGGGGGGGTATATTGTGTATAGATTAGGAAAGGAAATAAATAAACGTGCTTTCAACATTTGAACCATAAAATATTATATAATAATTGTTCATTTTATAAAATATCATTACAAATTATAATAATAACAAGGGGAGGGATAAACAAAATTTGGATTAAAATTATATATTTTATAATTATATATTAACAATCGAATGATTGGTACACAATTGTTTTTGTTTAAATTATTTTTTTTTTTTTTGGTTTCGTAACACGATAATATTTGTGCGGTCTTTTTATTTAGAAAAAAAATGTATATAATATTATGTTGTGCGCTATTATTATCATCATTATTCATAATAATATGGTACATAAATAAATATTACATCGTCATTTTGTACTCGCTAACAGAATAAATAAATTAACTAGACACGATTGTACAAAATGTTTAATAGTAATATATATATAATGATAATAATTATTATATTATAAAAACAAACAAAAATCTAAGTGTGATGTTTCTTGTTCGGAGCTTCCGTATAAAAGAAAAAAAATATAATAGTAATAATAAAACTTAAAATTATAATATATTATTATATATATAAGTAATAAAATGAACTAAAAAAAACATACAAACAAATTGAGAGAGCTCTTTATACGTATATATATATATATATATATTTGTTTGTTGGGGTTGGTGAACATTCAGATCGTTTTTCCTATAATAATATACATTATACACACGTTTTGACCACAGACAAGCGCGCAACAATAATTATTCGAAATATAATTACAAGTCAGTTAAAATAAAAACGTGGTCTACGGTGGTATTTTGGCAACAAACGTAATCAAAAGGCAGCGGCGGCCTTTAAATTTTACTCTTATGAAACAAAAACAGAAAAATTAAATGAATAAAAAAAGTCGACCGACCGTCCGTCGCTCTTTTTGATCGCCTTTCGATGTTGTTTATATTCCTACCATCATCATTAAAATTAACAATTATTATTACTGTCGAGATTCATTTTATTCCTACCAACTCACGAATGTCCATCAATTGAGATTCAAACGATTTTATGTTAAATAATAATAACGCATATAATATAATATAGTATATCACACAAACGTAGGCGTTCTAAATCTAAGGTAAATTTTTTTGTTTGTTTGTTTGTTTTTTTTATTTATTTTTTTTTGTCATGATATTTTGTTCATGGTTATTATTTATCAATATATTTAAACAATATTTAGAAACGGGTCTACTCGGAGGAGCATGTGAATCGGGGAACGAATAATAATCATATTGGTAATAACAATTAAAATAATAATATAAATAAATAAATGGCGTACAAAAGATTCGGATGTACAAAATTCGGGGAGGGTTCAAAGTCCTAAATCGTTAATACATATAAATACCTATAATAGTTTAACTTGAAAAAAAATATTTAGTGGTCGTGGGAAAAGAGTAATGAATGGGTCGGGATGGTCGGCTTTTTATACTTTTTACGCAATATTGACGACGACACGATAACGTAGACAACAGTTAATTAATTATGTAATAAGTATAATGTATAATATGTGTGTGCGTGTTTAATTATTTTTTCAAAAAATATTACTAAAATCGTTGCCCAAGTCTCTCTCTCGGTGTCAGAGGAGAGTAGGTATCATATGGGAGGAAGTTAAAATAATCTACTTGCATCTCGTCATTGTGTCGTCAATATATATGTTTTTCAATGGATCTATAGTATAATATATATATATATATATATATATATATTTATATTATTTTTTATGGCTGCCTTATTACACA
Organism: Metopolophium dirhodum; assembly: GCF_019925205.1. Taxonomy (NCBI): domain Eukaryota; kingdom Metazoa; phylum Arthropoda; class Insecta; order Hemiptera; family Aphididae; genus Metopolophium; species Metopolophium dirhodum. Next base: position 15,668,753 of record NC_083567.1, read on the forward strand.
TATATATGCATGAGTAAAAATTATAGTTAATCGTAATGTAAATATGTATATAATAATCTCATAGGATAATATTATTATATTATAATCAGTACGGGGTGAATCGGTTGTAGCCACTTCGGTACATTGGCTGAAATCAAATATAAAAACAAAACATTGTATTACACAATAATATAATATATTATAGAAACATTAAAAATTGTTTTCAATGAATGATACAATCTATTCACCAGAATATTCTAGGGAGAAGTTCTCAAAAAAAGCGAATAGCATTTTTTGAAATATTAATTTGTTTACTTGACCAGTTTTTTTTACAAAATGCAATTTCAAACAAGTATTATATTATATACTAATGCATTTAAAAAAAAAAATTGATATCCACTAATCAAGATTATTTTGGTGAATAAATTATGTTTCCAAAACCAATGAAGCCTACTTAGCAAAGTACTAAATAGTACCTAAGTAAAATGTAAATGCGAGATAAAATTTTTTTTTTGTTACTGTAACAGCTTTCAAAGTAACAAATCCTCAAATTGATTAACCACTAATATTTGTCGACATAAGCAATTTTAAAATAGAGAAATAATACTAGTTTTAAAACTTGAATAATTCGAAATATTAAATAGCCCAATATTAAACACAGATACATTTTAAGTTTTTATTTGTCTCGTTGACCTTCCGGGTGCTACATTTATTTTTTTTTTTGAAAATACTAGTGTTAACCGTCAGGTTAAATATCACATCCAAAATTATATAGTATATTAGGGCGTGACGATTCGAGGCCACTAACGCCGCCAGAAACGGTGAACATATTATAAGCGGATTATGAGGTTGAATTTTTTTATATTTTTCTTTTTGGTCATGTGATCACATTTCAATTACATGGTATTCGGAAGTACATACACTTCCATTTGGGAGAAGAAGGCTAATATCAATGTCCACTATTGTACTGATGAGTGATACAGTGATCGGGTCGATTCAAAATTATGGTATTTTATTAAAGCAGATAATGGGTGGATAGGGTAGTGGTTGCGAACCGAAATGCTCGCCTCTGACCTCGTCACGCTACCGACGACTAAAAATAGATGAACAATCAATCGTTTTAATTAAACACAAGGGATTTTTTTTTAATGTTAAGTAATAATATCATCGTTTTGCGCCAACCGTTTTTAATAACGACATTGGTCGGACACAGAGATGAATCATTCCGCGAATAGCATTTTATGGTCCGTCAAATGACAGTAATAAAATTAATTTAACAAACCGTATAGAACGATACTCGATATATGATATAAAACCAATTAATTTTAATGAAAACACATTTCACGCGTCCTTAGCAGTGCGATTATATAAATTACATAACCGTCATTAAATATATCGTTGACACAATATTATAATTTATAATATTATTAAACTCGATCATATTTTATGACGTGTACACGACGCACATATCGACCGTTTGTTTTTAGTTGTTTAAGGGTGGTCCCCCACTAGGACTCATCCACTACTCAGACCTTAAAGGCCAATTGTGAATTATCGTAACATTTATTTAGAAGCTAGACAAGGCGAATGCTCATTTTATACAGGTAATATATAATTAATAATACATAATTTTTGTTAATAGTTATTTGATCAGTATCTATTACCAGTTACATGCACATTGCACATATTTTGTCTACATTTAGGTTGGTACTTTATTGTGTACATACAGAAAAGTATTAAAAATGATTTATTTATTAGATATCTATTTTTATTTTGGTACATGACGTAATTACCGTCACAATCACACTCGACGATCAACGATCAAATAATTAATAACAAAAATTATATAGGTAGGTAAACCTATGTTTTTTTAAACAACTTATGTTTTTAATACTTTTTTTGTAACATAAAGTAATTATTAAACATTTTGGTTTGGCCAAAAATTGAGTCAGCTAAAAAGGGAAGGTTACGATTTTTAAGGGGTTTCACCCTATATTATAGGGCGTAAATTAACTTAGAACAGTTAAGATCGTTTTCTAGAAATCTAATTTTACTTACAAATTAAATGATAAATAGATTTTTTTAAATTTTAAGAAAATATTTGAGATTGTTCACAGAACGTCAGATTAAAGTTAATAAATCCATATAGTTTTAGATGAATAAAAAACAAGTCACCTTGAGTGATAAGAACAATTTTTTTTATGTGCCCATTTGAATAATTTATCAAGTAAAATACTGAAGAGCAATGTTTTAACTTTCGGAATCGCGTCATTTTCATGGTTATTTTTTTAAAGGAGTACGCGATTTGTATCTTAAATGGAAGATTTATTATCTGAAATACACGGCTACTATAATAATAATAATAATATTAATAAATATTATTATTATTATTATAGGTACCTATAGTTACTATATAATATAACGATTATGCGGCGTAAGTTTCGAATGCTGAAAAACCGGTTGACTTTTGGAACGAACGTGGCGTAAAAATTTCACATCAATAATTTATTAATGTAATATTATATTATAATACATATATATATACATTATTATATATGTGTGTTTATAAAATAAAAATATACTAACCCCGTATCCAGTGACTGGACCGATACCGTGACTAGCTAAGTATGATTCTGCGGTGTACTCACGCCCAGTATATCTAAAAACGCATTCGTAAAAAACAAAATAATACAAAATTAGTTATTGATTTACACGCCCGTAACAGGTATGGAATATATATGGTTAAATGTAGGTTTATGATTTTATTTAAACAAACGGAATGGGTTTGTACTATTTAAAATTCAGCAATCCTAACCTAACACTAATCGAAATCATAAAATAAAAAACAAACGAAAGTGATTTCTCACCCTTAAATTATAATCGTAATAGATAAAAATATGATATCAGTTGAAAAAATAATTAATCAATTGGAATAAAACAAAACAAACAAATAATATGTATAACAAACCAAAAATTCACACAACACGTAAAAATGCAGAAGTTACATCGAACAAAAAGAACTGCACAAAACACAAAAAAAAATATTTTATCTAAAAAGAATGAACAAATAATATTTATATATATATATATATAAGCTATACAAAGCCAAAATACAGAACGAATAAACACAAAATAAAAAGCTTTTAGTTTTTACACTACGATTTAAGAAAACTATGTACTTGCATGCAGTTTTCTTTTACTTATCGCTAACTAAGTAAATATACAATTCCATCGTCGTGGTCAGTTAAACGTTTCTATACATTTATATTATATATTTTATATAATATTATATTATAACGCATGTAAGACGTATTGTTTTCGTTATTATTCGAAAAACATACATACATGCATTGTATACGTTATTATACTTATTGCCTATTGGCAATTGCCCATTAATGAAGGTGAACGCATACGATATTATGAAAAAATAATCGTAGTGCACAATAGTCAATATTATATATCATACGAATAACAATTAGTAATAACTATTTACATACACTTATTGTCACAATATATATAAATACCGTGAAATATTCTGTTTATTCTGGCATACGAGACCATACATTTTTGAACAACATTAAATATTAATTCATCAATATTTTATTATTCTATTGTGCGATGATGACTATAATATTGTTGGACGCGAGAATTGAATAAATAATTAAATTCATTTATAATACGTAATTAGTTACCACTAAAAAGTGAGATCATTCGGAGAAGAACAAAGACGTGCGCGCACACATATATTGGGAAGTCAGTATATACTATCGTATATTAATTATGAAATAATATATACCTACAGATTATCCAACGCTAAAAACATTGATAAATTCATATCTATCAAATATGGAATATATTTTTTTTAAACATAAAAATTAACATAGCCATTTAAATGAAATCCTGTACCTATAACACGATTTTAACTTTATAAAGGTGTTTTTTTTTTAGCTGTTTCAGGCAGGTTTCAATGGAACTTATCTTCGCAGTTAATAGCGACGAATGAAGAAGGATGTTAATGCCGACCGCTATCGACGAATGTAGTTTTATAAGGGTAAATCGGATCAATAAACTGTATTGTAATTTGTAGTGCATTTAATATGGTAAATAACGAGACGTGTGAAGCAGTGTATTACGGGTTTATTTTCGCCTGTCGTATGTATATATAGACGTATAGTGACAAACGACCGTTACCTATATATTATACATTATACATACGTGATATATGATATATTTAACCTATCCGTTGTCAAATTCACGAGCGTTATTTGTTATGCGTTTGCGAGGAATATCTGTCGAAACGATTTTTCACTATACAATAGTTGAATGATGCGACAGCAAATATGACACACTCTTCACCGTTGAAAATAATATAACGAAGTAGTGTTTTGACGGGATAAACGCGCGATCTAACGGATATAATATATTAACAATGTAATATAGACGACGTCGAAATACCTACACGACCACGACGGCAACAACAGTTTGTCCGGCGGTATATTATATGGGTAGTATATTATTATTATTCCGCTCGTATAATATTTTATGTTCTCGAATTACCCGCAGCGTGTTGCATTCGACCCGAGCTAGACCAATAGAAAATACGATCGCGAAATAAATCCGGCCGGCAGCTTTTTTTATATACCCCCAACGACGGCAAAAAAAACCCAAAATTAAAAAGAAACGCGATCCGCCGTGCGCATAAAACGTGTGCCTGGCCTGTCCAAACGAATTAAACTCGACTGAGCGCGGACGGTTGCAACTAAAAAATAAGAAATTGTTTGACACTGTATGTGCTGCGTGAGCTCACATTTAGGGTAGATGGTGGTTAAAAGTTATGTATTTTCGTAGGCGGAGGGCATTTTTACGATCTTTTAATCATTTAACAAATATGTTATGAATTATGATGTTTGGTCGATATTGGATACCCTATTTTTTTATGGACTAAAAAATGGGCAACTGTTTTTTTGAGGTGGTTTCAAATAAATGTATGTATTTTCTAATGTCAACACAAAATTACAAGATAAAAAAGATAAATAATATATTATATTAAAGTATACTATTGTGTTTCATATTTTTTTGTGAAAACTGAGAATTTGATATTGGGTATATATTAATAAAATATAGTTTAGACAATATATTAAACGGGAAAAAAATATCAGGGAGCAATAGCTGTCCCTCCTTCTTAAAATACGCCCCTAGCAGGAGGTCGACAATAATTTATGTTTTCAACTCTTCGCTAAGATGTACTACATACAGAGGCGTGTGTTCAGAAATGTGCCATTGGAGGAAGAGCATATTTTTTTAATAGATCCTAAGTATGAAAGTAGGTAATTGTACATGTTTAAAATATAGAAGGTAATTTAAATACTATACTAGGTATTCGTCCTGTATTCTATGTAACATGTATATTTATATAATTATTAAATAAATTAAATAAATACATGACATAGATATTATATTATAGAAGTACTAAGATAAATCATAGATAATCAGTGTGGCTAAAATAGAAAACGATTTCAAATTGTATTTTATATAAAATAAAATCGGATACATGCCATGTTAATTAATGGTGCGTGGTCAAAATCCACTTAACGTGAACCAACCGCTCCACTCACCTCATAACGACATAATTATTTTAAAAACGTTATTTTCCCAAATATTATAGATCATAATTATTATTATATAATAATATAATAATATGTGTATAGAGCTACGGATTAACTGATCATGACGACGGTCGTGCAATGTGTGTTTGGTGAAATAATAATAATAATAATATCATCGTATTATGAAGTTATAACTTATAAGGGAAACAATTTATCATCATCGTCATGATATAGTTTATTATCACTCTCACCCAGCTGGCAACGCCGTGTACGTAGCAGCGGCGGCGGCCGCCGGGTTGGCCATCTGATTGTTGGCGGCTGCAGCCGCCGCGTTGTACGCTCTGGCCGCTGCGGCCGTGTACGTGGCGGCGGCAACGTAGGACGCCTGTTGCGCTTGGGCCACCGCTGCGGCGGACGACAACGCAGGAGTCCCTTGGGCTGCGGCTGCGGCCTTAAGTAGGGGCGACGCGGCTGCTGCTGCGGCAGCTACCTGTTTTTGGAACGATTAGTAAAACAAAAATTCGTTACATATACAAAAAAAAAAATGCAGGCACATTATCACACGTGGACGCGTTATACCGGAATCAATCAAGCATTATATTATTATTATTATTATTATTATATTATTGTTGTTGTTGTTGTATATATATATATATATATTATATATAGTATAATATAAAAATACTTAATTTACTTATAAAAGTGAAAAACAAATATATAACGATTACATAGACATAATAATATATAATATATATATAACGTTAAGTAATATTATTGCTTTTATGACGTTAAGTTGCGCTTTTCCATTATTACTTATAATAGAAGTTTCACCCCTTAACCACCGATACCAGCGTCGAAAAAAAAAGAAAAATTAAATTAAATCCGCCTGTAAGTATATATATATAATATATAATATTCATCAACACAAAATTGGACAAGAATTGAATGTATAGGTAATATGCATGTCATAATAATTTAAAAAATACATACATTTTTAAAACAAAACAATATTGATTCAATAATTTTAAATTTACCGCGATGCAATAACAATTCCATACACTATAGGCAAGTTAATAAATTAGTGAGAATATTATGTATTAAAAAATAGAAAATCACGAGGTGTAAGCCACACTGTATAATAATATATCAATAATAATATACAACCAGAGAGCGGTGGAAATGTATAAATTTATAACTTGCCCAGTACAGTGTAGTCGAATATATAATAACCTCTAAATACTTGTGATATTAGAGATGTAAGATAATAATATACGGTTTCGGTTAATCAAGACGAAAAATAAAAAAAAATAAATAAAACGATTGTCCACAATCAGGCACCTCATCTACATTTAAATGTATATTATGTATGCGAAATGCCTCTATACATAGAAATTGGCGAAGTCCGTGCGTTAAAACAATACATATACCATATTTCATTAATGATTATGAATTATGTTATAATTCCTACGGTTAGAATAAACGGAACAAAAAAGAAAAAAAATTAGAAACAATAATAATAAATTCGTATACATATATTTATGGATTTATAATATTATGAATAAAAATGATTTGAAAACCATCTAAAATATATATATATAATATGTGAATACACACAAAAAATTTTTTTAAAAAAAAACCACTATGAACCATTTCACATGCAACAGTTAGCTGTACGTTCAGCTAATATGTGGCATATCACCCTAAAATGTTCCGTTTAATAATATTATGATAGATAGCAGTACATTTCTAGCAACACAAATAAATGATAAGACACATAATTATATATATATATAAATATAAATATATTTTCAACAAAGGCTAGTATAGTATTAAGATGTATTATTATATATTATTATAATGCCCAAATTTGAAATTTTTATTTTCTCAGTGAAACGCTACAAGCATAGCTTTTCGTCTACATAATATTTCCCCAACAAAACAGCCAATACACAATATATATATATATGTAAGGAGAAAGAAATAACAGGCAACCCAAAAAAAAATAAAAAATAAAAAAATAAAAATACAATATACATATACACATAATAATAATGAAGTGTATGTATATATTTGATGTAGGTACATTATTTATGTTATAAAAAACGACTAATAATCAACAAATTTGTTTTCCTTGTACAAATATAGATACGATAAAAAAAATTGTTAAACATACTATATAATTCAACCTGTATAATAGTTAGCAAGTGAGTTTGTGCTCGTATATATATATTTTTTTGTCACATGCAATTTTTTTATTATTATTATTTTTTACTTTTTTTTTTTAATAATAGGCCATTTCAATATATAAAAAATTTCACAAACGATTCCGCCACCGAAAAATAAATAAATAAACACTAAATATGTTGCACAGTCTTATACCAATCAAAGTCTAACGTAGAAATTAAATACTCAACTGATGCCATTTACCACTTCGGGGTAGCGACACATTTCCACATTAATCGTGTTGTTTGAATTATTTATGAATATCATTTTTCACCCTTTCACTCTATAGACTAACAATATATTAGTGTAAACATTTAAAAGTGTACACGTCATATACATCATATTACGTCGTATTTAAACATAACTAAGTAAATGGATTATATATATATATATATATATATGACTTAGTAAACACGGGTGTGTATATTATAATAGTGCTTGCTATTATTATTGTAGACTTAATATTATATGTACTTCAATAAGATGTCGAAATAAGACAAAACGATCGAAACGCATAAAATACCCATCACTATATATACCTAATAATATAACACGTATGTACTATGTGTATGTGTGTGTGTCATTAATGTTCATAAATGCTATTGATTCTAAAATCAGGCAACAAATGCCTAATGTTCTAAAAAAAAATAAAAATAAAAATCACAGGAATCAAAGACTGTGCAAAAATTCAAATATATGTAACGTAGTGTTAATAATAAATAATGATTAGCGCTCTATATATGTAACCGATTAGTACAAACTTTCAGGAAAATTCCGAATAACAGAATTTGGTGTTAATAAAATTAATATAATATAGGTATGTACAAATATTACTTTGTAACCGCATATAATAAAATATAAAATATTGATCAAGACACTGATTTCTCAGTGCATCTACATTATAGAAGCGGTGATGTCAAGAAAAAAAAGGCCGGCCATGCCATTCGTCATGTTTTTTTTCGTATATAAAACTCACGTCATATTTCCCTTTTCCAGCCTTTGTAATCCGTTACACATAAGATTTTTTCTAAAACGAATTTCAAGAATGACGATTGGAATGAATTGAGCAAATTGTTCATGTTTAAATATAGAATAGGAACGCAAGTTTTTTTTTTTTTTTTGATATTGTAATTTAATGCAATTAAAAATAATAAGAGAGATGAAGAATAAGAACTTTGTATAGGATAGGAATAGTTTGTGATTATACTATATGAATCGTCATTTACCTCATTGACTGCTCCTGCCTGAAAAAAAATACCAACACCAGTTCAACTAATTCTCAATTCATTTATCGGGTCACCTTTTCATAATCAATATAATAAGCCTTAAAACACAGTTTAGACGCGAAACACGTTATTATTTGTGAGTTCTTAGCCAACCAGACTTGAATATAAATCGAATTAAAACAAATGAAAACAATTGTTTTACAAAGTGGAGAGAAACCCGACTTAAAAAAATATTGTGTAACCACCCATTTTTGTCGACTAGTTAAATATAAATTATAATGTATTATAAATTTGACATGGTAGGTACTTAGTGTTTTTTTGTAAAATATTTAATACATTCATTAATGATTAATATAAAATAAAGAAAGTATAAATAATACAAAAAATATTACCTGTAACCTGTAGTTATTGTCTGCAGCTTGAGCTGCCAGGAATGGATCATAGTACACTCCACTGAAACACATTTTACTGGTGGTAAGAATGAAAAGCCGTAAACATTGTTTACAGTTTTTCTCGATATTTTTCAATAATATGTAATACTAATAAGTAATTTATAAATAATATATAATTAGGTATAGTATAATTCAAACAAATAATTTAATAATCGTTCATATTCCTATTTTGCACATTTGATTATAATTTATTGCGTTATGCTTATTGTATTCGATCTAAAGCACATAAATGATAAATATGACTAAATGGTTAAAACATATTTAGAAGCATATGAATAAAATATGTATTACATTATAAATTTAAATACTAACGATCACTTTTGAAAACTTTAAATTATTTCATAATATATATTATATAATATGTCTAATTTGTTTCTCAATATTACGATCAGGGCTCGTAGCATATTTTTGCATATTTCGAAGTTTTGATGCTATTTTACTATTTTTATGTTTTTATTACCAAGTATTTATGCTTATATTATCTTTTGAAAGTAGAAATAAAGATTGTTTATTTTTTTTTCAGTGTGTGTTAATATTTTTTATCAGTTAATATTTATATAATAATGTGTCATATAAATATGAGATGGATGAGATGCCGTTAGGTAATTCCATCGATAAGGAGGCCCCTTTATATATTAACACGTGGCACGTGCTATCTCGTTTTGTGGTAATAAAACAAATTACACCATTTTATATTTTCAGTCTTTCTCGATTTTAATAAAAAAATATTAGGTATGTAATTAATTTGTTTTTTTACATTCGATACATTTTTCTGCATATTTTAGCATATTCAGTGTATATTAAAGCCCTTATATGAATGATTTTAAGAGAAAACTATTGTGCTTGTAATAACCTTTTTTAGGGCTTCAAGTCACGATCTCTGATTACGATTATTATGCTTTATACTGTTATTAAAATGATACCTATTCTCATCATTACGTGTTAGTGATAAATAAATTATCATTGTATAAAATAAATATAGATTGTAAGTTTTTCTTCCAATAAAAAAAATAAGTTCTCACTTTGATATTGAAGTATTAAATAATTATGAAAATATACATTTCTAGAAATGTATATGTTAACAACAATAAAATAGGCTACATAGAATTTATTATTTATAATTATTTAGATTAAATAAGAAAATTGAGTCAATGTAAAATAAATTAATATTTCTACTCTCCCTACACATAACTTTGTCAAATAAAAATGAATTATAAATACGTTTATTTGTTATTTAATTTTTGGATACATACATTTTCAGGATAATATGTCTTATATTACTTAAATAATAAATTAAAAAGCATATTCGTCACAAGTGGGTTGCTGGACATAAATATTATTTACTATTTAGGCCTTTATTAATAATATAATTTTACACCATTTTATATAATACTATATTAATATATAAAAAAAATAATTTAAGTATTATATAAAAAAAAGTCGAGATTAAACCGGTTTTACAGTATAGGATCAAAACTTAAAATTTAAGAATTTTTTTTTATGTTCATGAGTGTGCAACGTTATTCGAAACCAAAATTACTACACGTATAGTGTGTGTGGTGAGTGTTTTCATATTATTATAATTCTATGCCTAACTGGTTATCTGAAATATCTGTGTATTTTCATAACTTGCAAAACCAGTTATTTCGAATGCAATTCAACTACGATGAACGTTGAAAAATACCTAATCGATGGTATTGTAATACAAAATAAAATTGAATTAGGTTATTAAAAATTGATTGCACAAGGATGGTTCACAGAAATAGTATAGTTAAGTGAATAAAAAATTCCTGCTATTATCAATATTTTAAGATTAATACCACTCACTATGCCACAAACCAAAATACAACAAATAAAACTAATTAAGACTCACGGGATAATTAATTAATATATATTTTTCTGAAAGAGACCGCAAATTTTTAGTTATTATTTAACAGAAAATGAAATGATTATATTTTTATGTTAATAAATAAACTAGTAAGTAACAAACTAAAAAATATATGATCAAATAAGGAAATGTAAAACAAACTAATTCGTTTAATTTCACACAAGTATAATAAATAATAAATAATAAATAATATTATCACATTCAAATACATAAAATTATAAATAATTAATATTGTTTGAAGATTATATTATATTATAGACTATATATTATATAGTGTATAAAGTGTATACAACATATTGGAATGGAATTTAACACTAACGCTCAATAAATAAAATTGATTTTAGTATAGAAATACGTAAATGATGATCGTTTTAATCATTCACAATGATTATAATGAGGTAGGTATAACGAAACGTAATAAAATGATGCAATCGCCGGCGGAGATTAATGGACAGATTATACTAATAGTAGGTATATACCATAAAAATATCTATGCATTTTTTTTTTTGTAAAATAAGCATATTTTTTGTTAGTTTTTAAATTTAATGACTTGAAAAAATGAATCACACGACACTCATTAGTAACACTTTCATCTAAGAAATGTTACTAATAAGTCGCGGCGCTATTTTCTTTCGAGACAACTGGGAAGATTCTCAGGTATAGTTGGTACATACATGTGGATTTTGGTGATTTTTAGGAGTGAGAGGTAGTATCGACGATTATAGACGGATGGGCGTATATTTTCTATAGTTTTCATGGATTGAATTATTCAGATTCGAATGGATAGTGTGGTATGTGACATAATATAAGGGGAGCGTTTGTGATTAGACGAAGTTAAACAATCAAATGAGAAATTAAAATCCCGGGAAATTGATAGGGATAAGATGAATATAGTATTTATCTAGAAGATGATCGAATATAAATTTTACGCAGTGGCCAAGACAATCAAAAAAACTATAGCACAATGGTCGGCGGTATAGTAACTGCAAGAAACACAGTCACATTAGTAATTACTAATTAAATAGTCGGTAATTATTATAGCATAAAATCGTAATTAAATATTTTGCATTTTTTTTCAAAGTCACTTTTAAATTTTAATTATTACACTATAGTTTAATATTTAAATGCAATAATTTATTCTTTTGTAATTCTGTAACCAATTTGTCGGTTTTGTTTCCTGTTTTATTTGCTAAAACATTGTGATATGAATAAAAAATAATAATTTTCAAATTAGTAACGTAACTCGTTAGTCGTTCATTGTATTTTTAATAGTCCAGCTCTAAAACGATTTCGTTAATCAATCAAATAACAGTTAACCTAAAGACGTGAAACACTGATGAGAAAGGGGGAGGGGGAATGCATTAAATGCACAGCCCTTCTCATCATATGCGAGTAATACTATACAGTGATTCGAAGACTGAAAATGATATGGTCACCACAGTGTTTACGGCCACGTGATTTTATACCATCGGCGGTAACGTACTAATAGAAGAAAGTTCGGACCGGCACAAAGTTGACGACCGCACGATTTTATAACGTATTATTAATAGATATGTAATAAACTTATAAACGTAGGAATGTTTTAGTACTCACGGGGCGTAAGTACCGGGAGCCGAGTTGATGGCTTGTAACGGGTTGGGCGTGACGGCAATGCTGGTTGCCGGCAGTCTGGCGGTGTTGAATCCTGGATTGCCTACTGAAGGGAACCCGCCGTTGGACGCCGCGGCCACTGCAGCCATCGCGGCCGCGTTCCTGACGGCATTCGCGGCCGCCACGGCTCGTCCACGTTGTATAGCTGCCCCTCTAAGTGCTGCGGCGGCGGCTGATGAAATAGAAAAAAATACCGCGTGTGCGCGATGACGTTGTAATTAGAATAATGGTATTATATCGGTTTTACGTTTGTTTCCCATGTGCCCGCGTCCCATCAAAAGCGTTCTTACATTATTATACACGTATGGCAATTTATCGAGCACGCTCACCGCGTTTACAACATGATATTACCTTAAGCGACTATAACTTCATCCGAATTAATATTTCTTAGAATCTTTAACTACAGTCTATATTATTAAGAGGATGTCAGCGCACTGTTTGTTTTCTCTCTATCTCTCTCTCTCTCCACGACAAAACATATTCACACAAAATCACTCATTATAAAAATTATAGAGAATAATATTTTTGAGGATATCACATATCTAGTTGTCTAAATATTGTCTCAAAACAATTTAATATCCATTTTAATTTACATTTAAAGTCGAATAATAATAAAATATAAAACCGATAAGTCTAAACCTCAAAAAATATTATTTTCTATAATTTTCAATAGGTGGTGATTTCTCTTTTAGATAACTTAAAAATTATTAAAAAAAAACAATGCGTCCCATCCATGTATCGCGTGTGTCTGAGAGAAAACAAATATTGCACAGCAGAAGTGCAAACGTCCTCTAATGACCAGGGCCCATAACTTCTAACAATTGAATATTTTATTTGATAGAGATGCCTATGTAAGTTATACATTTATTTCAGAAAACCAAGCAGCTAAATACCAAATTGTATATTGCATATTTCAAAATTTAAATTCTATTTTGTTTTTTATTTGGTTTATTTTAGTACTGTAGCCTCCAAAGTACCTAATAACACAATAAACAATTCTAATGTAAAATTTTTCAATATTTTTAATTTCTAAAAATTTAAAAAAAAAATATGTATCTACTTAATATTTTTTTTTGCTTATTTTGGTATTTTTAATGCATATTTAAGCGCTTATAGGGATGTTTTAAAGAGTATATTCATTGTACTTATAACAAATTTTTTTTAGAGCCATGAGTTATAAGCCTTGCTGCTAATCGAACCATTTGTAATCAAAAATTTAGATTGTTAAACACCTTTCCTACGTGGTGTACGAACTTTACACTCTAAAACCAAATACTAACTTCTCTTTTTTAATAGATATTTTTTTGTGTGTTGGTTATGATTACAAAATTGTAACGAGTTGTTTCGGACTGACATTTATGCTCACTACTATATGAAAACGACAAGTGTCTCCGTTTTCCAAGTGCGTAAGATACCAAATTTACGCTCGACCGTATTTTTAATTAGTTAAAAATTAAAATAAATCTACCTATTACGAAACTTAATTACTTGTGTTCGTATGTTAGCTTTTTTTTATGATAATTTAGTTTTTGAGCAAGTTTCAAAACATTTTTAAACTACGTTATTTTATGTACGCAAAACTTTCCAATAAATCAAATTCCTGTAAAAAACCGACATAGGTTAGGTTAGATTAGGAACACAAGCAATGTTCTTATCATTAAGTTTCATAAAAGTGTCGATTCACTCACATTTTTAAACTAAGAAGCTAAACATTAACTGCTGAGCGTGATTATTTTGCTATGTATACGCACTTGTAAGACGGAGACAATAAATGCGCGAATGTGGCGTTATCTTCTTGGATAATCGATAGAATCAAGATGATAATTTACTCAAATATTTAATAGACTAATCCTTACTACATATTAAGAAATCAGAACCGTTATCAAATGTTAACTTCTGCAATAAACCAAAATGTTTAAAAAAAAATCATTTACTAAACAATTCGGAGAAATAGGTTGGTTTGAATAAAAAAAGTTTGTACCACCACACCTAATTAAGTACTAAAAAAATTATAAGTATTTTATATACGGTCTTCAATATGGTGTAAGTACTTAAAAATTCTAAAAATCAAAATAAATACAAATTAAAACGGGGTAAGGGTGCTCAAAAAATTGCCTTGTACCTATATATTGTATATTTTATTATCCTTTACTCATATACAATATGTAATTGAGTACAAATACTGTAATGCAATTTTTATCGTTAAAATAGAGAAAATATACTTTTTTCCGCGATATACATACATATATATTATTATACAGTATTATACAGTACACGTAAGTAAAAATTCGTATATCATGCTGTTTAATCTAAAACACTAAATTAGCAATTTAACTTATAAGAAATTCTAAAGTACTATTTATCTAAATGTTAGTTAGATCATGCACATCATACTACGTTTAAATTTTACATTGCACTGGCAGTTTACTTACCCTCAGGCCACTGAACACAAACTGCAAACCACAATAAGAACAAACCAAATGTTAGCCAATACATAATTAATTTACCATACATACAATATTATACATATAATGTAGTGCAACTACTTAAAGCGTAATTTAAAAAAAGTTTACAAAAGCTTGTAAAAGTTCCCAGACAACCATTGTAATTCGTGAAACAACTAGATACATCAAATACTTGTATCTTATGTTTTAAGAAACTTTTAGTTATAATTGTGTAACTAAATATAGGTATTACACGCAGTGGCGTACCTTTGGGGGAAGGGGGGGGGAATAATGGGTATCTTCCCCTCCACACAATAAGTTTTTTTTTAGCATAATTCTCATTTATTTTATTTTGCTTTAAGATTTTTAATGGTTTTAAAATGAGGTATTTAATAACTTGGCCTAACCCTCCCAAAAATGTTTCATATTATGTACGCCACTGACTACAAGTTAAAAGAAGTACAATTAATGTGACATAAAATTGTACCCCAACATAAAATAAAACCGAGACGTGTTCAAAAATAATAAAATGGTCATATAAAATATCATGCTCCTTAAATAATGAAAATCAACGACTAAGTAAAACAATATTTAAGCATGAAATATATCAAAATATGGTCAATGTTTCGGAAACATGCACTAATTTTTGCAAACAGTTTCTCACCAAGGTTCGGCAATACTCCGTTTCTAGAGAGTAATACTATTGAAATCAACCAAAACACATAACAAAATGTAAATACCATATTGAAAAACTATATATATGAATCATATACCTTGGAAGTTATAAATCCCAAGATCACACTATTATCTACCTTATATAGAGACAAACTAAACACGGTACATTATATACTTAAAGAAAAACACCTACAGATTATCTAAAGCCATTATACGTGTTTTGAATTCTCAACTCGAGACACGGTCCAAATAATATCTGATGTATTTGAAATTGGAATCTTAACATATATATTATTTCTATTAGCATCGAAAAAAATTATCAAATATATTGCCAAATGCCCAAATGAATATGTTTATAAGCAAACAATAGTGAAGAAAGCCATTTTAGTGAGTACTTTATGTACATAATATTGGTCTATATATTATGATTTTGTGTGTATAATAAACCTTATAT
This sequence comes from Metopolophium dirhodum, assembly GCF_019925205.1. Classification (NCBI taxonomy): domain Eukaryota; kingdom Metazoa; phylum Arthropoda; class Insecta; order Hemiptera; family Aphididae; genus Metopolophium; species Metopolophium dirhodum. The sequence continues at coordinate 15,685,350 of NC_083567.1, forward strand.
ATATGCTTATAAATAAAAGTTTATTATTTATAATATACTCGCCACATCATAAATTATAAATATACAATTTAAAAAAAAATACTAACCATTTGGTAATTGCAAAGGAGCAGCTACTTTTTTAGTCTGCACTCTAGCTGTTGCATTGTTCACCTAAAATTTTAAAAGAAATTCAAATATTTTAAATATTTATGAAGTACCTATACAAAATAATTTAAATACACATTTTAATACAAATTAATTATAATTACAACTTAAATCTTATAATATTACAATACGACAAATTTGACTTAAGACTATTACATACACGTTATGCGACAATGAAATTGAAATTTAGTAAATTACAAAAAAATGTATAATAAAAGTAAATTATATTTTCAGAATTTCAATTTCATTATTAACAAATTTGTCGGAAATCATATATATTTATACATAATTAACGCCGAAAACGTGATTTTCGTATAGTACATATAAATATATGAAATCGTGACTAGTCTACAGCATACTTACTCGTCGTCAACGACATAATAAAATTGGAATATTCGTCCCAGGGTAGTGGCGCGTCTGGATAAATTCACCCAATCAGCAAAGAAATGTCAAATAATCTGACACTTTGAAACACAGAAAAGAAACGCTTGACACGAGACCTCTAAATCACGCTTGTAACCTACAATCAATACTAGCCTTCGGAAACACGTAATAGTCAGAATATGTTGTAGAATGTGAAAGTGTATAAATAAAAGTATAGGGATTTTATTATTTTTATTTATTGTTTTTCGACATTACGTCTTAAATAGGAACGATGAAGTGTTTATAATCAAGGAACTAGACACATTTAAAGAGGAATAAGACAAGAGAAAATGTATTTTACAGCCAGGCCCATATAGTCGTGACTGAAGCATCATGCAAATTATCATTCAATTACAATCGAGCATCTTGATACATGGAAGGATTTACAATAATATTTTATCATTGCAAATTTCAAGAATAACAATATGCAACATATTTTCCTTTCAAATTAACTACGCTAAAAAAGTAATATTACCTAAAACAAAAATATGATTGAATAATGCTGGTGGTAATAAGGAATAACAAATCACTATATAAGTATCCATACTTCGGAGTCGAACATTCACAAACTGAGTGCCAACAAAATAAACTGTGAAACCTTTCAAAGGAAATAATTTAGAAGTCAGTAGCTTCAGAATTATCTAGGTACCTAACAAACAAATAACAAATATTCGTTCACACACATCTCAGTCCCAATACAAATAAAACATTTTCTTTTCATTTTTCGCATGCACATTTTCATTAATATTACTACACATTTATCAGGTTAACAAAAATAATAGTAGCATTGAATCTTGTAAATTGAACATCCTAGTAAAATATGAATAAATTAATAAGAATTGCTTAAATTTGACATTACTTTGCTGAATAAAATGTCATTTAGACAAATTTAACTTTTAATGACAACTTTTTTGTATTATGTAAATGAAATACACGATGATCATAGAATTGAAATACTCATTGTATATTTTTTAACCTATTGCATAAATCCTTCCTAACTATCACCATCTAACCAACAATAGCAATTTAACTGTGGCCAATATTAGGTCAAATATTACAATAAAGTTTGGATAGTAGAAGACACGCGACAGTAATTTCTATGCTGATTTTTGTCAATAAATTAGTGGTTACTTAATTTTAGCATCAGTATTCAATATAAAATTATTAGCCAAATGTTAAACAATATACAAGTGATACATACAATGTATATAGTAATAGGCATGTTTCAAAGCAATAAACCTAATTAGTAAAATGATAAATACATAGTAAATATATAAAAAGATTATGATCTGCATACAAGTTACATGAATGTTAATGAAGTATTTTGAAATAAATAAAATATAAACAATAAAATATTTTTCGATTAAAAAATTAAGTTCAAAATAGTATTATGATATATTATAAAAATTTAAGTATTTGTCCAAAATATTAGGTACAAAGATTATTTCCTAACTTATTTTCATTGATTAAAATGGCATACCCCACATGGATGAAACTAGATAGTAAAAAAATCCCATTAATCCCAGATTTTCATCATTCATGTACCATCAATTGTTTTTGCAAATAAAAAGACAAAAACTTCTTTAAAACAATTTATCATATTATATAGTAAGGTATCAAACTGATTGATATTATTCTTTAAATTATACAAATATTTTTTGTGTTTCAGGAAAGTATTTAAAACATCAAGCGCTAAAAAAATAATAATAATAATAATAATAATAGATAATAATAATAATAATAATAATAATAATAATAATAATGGTAATAGTAATAATAATAATAGATAATAATAATGATTTAGAATTTTTACAATGGTTTATAAACAATTAAGTTTCTACGTCGTGATTAGTCTTACTATGTAATAAGTGTAAACATATAAATTATAAGTAAAAATATAAGTATATATATATATATAAATAGCATAAATATTTGCATGCAAACCTCTATTTTTCTGCCTTCAACAACTGTTCCGTGAAGATGTTCGCGAGCCTCATCAGCGTCAGCGCTATTCCCAAACGTTACAAAACCGAATCCCTGCATGCAACACACACAACAAAACACATGCAAATAAACAAACTCAACAGAAAATAAATTGTCTTATTATTATTACTAAGTAGTAAATTGAATTTTATATATTTTTAAATTGTTTTTAATCTTATTCTTGTGGAATTCAGATGAAAATTATTTAGTTAAATTTGTTTGGGGAAAGCGAACATTGACGTTCACAGTTAACACTATACAATAATAAAAATTAAAAATAGTACAGTAAATGCTAAGTTAGTCCAACATTCATTATGTATAGCGTTTCACAAGAAAGTGGAACTTTTAAGCGGTATACATTTTTATTAGCGTTATTGTGCTATTAATTACGTGTCAATGATAAACTAGTGTTAAGTAAAACATAAAATATTGCGCTACTTATAGCGTTGTGTGAATGCTCCCAAAAATTATCAGTTATGGATATGGAAAAATATGTAAAGAAAAGGATTTTTTTTATTATTCAAATCTCACGGTATAATGAAAATCTTCAATAGTTATTTTTGGTCACTCATATATACTGAGTATTGAAAATATTATTTTGGTGATAAATTTTCCAGAACATATATACAAATATAAATATACTTAAGTTCATATTATCAACTGAAAATATTTAAATATTGATTTTAAAATTAAAACCGAAAGAAATTAACTTTTTTAGAATATTATAATAATTTAATATTTATTCATAAGCCCCCTAAGACAAAGTGGTATAATAATTGTTATATTTTTCTTTTTTTTTTAAGGAATTTATACTTATAAAAAATAACTACCTGTACCTACATTTATTTTTAAATTAATTGAATAGTTTTATTATTAATTAGGTCAATGTATTATTTTAAGTTACTTAGCTGCCAACAAAGCGTGAATGGTTTATTATATTTAATCAAGATATACATTTTATAATTTTTATAATATTTTATCGACTCCAATTAACCATAATTACCTTTGATCCACGCTCATTAAATATAATTTCAACATCTAGAATTGGTCCAAATTGCTGAAAACACAAATAACATAATATTAAAACCAAGTAAATTTCAATAGTAGTATTACATATAAACTATACAAAATGTATAACTAAAATAATTATAATAAATAAAAAATGTTATTATGCAACAGTTGTTACTTGGGTTGAAATCTAGAAGCATTATTATTTTCAACATAACTTTTTAAAAGCTTATACATGATAGACATTTTTACAACAATACATGAATTTTGATGGTTAGGTTTTAGCAGTGATAGTACATTTATTTCTCCCTATATTATATGTACTTAAGTAGGTTCATTCAATTTTAAGTATTCAGGATTTTTATGTTTTATTTTTAAGATCTATGAGATTATGCAGCTTGAATTTTGTCTTCTTGGTGTTATATTATTCAATGAAATATTATACAAAACACTTAACTAAATAGAAAATGCATATTTTGAGGTTAATACAAATAATTAATAAACAATAATATAATGTTTTAAAAATAAATAATTATGTTTTTCGTGCATATTAAAAAAAATTGGAACATTTTTTTTATCGTTTGCAATTTCAGCAAGTTTCAGCTGCAATTTATTATAACTCGTTTTTGCTTCTAGTAAATATTGAAAGGATATTAGGATATATTACAAACATATTCTATTCTGTGATGATAGATATGGTATAATAAATTAATAATATATGTAATGTAAAAGGTAACGCTATACGTAATTTTTTTTAAATCTTTTAAAGTTACAAAAATTATTTAAAAAAATGCATTATTCAGAAAAATTAATAATACTATAAATATTTGTAATCACTAATTACGAATTAGTAATAATTAAAAATGTTAATTAATCACAATTTTGAACTTAGGAACAACATAATATTTATTTGCGACTGTTGTTTAAGTTAGGTTAACTCTTCTTAACATTTTTCTTTTTTGACATTTTGTTTAAATTATACCCATACACTATTTCCACTTATGTTGGTTGTCATTGACATTTTATAAGAAATTAAAGAAATACCTGTGTACTGGTTTTTGCAGCATATAACTAAAGAAGACTTTTTTTACTCAAAATTTTATTTGAGCGACGAGTAACCTAACTTCATTACTTTACTTTAAAACATAATATTATGTTGTTTTATATACATAAATTATTTTCTGATACTTACTAATGTTATTTTAATTTTAAAAAGGTTAGTTATTTAAATTCATAAATTTTTATTTTTTTCATTCATAAATCAAAAGATAATAAATATGATTCTCTTGTATTAAATTATGTTACATTAACATAGTAAGTATATATTTAATGTAAAGAGTAAACTAAAATTTTTATTTGGTTTTCTCTGGACTTAATTGTGTTGTATAAGACATCTTACTCCAAAATAAAAGAATATTTTGATGACATTTTAGATCTTATTGTTTTAACATTTTATATTTCTGTCTCTAGTCATAAGTTAGTGCAATGATGATTAAATTGAAATAATTCTATGTACAATAGAACACAAAAAATGGACCAATGTTAAGTCATTAATGTTATATTTGTATAATAGAAATAAAGGATATTATGAAGATAAAAGTTATAATTTTGAATTTAAGTATAACATTTTCAGACATAATTTTACAAGAAAATACTAAACATATTTTAATGAGGCTACTATTAATAACACAATTATATTAATCAAACAAAATATTAATTAATTACCCCAAACATGGCACGCAAGTCGGGCTCTCTAAATCTAAAGGGTATATTTGATACATGAAGTCTCTTTGATTGGATATTTTTGTCTTCGCTAGATGAACAAGGGGACCCAGCGCCAACATTGGTAATGTTCGTTGGTGAGGCTACAGATACTGACACCGGTGTAGTCAATGCATTTGTGGCATTAGTACATTCCAACTATACATCACAAAAAAGAAAAAAAAGAATATATGACACAAATGAACTAGCTGTTTTTGGATTATACAAAACAATATTACTAAGGCCACTACAGTGTGAGCGGAGAATGTTAGCAAATTGTCCAATTGACCGTAATATCAAACCTTAATCTGAATACTTACCGGTTGTGATACCGTAGTAACTGTGATTTGTTGTTGTTCAGACTTGGTTAATCCAACAGATTGTTGCTGCTGTTGTTGTTGCTGCTGTTGCTGCTGCTGCTGCTGCTGTTGTTGTTGTTGTTGCTGCTGCTGCTGTTGTTGTTGTTGCTGTTGCTGATGCTGCTGATGTTGCTGCTGATGCTGCTGATGCTGCTGCTGATGCTGCTGTTGTTGTTGCGATGACGCCATGGACATGTTAAGCCCAGTCGGGGGTGAGTATGCAATAGGTGGCAGCGGTGGATCACTTTCTACAGCCACCTGTGGTGGAAGTGGAGCTGTATTTTGAGGTGCAGCCACCGTAGCCGGCATTAGAGTTGGTTGCTGGGGATTGGCCATTTTAAGCGTCATCGCAGCCATTTGTCCAGGTTGTTGCATAGGAAATGCACCAGACGCTGCCGCGAGTGATGCATATGGATCAATTCCCCCTTGAACCATTTGCTGTAAACATAATGGTTATTATAATTATTTAAAAAAAAACAACAATATTGCAAATTATATACATAATAATTAATATATTGTATTGAGATTAAATACATAATTTTAAGTAAACAAGTTAAAGCAAAACTAACTTAGAGTTCAATTTAGAGGTCAGATATTTTAAAACATAGAGTATCTTGTTTTTTTCATGAATGTTAATTATTCATCGAAGATACCTATAATAACCATAAACGTTAAATACATTTCACACAAAATAAAATGCGGACTAGACGGTCAACGGTGTTCAACGTCAGCATGGCCATGGGCCATAGCTTCTCAAAAATACGCCATGAACGGGTCAGCAGCCCTGCAGGTAAGTCCACGCATGTTCTAGCAGCCCCCCTCCCACTGGTCAACATAACGTAAATATAAATCAAAACATCGTTACATTAATCTAGGTTGAAGGTGATATACAAACAAGAGTGTTATAACATGGCGAATTAAAAAATGATACATAATAATTTTATGCTGACCTTTCAGCAAAAACAGTAACGTTCTAGACGTTTACACACAATAATAACGTACCTATCATATTTGTAACGCTATGATGCAGCAAATATATAAAATAACTCTTTACCGTCGTGAATCTATCGAAAACGAAATTCTAGATACTTTTTAATGACTGAAAAAACGACTGGACGACAGATCGAGTATGCACTATGCAACGACATAGATAATATGACATCATCGTAATTCGTCATCATCATTATCATCACACACGTACACCTGCAGTGATGTAAGTCGACAGTATTTACAGTGACTGACCTCTATAGTGTATAATATTCACACTGTAATTTGGCTCGGAAACAGAACCAAGTAGTTTCAGGTCACATCTCGTGTATACGCAAAATCGCACGCGCCTTCAAGCGGCATCGGTCGTGTGTATCCATTCACGAGGGCAACAAGTAACAACATCATAATATTATTATAGTCGTATATACGGTATAGTGGTATACCTAATATATTTCTGTAAAATAGCCAATAGGTACGTGTACCTACTACACGTATAAACATATTATATAATATCGTTGAGATAAGTTTGAAAGATATGTGATCGGTGTAAATAATTGTGACAGTTTTTTTATTCTGTACGACGCGATATATTGGTAATATGACATGCTGTATAATTACGCAGGGCGATCATAATTCATAATTTCATATAATATATTACATCATTTGTACTATGTAAAGATTCGAAAAAGAGAAAAAGATTATAGAATTAAAACACCCTTTGGGATTAAAGATATACCATATACCATATACACTAACCTATAACCTATACACGACGATACCCAAATGTTAAGGTATAAGATAGTTCAGGACGAATTATATGTAGTATATTAGTTGCTTGTAAAGAAGAATTGTATGGTTATAAATGTATAAGAGAGACTATATGAGAGTTGTCTCAAATTATGGATTTTCAATATGAGGGCTGTTTTATAGTGTTAATGTGATTTTATTTATGATGTACGATCATCATTTAAATATGTTAATGTATAAATATATCGAATATTTAACAAATAATTATTTATTTTTATTTACTTATGTGCGTTTAAAGTTTAGATGGGTGGAGAAATAAACTACACATTTTCGGTTGCCCTTTGGTACACATTGTTCCACTTATCCATAACATTTGTTCTGTATTTTTTTAACTCAATAAGTAAATGAGATGATGTTATATGAATATATTCATAACTATTTGTTCAATATTTGATATATATACATAGGTACATTTTTTAGGAAAATATCATTCACGCAGTGGTTACATAAAACAGTTAAAAAATTAACTGATTCTCATTTAATTTACAAACAATTTATGGCGAAACCCCCTTCTAAAAAATGAATACATATTCGGAGGAAATACTATATTCTAGGTCCTGAGCAGTAAGTTACAAATTATAGCTGAAGGTTTGCACTCCCCCCTCGCCAACAATCATACCCATTAATAGTTTACCTAAACCGGCGTTATTTTATTTAATAACAGTAAAAAAAATACTGAAAAATCTTTTTTCTGTTTAATGCACGCGTTGGTCTGTTAAGTCAAGCGGCTAATCGTGTTTTTTGGCCTATCTTCGACGCAAAAAGAGCTCTGGTGCAATAGTATTTACTACAGCAGCTATCCCGCGGAGAGACGGAGCGCGCGCCACGGAATAAATAATTTTAACTATGGACGGGCCGAGCTACGGGGCCTCGAACGAATGAGTGGAACCGGAGCGTAGAAGAGGTGTAGAACGAGTATACATGTCGCGCGGGTTTCGGGCCAACAACCAGTTTGAAGCACAACGGCGGAATACTAATTATTGCGGATATGTAATGATTATATATATATATATAAAGTATATGTTGTTTTAGGACGAGCTCGTATAGATACATACCAATGGGCTAAACGCACGTGTGCGAGACTAGACCGGTAGTAGGTATATTCATATATTATATATATACATAGGCATCAAAGTTTCTCCAAAAAAATTACATAACTTCAATTTTTAAACGGAGAACTGGTATGGCGATGGCCATATTCGTGCGATGCGTGAAAGCGGTAAGATATTATTCGTGACCAAAACGCGCGCGCGACCGAGGCTCTTCCCGAATACCCGCGCGCGTCTTGTGTGCTGCAACGACCTGTATTTTACATATTTCGCAACAATGCCGATTGATAAAGAAAAAATAGAAAAATAAGAGAAAATAAAAAACATCAATTGTTTCCCCCGGACGGACGTTTAGTGCTTCGTCTGGAGTATACTCGTGGTAAACAACAAATTTGCGAGTGTGTGCGAACGCGCTTATGTAAACGCGTGTGTATAGAGTAGTGTGTGTACCTACTCGAAGGACTTGTCTATTTATTTTTCACGTTTCGTCGTGTATATCATGAAAAAAAAATTTTTATACAGAAGTCTAGTACATCATGCCGCAGAATTATTCACGGAGGGAAAATGCAAGGGGGCGGTGGGGGAATTTGTCGGAGGGGGGAACACTCAGGTCTAATGAGGATGTACGCGGTGCATTGTGTAGTGCACCGGGGCCATTCGGAGGACGCGTCTGTCACGGTGGGGGATGACCATTGTTGTAATACTTCACTGACGACGTTGGACAAAAAAAATAAAATATAAATATACACAATATTATAGGTACGGTAGAAAAAAAAAACAAATATTATATTATTATTATTATATTGTAAAATGCTGCGGGCTCGTATATAAAATATTATGTATGCAGCGTTTTTGTACCGCTCAGCAAGTGGCTACATCCTATGAGAAAACGAGCCACATTACGCCGACGTGGACGGTTCCGTTTGTACATTGGGATGTTATTGAGTTAAATTGATGTTTATTGTCGTATATAGCCGCCGACGATAATAATAATATAAATGATTCGTCAGAAACGGACGCGAACGAGATAATAAACGCACGCGTAATACATCATCAACCCGTGCGGCGGCGGCAGCGTTTGTGCGTGTGCGCGATTACAAAGCTTGGCAAACGCGTCCTGAAACGCTCGGAAGATTTTTTTTTTTATAGCAGCACTAAATTTAGACAGAATTTATTGTCCGCGAGATTACAGAGCGGACTTAAAACGAGAGACCTGTTGAGTTGGTACATCAGGGCGCGGCGGCTTTGTTCCCGCATCGTCGTTGTATCCAGTCGTAATGCTATGCCGCCGAAATCGCGGTACGTTATTATAATATTTTCCCCGAGCATTTTACAGCGACCGCAGTGTTTTGTCGTATAAATCAGTCGGATTTCCCGTGACGAATCGAACGATATTTTTTCCCCTCTCGGCATCGTATAATCATGTTATAGAGCTCATATCCAGCTGAACTTGCTCGAATTTAGTCGTATTTGCTCATTCTCGGCAATTCCGAATATACCTTGTGTAATATTATGTAGTAAGAAATGTACGTTTTTAATGTTAATTTTTTCTCCACACCACTCTAGAAGTACAAGACAGCGATGAACAAGGCAATTGGGAAATCAATGTTCACTATTTCACCACCAATAAACGTAAAATCGTAGGGCCGTCAAATTAAAAAGCTGTAAAATATTGAGCAATTATATGTACACGAATTCCTCTTTACACATAGTCGTTTACACAAACAACTTCATAATTAAATAGACATTTTTCAAGCCGAATACATTGGCCAATTTCTATACTATTGTATACAAAGTAGTAAAAAACCCTAATGGGCTCACGCCATTAACGCCATCAACGGGCTCACATCACTCCCTCCCATTGTACTAATATATTATAAATTTACATTTATAAATAAAATAAATTTGTACAGGAGCAAACGGATACACTATCATGATTTTATGGTTTAGAAATGAACATGTCTAATGTCTATACTCAGAGCAGTATAATTTATTATTGATTCGATTTTATACAGTTGATTAAAAAATGAAGATAGAAAAAAAGGTCCACATTAGGTATTATCAAGGCTGGGCATTAACAAGTTAAAAAGTTAAACTTAAGTTAAAAAGTTAAACTTAAGTTAAAAAGTCAATTTTATTATAACTTTTTAATATAACTAGTTACTTTCGGATTTTCATTGACTTACCTTACTAAATTTCTTTTTTAATTAACAATAACGTGAAATCAACGACTTAATTTTTCATTTAAAGAAGTAAGTTTAAGTTAATTTATTTGGTTTTTAATTTTATTACATTTCACTATTTTAGTCTATTTCGTTTTCATGTCAAAAAATATTTACCGTGAATTTTTTAATGTTAAACAATTTATATTATTCCAATCTATATTATTGAATATATTAATATATTATACTATCAATGTTACTTGTTGAGGCCCAAAAGCAATCCTTGATACTTTTAACCCATTAAAACATTACTTTCTATCAATTTTCGCAAATACACAATAATTATTATTTCTAATATTACAATAGCGATATTGTTTATCAGTCATCACTATCGCTCATTTTTATCAAGCTAACTTCACCTCTTAAGGATAGTATACCACTTAGATCATAATATATATTACATACTATGGATGGAGCCATAGCATATATCTCGTCTATGTAAATTATTTGAAGGACATATTATTAGCAAGCACATATTAGTAAAGAGTCGCTGGTTGAGACGCGTGATCTGCCAGTATACTCGTTGTATATTTATCACTTATATCACTAGTTATCACTCATGAATTCCCAAGGATAATATACAGTTATTAGCATAAATATGCATAGACCTATAAACTAATGGACAGCACATTCCACTCCACCCTGCCATCAATGCTAGGTTTTCATGTAACCATATAACTGAGGGAGAAAGAACATAAAGTAGTGAAGGAGCTCGCATAAGGGAACTGTATACATTTTAGTACTTTGTTTCTTTTCTCGCTCAATCTATATCGTACCCCTGACTTCTTTATCGAAGCGCTGTCCATTAGTTTATAAGTCTGTAAATATGCGATGAGTATACACACGCATGCGCAGATAACACATCTCGACCAGCGCTCGTCGCTTATATGTATTTCAAATATCGGGACATAGGATCCATAGGTTAGGTTACGTAGGACTTTTAACATTTTATCATAACGAAAAAAATAACTTGGATAACATACTACTTTATTACAATACACAATACACACGAGTGACAAGTGAGATCAACTGATCAAGTGTATAATAATATCATATTATCATATAAAATATAAACCTATTTAATAATTAGGTATACGTTTGGTTTTAAAACGAATCAGTTCGCTTTGGACTTGCTCAAATCATTCGTCAATAATAATAAGTGATAACTAACAACAAGGCACAAGGCATAATACGCGTATATTAAAATAGAAAATTCAAAAGAAATATTCACCGAAAACATCAAGTCGAACGAAGTATTGGCAATGGGATGTATTTATATACTCATAAATGAAATGAAAATACTTGCCAAATTATGCGAGTTAAAGAGTTCTAACGAGGCCTTACGGTTTTAAAAATAATTCGTACATAAATGGTTGTCATTCCATTCAAATTTCAAGCCATAACACGTTCAATTTAATTTATAACGACATTGCGACATAGGTACCTCCTTGCAGCTAGTGTATAAATTTATAAATTTAAACTACAATAAGGGTAAACGAACGATAATGATAATCAAAGGTTACAGCTGATAAAGTGATTTCGACGAAATAATTGTCAAATATCACGTATCGTATAAAGTCGTCAATAATCAATACAGACCATACATAGTTATAATTACTTGACTCATTAATTATTTTTCATATATTATGCAACGTTTAAAACTGCAATTAAAACAAGTAACCATCATGATATACGATATTTTTAAACCATTTATTGTAGACCTACAATCGTCAATGCAACAATCAAAACTGAGCATACATAAAATATTCCGCTATACCTATAACATCGATATTAAAAAAAAAAAACATCAATTAAGAAAAAGAGATAACATATTTTATCATAGTCAAAATGAATAACGATTACAACCGAGAATATAACACCTATATTTACAACCAACAATATTATAGTATATTATAATATAATAATAGTATATTCATTATAATTTATATTTACAATTTCCTTTCACGAAACAAAAAAAAAATACATAAAAATATAAAACTGTTACTTTTCTGAACACAGAAAAAATTGCAAACACATAGCAGACGAAAACATTATTATTTGAACGCCGATGATGAATTAAATATTCAATATGGAAGTAGGCTATGTAATATAGTGTAATATGTTATTAGAATAATGAAAACTCAAATACCTACATTTGATGTTAAGCGATTTTTTTTTGTTTTTGTTCCGTCGAGTAATAATAATATTCAGTCGCTCAAATAGGGACGGAGGAAGTGCCCTCTCCCTTTTATTTTTTTTTATTACATTCAAACATACTCTTTAATTGAATATACCATTCATATAAAAGTACCTATAGTATATATAAATGTAAATATCAATTTATTTATTCTATACCAAATAAGAACAATAGTTACAATTTATAATTATTTATTTCTGCATGTATGCTCATACAGAGTGTTTTATCCGAGGTTTTATCAGTCATCACGAATACTCATCCCAATTTTTTAATTTAATAATTAATTTGTTCAAATTCTGATTTTTATAATTCTTACGTAGCTATAAAAAAAGACGTAAAACTCATATTCTTAAATACTTTATATTTGATATGACAATTAATATTTGGTATATTTGAGGAATAAATCGAAATTCAAGCGAATAAATTCTGGATTAATGTAGGTATTACATGATATTAAGGCTATAATAGTTATGGTTATTATAATGTATACTTAATAGTATACCTACCTTATTTAATAAAAATATATTACCCGGGATATTACCATTTTATAATCTGTAAAAATTGTCAGACTAGTACTGACTAAAAGTTAGTATAACAGATATTATAAAATATGCTACACTAAAAACTCGATTAACCGTCACCGTATGGACTATGATGGTTAACTGAATAGAATATAGTAATAGACGATTGACAGAAATGTTGTACTTTATATTTCATGTAAATAATATGTAATACCATTATTAACGATTATTATTCTAGATATATACATTTTAATAAATCAGAAACTACTCGTTTGAAATTTGATTTAGACACAACAACATTTCCGAAAATTTCATCCTAAATATTTACAATTTACAGGGAAAAAAAGAGCAACTAAAAAAAATTATTTTTGTATTAATTTAAATATGGTATACATATCACATATGGCATCCAAAGTATTTGAAAATATCGTCTTAAGGTATAGGTACTACAAATTTCAAAACAGAATTTGAATAACTGCGTTGCTTAAGGATAAAAAGGTGATGATATTGTAATCACCCTGTATATGTTTTCCAATTGAATTCAAACATTGCAGATAACGTTTTTAAACGAAATTAACATATACATGGACAATATACCTACTTCGGTCTTGAATTTTAATCAAACATGAACTTTAAAACGCAATAATATGCACGACATTCACCTGATTTTATTCAGTACACAATATTAGGCGATTGAATGTGCTGATCAGATGTGCTAAGTGGTATACAAAGTTGGTTAATAATATGGTTTATATTATGGCATCAGTCGAGTCGTTACTGTATAGCCTAGGTAAGACAAAATAATGGCCATTCAAATCTAGATGGACCTGAACGTTATAGGTATATTTACTAATACGACCTGTTTTTGTAACGAAAAACAAACCCTAAAATCTATAATACCACAGAATAAAAAGAAGCATATATAAGCACCCACAGGTAGTGTTTTATTTTTTACGTTGAATATGATGGAACAATCAAATTTTGGTCATCAGTATTTAATTACTTACTTAGTACTTTAGGTGGGGGGGGGGATTTCATTATTTATTTAAGAAACATACTAATTACTAATTAGTAATTAAAGTAAAATCAAACAATTTAAAAATCAGTATGGGTCTAAACTAAACTGCATGTAAAAATTGAATAAAAATTCCTTACATGTTGCACCCAAAGAATTAATTTTTTCAGGACGCCACTGATTTAACAAGTCACATAAGAATTTAAATTGTAAGTTGTAAGCTCATAATTAGTCGTAGGTACCTAAGTATCTACCTTAAGTCGTACCTAACGAGCATACTATGTGTGGGTGCGTGCGATATGCTGCTCGTTATACCGATTTACTCTATGCCTATCCGATGTCGATTAAACGAAGAGTAATTTAGAGAATATTCAGAATATTTAATCGTTTAGAGTCAAAACCAGACAAAAACGAATATGGTCAGCGTTTTCGATGCGTCGTTTAAATTAAATCGTGCGTATGATATTATGTTATACCCGTCCATGAATAACATACAAGACGTAGATGAAATGCAATTAGGCGCGTGAAGGGAAAACTTTTATACGGTTTCGCAGAGTATAACCACCAGCAATTTACAACACATGATACAAAGTATAAACACTAGGTTTTCTTCGCCGTTGTAAAATAAAATATACACTTCAGCGACAGTACGACACGTATGCGGTAATAACGAGTGATTTAATTTTTTTTTCGGCTTCTCGCCTTACCAACAGGTAGGTAATGATGACGACGACAACAGACAACACGTGCGTTTCCCCTCTACTCAGCCGAACAAACGGTAATTCGCCCGAGAAAAACGAACCGCAATAATATTATTATTATTATTCTTAGCGTCGTCGTATCGGGCTAATAAAACCTTGGAAACCGCGTAGAGGTACTGTGAGGGGATGTAGAGGGGGCATGTAAGTGGGAGTCAGTTTGGTACATCATGCGTTAATATAATATTAAATATTTATATATTAGGTATACAGGTATATTATATACGTATATAAGACTCGTATGAATTCACGCGCGGATTTGGATGAACGTAAAAAGTACGATTATGATAATTATATATTACTAAATATTTCGAATTTAGAATAATAATATAATAGCTAGACATCGAGGCAGTTTTTATTTTCAAACAATCACGAAATCCCGAAAAGAAAGATGTACTACACTGCCGCTAATAATAATAAATTAATGATCAACACTGAAAGCAAACGGACCGCGATGTGTACCACCTCTAGTCTAGAACTATAATAATGATATATATCCATTATATTATGGATACCCAGCTATAGCTACACGGTCAGCGGATTCCTAGTTATATATTATCGTATATATATACGCGAAAAGCGATTTCTAGACCGGCACGCCTGCCCGATTCACTAACCACGCGTTTTAATTCGCAATTAAGAGAGAAAATTCGCTGATTCCTCGCTGCTGTGCACACGGTCGATTAACCCCGCAGTTTAATTACATTTTTTTTTTTGTGCACATCTATAATACACTCGTACCTACCTAACCTCCGAACTCGGGTGTGACAACGATACACGTACCTATTCGTAATATTGTACCGCGCGCATTATAAAAATAGGAGATCGATAAAATAGCCATTGCGTGTATCAAGTCCGAACACTGTTCGAGAAGACACACATGAGCACACATTACGACGTGATATGGGCATATCAGACACGCGTTTAGAACCGCGTACATAGGCGCAAAATAGTGTTTAGGATTTGGGTGGGCTAAAATGTTGATAATATTGAATAAGCTTGAAACAAAATGTAGGAAATGTTTGGGGGGCTATGGACATTTTTTAAAGCCCCCCCCCCTATTTGCGCTTATACCACGTATATCATTAAGTATAGCTGGTATTAAACGAAATTAATAATAATGACAATTGTAATTAAAATAGAATACTATCTATTGAAAACGCGTTATATGGCACGCCACGAAGGTCGGGTTTTGCAACGACGAGGTTAACCTTGCCCGCACGCGGTTTGTACGCCGCAGATATGTGCCAAGCGTTTTATGTACCTCGCTGACTACTTACTATACGCGTACGACGATACAACACAATAACCGCGTGCGTATTGTAAACGATCGACCGGGGCGGAGGCGAAGACAAACAGGCGCGGCGGCGCGAGAAGAGGAAAAAAAACACCCGACAACGACACCGACCGTTTTTGAATTCGTGCCATAAAGTGTATCCATGTCGGTCGGTCGGTGTGTGCCGCCGCCGTCGCGCGTTTATCCGCCGCCCGAGGCGTCGGCGATCCGATTACCTACACACCGTTATTGACAAACCCGTAGGTACCTACATGTAAAATATATATATAGTTATTATAGTTTATTTTCAGGGCTCTAATACACGCCTTTATTTTTCACAGCGTCAAACGCAATTTTATTATTGTGAAATTTGCGTTTACAGGTAGGTGGAAACTGGTAGGTATGTGATCGCGGAAATACAATATGATAACTTTGTTTGCGCATACGTCGTAACTGTAGACATAATAACAACCTATATAGTTAATATTATTATCTGCGTATATTGAGTACAGCATATACATAGGGCAGGAAACTTATCAAAAACGTTGGTGATAACGCATAATATGATCTGCGATGAGATGTCCGGAGATTACATCATTGTTATGATAATCATGTATAGTAATATTGCGTTATCTTATCACATTGCACCGACACCGAATAGGTGCAGCAGCAACAGCCGCAACGAGCAGTAGTTGGGTGTGGTAAGCCTCCTCCCTCGAGGAATTCATTCGTCGTGATTACAGGATGTGGGCGCCGCGGTAACGAAAAATAAAATAAAAAGTAAAAGACTACACAAAACGGAGCGAGTTTAATTGTTCGTTTTAATGGTATCACACTAAGTATGCGGGACGTTTAGAATGTATTTCGAAATGCATACTTATCACCAGTATTAAAACTATAGTTGGCGATCAACAACCACCACGACGATAGGATCGTAAGACACGCGGCAGCAGCGGCAAGCTGACTTATTATTCCTTTTTTTATATATATAATTTATAACGGTTGTCAATCCAAACGAAATAACCGATCTGGAGTCTAAAGTCTAAACATCACACCAATACACTCCATGTCCGTGTATTGATGAAAAGTAAATGCGCCGCATCACATGCGAGTCATTTGACTATAGTTATCAATTACACCATCGATGCAAAGCTTTCGCGTTGTTCAGATTTTCAGAATAACTATAGACAAAAATCTTCTCGTAGACCTAATAATATATAGAGTTAATGCCCAAAGTCTGCGCAAGAAAATGAAAACGGTAACAATTATTATATAAAAACCAGAATAATATTTCCCAGGACCCTGCAGGCTACAATTGACAAATGATAAATAATTTTTAGAAAACCGCGTGGGAGATTTCGATCTTTGTTATTCTTGTTACGATTACAGCCGTCGCGTGTATACAAATTCAATGGTATAATAATAAAACACCGTAAACGAATTATGATTGACGTGAGAGACAGGCCCGAAAAAACAAAAGAACGAATGTCATCGAGTGACAAAAAAGTTAAGCCAATTTTCTTTGTGACGGCACAGCAGAGCTGATTATCGTTCGGATAACGGTTTTTTTTCAGTGAAATTGTATTAGTCGTTTTGTTAATTATGTCGCAGATCGATCATGAAATATATTATTATCGTCGTCTGAAGTACGAAATCCTTAATTATTCTGGTCTGGCGCGGGGGAGGCCGTATGCCATAAGCATGCAAAGCCCGACAAAGGCGTTCGCAAAGAGCTTTTTAAGCACACGTGTCCGCGGATCAATACGCGCAACGACGACGACGACATCCACACACAATAAAATCTTGGAGTCGCGATCCCGACTCGTTTCGACCTAAATAATAAATGTATATATAATGATATCAACTGCTCAGTCGAGGACGATGACGTCTACGCGGGACACGGCCAGCGTCGTCGTACGTTCAGCTCGTTTGGCGAAGTCGGGGAGAGGAAAAATCAATGTTTCGAGTGCGTTTTTAATGGCATTTTCCCACCGTCACTGCCTCTACCAACGCCACCACACCAGGGCACGATGAGACACGTCCTAATGTCCTATACGCTATTACTGTATATCTATCTATATAGCACGTATAACGTAGGTATATATATATATATTTTTTATTATTTCGTTCCCGGCACGTTACATCCATCTAAAGTTATATACGTATACATATAAAAGACGTTGAACAGATGTGCGAGAGCCGCCCCCGTCCCCTCTCCACACAACCCCATCACGGCAGACAGGATAAATAAATTATACGCGGCCCCCCTCGACATGTGTGTTTCTCTCGTGAGCGACCTCCACAGACGAGAAACGCACGCAACACACGGCGGAAGAAAAAAAATTTAACTGAAATAACGCAGACTGCAGCAGTGCCGCCCCTCGACAGAGAGGAAATTATACATTTATACTACAACGCTACACCGTCAGAGAATATGATACGCCGATAAAATAATATCATATTATCGTCGTTGTCTCTGTGTCTGATAATTTTCAGTAAACTAAATAAATATTATAATAAACTACCGGTAATGCCGGCGATATTTGGCCAGAGCGCGTATTCAAGGCCTGAAGGCTGATTGACGTGTCTATCTACACACGGTTGAGAAAATTTTTTTTGTCTGCAACAATACTGTCGTCGTACCTTGGGCGTACCCGACTTATATAATTGAGACGTAATTAAACGATTGACGATATATTACTTTAATATTGTTGGTACTTCATAAAAATAATAATGTAAGCATACAGTGTACACACATAGCCACATAGGTAGTATTAGGTGCGAACAGTCTTAACACAATATGTTATCTGGATTTCCATCGAACACGCTAATTATAAGACGTGTATACACATAATAGACCCGTGTACGGACGAAGGCTCAAGGGAAATTGAAACTGATTTATACACTTTAAATGAGTTCTGATTTTCTCAAAAGAGGACATAAAATTTAAAGTTTATTGGATATACGTAAGTAGGTTGTAGGTTTAAGCACAAAAAACTTAATGGTTTTTTATTGCAAATGGCTCCTTACCGGGACTTTAAATATTTTCAAAGAAATCAATTTAACCAAACCGTAACGTTTTCATCAATACAAAGTGATAATATTTTATCGTAAACCAGACAAATTCATATTTATTATTTAATATCCTAGGAAATATGTACAATTAATTTTTTTTTTAAGATCATATTATTATTATTATTAGGCATTTAACATTTTGCTAAGTCTATCGTTAAAATTAAAAATGTCTTGCATTTTCCAAACTATTGCCTTGGTTTATGAAAAACTTATCACAATTTTTAAAATAATAGCAAAAAGTTAACGACAATCAACAAAAATAAAATAAATGGTTTTTGAACGTATTTAAAAATCAAACACATGTCGTGTGTACTACTCCACAGCTGGCCGCAGTCCATACGGTCAATGGACACTAAGTTTCATACAATAATATAAAAGGGAGTTTTACTGCGATAGAGTTAGTATATAAATCTGCTAATTAAGAGGAAACAAATTAACCATCACCGAGACCATTGCGCGGGAGATGACCGTGCCAAGTTTCCGAAACCAATTTCATTTACGGGAATTACAATAAGCATTTTTTTCTCTCCATTTGCAAACTGAGTTCAGACGTTTGCTTGGCAACCGGCAATAATACTATATTGCTCTACTCGTATCATATATAATTCATTCGTCAGTCACATACACGAGCGGCCGTCTCATAAAAATATCACATGCGTTGTAGGTACTTGTCCACAAAAAAAAAAATATAAAAATATACGTCGAACGAAATGGGGAAAAAACCTATTTTTTTTTTTTAATAACCATTTTTTTATTATAGCCGAGCACAAAATTCAATACCACGTTTGTTGTAAAAAAAAAAAAGCCTTTTGTTTATGCAACCCATACGTATATGGTATATAGGCTATATAATATGTACGGCGATGCTATTATGCGATCTACTCGATAAATCGTCGGTTGTAATATAATATGTCATCGAACGGGAATAAAAAAAAACCCTTTTCCACGGCTATGGCAGTTGGAGGGTAGTTGAGAAGTGGGTCGTCGTACAGGACGGCGATGAATGCGAAAAATGTCAGAATGATAGGTACCAGTATCGCAGATATTTTGGAAAAAGATAAACTATTATTCCGATAGAAGTAGAAAAGAGAAATGAATACGTCGAGAAGCCAGCGGATTGTTGAGTGAAAATAAAAACGAAGAGAACACGGCTGAGCACTTAATAATATATAAACTCACCTCGGGCCCGATATATACAGACGTATTGTAATACGAATATCGATCGTTTGCGGAACCGAGGAGAGGGCTTGAAGCGGGCGGCGTCGGTCCGAGGAGCAAAAAGATACTACCTATATAATATTTTTCGTCTATTTCAATTTTAACAGGCGTTTTTAAATACACGAATATTATTTTAGGAAATGGACTCTTAGCCACACGACTGACGCCGGGGCGAAAGAAGAAGCAGAAGAGTAGGAAGGGTGAAATAGTGGATGAAACACGGACAGCGGGGTCGGTATAATTAGTATAATGGACTTTTGTTTCGTGTTTGTGACTCGCGCGGTCATCAACAGGCAGAAAAAAATAATAACTCCTAGTTTTGCACATGTCACGAACAAAAAATGCGTAAAACTACGATATTTGTACATCGTGTAGTTGACATACGAATGGTACATACTCGTGAATCCACGCCGAGCGTCTACTGACCACAGCGGTAAGCAAAGCAGCAGTAGCATAAATGGAAAAAATCATATTATTCGTAGATTCCTATTTACCAAAGCGGAACACACAAATGTGACGTTCCGAGGACAAGGGTGCGCGAGATGGTGTGTGATTTCCGAAGTGAAATATAATTTAGTCCACTTGGCCGCGCTGTCGACGAGGGTCGTTAAAAATAACTCACAGACGGGGGTGGCGGAGACGATTATTACCCCCTACGAACACCAGAGTTGGAAAACCGGGCGCACACCAAAGTTCGGTTGCTTCGAGTATTTGGAAGTATTTTGGATGACAACGATGAGTTAGCCAAATTTTGGAGAGGCGCGCGTTCCAAAGTCTATAATATTACTATACGCGCGATCGTGATAACATTGGTCGCGTAAGAGCCGGGTGGGAGAAATAATAATAAATCGTGTCGCGCAACAAACGCATTTTTAACTGTACAAATACCTTTGAGTCAAAGCCTACGGTAATGACGTGCAATACAATAATATCTATAATAACATTTTATTTAACCAATGACATACGGCGGTTAACGAACGATTAATGGCCCCGGGTAATACCGTTGTAACGACGAAATGTCTTGGCGAGATAAGATTTTCGAAGCAGGTAGACAATGTACGTCCGCCGAAGGCCGACCTAACGACTCGTCTTAATCGCCATCGCCGTGAACGCGCGCGCACGGCCGACAATAATATGATAGGTATATTGGGTACGATCTTCCCGACGGTGCACACACGCACACGACGCAGCGATTTCTAAACAACTATTAAGCTACAGGCTAATAAGTAAATAGGCCTACGTAGTACGTAGTCGCCGTCGGATGCGTCGCGCGGCGACACGTCGATTGCTAACATTTACGCATATTTTATCATTAATTGGTTGTGTTGTACTCACTGGATAGTATAACCCCTGATGGGGGATCAAATAGGGCGTTGCAGTCCACAGCTTGAGGCCGTATCGAAAAACCTTGTTTATCACAAACGAAGAGAGGCGGACGACTGGCGGCCTAACATGCTACACTTCGGTGGCGCGTCTCCGATGCGTTCGTATCGGCGTTGATCGGTTCCGGGAGAGGAAAAACAATCGGCAGGCAGTGGGTTACCTTTAAACGACGCGTCAGGATACCGGTGTCGCGTGGCGCGGGCGTCGGAAGAAGAGAGCTACTCGGTAAAAATACTTTGTAAACCCGGACGTCGGCGGCGGCGGTGGCGTGATGGCGGATGATAAAATATTTTGGGGAAAAAAAACGCAACGAACAACAATATAATATATAGGTAAAATAAGATCAACGAATTTATACTATAATAATAACTGATACGTTTCGATAATAATAACGATGATGACAATAATAAAAACCAACCCGACACGGATGGAAACAAAAATTATAATATAATTACAACGATAACGATTTTGTGCGTGCGTGAGCACAGTGAAACGAAAACTGAGAAATGTTTTGCGAACCGACACGGACGCCCAGTGGCACAAACACAATCTGACGAATGGATTGGATACGGGAAAAGGAACGTACGCGGGCACCCCGGTCCCCGTGCACCGTACACTAGACCCTACAAACCTCTCCCGTCCTATCCCCTCCTATCGGAATAGCACTAGCACAAGAGCGCGCGCGGTGGACGTGTATGAGAGTGCGGCAGCGGCGACGGGTTATCCCCACCGCCGCCGCCGAGGCGCGCGCGAATCGATGAAACAGATCGGTCGGTCGGCGTACACGGTGCGCACCGCCTCGCCATCGCACCGGCCACCAGCCGGCGGGCTCACGCTTGCGAGGCCTCGCGCCGCCGCCCGAAGACACAAACACCTCCCGACGAAAAATTCCAAACCTTTTGTTGGGTCCCGTTCAACAAAACGATATTATTACGATATAAACGATGTTTTATTTATGTTCATATCATATTATTATAGCAGCAGCCAGCAGGTAACGCGATCACGTGACCATATCGTGTACAGCGCCAGTGTTCGGAAAACCGAAAACGACGTAGAATTTGGAAACTTTGGCTAGCCACTCCTCCCCATCACCGGATTTCCTGCGCCCCACATAGCCTCCCATCGCTTTCAATCCCGCCACACTCGATCCCCACTTGCAGCAGCCTGCAGACAATCGATAAGTCGCATCGAAAGTCGAAACTATAATATTGTACTTGTACAGTACACTAAACTACTAAAGGTACGGTAGGTATACTTATTTATGGTAGGTTGTAGGTACACGAAACACGATGATATATTTGATTCTGTGTTGGGTAAGTTGATTTTCTCGTACAAAATAGTTACATATTCAGTAAATCTTAAAAAAGAAAAGTAACATGTTGCGTTACATTTGTTAACAAACAATAATGTGTTAGTGTTACTGTTAGAGATTTAACATTAAGGTATATATTAATGTTTTTGGTTACAGTTTATACTGAATTTTTATAATATGTTAACAGTTTCCTATGCCTTTAGCTTTTATTGAACATCACCCATTTAGTAAAGAAATATTAAAAAATTTAACAAAAGGTTACGAATTATAGTGCAATTTTTATTCAAATACAAAAATAGGTCATAGGTGTGTAAAATATGAAATAGCACATAAATTACAATCTGGATTTGCGTTATTTGATAATTTATTTGTATAACGCCAAAATTGTACATTAATTGTATCAAAAATAATAATAATAATACTATTGTACATATTATCAATTTAAACGCTAGACGGTCGAAAACGCCCCACCCCACCCTGCAGCCACCCACTTGTGTAAGTTACAATGACAAAAAATCCGTAATAATAATAATAATATATTATCGAGACCCAACGGGTCTTCCTTCAACTGGTGTCGGCGGCGGCAAGCATGTTGCTCCCTGACGGACACAATAACTATTAACTAATAAAAAATAAAGATACTCAGTCAAAACTTAGTCGTGTGCAAAATAGGATTATGGGTATTGACTATTGAATTGTATTATACGTATTAGTTACTATATACGAATACGACATCCTAAAATACTTCAGTTTATTCAATGGCGTAGTATTATTTGTAATTATCTGGGAAGTTTGTAAATTTCATTAGTTACATTTTTAAGTAGTCAATAGAAAGAAAGTAAAAATAGACATAATATAGGTATATAATAATTGGGCAAATTTAAATAATGTAATTTTCAGAATGAGAAATATCAGAAATGGTTAAGACTATGATTTATAATTATTATTATTCTATATCATTAAATTAAATAATAAATAATAATGTATAATAATATAGTAGCATTTTATATTTTTATATTATAATTAAGAATACATATAATAATATATAATATACATATAATATTTAATACACACAGTCGTACACAGACACACTCCACCGTGTACGTTTGTGTGTTTATTCATTATTGTTCAAATTGTTAAAATCATATTATTCCTACTATAACAAATTCAAAGAAATGTTTTATTTTTGACCCGGGAAATGTAAAGCAACCTAGACGACACCCCCAAATAAACACTATATCGAGTTACCACAAAATAAGTAAGATTTATGACGAACAACATCATCAACATTAAATTCACGTGTTCAATGCAAAATATTATAACAGTATTACGATACTTCCGGTAAAACGTTTATAACGCTCGAACATCAAAATGTATTCAAGATAATGTTCGGAGGTTGGAAACAAACATCATGTTTTGTTTCCCATAACATTTATCTTACAATACACACATTATTAACTAGGTACCAGAAATTATACCAAGGTGTGACGTAAACAGTTTTATTCGCGTTGTACCTATTGATATTAGCAGTCTTCCTACAATATTATTTAAATTTTAAAACCGTAAGTTTGTCTTTATATAACAATATTAATTTACATACCAGATTGTCTATATATTACCGATCGTACAAGCTACTCGTTATAAATATTTTTATTAATCTTTGTTTGGACATTCAATTTAAAAAAAAAATACGCGTTTATTTTTTTATAACAGTAATTGATCAATAAGATATACCTAATACTACAAGTTGATATTTGACGGAATTAAAATAATTAAATCTAACAAAAGATAAGGTGTTTAAGTCTCAGAATATTCTGGACCAATAATTATTGTTTGCGAATATTGTCAGACTTAAAAATTAAATATTTCATTACAATGCAAATTCAAAATACCATAAAAGTTTAAATTAAAATGAGTACCTATTATTTATCATAATTTGTAAAGTTGATAGATAATACCTTTATATCAGGGTCTGACGTACCTAACCTACATTGAATTATTTATTAAATTTTGAATACGAAGATGGAAAATATTTTTTAATTGATTTCATAATTTACTAGAATATCTATATTAAATCAACTGTAAAAAAAAAATATAGAGTACAATATTTTAAGAAAAAAAATGAAAGAAAATGATCGAATTTCAGAACATGTTCAATTTATTTAAGTCTGTGCCAAAAATAAAACAATATTGAATGTCACAATATGTATATTTTTAAACTGTAAAAAAATAATATATATATATATATACATTATACAATATAAAAAAAAATAATAACCATAATATTCAGAAATCGACGTAATCCGAGACGGTTTCGTGATATATCTTAAATCGTGATCCAATGTAATAAATACGTAATATAAAAACATAATTATTATTAATTACTGATTAATAATAACGGAATTTCAAAACAAACTTCACACGGGACTACGGGAGATAGATACAAACCTAATGACAACTACCAAAGAAAGTGTATTTACAATTCCAATGGCATGTCAGTGTGTCACAATAATTGTTTCACAATACACAAGATATATTATTATACACTAGGTACACATTACAAGTGCATACTTCAAAATGTGAGTGTCTGTATAGTGTACACAAACAAATTTCTAACGTTAATTAGAAGATGGTAGTTAGTTTTAACACTAAAAAAATAAACACCTCACAAACTAATAATAAATGTGCCAAGAGAGTAATAAACCAAATTTGCTTAAATAATTATTAATATACCAATATTAGGTACCTATTCACAAATATTTTTTTTCCTCTATCGTTGCGTAACGACTTTATCTCGTTTCTGTTGGTGTCAGATTTTTTTGAACTTCGGTCGTTATGAAAATATACATTACTCGTCCAATGTACCTATTTTTGTATGAGTACTTAATAAATTATGTTTAGCAGTAATAGCGGAAGTACTAGTATTAAATAATATGTTGTCTCTTGGGGTATTAAGATGTGAAATAAAAGCCACCGAAATGATCTTTATTCTTTATAACCGGTCTCGTAAATCATAATTATGTAACAACATTGCGGCCAATGCAATGATTGCAATGATATATTTTGTGATGGGATTTCGTAGTAATATAATTTTTATCATTATACACACAACACACCACAAACATTCTAATGACTTTTTCCCTACAAATACCAACCTATACACCCGGCAACGTTACTAATGTACAATCTATTATTTTTTCTTTTATCAAAATATGTGATCCAATAGGGCAATAAGTAATAATGATTAAAAAAATACAAGTTCAATGTTCAAACTCTGCACGTTACTTCGATTCATCCGTGAAACAATCACAAACCGAATCTCCGATACACCAAATTGAATAATATTATTAAAAATAGTTTAACAGTCACTTTCTCGAAATCGTGTGTTGGCGGAGTGGGGACGGTATTCGTCTTGTATATTTATTTATTTTTCAAAAGAATGTAGGCAGAAAATGACACGAAACTTCCTACATCCATAAATCTTTAATTTTATTTCATTCGAGCCTACCCACCACATCAGAACGAACGCGAACTACATAATATTATAATATATGCTGTAACGTTGAATGCACACAATATAAACATATTACAATATTATGTTGCTTATGCCGCATTCGATTATTCTCTTATATAGTTACGCGATTTTAAGCCAATAATTAACGAACAATAATAATGTTACTTTATTGCTCTACATTACGTTGCGTTTAAATATTGTAAGAGCGTTGGACACTGTCCCTCCGTCGACAGAAATGATCAAAACGGGGTGCGCCTAATAAGTGAAAGTATAATATAATAGTGGATTTTTTCTAATTTAATATTTAATTTATTATCATCATCGTTTGGTGATAGATTTTTAACGAGAAAAATGTAGTCACGGGGCGTCGATTAAAATACAAATTATACAACCGAATCAAAATCGGACGACAGCGTGAACATCCACGGATTCGTTGCATCGTCGAAACAAAATGCGTTCGGGTGTGTTAAAATTAAAGCTCAAAACCGGATATGTTATATTGTTATGCAGGGTACGATTCGCACGCACAGCGTATTATAATTTATAGCTAGGTCGTTGCCTGAGCCGGAGGTTTATCATGGAGGCGTGTCGGTGCGTTAAAACCGAAAGTGAATCTAACAAATTTCAACCACGGTTCTCTAACGGACCGAGGAGGTAATATTATATCTTGATAATATTATGATACACATTACTAAGGTTCATAAGTTACAGGAGCTAAAAAATATATTCGAAAAGATAATAAATCAGAATATTAGTGCTGTGACAGAGATAAATGCACATCGCACCGATGTCGTTAAATTAATAGTCGACTACAACGATAACAATAAATAAAACCAACATTAAATTATATTGAGTTTTATACTTTTATATTATTATTGAAATACACAGCTTAAGAAATAAAAAGACCAATATTTTTAGAAAATATTAAACTTGCATATTAATGTGTAAGAAAATCAAGAAATATGCATTATTTCCTTATAATTGATAAAATATGCATTTTAATTTTTTGATTTTTTAACCCCCCATAGTATAGCTCGGATTCCTAGTTTGGTCTGCTATAAATCGAGAGTATATAGTATAATATACAACTACTGAAATTTTCGTGCCTATATTACACATACTAGGAGCTACTCTGCGAACCACTGGCCAGAGATGGTCAGATTTTTATCTAGGTAATTATTCAAATGTATAATTTACAATATCATCCGAATAAATAATTTTCAAACAATCATTATCATCACAATTATTATTTTTCCAATAATATTTAAATATCTTAATTCGAATAAAATAATGTTATCTAAATACAATTTTATAATAATGCCCTACTCTGCCACTGGCAACACAAACAGAACTTAAATCCAACAAACGTCTGTGTTGACAATCTAATATTATAATACTGCACGTATACGATTTTAATGAAATTTGATTCACACATAATATTCAGTTTGTGTATAGTTATTCAGTACACAAATATCTTGGATTAAAATGGAAATAATATATATATCCGGTGTCCGAGTCTTCAGTTATTTTGGTCACGTAAAAATGTTTATTTTCTTTAAAATTATACGAAATGGGCACCTAACCTAAGTAAAATAATTAATAATTGATACTTAAACAATACGATTGTTTGTCGGTTAAAGTGCGGACGCGTAATGTTATAACAATAATATTTACATCGAAATCAAAAGTGCAAGTATTATACATTTATAAATTATAATACTGTTTTCTGCTTAAGGAAACACTGGATAATTGTGAATACTAGGAATTGACCACGGTAGAACTATGACACGTGTTCAATGTTCATGCATATTTGGTAATTTACGAATAACACCAAACGACTTTAATCAAATCGGAAATAAGTAGGAAAAATTGACAGGTAGTAGCAGTTGTAGTAATAATACAGCAATAAATTATTGTGTCCATACGAATTTCCCACAACGACCAGAACAGCGGATTTCGTAATAGATTATAAATAATTTAACATTTTATATTAATTGTACGAAATATAAGTAGGTATTTTAACAATAAATATATTTACTTAAATATTACATAGTGGTAACATAATAGCCGTAAACTGGAGACAAGAATCAACACTCGATCGTCAAGATTAATAAAAAAAAACTTGAGTATCTACGTATGCCCCCAAAGTCTCTCGACGCAACGATTAACGAACAATAATAATATTATGTTAACATACCGGAGGAGTAGTGTGATTTTTTAGGCGGTTTCTGCTATTCGTTGTTTTCAACGTAAGTGCTTCGATAAAACAATGTATTGAAAAAAACAAATATAACACGGAGTCGAGTACCTATGTCCACTTGAAACTTCAAATGAGACTATTAATATTGTGTCCATGTCGTACACGAACAAAAAGACTTACAGACACGATATTTTGTCTTTCCTGTATTATATGACAAATGATAATAATAATTGTTAGTAATAAATCTATAAGCTATATTAATCACGAAACATAGTATCGATATAGCGAAAATGACGAAACACACTGCACGCGCCACCAATCGTAGTAAATATTCAAAAATAAGTATTAAGCCGGGATCAAAGCTACGTCGTGTGTCGTGTCATGCGAGGGCGCGGACGCGTGGTAACTATACGGTTACAAACTTACAACTGGTCATCATATTGGTTTAAAAGTTGAGCAGTAGTCAATTCTTGGTATAATCGGTTACAACTTGGTTCTTACATGATACCAAAGAAGTAACGCCAATCACAATACGATTTGATAATTGATCGATACCATTTATTGTACCTAACTGGTTACTGGTTACGACTTACGTTTAGCAGCGAATTGAGTCCTTCCCAGGCGCTGTCTAGCGCGCTGATAACATGTATCTGGTTGTATCGGTTCATTTCACGACACACTATCCTGTGGCTATAGCTCATTGAGATCGTATTGGCTTAACCGGTCTGCAGTTGTATTATCCTTTGGTTTCGGCCCAAAAAACGGCGATGTCGACGACGAACTGCAAACGCGAAAGCAACGGACTGTTAACGCGAATGCGACGGACTGCAAGCGCAAAGACGGTGCGCCGACAAACCAGGACGTGCAACTGTGCTGGGCGGTGTGGGTCGTAGGTACCTATTTTAAATGAATTGGTTTTTACTATTTTCCTGTGATATCTCGCAACAAAAAAAAAAAACCAACAACTATAGTCCCCTTATGAGTATAATATAATACTATAAATAATATTCGACGGAATCTAATAATAGACGCGTCCACTCTAAATGAAAATACTAGACTATGGTCGGGGTGTCGGGCAGAGGAGAGGACGCCTATATAAAAATAATATTAATAATATTACTGTATAACAAATTGTTTACTGTATAAATATGCTTGTGCATCTGATTTGTATACTGTACAGTGTACACTGTACACCACTGTAAATATGCAAACAATATCACATCCGTTTTTGTAAAGTTAAATTTGATATTAGATAACAATATAACACTTTGGAAACAAAACGAAGGCTTACTATAATAATAAATTATTAAAATTACTTAGTATGCACGGATATTATACCAGTATAAAGCAAAATTTAAATTTATCATGTATAATAATTATTTAGTAGTTTTTTTCAGTTGATCACTTAAAAAATTTAGATAATGGTTATTATACCATTATTAGAGCTGACGTTGGACTTGACTATCTATCAGATTGAAGCAATTAGCATTTGAAAATAATAATATCAATTCTTGTTAGTTGTTGCTGTTATTATATTATATTAATTTGATTGAACTATTGAAGTGTATAAGTATAACAATAGTAAAATACTTAAATATAATTTAATGGTAATAATCGTGTTTTCTGTTCGGTAACATACCGTCAAGCAGAATTTATGTCATGATATTAATATAATATATTGATTATTAATGTATTATGTTTATTGTTTATATAGGTACAAGATACATGAGTATAAATTATAATAATCCTTTAGAGACTTAAGTATAGCGATTATATTTGTACTTACCTTACCTAATTATGTTTAATGATGCAAAGTTAATGGAAAAATATCGTTTATTCGTCGCGTGAAACATTAATTGCAGTAACAGACTGCTGTCACACCCCATACCATAAGAGTTCAACAATATTTAGTCAAATATAGTCTTAAACATGTAATCACTTATCTAACATTCGAGCCATATAGGTTATCCTTGACATCGGTCCATAATACGTACCTACCCAGTAGTGTACCCTATGTATTAATATTTTGTACAATAATTAATAAATTAATATTTTATCACGGAATACAAATAATTAAATAAATAATAATAATTACGATTCGTACTCGACAGTACATGAAAGTTATAAGTATGCGAATTAAAATTATGTTAAAATTGGTCGAGTACTCGAGTTCTATTCTCCTCGCCATTTTTTTTTCTGTTTCGCTACTTATCGAAAAATATTATGAAACGACCTTCTTACAGCTGCGAACGGTAGGTGGCCCTATACAGCGCTTATCGTACACTCTGGCGGCCGCAGCATTGTTTGAAATCAACGTTTAGTATAAAAATACCGAGTACGGTAATTGTGTGTCGTCAATAGCATTTGTATTGCTAGTTTCTATGCAAACAAACAAATCAAGCCCTGTTTAGATAAATGTTCGCGCATAAAAATGTTTAACAGGTTTCTTGTATTATTGGAACCGTCAACCGGGCTCAAAAAAAATGTGCCGCTTGACAATGTTCTGAATATTTATGAAACTGTTCAAATTTTCCAATGATAAAATTTTTTCGTAATAAAGTGTAAAACAATGTTCAGAACTCGGAACGCT
This sequence comes from Metopolophium dirhodum, assembly GCF_019925205.1. NCBI lineage: Eukaryota > Metazoa > Arthropoda > Insecta > Hemiptera > Aphididae > Metopolophium > Metopolophium dirhodum. Next base: position 15,717,155 of record NC_083567.1, read on the forward strand.
ATTTTTTTGCATGGAATTGGGCCGCTCGCGACATCTTTGACGCATAGTTTGAGAAACTTCTTCTTCTTATTCTTATTATTTTTTATAGAAACCTGAGGGCCTCGTAGTTGAGGTGGTGGCGGACCGCAACATGAGCGAACACTGAAACTGAAAATGCATTGAAACAACTGAATAATTGTGTACCTTTTTTTTTATTTATTGTTTTATTTTGACTACGATTATATAAAAATCAATTGTCATCTAACTATTATCATTGATTGTGTACATGTATAATACTACGTATAATCAATGCTATTGCCTATATATATTATAGGCGGTACTCGTACAATACGTATATTCATAATATTTAATTAATATAATATTATAATGTTACTAGAATATTGTTATTTAGTTTTCAATATTAGTACACAATATTTCTTAAACGTCGTAGTAAAATATTCTCTTTGCTTATAATATTATAATATATATTTTTAATGCGTTAGATCAAAATATCAAGTACCTACGAGGCCTTGGTGTCTATATTTTATTATTTGAGAGAGGCTCGTCAGGCGGTACGCTGCGCCGCTTATTGCCACCACGGTATATAAGTATAATATAGTTGCAACACCGGAACCCAACTACACATTTAATATTATTAAATAATATATGCATATATTATGTGTTTATGAACGGACGTAACAGCCCCTATTTTAGTGTGCACTGAGTAATACGTCGAAACAGCATGTGTGTGCTGTACGAAAATACAAATGCGTATAGACTATTATAGAGTATAGACGTCAGACGTGTTGACGTGTGGTACCTACTCGTGGTAGACGTGTGATAAGAATTTAAAACAAGTAACAATCTAAGACAGTAAAAACAAGTTTATCTTATATAGGTTTTTCGAATCTTCCAAAAAATGTTCAACTAGCATATAGCTTACCATAATTTAGATTGACTATTGCATGCAGTACTAATTATTTTTAATAGGAACGTAAAAAAATGTAAATATAAAATATAACAATCCGACGATCCACAACAATAATTTATTATATTCGTATTTATGCATCTGTATATAAATATGAGTGCATAATATTTATAATCTATAATCTGTAAATAATAAATAATATCGCCCTAATGTCGAGCACGTTAAATAAATACATATTATTTTGTCCTACGCACAAATAATTGTCTCGCACGCGTAGGTATATATATTATTATTATTATTAATAATATTATCGTTAAGGTCATTCGCGGGTATAATATGTTCCGTTTCTATTCATTTTTTTTTACGTCAGAATTTGTTATGACGACATGACGTAACTGATGATGAACTGCAGCTGCTAAATAAATTGTAATAATAATCAACTATAATAAAGTCTTGGGCGCGCGCGTATTATTAATTTCTACCATATTTAGATATCATCTTATAATATTATACATGTTTTATATTTGACACCGAAGTCGCGACTCGTTGTGCGAAATCGTCGGCTCACAATAGTGTTATTTAATATGGGAGCAGGCGTGTGAAACTAAATAATAATGTGTACGTCAATAAGCCACCTTGGTATTCGTATTCGACGAAAGGACGCGGTAAAATGTTTTTCAAACAAACAGTATAATAATAATATAACATAGGTACTAAATAGTAAATAACGTAATAGGTATGTCGCATACTATACATTTATAGTGTTATGAGGATAATGTTATATATATATATATATATATATATGCAATGATCATATGGGCTGGGATACTATATAGGTACGAGTTACGAACGACAAATGACGGACGCGACCAACACCTATAGAACCCACCGCGATAATCGAATTATACATTCAGACCGTCAACTCTTCTTTCGAGTCGAATCATTTTTTCCTCTCGTCATGATCCTCTGGCCCGCGTGTACGCGCATTTTATACTTTGAATAGGGAATATCCTGTGAATTCATTATAGACATTATCATTCGTCTCCGCGCATTGAATATAAATCAATCGAGCGTATTATGTGTCCATTTATACTTGTATATTATGTGCTGCAAACGTATCCACAATATATTATATTATTAAGTATCCTTGACGTTGCGCAGACAATCATCAACTAAAACATAATCATATTACATTATAGATATTTTTTATATATACAAATTAATGTACTTACGTCTGTGTGTGGCTTATATACTATTGGAAACTACTGATCCATTATTGGCACCACATTTTGCACACACATTCATCGAGAGTGTTCTTTGCTTCGTTTCTCAATCCATCATAATATAGATTGCTATAATAGAATGGCTAACTAGTGAATTTTGTTTTAACTCATGAAAATCGGATATTTTTTGTCTATACATAAATAGGGTTGCCATTATAGTTAGTATTAGTTATTATAGTTGGTACCGAGTAACCCATATAGTTACAGAAAAAATTTTTAAAAAAAATGTTATACCTATACTAGCTAATCCTCACAATGCATTACCATATATGGAATGAATATTTTTAATATAAAAAATAATATTTAATTTATGTTTCTTATTAAAATGTATAGGTACACCAAAAGTTAATGTTCCTTTATTGTGGCTTATAGTTATAGTTTTAAAACTACGCAATCGATTTTGACGAATATTTCAGAGATTGTTCTTAGAAATATCAGGAACGTAACAGAGGTTGAACAACGTTCGAAAATATACCTAATGTTATATCAAATCCACCGTAGTCGGATTTTCCATCTCGGTCAAATTAGTTGACAAAGCAAGGTACCTATACATCGATGGCGATTTCCCCATGATCTGGATTAAGTATACCTATATACTAAAATCGAGATGCACCTACATAGCGCCGTATTATTGTATATTAATAATTGTTCGTTTTGTTGAACCAGCGAATATAGGTTAGTAATTTCTAAAATAATCGAAAAAGTTTCGTTTTAACATTCGCGCCGTAATAGTATATTCTGTGGCAAGGGCGGGAAGTGATCTATTTCAGTCGCGGGCGACGTGTGCGGCACGAGCTGCAGGCAAGGGCCGCATTTCGCCCAAGACTGAAATTGCCTACCCGCACGAGCCACACATACTATTTTTTGTCACGTATCTGCGTTCATTTAACGACCAGACTATTCTACTAAAACAATATTTCATGAAAGAAACGATTTGTTTTTATTTATTTTAAGCGTCATGCATGGAGGTTTTATATGAATATAAGATGTAACCAAAAGTTTATGTTTTGTAAGGACCGTGGTATAGATTTCAGTATAAATAATAATTATTATATTAAAATAAAATAAGAATAAAAAAATGTAATCAAGGCAAAGGCAATGCATTCAGTGGGGATAGATCCCCCCCCCCCGTGAATTTTTTTTCAATATTTATAACAGTTTATAATTAAACATATTCTATAATGCATTAAATTTTGTTAAATTTTTTTTCTAAAAACAAATTACCTATCAACTATTATAAATTTCGACATAATGTCAGAATATGTTTATATGTGTTTATAATATGACATGACTATATTATTACCTAGACTTATATCTAGGAACTAGGATATTATTATTATTAATATTTTGTTAACACAAAATAATATAATATGGGAATTATACCACTAGATGATTGAGAATTCTCAATAACAACCTGCTCTACACTTTCCCAGAACATTGGCCCATACGGGTGATAGTGCGGTCGGTAGGTATATTTTACAATATTACGTACCTCCAGCCGCAGGTCATTAGTTGGTTGAAAACTTGAAACATCGATCGCTTATTATTTGTCATAACTCATAACTCTTAATATTTAGTTATCACCGTGATTCGTCTTTACTCTTTCGTACTCGTGTTTTCTACTGTGTGTCCGTGTAGTGTACTTACTAAAGTATATTACTATTATACGGTCGGTGTCTTTTGTAATATTGACTTTTTTGTGTTTTTTATATTTTCACAATTACTATGTCTAATAAAAGGAAAATTACTAGATATTTTGATGCAAGTTGCTCTACTTCTAAACGCTCGGTGAATGAAAATATAAGTAAGATCACTAATATCGTTACAGAAAATCAAGTTGTGTACTTAGCGGTAATATTTTTAGTATGGCTGTTCATCGTGGGGTTATAAAGATAACATCCAACGAAGTACTGGACGAATTACCAAAAAAAAACAAAAAAATAGATTTACTAATATATAAAAATATTATTAATACTATAATATATTTATAAAGTCTGTGTGGTAAATGGACATTCCCCCCTCCCCGAAGATTCCCCCCCCAGACTGAATGCATTATGCGGGGATCTATGCAATAACCAAATTATTATACGAAAACAATTTCATGAAAGAAAAATGTTTACGCGTCATGCAAGGAGATTATAATATGAATATAAGATGTAACCAAAAGTTTATGTTTTATGAGGACCGTAGTATAGATTTTAGTGTCTGTTCAGAGGATACGCGTCATATCTGAGCTCAGTACTCTTTGGGATTTCCATTTTACCACCCGGTACTTTTGGGGAATTCCACTTTACCGCCCGGTACTTTTTGGGATTTCCACTTTACCGCCCGCTGGCCGGAAAAACCTCGCTTTCCAACGCTTCAACCGTCATCAAAAACTAAACTTTCGGTGCAGGCGTGATAAAAAATAATTTTTGTAGTGACAACTGCTGATCATACAAATTATAAAATGTATTATTTAGGTACATAATATAAATTCTATATCATCTATTTTTTATAATTATCAGGCGAAACAATCAGCTAGTTATACTATACTTACATATTCTGTTTTCGGGATATCTCTAAATAGTAAATTATGAGTACATTTTCGAAACATCCTTTATTATTCAAATTCAATAGTAGTGTACCTATGTGTAATTAATATTAAATAGGTATCTCGTTTGTACACTCGTTCGTAATAAATACAACAAGTTCAACAATAGAACGCGTAAGTACAAAAATAACACAATTATATTGTGTATTTCATACGCAAATGTAAAACGACCACTTAAACGTGCATACAATTGAGTCTAGAAAGTTTGGAAACCGTAATTTGTAGCCGAGATCATGCACAGATAACAAGCAATAGATAACAATATAATATAATATATAGACATATAGTTAAATACGGTATAGTGTATACGTCTGTGTACCATGTCTCATGAAGATTAGACCTAGAATAGTTCTAAATGCTCTAATTCTAACCTTCATGCAGTATGCCTGTATACATTATACATTAATTATTAGGACGAGCCGCCGAACCTTGACACAATAATTAACCATCATGACTATAATATGTACTATTATAAACTACACTAATTGTATTTATAAAATTAATAATCTCAACAGTTATGTAAAAAAATATTATATAGGTAGGTAATGTAAATATGATAGAATTACCCTGTTTCCCGTTACCTACATAGATTTAGGATTTCCAAGTTTTCTGAACACATTATATTATTATATTTAATTTTTATGAAATTTCAAGGAAATAACCTAGGTAGGTACTATGATACTAAATCACCATCAAATTTCAAATAGATAAAGACGTATAATATGATATTATTCTGATTATTGCATAAAAATACTCGACGTTTTTATTTTTTGTACCTATACTGTCATAATAACTCGTGCAGTGGCCAGTCTTTCAATTATCTGTTAACATAATTCCGCTAAGACTGAAACCCAAGTAATGAGATGATGAGACACAGAACTCGACAATCGAATTTTGTACGTGCGATGTATAAATGTATAATACCTAATAAATATTTTTCAGATCGAGCGGAGCGGCTGGTACCTATTGGTTTTACAATAATGTGTTTATTTTTTCTTTTATGGGTCTGTTTTACCTTTTGGAGCAGTAAAAATACTTCAATTAAAATTAAAATTTCCTGATAGGAAAGTGAAACTATTTGATAATTTGAAAGGTCAAAAGTAAAAATGTCCCATTACTTTCATAATAATTGGGAAACACAAAAACAAATTAGAGAAAACTCGAACTTTTGCGCTAAACCAGTTATTAATAATAATTTTGATGTACTTAGTTGAAAAAAGAATAACCTTTAGATACTTGAAATTTTCTATGCTTAATATAAAATTACTCTTTTTGAGCCATTTATAGTCGAAATAATTTTTTTTTCGATAAATGTTGATTTACGCTTAGTCAATAAGTTTGAAAATGTAATACAAGGTTCTTCATAGATACTACTAGAATAAAAAAAGCTGACCGTAAATACAATATTTTTTTATGAGGGATAGAAGTTGGAATATTGACAAAATTCGCAAATAATTTTATGATTGAAAAATGATAACTATAGTGTGTGGATTTGCAAATATATGTATTGTATTGCATTTTTTATCTTTGTTGTCGTGGATGAAGATAATCGAATGATTCCACTTATTGTTACCACCATGGGCACAGTCCTATACACTACCATATAAGTCAATTCGACATCTCAAGAGGCGAGAAGTTTTTGCCGTTATAACATAAAAAATTAACCCAGACAACATAGGCTCAAATCACAGGTGGCTAAGGGGACTAAGGGGCTAATATTAACCTTACACTAATTATTTTTACTATTTCATTTGTTCTGGTGTATACATTGATCAGGTTTATTGTGTGTTAGCACAAATTATAAATATTCAGTTAAACAATTAATGTAAGTAAGTGTTACCTACATATTGTTTTATAAATTTTACATATATTTGTAAAATAATCCGCAATTTTTGAAAAATGTGTAAAAGAAAGAGAGAAAACGTTTCGAAAAACTGGAAGTAGTGTGCTAAGCAAAAAGCGCGTGCATAGCGTGTGTGATCGAGTATGTTTTGCTACCGAGTTGATTCATTGATAGGTAGGTATATCAATTGTAAAAAGGTGGGTAAGTGGATGTCGCTCTGCTGTACAGAAGGTTACAAGTGGGTCACTGTAATGGATGGTCTTAAATTTGAATTCAATGATATTATTATATCATTGTATAAGAAAAACGATTCTGAGCGAAAACGGTCAGTCAGCCTATGATATTACCAAGTATATTTGATGATATTATTGTGAATAAAGTAATTTATAAATAACCTATTTACGTGGAGCCTTGGTTTCAATTTTCTATCCTTAGCTTTAAAAGTTGAACATTTTATAAATTTTTAATTACAAAATAATTATTAAATTATAAATTTGATAAATTCTGTCAACATTTGAACTTTAAATGTTTATAAAAAAAAATTGTGCCTATGTATTTTTAATATTTTCCAACTGCTATTAGAAGGATATATCAGGAGCCTTATATTAAATTTGCATGCTTATTTACCCAACAAATAAAATTTTATTGATATTTATAGAAAAAAAAAACTAAAAAAATTCAAGACTGACATTGTCCGTAAACAGCTTAAAAAGAGTCAAATTATTTTCAAAATTTTATCGTGTATAGGAAATGCTAATATAAACATTTAGTGAAATTTTCAAGTAACTACCACCAAGTAGTTACCACTCCTCACACTAGAATAGGTGATAGGTCGCTGGGATACTTGATGAAAAAGTTAAATTTTAAAAAGTCCAATTTTTTTTTTACATGTCTTACATTTTTATTTAAATAGGATTTGGGTAAAAATAATTACATATATAATAGGTATACAAGGGACACAATGGGCATAGGTGGAATTTTTAAAAATCTGAGCTAAAACACAAATTTTTCGTTTTATTTGGTGGTAAAGAGATATATCTATAAGTGAATTATTTGTTATATGCTGCGATCTGGTAGCAAATTCACTCTGGATTAGAAGCAATTAATGCACTTATATGTTAAGACTTGATTATTACGAAATTCAAATAATGTCACTTGTAGGTAACCCTTGTGTTCTAAGCGCATTTTAAGACAAACGGCTTATATGAAAGAACATTTCAGGAAAATCTACCAGAAATATTGTAATTATGGAAATTATAATAAAAAACAAATCTTTGTCTCGGGCAACGCCGAGTGGGACAGCTAGTTACAATATAAATATATAATAAAATATACTTAATAATATAAGGCTAACAGACCGTTACCACTCAGAACCGTTTTTCGTTTGCAATGATCAGTATAATACTTTTATTAGTGAATACAGAATTCAAATTTAACACATTCATATTACAATAACCTACTCAATGATGTGGTACACTCCGATACTCGACACCTATACAGCAGAGTGCGGTTACCTATGCTTGCCCGAATTTTTTTATGATAATATAATATAAAGATGACACTCGACTCTCGTCTGCCCACTGTTGGTTTTAATATAAAGCCCTTAAAAACACTTTCCATCGTGTTATATTGTCTTATCAATTACACGCGAGTGCCATCTCCGTGATGTGCAAGTGAAACTCGTTCACGTGGGTGCGCCGAGCGCAATACATAATAATATTATGATATGCATAATTAGGTTATTAGACCTCTGTGGAAGTGCATACACATAGTATCCGACTCTAAGCCCTCGCCGAACACGTGGGATGCTTTGGTGTAGTTTTGTTGCCAGTATTACTTTCCAATTATGGTAGCTTGCCGACCTTGTGGTCTACCACCGCTGCGATTTTTCAGACGCCAGACCTCTATGCGGCTTATACACGCTCACAAAAAAATAATACATAATATAAGCGCACGCGTGTGCGTCTGTGTGATAGCGCGTCTACAGCCGTTACGAGATTCCTGTATATATTTATTATGGCGCATTCTTTGCGATTCCCAAACATACAGCTATATAATAATACAAACAGACGAACCGTTACTTTTCCTCAATTCTCAGCTGGATGCTAATTTTTATATTTTTTCTCCGTCCAACTCAAAGCATCCGCATGGCATAAAATTTATACTATAAATGAATAATACATTGTATTGAGTAATAATTGCTTTCTATGTAGGTAATACCTATACTATATTTGAATGGTTGGCGAGCGCTTACTTAAAGAAGAAGTAGGACTTTGAATTAAATTTCTATGTACCTACTAGGTACCTATTATATATTATATAAAATGTTAACAATTGTACATACATACCATTAATATATAGGTAGGTAGGGACCTACTTATATACAGTTAAATTAATACCGATACAAATTTGGCATTTTGTTCAGCGTGCACTGAACTACATGTGGACAAACCTACATCGCACCATAGACTGTGACAAAATATAACTTTTGACGAAAAAGTTATGATAGTTATTTGCTGAAAAAATTAATATAGAACCATGCGTTCGTGAAGTTACGTATCTACCTAATTTTATTAAATAATGGTAAAATAAATATATGGTGTAAATTCAAGTATTACGGTTATTCGTTTTTTGATTACGCAATACAAAATAAGAAAATTGCTCTATGCGAGAAATCGAATGAATACCACGTGTTGTAAAAAATTGAACTGAAGTTCAAACTTATATTTTTTTTTTTTAGAATATATAATATAGAATATAGGCAATATGGGAGGTACAAGTATATAGGACTGGACGATATGATAGAAAGGGGAGTCCAATGGTCAATGACCTTACTTCTTAATTCTAGGTGGTTTTTAAAAAAAATGTATTGTGTTGTTTTATTTAAATTTTTTTTTACTGTTTAGCAGGTCCCTGTGGTAATTTTGTTTAAGATGGAGTGTTGGGTTAACCGGAAGTGTAAGAGAGGAGAGATTTGAAATTAGGGGATTTGAGTGGTTTTTGTGAAATGGTTTATAATAGTGGGAGATTATAGTGAATGAATGGTTGAGATTTTGAGGTCAGAGTGGAGAGAGAGATGCAGACGTACCAGCTAGGGGGCTTTTGTAATGAGGCGAAGCCAAATTGACTGGAATGATTGGAATTTTTCATATTTTATGTTTTGGCCGTACCCCATAGCTGAATTCCGTAGGTCATCTTAAACTCATACAAAAATATTGAAAATAAACATTCAGTAAAAATTTCAAGTATCTAGTCATTTTTTTTTTTTAATTAGACTAAAAACCAAAATCGTTTTTGTTGTAAAAATTTCCGTTTTTCCTTAATTTTTTTTTTGTTTTTTTCTGGCACTTTTGAAAACTATTGAGAATTTTAAATTTTGACATTCCAAATGCTCCAATTAATAAATGTATTCTGTTTTACATTCAACTAATAGATTTACCAAAGAGCTATAAAAGTAAAAAGACTAACCTAACCTATTTTATATGTATTACATTTATTATTATACTTATCTATTACTTATCTACTACTATACACGTCCATTGATAGGTACTTATTTGAGAAGTGAGAAAAAATATTATTAGAATATTAGAATTAAGATTATAATAATTAAGGGGGCTGGAATAGTGGAGCGTAATCCATTCTAAGGAGTAAAATCTAGGCATTTTATATTTCAGTTTATAGGGGTCTTGTGAATGTGTTGAAAGTAAATGAACATTAGGGTTTGTAATTCGTAGCACCGATTATTGTATAGGGCATAATAAATAAATATTACTATAATATGGTATAGGGGCATCATAGTGACCAGATATGTACGTCTGTCATTTTACCTACGCACATGCACATCATGTCACCACATATTACTTTATAAAATTACAAATATTTTTTTTGCGTGGGACATTTTTTCTCACACCATATTTGTTGTAGAACTACCAAATTTTCACAGCACGTAAAGAAGAACTTTATCTGTGTAACAGCGTGCTTCTTTTTTTAATAGCACTATCCAATCATTTTTTATAAGCAAATGAAAAAAACCAAATAATTTATATTGTATTTATGTTATCTAAAATATAAGTACGCTGTTGCATAAATAATTTTCCACCTTATATGTTCAGAAATTTTGGAGCCACTACTACAAATACAGAAAGATAAAAGTTGACCCGCGCAAAACAGTTTTTGCTATGTTGTACATTTGTAAGACGGAGACAACACATGCGGGTGTGACATCCTCTTATTATAAAATATTATAGGTAACTGTTTTATGCAGATGATACATTGATACAACCAAGGTTGATAGTTGACTACGGATACTACAAATAAATTATAAGAGGGTTGAGTTAAGCTTAAAGCAGGGTTTCCAACTTCACGAACATTAAAAACCTGAGGAAGTCGTTTGGTTAAAATAGGTTATATAGGTGTCGAGTAAAATGAATGTGTTAAATTTGAATTTAATGACAATTCATATTATATTGTATATACGAAAAACGTATGTATGATGTATCTAATAAAAAAAGCTATTTAGGTAGCTATATATTGGCTTTATTAATTTTAGTAATTACTAATTGAATACAGAAGAGCATTTTCCACAAAATATTTTTATAAATTATAATTTATAATTATTATACGTAATACGTATAATAATAGATACATTTAAACAAAATATAGGTAACCTAAGTTTCAAAAAAAAATATTTAGAATATTTATAGCTTTCGACTAGTTTTGGTTTAAGAAAATGTTCATTTTACATTCTAGTCCATTTGGTAACGAGAATTTGTTTTTCAATATCTGTAACCCACAAAAAATAAGAGCTGATGAATGATGAGACAACATATGATATAAGTGTATGAGGTATATATGAATACTAACCAAATGTATAATAAATTTAGCTTTTGACATTAATTCACTACTTTCATAAACTTGGTTGACTATTGTTACTGAAATATGAACTACAGTATTATCAAAGAGGCTTGGACATAACACTTTTAATCCACGTATTCTGAAACTTTCTTCGTCATCTGAACACATCATATTATAGTAATTATAATGGTATACAATATTACAATGCAATTATCTATTATAAAGGACATGTTTAAAAAACTTGGGAAGTCATTCGGCTGACTGCAAGTTGTATAGTAGGTATTTCGATTATCTATACTTCGTCATTGAAGTAGTTCACTACTGTAGCTGTAGTGTTAAATTTGAATTTAATTGAATATATAATAATTAATTTACATATAATTATTATTTAATTATCATAAATAATATATCATTAAATACAAAAATTATTCTGATCGGAAACTGTGTACATATTTTGTAAATTTGACAGCGGGTGATTATTTTATAATTAATTTATATTAAGTACTATAAGTAATTTATTTTTTTATTAGTAGTACACTATAGTAGGTACCTACGGTATGTTGAACTTATTTTTGACAAAAACATAGCATATATTAAAATATTATTTATTATTATAATATAAAATATAACATAATATATTTATATCATACCTAAATTGACAGATTATTGTTATTAACATAGGTATTAACTCAATAGACGAGACCCTTTTAGACCAAAATTGTACAATTCCTTTTTGGCTGACTCACTTTTCTGAGTGTCACCGTTTACTGCTAGTATAAAATATAATATATTTCCATTTTCCACCACCACACATTTTAGTTTTTATTCTTTGGCAAATCTGTCAAGAAGTTCCATCACTAGATGGATTCTTCTTCCAAGCATTGTACTTATTGTAAAAAAATTAATTTACAGATAGTATAAATAAATTAATAATGTAACAAAAAAAAATAAATATTTTGGTAACCCCTTATTACAAAAATTGAAATATTTTATCATAGATCACAAAGATAATGATATGTTCGCATACTTAGAGACTTAGTACCCAATAGAATCATGTGCTGTATGGAAATTTATACAAATCATACATTTTACATTTATATAAATCAATTAATTTTTAATTTATAAAAAAACATTATTGAATAGTTAAAAATAATGTATTTTTTTTTTTTTATTAATTAACCCGCGGCAACTTAGGCCATTAGGTGGTTTTTATCTGTGGGGGAGGGTACTGTAGGTTAAATACGTGTGTTTGTTAGTTTGGCAGATTTTTTAGTGGGCACACCGTGGTATTCGCGAAGAAAAATGACTCCCGCAGCCGAGGTTTTGAACCGGCGTCGGTGCGCGTTGAACCGACGCCTTAGTCCGCTCGGCCACTCCGTCCCCATTGGCTCATTGTATATTTTATTATAACATATATGGTGTACACAATTTTGTTTACTTGTAATTAACTGCTATCTATTTATTTTTTATTATTGATACAATATTAATATAAATTATAAGTGCATACTTGCATCCAATATATATTTATGTTGTATAAAAAATACAAGGTACCTACATGATAGCTGTTGTATATATAGTTTAAATTAAGTAATGTACCTACTCGTGCATTTAGGAAATGATTAAAAATAATTGATAATAATCATTTTTAAGTTGTATATCCACGAAAGATTGATAAAATATAATAATAATATGTATTATAATTGTAAAAATACCAATTTGTGTAATTTAGTAGGGTGTTTAACTATACATAAGTAATTTAATTAAATTTTATAATTGTTTAACTGTATTTGATTTATATGTATAAACTTTATATCAATACATTTTTAAAAGTATTTATTTAATATATATATATTACATATAAAGTATTAATATGTGTTGTAATAATTAATACTAGGTATGTGTTTTTGTAAAAAATATATTTAAGTAATTAATAATCGATGACCTACTTATTTTTTTTTTTTTTAAATCATTGCAATATAATATCAATAACTTTACATATTTTCATAATGAGGGGTTACCAAAATATAACAACTGAAATTTGTGTTGGCGGAAAAGGGAAATATATATTATTACACTGCCGGTAAACGGAAAGGTTGATTTTGGCGGAAAAGTAGATCACCCCACTTTTCGATAATATTTTAAAAAAGTCGATTGACTTTTCGAACAAACCAAAAAATGTAATATTTACTTTATTTTATACATTTAGAAATGAATTAAACCCTATATAATTCTTGTCATTGATTATTTGATTAATAATGAATAGTAAGTCATAAATAGATTTTTTTTATAACTTATATTTTTAATAATTTCTTCCTATCATACCACCCAGTCCTGTTTACTTGTACCCCCCATATTCAAGGGCGGATACAAGGGGGGGCAATAGGGGCAATTGCCCCCCCCGTTCACAAAAAAAAAAGTATTAAATATTCGATTTTGTAATTGTGACTAAAATTATGTTCGTGTAAGTTATTGAGAGAGGGTCGTAATTGTATTTACCATGAACATTTAATTATTTTTCCATTGAAAATTGTCAATTATTATTTTATTATAATATAGTGATCACGGCATCCGAGGCGCAACATTTTATGTACAAACAGTTATTTATGGGGTTTGAGCCGGTTTGACACAATACACATACAAATTTATATAATATTACTTGCTATATTATTCTACGATTTTTCAATAACATCAGTCACCAAGTCGATCTATTTTTAAATTATTATGCCGTACTACAATGATTTTACCGCCTCGTTGCTTGCCGTTAGTGCGTCCGGCGTCGTCGACCGTCGTAACGTTCATAAGTCATATAAAATAATTTTGTTTTTATATGTATTACAATATATAACCAATAACCATATTACGATAATAATCTGTGAACATTGTGATAAAGATATGTTCCCAACAATACATATACTTTTAAAGATTTTGGCTAGTTTTCCAATTAGTATAGCTTCGGCAGAGAGGAGTTTTCCGCCCTTAAAAGGATAAAAACTTGGCTGCGGTGCAATATGTTAGAAGAAAGACTGTCAGGATTAGCGATTATTTATTGTCATAGAGATGAACATGTTGACATAGATGAAGTCATAAACGTTTTTTCAAAAAATAACAGAAAAAAAGATTTTGTAATTTAAAACATTTTATTAATTTGTATAAATATATAAAATAAACTTTTTTCATATATACTGAATGTTTCGTATATTTAAATGTATGTAAGTACATTAAGTACCTACCTAGTTAAAAATTAAAATTAAAAGTAAGTGTATTATAAAACAGTAAGTCCCGTCATAATCACCAGTATGACTGATTTCTGTACACAACTAATGTCTACTAATAATTAGACAATTCCTATGCCTCACTATTCCTATTAATTAATTGTATTCATGTATTCATATATATATATAGCCAGGTTGCCCCCCCCCCCCCCCGTTTAGGATCTCTGTATCCGCCCTTGCCCATATTACCTATTGTATGCTGTATACATTTTATTTCAGATTGCATATATATGTTCTAATAATAAAAAAAAATTTTTATTCTTATATTATACACAAAAATATAAATTATTCCTATAAATGTGGACAAAATATGAGCATGCTTATTGCTTATAGTAACTGTAGATTTTAGAAGGTATTGATCAAATAATTATCAACAAAAAATTATTCTCATTAATTTATATTTTATTTTTTTTTTATTGATCTTAATACCACCGGCAACTATTAGCATATTATTAAATTATATATTATACCTAAATACATTTTATACAACTCATATTTTTAATAATGTTCAATATATTTTATAACAGAAAGTAGATATTAAACTTTTTGGCTTAGTTGAAAATGTAATTGGCCGAAAACGGGAGGATACTATAGTTGAGTTGAAAACGATACAGAATGTATATACGATACATGCCCAGCTCGATACGGAACGTCATGAAAAGGTAAAAATAGCTTATAATTTATTAGTCTTAATATTTTGAAAATATCAGTGTGCATTTGTGCATTTAAAATAATAATATAAGTAGATAATAAGTAAACACATAATAATGCACAGATTTAAGTATTAATGTATTTCAAATTACATAAAATCCTAAATTCTAAAATCGTTATTAACTGTCATTTAAATAGATATCTAATTTTATCAAAATTTGAACTTTAAATAGGTATCTAATATCTGTACAAAAAATATTTTGAAATTGCTTTAAGTACAATTTATGAGGAATCTTGACTCTTGCATTACACATATAAATTAAGCTTTTTTTTGACAGAGTATAATAATGTATCCCAACATTTGTAACAAACTAAAAAAAAAATTTAATTTTCAACTGGCCATCAATAGCTTAAAATTTCTCGAAATATTTTCAAAATTTCATCGTGTATACAAAATGATAATTAAATAATAATAAAATCACAAATATGGTTCGAGGATAAATAGTTAATTTACGTTTGAATATCTAATGTCGTTAAAATTTGAACTTCAAACTCTCATAAAAAATGGCTGTGGCTATATATTTATTTTATTAAATTACATCTATGTATCGTTTAAGCTACGATTCACATTTTGTTTTAGTTTCTGCCTACTATTATATTTTTCTCCAAGTTATTTTTAACATATTTTTTTAGTACTTACTTAATACAAAATGTGTAAACCAAAAATTTAAAAATTCCAAACATCTTTCATCAAATGATTTTGAATTTACAAGTATAAAACTAAGCCAAGGATCGGTGGCAAACTCAATTATAAGATATGATAATTCCTGTAAATGTTTCAAAAGTTTTGATGACAATATTATAGTCATGCATTCCCAGGCATGGTTCGATACACATTCCAATCCCTATAAGTATTATTTAATGTTAGTATCTAAATATTTAAAGAACTTGAAATACAGAGTTTTATTTAAATTCTTACTTGAGATATAATGGTTTCTAATTGCATAAAAATAGATCTTAAAAAATCGGCAGTTGGTGCTTCATTAAACTCGACTGATTTACAAATGCCTTCTTCGAAGTATTGTAAAATAATTTTAAATAATGTAATAGATGATATTATGCAGTTTTGACATAGCCTAGTCATGGCGTTTAAAACATATTCACATTTTAAAGTTATCGAATACTATAGAGCAATAATAATAGAGCATAATTATTATGATGTGTATATTTGATAATTTAAGTGTACTCAGCATGTAGAAAAATATAATAAATCATACTAGAAGCTTATGTTCCATATTAGTTTCTTCTTGTTCAAGTTGGCATAATTGTATTAAAGTATTGATTGCAAGAAAACAAATGTTGTTATTTTTTGAGAGGCATAAGTTTTCAAGAACATATAGAAAATCCTTATTCTTCTTAATTGTATTTAAAACTGAAATATAGTTTTGATGGATATTATTTATTATGTTATTATTATATGGCCGCATATAAGTTATTATCGCTTGCGTTTGAATTACTTACCATCACTGTTAGATAACTGAATCAGAGTTAAGAGATGCTGAAGAAGAGATGATAACAGTGAATACTGTTCAGTGAAAGTAGATTGATGGCTTTTTATGATTGAAGACATTGTATAAACTATACTACGATGTTCGTTAATAGAAATATTTGCCCCAAGGATAAAACACGGTTCAGTTAAATTCAATAAAAACGTTAAATTTGTCGCTGCAGTATTAATAAAAATTCAATTAAAACAAATAAAATAAAATAATAATAATATGTTTTTATTACCTCCTATCCTTTTTGGATTTTTAGTACAACAGAATGAACCTAAATGTATGGGTAACACGTCCCAAATAATTAATAATGTTTTGTGTTCATTACATTCGTTTTCTGCGGTTATTATTTTCTTAATAATATTGAACCCTTTCTGTAGTTTATTAGTGTCAATATTTGTATCGTTAATAAGAACATCCTATAGGTAATGAAAGTGAAAATAAAAGTTATAATAATTAATCACTTTTATCATTTACAATTGTGTATAACGTATTGGATATTGTTTTTAAATTTACCATCAAACATAACTTGGCTTTGTGGTTGTTAAAGCAAATTTTTTCTAGCTCAATCAAACTAATTTCATCTGAATTCTGGACCCATTGATTAATCTAATAGAAAAGAAATAAATTAGACAAAAAAAACCTTTAAAAAATTAAAAAAATGCTCACTAATTTTAATTGTAGTTTTTGGGGAATTACACTTGTAGCGAACAAGAAATATAATAATGCAGGATGATGGGTAAATACCAAATCAATAATTTGCAGGGAGTTTATAAGTCCAACTAATTTTTCCGTAGCAAAAGCTAAACCAGATATTGCATTCACTGCATGATGGGATACAAAACAAATCTAAAATTAAACGCAATATTTAATAAGGTGTAAAATGAAAAATACTTATTTAATATTTACAGAAATATTAAAAAGAATTGCTTTAATAACAGGAACAGGAACTTCATTCTGTATTGAACATAAGTAATCGCACATTGGTTCTAAGTATATTGACTCATTTTCAATGCTAAACATCAATATACAGATTCGTAGGTAGTTAATAATTATATTATACACCTATATGGATATATTTTATATTATATACCTACTAATTTTAACATTGAAGAAAATATAAAATATATTTTAATTTGTATGTGCCTCTTTGTTATCGTGACAATTATTGTAAACCTTAAACTTACAATTTTGTTGCCTACCTAATATTTATATTTGATATTTGGTTATAATATGATATTTAAAGTTATATAAATAACATAGAATGAATACATGACGAGAAAAGCCATTCAGGACAGAGTTTGTATATTTAATTATACTACTATAATAAGTACTGATTTTAGAGGTCACGGCATCCACGCTTTTGAGGTAATCTGGAGGGTTATTGGGAAGAATGAGTGATGAGAGATAAGGGCCAAGAAGTTAAAGGATTTGGAACTTTGGATGGTGTTGGACTTTTAAGTAAAGTAATATATTTCAGAATATTTCAAATGTTCTATAGCATAATATAATATCTATTGAAGTAATAGTTTGTTTCGTAATATAGGGCGAAACAGATGAAGGCAGTTATAGAGTATTTTTTGTTTGGACAGCCCTCGCTTAAAGACCCCAAGTCGGTCAAATTCCCACATTTTTTACCTAAGACATCGTAAGTATCCGTATCTCAACTCGTGTTATCTTTCGAAGTGTAAATGGTAAATGGAAGGATTTTTTAGGATTCTCCACCTATATAGTTGACCAAGTGTTTATTAAGATGAGGTGTTTTGGAGATCGATAATTGGGGCTTGAACCGGGTCTTAGTTGGAAGCCAGTAAAGCGGTATCGACAGCATAAGTTGCTATAAACATGTTTAATGCTTTAGGAATATCTGCAGTAATCTGATGTGTGAATTATTTTCTTTCTATAAAATAAATGCATTCTTTCTGGGACTATCTCAATACTTGAAAAAGAACATGTAACTGTTTATAAAATCACTAAAAATGGTAAATATATATTATTTACCAATTTCTGGCAAACACAGAGTTCCATCAACTCCTAAAGGCTACATTTATTTATAGCCAGGAAATAATTATGCATGGCATTTTTTCACGTATAGTTACGGAAATATTCATAGTAACATTTTTAAGATCGTAAAAATGTGTCTTGTTTTCAAATAGGTATGCCGGTTATAAATTATACTATTATATTATATACCTACAAAAAACTTACTTGGAACCAGTTAAAAGATAGAAATATATAAAAATGATGATAGAATGTCTCATATCTGTATTTGTGCTATTTGTCAGAGCAAAACACAGATCTTTTGGAGTTTTAGGAAAACTCTTGAAGCTCCAAACCATTTGATTGCGAAACATATCAATACCACCAGGCCAATAACAATTTATTTCAAGATACGCTGATGATAAATAAAACAACATTTCAAACAACAACTCTTCGGCTAAAATACCAGTTTTACTATAGAAATAATAAACAATTAATATAAAACAGTATAGGTACAAACAAATATTATATGTTTAAACAGTTATTACGAGCAAACATTGAATACTATCATAACTACCACTTAACCATGTTCAATATTAAAAATATTTGTTTTTTTCTAGTAATATGTATACCAAATTTTAATTATTTATGCATGTTAATATATTGATAAAAATAATAATAATAAATAATCAATTACTTATACTCAATTAATTCATATAAAATACTCATAAGTTTTGACGCTGCATAATGACTAGCTATATTTTGACGGGCAGGAGTAGATATACTTTCCCTGAACGGACTTATTAAACTTTTGATTCCTTTTTGATAACTTTTATGATATATATTTATATTCAAACTTTTCTAAATGGATATCAATTAATATTAAACAATTAATTTTATTGAAATAATGTTATAGTACCTAGGTATATTATACTATCTATGCATTAGCGTAGGTATTGATTTTACAAATAATCAGTAAAATTTACTTACTAGAACAAATGGTAAGCTAATGTGTTTAATCATAAACCAAGCCACATTTTTCAATAATTTGGCTATTTCTGTATGTTTTTTTAAATTGTTATTAATTAACACTCTCTTTGTTATGGTAGAATAAAGTCTATTTAATCAGAATATGTATACAACGTTAATGTCGATCACAATTATATATTTATATATTAATCTATATGTATCGACAAAGCAATAAATATTCAATTCAGAGACGTTACTGTAAATTAAATGATGAATATGTAGTAAATAAATATATTATACGGGATGATTCACCAAGTACATCACATGGAACACCTTAAATGGCATAACACATTTTAAGTAATTGAAAATATGGTCTTTAGACTTTAAATATACCTACTTAAAAATTTAAAGATTCAGGATACGTATAAATGTATGATTGAAGAAAAATGGTGGTGAGCGTGCTCGGTGAATCACTCAATATATTATTCTCCATAGGTAGTGAACCCGTTTCCGTTCGGTTGTTATTCTTCAGTAGGTACCTATATTACTTGTCTAATAGATATCTTGTAACACACCAGCTGATAGCTAATACTATGCAAGTACCTACCTACATTTCTTTTATATACGAAATTAAATTATAATATATGCATGAATATGGCTATCGACAATAATATTTTAGGATTCGTGGCATCATTATATGTTATAAGTACTTATAAGTTATAACCATTAACCATCACACCCTAGTTTACGCCACTGATTAATTCAAAATAAATTGTCAGTAGGTACCTTAATAAACTACTAGACAGATTTGATGCAATGTCAACTACATGAGGGTCAATGATACATTTTCCTGTGACAGTTTTACAAATTGCCTTTGAAATAGACATACTCGTGTTGTACAATTTATTACTTAATTCAATTGAAGGACACGATAAAAAATACGTTAGTATAGAAATAGCATTCATAACACAACGTGCTGGTAAATTGTGTGAATTAGTAAAAATCATTTTTACAATGGTTAAAACTTGTGGTATATTGCAGATTTCTTGAAGGTTTGTTCCTCCCCTAAAATCAAGTACAATAATACTCAGTAGTAAAGTTATTAATATTATATATTTATATTATCTTTAATTCAATCATGTAGTTGTAAAAATATTGAATACTTTTTAATAATTATTGCCAATAGTTGAATTAAATCAGATACTGAAGCATCGCTAGTTCTTATTAAAAATACAAGTGTTCGCAATAAACTATTACAAGTGTATAACACATCATTTCTTTCGTAAAATATATTATTTTTTGATAGCATCCATATGCATAAACATATACTTCTAAAAGATAATTGTTATAAATTATTAATTGTATATAACTAATATAATAGGTACTATATTGAAAAATGTACATTAATATATATAACAAAATAGATGTTAAATTAAATTGTTTACTGTATTAACGGAGTATTAATTGAAAGTAAAGGTTCACACAAAAATTGAATCATATCAGCATTCAAATATGTTTTACTGACTAAATTGAACTGTTTTGGATCTTTTAAACTTCGAATCATAAACTGAATACATTTATCCTGTGGTTATAAAAAAAAATTGAATAATGATCGTGATATTGCTTAGGTACATTTCTTTAGAAAATGTAATATTTATAATTATATTGGCACTAATTTGTTATATTCCCGCCCAACAAGTAACAACAACCACTAAAACAAAAACCATAATTCTGGGACCACACAGACCAGTCCAAATTATTTAAATTATTTTTAAAAACAAAAATCATACTTGGTGTGATATAATGTTATATTATAAACAATGTTATTGTGTTCTAATTGTAATTCGATAAATTATCAACTTTTCATTACATTTTTTAGGGAGTGTTAGAGACTCGAAGCACGCCCCCCTCTAGTTGCACCAATGAATATATTATTACAAATATTTTACTTGCAATCAGTTTAAATGTAAAACAAAATTTTGAATTTTACATTCAGTGTAAATGTGTAATACTGTAATGGAAATTTTGAATATCTCCGTCTAGAATCAATTCAAGACAATAAATTATTCATCGCAAATTTCAATTGATATATACTGCAAAGTCCATCAATATAACCCATCCGTGTTTGTAGTACTTATATATAGGTATTATAAGAGTCCTTTTTTGGCCCGGAGTTATCATCGAAACTACTGAATCGATTTACTTGAGATTTGTTGTACATCGTGGATAATTTTTCAAAGAAGGACATATGGGTAGACTTAATACTACCGGCCTAACTCTCGTTCCAGAAAAACTTGGCGATGATATATAGGTTTATGATAGCATAATATAAGAACGCTTAAGTGGATATGGGAAGAGACTAGGGAGGATAGAATAATAAATTAATTCAGTATCTAGTGATAGTATAAGGAGTGGCCCCAATTGTAGTCGAAACGAGGGAGAATAGGTTGAGATTATTCGGTTTGGAGAACTCCTCGAGGTGACTCAGTGAAAGTGGCTATGGAAATGAATGTAGAAGGAGGAATAGGGAGTGCTATATCGAAGAAGAGATATCTGATAGATAGACCATAGACATAGACAGAATAGAAAATGACACAAATATAGCTGATGTGAGAAATTAAGAGGGGGGGGGGGGGCTGACCCCATAATATAGTTAAGTAAAGAACAAAAAAAAAGAAGAAGATTCGTATTTTTAAAAAGTAATGAACAATCATAAAAGTGCAAAATATTATAGCCTGTAGATATTGCGTATTATGGTATAGAGAACAAAGTACTAAATTTTTTTGCAAATTAACTAATATTAACGATTAAAAAATCTTAAAAATAGTATCCAAAGGAGGTTTTAGTCACATTGGCGCAAATAGGGGGGGGGACTTGGGGGGACTTAGTCCCCCCAAATGTCGGTCAAGTCCCCCCAGTTAAAAATCTAGTAATTAGTACTAATTTTTATATTCTGTGGTACTAAACAATATGGTCTATGGGGAAGGGGGCTTGAGTCCCCCCCAAAAAATTGAGTCAATTTGCGCCTATGTTCAGTCACTTACTTATTATAAGTTATAACCTCCCCACCCTACATCGGTATTCTATGCGTACCTATATGACTATATCTAAATAATATACAATATACCAACTTGAAAGACGACATTTCGCGACAGCAACATTTTTTTTAATTTGATCGTAATCGCGTCCATTTTTATATTATTTAATATTATATATTATGTTATCGGGTGGTCGAAGACACGGTATTGTGCGACACTCTTACATAGAATATCACATTACCTATAAATAACTTTATTGAAATGTATAATTATTAATAATTACGTAGACTCGACTGACGGAATGATTTCGAAAAAGTAAAACGTTAAGAGAAATAAAAATACACCAGCAAGTCTAGCAAAACAGACGAAGAAGGAAATTTGCCAAACTTTGGCGCGTAATAATATTTTACCGATTTAAGTATACCGCAGCAGTCTCCGCATACCTACCAGGATTATATTTTTATCCCTGGTTTTTTTCATGGAATAACACTTTCCACGAACGGTCATCTGTTTTTCCTCCATGTGCTTGCGCGCGGTCCGCACAATATCAGTTGTATCTTATCAAACGTGCAATATTTCTTTTCAATGTCGTCCGCAACGTTCACGGTCCGTCTTTCTTCTTTATTTTTCTACCGAGGCGAATGTTTTGTTTGATACGTTGTTCAACAAACACACGTCCCCGCCGTTAAAAGACGACCGTACTGCGTATACAGTACTAAAATTAAATGTAGTGTACAAGACGTTGTTATCGGTAGATAATCGATTTGATTTTGACGCAGTTCTCGGACAATACAAATGATAGTTTCGTAAACCTCGAGCCTCAACTCGGTTAATGGGACATTTCAACGAGCACCAAGTGTTCAAAAAATGTTATCCTACGAGTAAGTTTGAATTGTTGTTATAAGTTGAATTTTTTTGATTATAGAGGCTCACTAAATAAATAAATGACTAAGACTTCACGCTCTTATTATGATAATTAAAATATTTACTGGATGTATTTGTTCTGTATGTAGAATAATAAACCAAGAAGATACTGCTATCATAAGAGAAGTCTACGACAATGATAACTCGCAAGAAATGTTTGAACAGGAACTGGACAATGCCCTAGAGGCTGGCTACAAGTATATTATTATCGAACCAACTCAGCTAGCTGATGAAACTGTGAGATGGATTACTGTTGGCAATTTTCTTTCTCAAACAGCTATCATATCTAGTGCTTTGTCTGCAGGAACAGGTTTGGAAATTTGGAACTATTTATATTTAGTAGTGGTTTCCTAAAATAAATCAACCATTCAAATAATAATTGTCTACTGTAGATTCAGTTTATCATTAAAACAAAATTGAAATGGTAATTTTATATTTTCAAATTGAGATATAAAAAACAATAGTTTATCGGAAATCAATTTGTATTATCTTGATTAAAACTAATAGATCATTATATGGTAATTAATCAATTAATAAATCAATGTCTATGTTAATAATATTTATATATTTACATATAAGTATATAACATAGGTTTATAGAATATTATCAAATTTAGATGTTGTTTTATGGTTGGATGTGTAATCAATAATCATTATTAATCATAAATGTTAAAAAATAAATACAATGAAAATACAAATTATTACAAATTCATTTTTACAGTACTTGATAACATACATATTATTAATTAGCACTTTAATATATTATTATTTCTTCGTTTTCTTTTTCCTAATTAGCTTATTTTTGGACTTCCAAGCCATTTATATATGGCCCTTTGTGTATGGCTTCATTTGTGTGCACTGGACTGTATATGATCTCGTGGCAGTTTGATCCATGCTGCAAGTATCAGGTGCACAAGGACCCAAGATTGAAATCACTCCAAAAAGAAGACAACACTCCATCATTACCAGTGGTTATAGAACGTGGCAGTGATACCAAGAGGAAAATTGTACACACATCAGTAACAGTTGTGTCAACTGCATATTGTATTTGGAAGCTGTACGAATATTGCAAATAATCTTTCAAATCGAGATCAAATTTTTATGGGAACGTGATGGTTCAAGAACAGTCAGCACATTTTAAAATAATATTTTATATATGTTCACTTGATTTTATTTAATTTACCTACAAACTTATGATTGTATGAACCTGATAATGTCACACCAGTGACTAAGAGATTTTCTTCTCGGGTGTAGAGTATATAAGCATGTTAAACATACTTTCTATATAAATTTCATCTTTTAATGAATTAATGAATATTCAATGCAAATTCATTAATCACTGAAAATATTATCGGCTTTACTTTGCGGGAACATATTAAAGAACTTAAAAAATGTAATTTTATGAAAAAAAGTTTAAATACCTATTTCCATCTTTCAAAAAGTTAAACATTCAAATAAATACAATTATTATTAGGTCATAGATATATTGTAATGACAATTATTAAGTCTTATTATTCATTTTATATAAAATAATAATAGTGACAATTGAAAGTATATTTTCTATTTTCCTGATGTTTAAACTAACCTATATTTTAATTATTGAGCCGAGTTATATTTTTAGAAATCTTACTATCAATATTAATTGCTAAATAAAATATCATTAAATTATTTATTAGTTAAAAAATAATTTTAACAATTTTTTTCATAATTAAAATTTATTATTATATATAATAAGTTTAATAACTAAAATCTTTATAATTGTGGAAATAACTTCTTTATACACTTGATGTTTATGGACGAGTGAACGGATATATCTCAGGCATCTAAATAGATGTAAAAATTTTTAGCACACAGATTTGGTCATGTTAAATATTGTCTATACTTAAACAGTTACTAACAATATTAGATCATGCTAAAATTTGCCATTAAAAATAAAAACAAAACAGTAATGTTTTATATTCATGATAAATTGATAATTTATTTATTTTTATTGTTAATTAATGTGATAGAAATATTATATTTTTTGTTCAAAATCTCTTGCTTGTTCTTTTTTTAAAAATAAAAACATGAATTATTAAAATGTGTAGTAGTTAGAATCTTACAAAGGAAAAAATTATTTTATTCGATAGCAGAATAATATTTTCAATACTTGTATTTTGTAAATGAAAACTAGGTTTCATTTTAAAGGCAACAAATAAATTTCAATTTCCATCTAATACAAGGTTGTTCTAAAGGTTCAACTAATTTCTAAAAACTACCTATAATCGTTCTATGGTTTAGGGTGAACGTAGCATGCCAAAGTATAAATCTATTGAAGTTAGGTTGTATTCTATGAATATAACATACTATATACTTAAATATTACTCCATTGTGGAAGTATATTCACAATATTATATTGCTACATATTGTATAGCTCTATAATTGATCAACATTACGAATTCCATTGTCTGGAGTTTTTTTTGACAGACATTAAACCATTTATGAATAGACTGATAAAATATCACAAAATAAATTTCTTAACATTTTACAATCTACATAAAATATTGTATGTGATTTATTGTTGTAAGATTATAATGTTTAGAAAAACAATATTAAAAAATTGTATATCATAATAAATTGCATTCTATATTAAATTAAATTTAGTGTTTGTGTAGCTTTTGTCACCTAACATAAACTTTTTCTATAACAATGAATGTTTGATGTTAAGAACAATGGACGATTTAAAGTTACATGTATATATATGTGCTTGATATTTTCAAAATAAGCAACATGGACAATAATAAAACATAATAAAATAACCTACATTTATACACATATATAATTTATTTTATTCTATCTGAGAGTTGTTCGTCAATTAGTATTTTTTAAAACATTAAAACTAGACAAGAATTAAATTCATAGGGTCTATTTTATAAGATATGTTAAGCGTAACAATTACATATGGGAATGTACACTAGTTTTCATTGTAAGTTTCAATCATTAGTTTACCATTATAACATATCTACATTTTTTAAGGCTACAAATACTTATTAAAAAAAAAAACAACAATAAACATCTAAATTTATCCTCGTAAATATATGCACACATTGAATTATCGTCTACAATGGTATAGTTTCTTAATCATTTAAATTTACAATCTAATATTAACTGACTAGTGAAACATTATGCTAAAAATAACTAAAAATATTTAACAGTACTTAAGGTTTAACTATATCAACAACTCACTATTAAGTATACATAAATAATTGACAGAAATCAGAAGAACTACTTATAATATATTTATGAGCTATATGAGATTTCTAAAATGTAATTGTCGATACGCTGTTGTCATTCAAATTTATATGTAAATTATTAGTGATTGATTATATAAAAAACAAAAACGTGGTAAAAGTTTATATAAATATTGTCATAAATGTAATAAAAAAGAACACAAAATGTGTAACAAACAAGCACCATTTTAAGCAACAAAAATGTATCAACAATAAAAAAAATGAATTTTATGAAAAAAAAGGAGATCACTTAAATTATAATATAATTAAACTTATTATTTGCAATATAATTTGTGTGAAAAAAAATGGTGGTAATTAATAAACTCTAAACCTAAAACAATATTTAAAATTTAAATGTATGTAAACCTAAGATTTAATAGTGTTTAAGGGATATACAATAATAATAATATAATAGTAAAAATATTTATACTACACTAATGGTAGCAGTGATCATGAACAGTGGCGACGTGAACTTTAGTTATCTATGAAGCATATTAAATTTTAAATTTTTTGATTGAGGGTACCTAATTTTTAGTCAGCAATAAAAATGTATGTACATATTTTACTAATTTTACAGGACATTTCACCAACATGTGTGTTCTCTGTTTACAAGTACGCAACAACACTATCGTTTAGCTTGTTAGTTTTAGTATTAAGAGTGAATTTACCTGTTATGTAACTTAGAGCCTAAAAGTAGCAATATTTTCTGTGGTTTTTCGGAATTGTTTTTATATATTTTTTATTTTGCAGCAAGTTATAAATGTGTAAAATATTACAGTTAAAAAATGTTCATTATAAGCTTTAAAATTAAAATATTGAAAATACACTACCACCAAACTACAGAAAATATTGTAATCTCTAAGTCTAACAATAGGTAAATTCACTATAACATTGAGACTAACAAAGTTAAACGAAATACTGAAAAAAAATTTTTTGTTACGCACTTATTAAATGAAAACAACATACGCAAATGAGATGTCCTCTTAATCAAATAGAGCTAACTTAAATGTTGCCCCCCTTGTACCTATTTATCGCCCCTTTTTGTATCAACACAGCCGATATTTCATGAAAAGCAACCTCGCGTCACCACTGACTGAGAGTTATCAATTTTCTATATTTGTTTGTGATGCACAGTAAATATTTAAAAGACCAATGGTGTTTTAACCCTATCTTAGTTTAAAATTAAAAGCTCATTTTTATCATTAATTTTTCAAGCTTAAACAATTAGTTTGTGAATAACACATATTATCTAAAAACGTGTTACTTAAAAAATTATTTTATATATCTTCAATCATTAGCAATAGTACAATGAATATATTAATAGTATATAATTTTGAATAAAAGTGTTTCAAAACTCCCAATGCAAGATATTAAAATGTAAAACAAAATTTTTTAAATAATAATTTATATTAATGAGAAGTCTCATATTAATATTTTAATACAGAAATTATTGACAGATAAATCATATGCGATTTTATGAGTTATAATTATATAAACAATGATTTTGATAGAAAAATGGGTACACATTTATTTAAATATTAAAAAGTAATAAAAATAATTTGATTTAAAAGTCGATAAAGAAATATAATAGGGAATTTAACTAAATTTAACTTGAATTAATTACAATTTTACATTTATTTGTGCGATATAAATAAATTAAATTGTGAACTTTTATTAATTAGAAATTCATTTTGTACGTTAATTTCTTGAAATGTTGACTTATAATTTTAAATTAATGAAAATTGACATTCATCCATAATATTTAGTTTTTCTTTTAATGATAAATTATTATGAAACACATACATAATCACATGCAAATAGCATAGAAAATACATTAAATTATTAATGTTTTATTAATTATTACTTCAAGCTCACTTTTAAATAATACCAATTACCAACTATCTAATATAACTAGAAATAGAAACAGATTTATGTAAGTATTTATGAAATACTTATTACATTAATATTGATCAAACTAAGTAATTTACAAATTATGGTATTAATTTGTTTCTTTTAGGGCAGTTTTGTACAATTATACTTATCTAAATAATATCATTATGAAATTATGTTGTTAACAAGTAAACATTGTACAAATGTAAAATACACAAATTAAATAAATAATTTATGTAAAACTGTGCATCACTAACAACTAGGTATTTATATTCAAAAATACAAAATTATAAGTACTCAAAAAATAACAATTAACAGCTAATTTCTAGAAATCTAGTTAACTGACCTGGCTGTTTGTCAAATGTGAGATTCCCGTATGCCGACGATAACGGGCTGTAGCCGACGCTCGTCCGTCTGATGGCGGGGAATCCTTGAATCCTACATTTTCTGACTAGCTTGCCGGTCAGCCCTACATTTCATAATCCAAAAATAAAAACGTGGCCATACATAACGTAGACCAATTGCTAAGCGAGCATAAAACGGAGCAATGATGACCTCTTGTTCGTCATTAACAATAGCATCCACTATTCGTTGAGCAACATATTCAGCCGAGTATCCAGACATTGTAGATTCATCCATAACTGCAACAAATATATATATATGTATATATATTTATTGGAAACATGTTTAACAAAAACTTAATATCTAGCAACAATACCCACCACCATATTTTGATCCAGATCCAGTTAATGCATTCAACGACAAATTTGTTTGGATGTACCCCGGGCTTACAACTGTTACTTTTACCTTATGATGTGATATTTCCGCTCTGAGAGTATCAAAAAATGCTTGTAATGCATGTTTAGATGCTGTATAAGCTGATCTAAAAATAATATAAATACATACAATTAATTAAACATTTGCATACCAAAAAAAAAAGACGAACTATTTACAGGACACCCAAGGTTTGTTATCTGTATTTCTTAGACATAATATGAGAATAGCAAAAACAAGTCTAAGAAGATTTGTAATAAACGGTTGGCAAGTAAATTTAGTACTTTTTTGAGAAATTTTAAACATAGATAACTTTCTCAATAAAACTATTATTTATAAGACAAATGTATTAATTATTATTTCAAACTGAATACATCAATGATGCCTACTTCACTGAACATTTTTATGCCAAAATAAAATATCTTAATGTAAGTAAACGAATTTGAAATACAACAAAATATATATAATATTGTAAAAAACAATATTAGCACAATAAAGTTATCATACTATATTATATTTTTATAATTTATGGATTGCTGAATTTAACAGGCTGGGAATCAGTACTAAGTATGTATTGTAATTTTAAATAATATTATATTACCTAAATGGAACAGCAATTTTTCCTTGAACACTACTAATTGCTATTATATGCCCACTTTTGTGGTGAATCATGCTAGGCAATATGGCTAAAACAAAATATTAACAACAGATATTAAATTAAATACAAGTAGAGAAAAATCAATTTATACTTTTGTATTTACCTTTAGTTAAAGCAACTTGGCCAAAATAGTTTACCAACATCACTTTATAATCTACCTCGGCCATTGTTGCTTCAGCTCTACCTCTATAGCTGATGCCAGCATTGTTGATGAGAATATCTACGCGACCAAAAACTCCTAAAACTTTTTGACTAACTACTTCTATTGTTGATTGGTCAATAAGATCCAAGACGAGAATACATGGTTTGTTTACATTCTTAATCTATAAAAATAATTAAACTAGAAAATAGGAAATGTTAAAATAATAAAACTTTTCAATTACATCACTTCGGCTTAATAAATCATTTTTGACTCGTTCTAATTCGTTGCTGCTACGTCCTGTTAAAATTAGTGCACAGCCATGGGAATAAAACTCATGCGCTAATGTCTCGCCTAATCCGGAACTGGCACCTGTAATAAGTACAACCTAGCAACATAATTTATGATTATTAAATATATTTTTGAAAATGATTAGTGTTAAGGGGGAATATCCGATTGAGTTATTGACAAATTCCATCGGAGTTACTAGTAATTAAAATCATGAAATATTCCTACTCTAACTATCATCAACCTAGTTATATGACAGCACACCGAAGATTTGCAGGAAAACAAAATTGAAAAACCAAAACTTAGTTCCTTTTTAAATCAATCAATAGGTAGTTAAAATATTTTAGATTTGATTCAAAATAGTAATACCTGTATACTGTTGTTTAAATTTTTTTTTTTGTATTTTAAATGATAAAAATATATTCAAATAAGACCAATTTTTTACCAAGAGTCTGTCTCAGTTTTTATTTTATACAACTCATTTTCATAAGTAATACGAGCACACAAAGTCAAGTGTGACTTTAGTAAGTATAATGAAAATAAAAAAATGTATTACATTGTCGTAATATGTGGCTGATATACTTCTGAAATAATCATAAGCTACAAATTATTGTTCAAAAATCATACAGATCAAATATCCTAAAGATTGAAAAAAACCTATAGGTACCCGCGTACAAAGTCCACGCACAAGGCGAAAAACTCAGGTCGTATAAAGGTCACAGTCTCAAGATTTGCATTTGACGGTGCGTAAGACCGATATAAAACACGTTAGAGTTTACCTTTGAGTTAAGTGTGCGATATCTGTTGTTGAAACACTTCTTAAGCACGTAAACTGACATCGGTATTAAGATTGGCAGTGAACAACAAACGTACTGCCAGGCCATCGGAGTGGCGTGAGCGTCCGACATCGCAGTGGTGTTTTTGATATTAGTTGTTTGAAGTTATGAAATAATAAATCTCCTCCAAGTGGCGAATCTTGTCGACGTTGAGTTTGAAAGTCAATCCGGAATGAAACTAGTTTAAATGTATTGCTTACAAACGGCAATCTACGGAGTACGGGGGATGATAAATTTAATTTGAAATGTGTATTTA
Organism: Metopolophium dirhodum; assembly: GCF_019925205.1. Lineage (NCBI taxonomy): Eukaryota > Metazoa > Arthropoda > Insecta > Hemiptera > Aphididae > Metopolophium > Metopolophium dirhodum. Next base: position 15,749,134 of record NC_083567.1, read on the forward strand.
ATTTTTTATTTATTTCTCGGATAAGAGCAATCGAAGACCGAAGTTTGAACTGATAACGACGACCAGTGATTACTAATATTGTAATACGCTTGTACTACAGTGTGGTTAACCGTTAACGTTCAGTTTGCATCCACAGTCCACACACAGTGACGACTGACGGAGTGACGGACACGCGCGTCTCCAAAATAATAATAATAATATATTGAGCCACATTGAATGGTTGAAAAATAATATATTAAAATATTATAAGTATCGTAGATCTATAAGCGAAATCTATTAACTATTATTTATTATTTAGAGGTCTAGGTGAACGACTGCGCGATGCACGGATCTCGGAATGGCAGAGTCGTGATTACCACACGCGATGTACTATGTGATCGTTACGAGTTAGACGTTACCATCGCGCCGTGACAAAACAAACTTTTTTCGTCATGTGCAAAGGCCAAAAAATGATGATTATAGGTACCGATGGTACAAAATATATACAATTATATAATACTAGTGTTATTCGAAAATATAAACTAATTTTAAATATTTTAAATTTATATAGATACCCTAACCACATTTATGGCAATAAACCATGGTACTCTGTCAATCAGTATTCGCAAAATATACGACATATTTTAAATTAAACTCTTATATAGATATAGCTGTTAATTAGGTAGGTATTGGAATTACATTTTTCTACCTGTAGCCTAGCTGTAAACACACCTACCAAATATTCGAAAATTTGTCAAATTCGTAAATTCATTGATGTTTATGACCATAGACTATAGAGTATAGACCTGATTATCAGGTCTATGTTTATGACAAATCCTGCGGCGATATCAACTTTGGTTTTACAATAAATTAATGATAACCTTATACGTGTTTTAATGCAAATTAAGAATCAGACAATACTGTAATCGAAATTTGAACAAAAAGTTTCCGAGATCTTCTATACTTTAAATACAATGGTTATTAATTACTAAGAAATAAGGATAATAATCGAATGTATACCGATACCGATACGAGCTTAGTAATTATAATTTAGTACATAGGTATACAATTATGCAATCTTAGTCAACTGATCAAGTACCTATACCACAGACACGGACTAAGATAGAGTTAAATAAATAAATATTATAAATATTTAGTTCTTGACTTCTTGTAAATTAAACATATATCAATTATTTCAATTAAAATTATTAATGTATGTTTTACTAAATCTATTAAAATTTTCAGAAAAAAAAGCTTTACCAAAATCCATTATCAAATATAGTAGTTACCATTTATATTCTGTATATTATAATGTAAGTTTAAACACAAACTCACACATTTCGTTATAATCAGGTTATTTTCATAAAATATTTCGATACTTTCAAGTTGCAGTTCGGAGTCAGATGAAAATGTTTGAAGATAGCTGTTTCTTTGGCGACTGCAGCAATCCATCTGTTTTACAGGAAGAGTCGATGTCTACGCGTAAGTTTGTTTTCATTTTATTTTGGGGCTTACATTTACTTTTTAGTCTTAAATTAAATATTTATTTCCACGTACAGTCTGTTAACTGGGTGATGTAGAAGCATTTATACGTTTAATCCCATAAGAGCAATGTTAAAATACGCGAGATCGAACAGAGGCCAACGCTAAGTTTAGTACGTACTTTTTGCATATACTATACGCCGGGTATCACCGTAGATTTGCGCGAAGTAGTTAAAACAATATAGTATTATTAATCTTTATATTTTATATACATAAATACGGTATAAATAAAGTCTTAAATATTATATTAACAAATAAATTCAAAAAATAGATATTTTAAATTTTAATAGTTTTTAACTATTAACATTCAGTGTAAATAGTTTCTGATCGACTTATATTATGTAAGTATACAGTAATTATTCATATCAAATAATCCTAACAATTTAATGCAAGGATTCTCATAAGTTGATCTTACAGCAGCCTTAGAACACCAAAAATACATCTGTACATCATTTATGCACTACACCTACCAGCAGTGGCGGCGCCAGATATTTTTCATTGGGGGGGGGGGGGGATACAGAAACAAATTTTTTTCTGGTGGGGCATTTATGAATCGTTACTCGATCACCCACTAATTTGCTTATATTATACATTCAGAAAGTATTGCTAAAAATGTTTTGGGTATAATATTATGCTATATTTCTAAATATAGGTAATCAAAAAAAAAAAAATTAAATAATTAATTAATAAAATGTCTTTATTTACTTACATATTTTTAACATAATGGAATTCTAAGTAGGTATAAGGTATAACCTAAAGTACTTATATTATATGTTTTATATAAACTTGTAATAAGGTTATATGACTTATGACATACGAATGTGTTACATACTTATATCTATATGCACATAGCACATTTATATTTTATGTTCATTGCAATTAAACAAATAAAGAGAGGGTTTTTTAAGTATCTAAATAGCAACATATTGGTATTACCTATTAAAATAAAAATCAATAAATGCAATTTCTTATGTTAGTATTATTCATTTTATTTTATTATTATGATTATATTTAAATATCAATATACCATTTATAGTTATTACTTATCAGTATTAAATGAATATAAATAATATAAATAATATAGGGGGGCAAAGGAGGGACAAAATCAAATGTTTGGGTGGGGGGGGGGAATTTGCCCACCCTGGCCCCAGTGTAGCACCACCCCTGCCTACCAGATTAAAATTTTTACATAATTTTAGTTCCCTGTTATGGTGTAGTCATAGACGTGTTCAGACTTTGGTGGCCGAGGGGGCACAACAAATTAATAAATTGTGAGACCTATTTTTTTTTTAGACATGAAGAAAAATTCATTTTTATGTAAAAATATATACCGAATATGAATATTTTTTAATTATGATCAAAAGTATAACCATTGTCAAAACAATAAAAATACTTTGGAATAAATGCATTTCACCAACTCCCTCACAACTTTCAAATGTTTTTTTATGCTTCAAACAATGGTGTTAATTTTAGATTCTGAGCGAAGCGATGAATATATTAATTTTACAATGATTTGTGTTTTTTTTTTATATTTTTATTTTTTTTGTGTCTGTGATCACCATTTAGGACAGTAAAAGTGCTTGGATTTTCTTCAACAGTATCTTTTCTGATAGGAAAGTGAATCTAGTTGGTACTTTGGGGGGGGGGGGGGTTAGGTCAAACGTAAAATTTTTCCAGTAGTTTTCAAAAGTGGTGTGAAAAACAAAAGAAAATTAAGAAAAAACGGGAACTTTTACAAAAAATCTGTTTTTGAAAATATCGATTTTGGTTTTTGGTGCAACTCTTAAACAAATGACCGTAGGTACATGAAATGTTGACTGGTTGTTTATATTTGCATTTTATATACACCATAACATTTTCAAAATATTTTGACTTATCTTGAGCTGTTTACGGACATTTTCAGTATACATTTGTTTTAGTTTTTTTTCTATAAATATCAATAAAATTTCATTTGTTGGTTTAAAAAGCTTAAACATTTAATAGAATGCTCCTACTATATTGTTACAATGACATTTGAAAAATAATAAAAATCCTTAGTCACAGTTTTTGTTTAAAAGCATTTAAAGATCAAATATTGACAAATACGAAAAATCACGAAAATTAGCAAATTATTTTGAGTTAAGAATTCATAAAAATTTTTAAATCTAAGATTTGAAAATGTAATACAAGTTCCTCATAAGTTTGTCTACCTTTATCAAATAAAAAAATGTCTACAAACAAATTAAATTAAATTTTTATGAGCGTTTGAAATTCATATTTTTACCCGTATTTTTACAACATTTGATATTCACTCGATTTCTCATGTAACGATTTTCTTATTTTGTTGTAATTAAAAAAACGAATGACTGTAGATACTTTAAAATTTCACTGAATGTTTATATTAGCATTTTCTATGCACGATAACATTTTGAAAATAATTTGACTCTTTTTGAGCTGTTTGTGTAGTAGATATGACTGATATGAGAATGTTAAGTTGGGTGTGTAAGGGACAAAATGAAGATAGAATAGGTTTAAAATATAGAATTTGTGCGTTGGTCAGAAAGAGAAAGAAATAGTGCGCTAAAAATCTGACATCCTCTTAAGTGTCATCAAGTGGAATAATCTGTTAATTGTTGATATTTAACATTAACTGTGGTAGGTATGATTAAAAGTTAAAGTAATTAGCAGGGCTGTGAATTGAATGCACTAAAAAAGTATTCACTAAAAGTATTAAAAAAAAATCTTAATTAAAAAACTATTCAAATTATAATTTTAAAAACACCCCCTTCAATTTTTTTTTAGGAATTTAAGTGTAGTTGAATTTTTTGTATATACCTGAAAATTGATAACCTGGTACCCAATGAATAATCCTTCTTTAATAAATTAATTATTTTGAATAATTTTTTCTGTTTAAGAGGACGCTACACCCGCATGTGTTGTCTCCGTCTTACAAACGCGTAACATACCAAACTTACACTCAGAAATTCAAGTTTTATGCCGTTAGCTTAAAAATTAGAGTAAATCGACCTATTATGAAATTTGATGGTAAGAACATTATCTGTGTTTTGAGTGAAGTTTTTTTTACGATAATTCAGTTTTTAAGTGAGTTATAGCGTGTTTAATAAATGTAAATCAAAAATGCTCATAACTCACTTAAAAACTGAATTTCGTAAAAAAATTCCAACAAAACACAGATAAATGTATTATCATCGATTTTTCTAATAGGCAGATTCACACTAATTTTTAAGCTAACTGCATAAAACTCGAGATAAAACTTGAATTTCTGAGCTTAAATGTAATATGTTACGCGTTTGTAAGACGGAGACAACACATGCGGGTGTGGCGTCCTCTTAAGATTCTAGACGTTTGCTTAATGTGTGTTCCTACTGTATAATTTTTGCTAAATTTTTTCTAAATTTTTTTTTTGTTTTCTTAAATGCATTTGCTTGCGGGCGCCCACACCTCCCTTTCAATTTTTTTATATGAATTTTACCCTAGTTGAATTTTTTGTATAGACGAACATTGATAAGTGATAACCTAGTGCTCTATAAATAATCCTTCTCTAATGAACTAATTATTGTGAATAGTTTTTTTCTGTTTAAGATTTTGGACATTTTAGTTTGAACTCTTTAGTGTGTGTTCTTATTGTATATTTTTTTCTAAATTTTGGACATTATACGTTATACTTTAAGAATTTAACATAATAATATTATAATTTATATTGTATAATACGTTTAGTTTTATTATATCGTAGTTTTGCCGTTTATTAATTACATTAGTTCAATTTAGAATTATTTTCGTAGACCGCAGTATTTGTAAATGTTTTTTAAGCCCGGTCCAGACGAAGAAACATTTGTCGGAAATATATATGTTTCTGACTTTGTCGTCGATAAACATGCGCTATTAAATATTTACTGAATTTCAAGTTTCATCGATTTTAGAAACAGATGAGCACAGCATATTGTTTATCATTTTTCGTATTAGGTACACACATTTTACTATTTTAGTACATCGCATAAAGCGTGGGCCCATTTTATTTTAATAAAAACGATACAAGTGTTTTTTTTTTTTTAAGTTTACGCAACCTAGTTATTAGTAATTTTTAAGTGTGCATATACACATATTATAACATGTTTGTTTGAAAATTATAGGATCAAAGCATATTAAATATTATTTATGGTATCATAATAATACAATATCATATTCAATAATTGTTTTCACAAAATATAGGTACGTACTACGTAGGTTATTTATTACTAATTAAAATGATGTAAATACTGTCTTACAATAGTCGTTTCACACATTATATTTTCGTACTACACATAACGAATTTCGTATTAAACACAAAAATAGGCATTTCAGATAAATAATACTACATTACTACAGCAATGGCGTAATTAGGAATTTTGTTTGGAGGGGGGGGGGGTGTATATGTTTTTAGCAAACACTAATGGTCATTATACCAATACTTTTAACAAAATGTTAGCAGTAAAAAAAAGTTTTGGAGGGGATCTATCCCTCCTAATTACGCCCCTATACTACAGTATTATAGTCACCATTCAAGAATCAAGAATACTTATTACTTTGTGAGCCTAGGAATAATAGGTTTAACCTACGTTGTTATTAATTAATGTGACGAGGAGCTAATTATTTTCAAAACAATATAATCAATAAATTATAATGATCGGAACAATTTTTTTTTTATTTGAAATTAACATTAAATAATAATAATTAATAAACTAATATTGATTCCCGAATCCTGATATAAAAAACAATAAAAGTATAGTGGCCATGATGGACATTGTCATGGACAGGGCAAGTATTTAAAATATATAAATCCATTTCTGTGTCACCGTATTTAGTAGCCAGTTAACAGTACTTATTTGTTACAACGAATTATCTGTTATACAGTCCGATCATTCTGATATAACCGTTTTATAACCAGTGTTTGGGCCACAGATATATAAACATATACCTAATACCCAGTGACGGATCCAAGGTTTATTTTTTTTAGGGGGGGGGGGGCTCCTAAAAAAAATTACTTTTAAGCCATAAATACATTACACACTTTAAAATATTTCTGTAAGTAAGAATAAGAGTGTTGAAGAGGTATGGGGGAGGCGAAGCCCCTGCCCCTCTGGATCTGTCACTGCTAATACCTATGTATGTTTATATACCTGTCTGTGGTTTGGGCACTGGCTTTTAAACGTCGCTGCGGGCTTTGTATGTTCACGGACTCACTGTAATTCGATCCCCTCCCATCTCACTGTTATCACGCTCGTGTCGTACGCCACTGTGCTCGTTGGACGTTTTTCATCCCCGTGTTTGCAGGCAGGTTTGCCGCACTTATTTCGTATACCTACCGTCGTACCGTGTCGACGTCGGATCTCCGCACTTGGCCCAGCTCACCTGCCATCCGTCTCCGGAATCAAAGCATTAGTTGGAAATCAATTTTGAGCTGTTCTAACGCTGAACCAAAGGGATGTTTTTAAGGCAGTGGCCTTATATCATATAAATATTTGGCGAAAATTTAAAGGGTCTACAGTAAGTTGTTAGTTTTTGAGTAACACCAAAAAAATAAAATATTTTTAAAAATTGGTTTTGCGTAAATTGTTTTTTTGTTTTCCATGATGCTTTCTACTTGGAATTTTCAATTTTGACTTATCAAAAGTACCAACTAGATTCACAATTAAAAAAAAAAAACACACATCAATACTTACATGTTTTTACTCCGCTCAGAATCTATAAAATATTTAACAATAATAATATACAAATTACAAATGCCAATAAATAGATGCATCGTTTACGAGATAATTGTTAAATTAATATATTATATATAAATATAACTAAATAATCCTTTCACATAACTTTGGTCAGTGTACCAATTACGCCCTTCACCAATAATATGAACATATTGTTGTTCGGTCTAATTCCATCAACATCAACATAAACAATCGACACACTAAAATGCTTGAAAATTAAAAATAATTTCAATTTAAAAATAAATTATTTATTGATCAATTGATTACTTATTATAATATATTTTATAAAAGTATCATGAATTGCATGAAACGTTATTATTATCACGCACATATTTTGATTATATTAGGTATACGACGAAGCGTTTATCGTACTCGTAAAAAAACATTATCACCATTATCCATTACCAAAAAATGTAAAATTATAATATAACAGTAACACTGGTATAACTATAGTTTTAAATAATTGACGATCAAAAAGTAACTTGTTAAACGTGAATAAAGAAAATTATTTATTTATATTAGGTATATTATTTATTATAAAAAAATTGGTTGTGTATTCATTTAATTTACTATAAATTATATAATTATAACTAAGCAATTAATAACTATTTTGAGCGCAATTGGTCTATCAAGTATAGACTCTAAAATGTATAGAGCGGAATTGTCTATCGACCCTAAAAAGTTTAGAGCGTAACTATGGTATATAGACCGTGAAATATTTGGAGCGCAATTATTGGTGTATGAAAAATTAATTTCAAGCGCAATTGGCAAACTCCCGATAGATGATCGTATATTTTGGGTAAAACCAAAGAACCTATTGTCCAACAGCTAATGTTATGTGTAAAAAAATTATATATTGATTCATGGGGGAAAACGTCCAGTACACCTAAAATCCGCGGGGGGAAACGTCCAGATACTGGGTTGTATATGGTACTGATTTTGAAGCATTTGAATATATTTCGATATTACAGGTAAGTACTTATTATCAAATAACAAAAAAAAATTTTTGTTTATGCCCCTTCCCCCCCCCCCCCCCCCAAAAAAAAACCCTAGAGCTGCCAGTGATTTGAGAACACATTTTTAAGTAAAATAATTATCCCTAAAAGGCTATAAATAATGAAGATGGCTATACTGTAGTGCCATTTGTGTTATGATTTATGATCCTATGGCAGTTGAAATTGATAAACAAGATACTTCACTTATAAATTATAATTATGTGAACAATACAGTCATATATTTGTAATTCAATAATTTTCTAATATGGAGCGTATCAAATCATAGAAATAAATCATTTTACAGATGAAAAATAAAGTCATCTATACTTTGTGTTTCCACTTTAGAAACAAAAGTTTAATTTTTGCTGCGTTTTCATTCGCACTCTGAAAAACTTAAATTTATTGTAACAAACATAAAAATAATATGATTTATAATAATTATGTGTGTAGTTAGCTTATTCAAATTGTGTTGTATGCTTGATTTAAATATAAATTGAAAGTTAAACTATTACATTAATCGTTATAAAATATCATAACAGTGATCGATGTACTTTTGTAGTTGATAGTTCATAAGATCATTAATTAATTGATTAATAATTATACAACTTTTATGTAGCTAGTGAAAGTGGCATACCCAGGGACTCTGTATTAACCTCCTCAGCAGGGGCGTATATAGGATTTTCTTGAGGAGGGGGATATCAAAATTTTTTAGTGTTGATGCAACCTTTTGTTAGTTACTCCATGTAAGGCTAACAATAAAAACAATAATATTGATTTTAATTTTACTCTGTTTTATTAATTTATAAAATAAACTCTAGTTTTCTGTTTTTTAAGCACAACTCATCAATTACTTCATCTGTTGTAATTTCAACCTCTCTGTGACAAGAAAGCATAGCCAACCCATTAAGTCTAGTCTATAATCACAAAACACATACATTTTTTAATATTTATTTTAAAATTTACGAATTCCTTATCGTTTTCTGTCCGCTGTCGCAATTAGTTTCGTGTTCTTCGTATATAACAGTATAATAGGTTAGGTACTAGCGGGTTTTACCCGACTTCTCTCGAATATAGTCCTATTTTAATTTTGTTGTTATTGTTGGGTAATATCACTCGCAGCCCACAGGATAACAAAATTATAAAATATAAATAGCAACAGTACTGCAGCTTAAACTTTATACCTAAACTAAAAAAAAGGTCAAGGGAGGGGATCTATCCCCCATATCCCCCCCCATAAATACGTCACTGCTCCTCAGCCTCATGCGGCTATGCCTCTGCGTCCCGGCTAGTATAAATATGAATACAGTTGAGATTTTTTTTCATGTTTTAAATATTGTCTGTTAATAAAAAAATTCAATATTAAGCCACACAAGAAACTAGATAATTGAGATTTCAGAGTGGGCCTAATTGATTAGATCATTTTTGCATGTAATCAAAACATTCTCTTAAAGTGTAAAATGTTTTATTAGAAATACATACATTTAATAATAATAGAAATATATAGGAATCAATATTATGTATATAAATTGTCTTTAAGTTTACATAGTAACATAAACAAAACTGTTGGCTGTATACAAATGTTTAAAATATAATATGTATAACTTCAGGGTTAACGTGAGCATTAATAGTTCTCCCTGTAGCATTATTCAATATTAATATTATTATTTTAAACAATGTACAGAAATGGATGCTGGTCCTGAAAGACTAGTTGTAATCACCTAGTAAACACTGTCATATATATAAATATAATTAAGGTCTACTGTTGTTCTAAGTCACTGACAGGTGATGGTGAAATGGACTTTGACGTAGTTGCCGCCTCAGTGTCGGGTTGTTGGTGTTGTTGTGAATCTCTCTTCTGCTCCAACAACTTCATTTCATACTTGAACAATACTTGTTCAATGTCTCGTCGAGCCATTAGTTGTAGAGCTTTGTCGGCTTTAAGGTTACGCATCCGTTCAGCCACATAGTCTGAGAATGTATTAAACTCATCAGATGGTGCATCAGGCCTAGACATTCGCATCATCTTCCTGCTACTGTAGCCTCCACCATCATCGTCTGAATAATCTCCGCCAGTTACTGGCTGCATACCGCGGTATTTTCTACACGATGACCATGTTTGTGGCTCCTGGACGTCCACAATTGGTTCCTGGTTGTGGTAATCGTCCATGGACTCATGCATCATTGAAGCCAGCACACTGTCCGCCTCATAGCCACTTGCATTTGTGTCATTTGCTTCTGCATAACTGTCCTCAGAGGTTTGACTCCAATTAAAATGTTGATTTTCTGCGTCCGCTTGCTAAAACATAACATTAATACATTTTTTAATATGACATTTACAATCTTTATATAAGGTAAAACAGAATGACCGACAAATAAAATAACTTTTGTTCTAATCAATATTTATAATTTGTTATTTATACATGTTGACACTTGTGCTTAGGTACAGTACACAATTTTTATTTTATTTTATAATACTGAAAAAAAAAAAAACTAATTTAATTAATTATTTTTTCAAAATAGACAATTTGCAAATCTAACTTTTAGATAATATTATATGGTAAAACCGTTATTACTTTACTCGTATTACTAATAGTAAAATAAATTATATTAATAGCAATAATATTATAAAACATACTTAGTAATATACTAATATAGGCAATAGGCTGACAGGCTGTCTTCGCTTAAAATTGTTTTTCTTATATTATGATTTAATAGTGACCCACATGCCCACCTTTTTCATTTTTCATCTGTTATGTCTTTTTGTTACACTATGTATAATATATTATAAGTATACAGTATGTAAATTAATTTGATATATTGTTTACTAACAAAATCACTGCGGGGGTTTTTTTTAACGATTATGGATCAATGACATAGAATTTCGTTAAAACAAAAAAAGACGTGTTTCTTTATTTTTAACAGACAATTTTTTTATAATAATTTTTAAATTTTTTAACTCGCAGGTGCACCAAAACTTTATTTTTTCAAATGGCAACTATTATATTTTTTAATGGATTCTAGTAAAGCTTTTTTTTCTGAAAATGTTGATAGTCAAATCATCAATTTTGGTTCGCTAGTTTATTAACTATAGCCCTCTAAAGTTTAGTAAAATCTGCATTAATACTTTTAATTGAAATAATTGGTATAGGTTTAATTTACAAGAGTTAAATACATTTTTCTTATAACTAACTTTTATAACTTGAAAATTGAACTATAAGGTATTGCATGTAAAGTATGTATTTAGCAGTTGAAATTCTTTAAGAATTATTTAATAATCGTGATTTTAAATAAACTATGTGCAAGATATTTAGATAAATAGTCAATCTTAATATAGGTTTGTAACCTAACTAGTTTGTAACTTAACTTAGGCATACTTTTAATCTAAGTTAATTACAGATTTTTAATATTATTATAACAAGAATCAAATACCATTAGGTACCCATTACCTTAGACCTTAGCCGCCTAATAAAGAATCCAAATTAATGCTATTGTAAGAAAAGTACGAAATAAAATTTAAATGTCCAAAACTAAAAAATAAGAAGGGTTATGAATTTCAACTCCTAAATTCATACTTTGCATGCGATACCTACCAATATAGGCCTACCAATAAGTATATTAACCTATATGGTTCAAATTTCAAGTTTATCCCACTACGAGAAGAGTACCACAAAACATTGCACTTTTTTCATTACACATTTTTCTTAACCCCCATACATACCTAAGACATTAATGTTAACAATCGAATACCATTTACCAATTAACCATTATCACTTTAGCCACCTAATAAAGAATCCAAATTTATGATATTGTAAGAAAAGTAACCGTGAAGTAATTAATTACGATTACTTATAATAACAAATTAAAATAATAATATTGATTTTGATGATTGTATGTTAAAATAAAAATAATGAACTATGTTTGCCAAAAATTTTGTTTATGTTTTTTTTTTTTTTTTTGAGTGTCATTAGATTACCAATTAAACTACTTATAAGTGTACAAAAAGGTAGTTCAAAGAAAAAATTATTTAGCTCTTGTAAATTAAACCTATACCAATTATTTCAATAAAAAGTATGAATGCAGATTTTACTAAACTTTAGAGGATCATAGTTAATAAACTAGCAAACCAAAATTGATGATTTGATTATCAAAATTTTCAGAAAAAAAAGCTTAAACAGAATTCATTAAAAAATATAGTAGTTGCTTTTTGAAAAAATAAAATTGATTTTGTTATTGGTACACTTGTGTGCTTAAAAATTTTGAAATTGTTATGAAAAAATTGCCTGTTAAAAATAAAAAACGTCTTTTTTCGTTTTAACGAAATTCCATGTCATTGATCCATAATCGTTAAAAAACCCCGCGTACAATGACATAAGATACACCCTGTATATATATATATATAATCTATTTCTTACTTTACTTAAAATACCAAAAATAGAAAATATATGTTTATTCCTCAAACATAGCCAAGTGTAGCAATTTGTTTAATTAGAACATATGTTCATTTATCTGTTTAGTTATTCCAATGGTTTATAGTTCACACTAATATACCACACAAACATTTTTACATATTTTTTTTATTACAATTTGCAATACTATAAACATAATAATATCATGAAATAGATTATAGGGCATTAATTTAGGATATGACATATCTATATTATATTCTAAGGATTTATGTCTTTATTGAATTGACAACTTTCTAGTTTCTCCTCTTCAAATCATCATAGGCGTAACCATGACAAAATAGATGGATCGTATCATTACAGTTGTAATAGTTTTTTCAGTTTGCGCATCTTTTTCACAGCCCATGTTGTAGTTCTCCACTTCTGATTGGTTGATTCTTTTTCCATGTTATATATTATGGATGTATATGATTGATAGACAATAAGAAGTGGAGAACCACAAAATAGGTGAAGTAAAGAGCAGAGAATGCATATCAAAAAACTGTGATAATACCAGTTAACTATTTTGTCATGGGGCTAACATTTTTAACATCAATATGAGCTGTGGGAGGGGGATTTGATCCTACACAGTTAAAAAACTGAATATTTTTGGGGGGCTAATGGGAAATTTGGGTTCCCTGTGATTTGCACTTATGCAAATCATTGATATAAAATGTTCATTAAATAATGTTCAGATGTAATAGCCATTTAAAATCTTATCTTCCTAATGTTGCATTGTCTTAACTTAGAAAAAAAAATGTATGACATATTTGTGAAATTGTGCGATTTTAAGTGACTTAATAAACGATATGAACACTCTTGAAGAATAAGGCTGGTATTTGATAATCTTTTGCAATAAAAATTCAATGTATATATATAAAACACATGTGTAGGTATGAATATCAATGCTTTCCAAATTGGCATGTTGAGCTAGATTTTATGCATTTCATGCATTTGCCTATACCGGTTACCAAAGTAGTTTTCAATTTATTATGAACATTTTGCATATAGATTTTGCAGCTAGATCACAAAGATGATATGCTCGAGACTGAATGCAGATTTATATGTATATATAGTAGACATGCTTTAGGTCTTTTCACTTTTGTGTCAAAATTCTCAATCAGGTGTGAAGTTTGTTTCTCAGTATTACAAATTGTCAATTATAAAAGTACAACAAATTATTGACCAATGAGTATTCATAAAGATTTATACAAAAAGCATGCATCATGCGAATGTTTGTTATGGATTTTACTTACTAACTTGTTAGCTATATTGAAACCATTTGGTAATTTATACTCGGGCCGTAACATTTCAATCATTGCCCTGAATTTTGGGGGTTTGATTATTTTCAAAGAATTAGTTGTATAAATCATCCTGGCCACCTGACCATCAAGTCTTTTTTTTTCTGAATTTGTAATACTACTACATGTTTCAAATTCCTCTTTATCAGATTGATTTATCGGCAATGACAAAGGTACATATTTTGTACTTTTGGCCACTGTAAATAAAATAATTAAACATACAATTTTGTATTGCATAAGATGATTATCATTGGTTTTATAACAGACTATTACTATTATAATATCAATGATTGAATGATACTACTCATATGTGTGTTCCATATCTATATTGTCTTAACGAGTAGGTATTCTAACCTAACCTTTTAAGGCAATATAAAAATAAATATACAGATATTAACTTCAGGTCCTATAATACTGCTTACTGGTAACTTCTAATGTTTTCATTTTTATCATTCAAGTTACCGTGTTCAAAATTAGAATCCGATGATGAGTCTTTCCATAAATTTGTAGTTGCTATGCTATTATTTTCCACAGGATCATAGATGCTATACTTTTTTTCAAAAGTTTTGTTTTCATTAACGAGCGGTGTACAGGCAATCTTGTGTTTTATCATCCTTTCGACTAATGCTACTATTGACAGTTTACAGTCCTTACACATAGCTCGTTTCGATTTTCCAACCGAGGTAATTTCATCGAAATGAGTCCACACGGGGTGTTTTCTTCTACCGGTCATTTTCATGACCATTCGTTGTGGTTGATTCCTTTGTAAAGTGTTCATTTGGAACCTGATCTGATGACGACCACAATAAAAGCCGCAGCTGTCTCAAAACAATGGTTTAAGGCCGCAACTTGCGACACCGATACTCGTATATTCGTAGTAGTAAAAAATAGTCCTGAATACCTCCAGGCTCCAGATACCAAAGAACAATGTTGATGTTCTATGAGAAATGGGAATACCGTCTTATCGGTTGAAAAAGAAACGTTATCAATTGAAAGCACTTGATAATTCTGTGCACGATTTAAGATAATATACAGGTTTCTCGACGAAACTTTTTTTTTTGGTGCTCGAAAAGATCTTGTCATAGCAAGAACTACAGTTTTTCAGTTTCAGTTTACAGCTTTTGAATTAAAAGTGATTCCTCTTGGTACTACAAAATATATGAATATATAGATATACAATATTACGTCTTGGAGCGCTAGTAGCTTTTCTCATATCGTTGATCAGCTGTTAGAACCAACATTTTCGCGCACCACTTTTGTCGTGTATGAGCATATAGGGTCGTTGAGTAACCTGTGTATCTTAAATCGTGATTTTGGGCTTAATTTATCGGCCGTGTTTGGACCATTGATATATACAACAACTAGATAGCCGTCTTTATACTACAGTAGTTGTGAGTTGTGACCAATGTTGAAGTCGGCTGCCATTTATAAATCAGGCAATTTTTATATTTATATACATAATATACTGTGATAATATTATTTTGTAAGCATTGCCTGCTTTGAAACGGCGGCCGACTTCAATGATAAGAAAGAGACTGATGTCTAGTCTGTTGTTGTATACAAGGTCAAGGTGTAACAGAAAGACTTGACGAACAAAAAAAAAATTATGTGTAATGATATGCTCACCATTATAATAAACTAAAATTTTACAGAATAATAAACAACGGCCAGACTGTCGTTTGTAGAAATCGGTCGCATCAAATAAAACCATTAACAACGACAATATTAAGATATCGGCACGCACTTATAACGGTGTAACGTAGGATGTGTGTGACTTTATTTTATGCTGACGCCAAAGAATAATCTATTTCCCAGGCTCACGATAACTTTTTGATAAAGCCGCCTACCACTCTCTGGTCAGCATCCTCGCGTCGTCCCTTAAACCAGTACATGAGCACCAACCACCTGAGTAACAACCTCTCAAGTCTCAAAAAACCGATTTCAACGAGCGACAACTGCTAATGCGAGCAATAATCAGTGCGTTCTTTAATTCAATTTGTGTATTTGAAGTATTACTCTGTTTTATCTAAAACCTAAAACTCCTACAATATTATCTACAAACAACTGCGAATCAGGTAAGGCATATATATAATATAATATTTTATGTTGATTTCAGTTAATATATTCTATGTGCTTTTTTTTTTTTCATAAAATTATATTGTACGGTGTATCTAATTCTCGAATACACGATCTCGAGAGCCCTCCGAACACCTTGAGGAAGGTAATAGCGTAATTTTACTATTTTAATATAACTATCGACAGGAGTCGTCCTATATTTAACTTATTTCTACGTTATTACAGATGCTACTTAAACGTATGACAAAAATTGTTAACATTTTATGATTAGTAAATAATTTAAGAAATATACTCATGTTAGCAAATTCCCAAAAAAAATATTTTGAAAAAAGTTATTACGTTCCAAATTCATTTAATCAAAAAAATATTGATATTTTAAAAAATTCTAAAAATAAACTACTTGACTTAGATAAATTTTTTTACTATCAAAATTGTTCTTATACTCAGATTCACAAATTGGATATTTTGAATATATCCAAAAAAATTTAAATCAAATTTAAAATTTTTTATTTTCAGTGTTTAAAATTAAAAATAATTTTGTATAATATATGTGTAGCGGAAATAATTATAATTTAAATATTAATTAGAACAAAAGTTATTTTAAAAGTCAGTTCTATCTGTTACACTCTGTATATCTATGGTATGGACTACACATCAGCTGTAGGACGTGCTATCAATTATTACCATGCAGCAGTGATCAGCTGTAACCGCGCGGTACTGCGGTAGTCGGGAAAACTGTGAAAAAAATAGAACTCCACTTTATTTTCACTTATTAACATTTTCTAAAACCTATCCATGTTAGGCCCAAGCTTTTAGAAAAACTCTAAATATTGAATGTTTATTCGTATTATAATCGTATATAAGAAACGGTGCAGTACAACAGTAAAACAGTATCAATGACTGTTATTATTAATTTATTGATTTAAATAAATTAGGCAAAATTAAAATAAAAAAAACTTTTTAATGCGTTTTAAATAAATTACTTTTGAGTTTTGAGCAATTATTGTTCATAAACATGCTTTCGTATTTCCAACATACCTAATCTAGATGACTTATGCCGGGTTCCACAAAACATTTAATGAATCAATAGTGAGATAATGGTCCCTTAAACAAGATATAGTGGGCCACGATTGGGCCATTAAATTTTTAGTGAACCATTAAATTTAATAAATTGTTTATGCAACCCAGCATTAATGATAATGATGGTCTGTCTCATCTTGCATGGTCGTAGAAACAAATGGACAAGTTTTAAAAAAGTGTCGCATTGTATTAACAGTGTAAACTTATAATTAATATCATAAATTTAATTTTAATATATTTAAAAAAAATTAAAAACTTCATTCATTTGAACTTTGCATTTAAAATTTCTCATATAATTGTTGACGTAACTGCCTAAGTCTTAGAACGTTTTACGAATGTCGTAAAAAATATTTAAATTTCATCCATGTTGTAGCGATCTCTTAAAACAAATCTAATGTTTAATTGTCCTATCGATTATATATTTTAATTGCGTTTAGTATAGTCGGTCTAATGGTTATAAATCGATAAGGTTTTTAGAAAAACTTATGTGACGCCACAACGGTGGAGACACTACTAAAATGTATTTCCCACCGATTCTTATTACAGCCGCCCCGCGGCAAGTAATTTTATTAATTATATTTTTAGTGTTATGCCTATAGGTATCGTATTTTTTGTTTATAAATTAGGATCGTTACATTAGTTTTATACGGTTGATATAAAAATAGAAGCAATAAAGGTCACGTAATGTAGTGAAATAAATTATGAACTAACATAAATATATATATTATAATTTATTAATATACCTACTATAATAAATAATAATTACTACATACTTTAAAGCAAAAGTGAAATAAAATAAAGTATCGACCAAATTAAACTGCTGGAAATCGTTAAAACAAGTGAAGCCTATAGGTACTTCTCCACAATGGAAAAAAATGTTTTTTAAGATTTCCATACAATTTGAATTATTTTAAGTGGGTCATTATGCAGACATTTATCTGCATTCCTCGACCATATTCATACTTGTTATCGTTTTGTATGCGTTATAATATGATGACTTTAGAAGTTGAAAGTCATATTATCGTTGTTATATTACATGACATACAAAGTATTTATTTCAAGTTTAAACTATAGGTCAATAATATCCATTAATTATTAAAATAGAAACATAAATACTATAGAAACAAAATTATTTCAAACTCTTATATCAACAAATACATTTCCCAAACCTACAATTATTCTCGTTGAATTGTACTATCAAATTTATCATGCATCAAGTCATTAACAGATTTCGATGACTGAGCTTAAACATGTTTATCACGCTATAGGTTTGATATATATTCGTAATTATTTTAGGTATTTATAGCAATTTTCGTAAATATCGAAAATATTTTATAATTTATTATATATTTTCATAATTAACCTACCAAAGTGTTATAGGTACAAGGATTGTTTTCAAACATTAAAATAAATGGTAACATTTATTGAAGAATATGCGTGTGTCGGCACTAGAAGATTTATATAACTGGGAATTCCGTACGTGAATTATATCAATAAACAATAGGTTCTGAAAATATATGTGGGTCTGGGAGTAAACTCTACATAAGAAATTACAATAGGTGGATGTGATTTTCTTTCATATAAATTTGCTTTTAGTTAAAAAATTACAGAAACAGGCACCAACCCACGATAGCTTTAGTTGGTAAACCAATTTTAATTGTAATATTATATTATATTGTTATTATTGGTAAAATTAAGTTATTATTATTAGTTCTTCTTCTTCTTGTAAGATAGACCATCCCTGCAAACAGATTTACCACCATCTATCTCTATCTCCTGCAACTTCTCTTCATTGTACATTTAGTTCTACTGCCTTAACATATTATTTTATGATACGATCCTCCCATCGTAACCGTGGTCTACCTAACGATCTTTTCCCAATCGGATTTTCTTTAATAACCGCCATAATAAATGAACCCCCTTTCCTCCAAGCGTGCCCAGCCCACATTAATCTTTTCCTTGAGTAAATATAATTCATTACTATGATTCTTATTATTAATTATGAATCATAAATTATATATGTGTATCAATAAAATGTCAATATTCTACATAGTATACATAATATTTTAAAAGGCCCTGTGCCAGTGTGATATTTTATTCAGCATGTCTAGTATTAGAACAATTGTTCACTAGTATAGTATTACTGAATTTGTATTATTTTAAAAATCACATAATATCTTACATGTAAAAATAATTACAATTGAGCACCTACCTAATATATTATTATGAAATAAAATTAATTATATTGTAATTATTGTAACATTTTTTTTTTTTAATTCGTTTATAATTTAAATATGCCCATTTCACGCAATGAAAAAAAATATCATGTGAATATATTTATGCAGTTATTATGAATTTAGTAAGTTTAGAATAATTGTTAATTATTAAATATTAAATGAAATAGGGTTTTCACTCATACAAATACGAAATCTAAGTAAATAAAAGTTTTAATAAAACGAGTACCTAAACGCTAAATTGTAGGTTACTGCCGAATGAAAATTATTATTATATTAACAAATAACAAGCTATTGACGCACAAACAATTAACTATTACCTCAAAAACATTTTTTTATTTTTTTTTTAAACCATTTGTTCTGATAAACAAAGTATGCATTGCTGATTTAATTATTTAAATCATGTAGTTGCCAATTGGTAGCTTCATTTCGCAGCAAACAAGGACTGAAGGACTGTATAAATATATAGAAACATTTATAAAAACTATACAGTATGTACAATACAGTATTACAGTATACAAAAACAGCCTATGGAAATATTACATCCAAAACAATTAAACATCACCAATAAAAGATAAGTTAGTTTTAAATGATAATTAGACATAAAGTATAGTTTAAGAAAGAATTAATATAATATTGTAATAATTTGATAAAATTGATTTTTGTTAATCGTACTTTTTAAGCACTTAGTAAGATGAAATTAATATTAACATTAAACAAAAAAACTGCATGGTTTAGAGTCCAGTTATTTTAAATCATAACTCATAATACGTATACGTTTATAAATTATAACTTATAAGTTATAACTTTAGAAATACCGCACACGAAATTGCTATAACGATTAATATTGATTCAAATGCTGAACAAAAATGTTCATATTATGATAATTAATTGACGAGTTGTTGTTTTCGTATAGAAAATTCATTTATACACAGAACGGTGAATCGAAAGAATGATAAAAAACGAATAATTTTCGGTGTGACGAATTTAGAAGAATATACGTTTTGATAATGCGTTAGACAACATAATGTGTACAAAAAATAATATCGGATATTACTATATTAGCGTGTTTACATATTGACATATTGTTATTCGCGTTATCTATATAGAAGAGGTATACCTACCATACAAGTAATTTCTGACTTCTGTGGTATGATAATGGTACATTATATCGAACCTTTTACAATTAGTTGATGATAGGACGCATTTGTTTTATAAATCATTACAGTTTGTTAAATTACGAGAAAACAATGAATAAGCGATGAAAAGGCATTGTTTATAGTTTTAAATGACTATTGCAGTATTGCTGTTATAAAATCATTATCCTTCGATTTTCGAACAGTTCATAATAATATGATGCGTGCCTTACTGAAAAATATTCTGGAATAGGTATAGAATGTAATAAATTAAAGTAAAAGACTAAATCTAAAAAGAGAATAGTAAAGGAAAATAAATAATAATACTTCTTATTGCTTCTAAACCGATTCTAAACATTATGATGAATTCTCGTGGTCTGTCTATCTACCGGGCAATAACGTAGTCACGAATATGGAATGAGGCCCCCCTCAAAACACCCAAACCCCCCTAGCTACTGCCTACTGGTTATTTTCGACCACAACTTTACACATCAAATATTGTTGGTCCGTTGAATATGGATAAAAAGAAACCTGTTGAACACTTGTAGAGCAAAGAGTGGTAAAGTGAACAATTTATAATTTTGTTTTTAAATGGAATATTTGGAAAAATGAATATTCTTTTAATTAAACAATTTAAATTTATTTTAAATAACAAATAGGCTACCTATGTAGCTTTATTATAAATTATTATTTATTAATGTTTATTATCATATTACAACATTTATTATAATACAATATATATAATGCATTTGTGTAAGAAATGAATTATTTTAATTATGTTATTAACGATATCAGGAAATAATACAGCAGAGTAACTATTGTCAATATGAGTCATTCCCCATTAAGTTCAGTCAAGGTTATTAAATTATAAAAAATTTCGGTTGGATTTTCTAAAATATAATATATGCAATAGCGATAATTAATTATAATTTATAAGTACCTATTTACATTTACATTTTTTTTTTTGTATATTGAGATCTGATTGAATATATTACATAAAATTAATTACAATATATAACTTATTAATTTAATTTATAAGTATCTATAGTGTCCTAGCAGCGGTGGTAAAACGAAGAGAGTGGTGGTGATGAGGGGGATAGATCCGCCTCCCATAACATTTTTTTCAATGTTTAAGAGCTGATAACCATACATTATACTTTTAATAATCAAATGGTGCATGTTAAAAAATCAGCTATATCTCCCCCACCCCTTGATAAAATCATTTGACCGCCACTGTGTCCTAGTATAAATACCTATTATAATTAATAACTTCTAAGTTTGCTGCAGGTATGTTGATGTAAAATTAAATTTATCTAATCCTATATTCCTATATTAAATTTATATTCTTGAGGGTTCCTCTATATATATAATATTTTACTTAGAAATCGATTAATACCTATTGTTATATTGGCAGGTACCCAAGTCGACATCCAACACCATAGAGACAAGCATCATAGGGACTGTCAACCATAGGGATGCATAAATTTGAAATTGTGGAGCAGAAATATAATTATTTTTCCGTTGTTATCATGACAGTACCTAATAAAATATTAAAATCAACGTGTAAACTGTTTACAAACAGAGGAAAAGTCTTTTTTTTTATATAAATTATAAAAATATATTATGCTAATATTATTTTGATAACAATAATGATAATTCAACAGAATTGTCAAACTCCTCACTATATAAAAAAACTCTAATAAAAAATCATTAATAATAAATAAGGTAGGTATAGTGAAGTTTTAGTAGTTTCATATTTTGCTAATTTTACCTCCTGATTCCTTATAGGTAATTTATCCACCCTACAAATATACAATAATATAAGTATAAAGTATATGCCGACTTGAAAAGTATTTAAAATATTACAAGTAAATTTTTATTTTATCAACAAAAACATAATTTTACTTTAGTATGTTTCGAAAAACATGACAAATCAAATATACAATATACACATTATAACATGTATATAATATTATATAACATTAAAAAATAACAACAGTCGTTATATAATATATAGATATTATAACACTATTAAACAGCTCAAGTAATAAGTATTAAGTAAAAAGTAAAGTAATAAGGCTATAAGTAAAAGGGTGATGGACTAAAGTTATAGAATAAATAATAATTAATAGTACTAAAGGTAACTATAGATACTATACGTACAGTAGAAATCGTTATAATGACGTTCAAGGGACCAAGGGAAATAGGTCGTAATAACCGATAGTTATAACTACCGATAACATTTTACATATAAAACGTATCTACCTCTGCATTTTCGGGTCCTTTACTTTGAGGTCATACAACCCAAAATGTTAATCGGTATATTACAACCGGTGTCATTATAAACGATTTCTACTGTATAACTTATTGGCAGCATCATTAGTGTTCGGTATTGTTTGTCGAGTAACGTAGGTACCTACTGTTTGTATATAAATATATAATAATTAACGTTAAGCTTTACATTTTTATTACGATTTAACGTTCAAAGTATAAAAATTACCTAAAACAAATAAATGAGCCTAGGACATAGGTAATATGTTCTAGTCTAATTTTGTACAATATACAATTTAAAGAAGCTGTTTATTAACTGGGTGAAAAAAAATTGTTTAAAACTGCTGCAAGTTGTTAAAAATATACTTACAAATTACAGTTTAGTAGGTTTTACTGTATAAAATATAAATTGTAATGTTAAAATGAAAATAAAAAGCGGGTAAGTGAGTGTCGCTCTGCTGTACAGAATAGGTTACAAGTGGCCAGTGGGTCATTGTAATGGATGGTGTTAAATTTGAATTCAACGATATAAAATCATTGTGTATACGAAAAAGTATTCTGAGTGAAGACAGTCTAGAATCTTACGGTATATTTGGTCTATCAGCCAATTACAACAAAATAACTTAAACCGTTATCGTTGGTTTAATAATATAAGTAATTTTGTGCAAATTTGAATTTAAAATGTCAGTGAATAATAACTGTGTTTACATATTTGTTGGTTACAGTATGAACTATTTATGAGAATCTTTGTTTTACATTTTCAATCCTTAGCTATAAAAATTGAGCATTTCATAATTTTTTAATTACAATAATTGATAATTTTCGAGATTTTGATAAATGTTGTCAACATTTGAACTTTAAATAATTATAAAAAAAAAAATGCCTATGGATCTTTAATATTTATCAATAGCTATTATAACAACTTATAAGAAACTTTGTATTAATTATACAAATATTTAAAAAATGTATTGACATTCATAGAATAAAAAACTAAAGATTTTGAAAATGTCATCATGTATAAAAAATGATAAAATAAACATTTGATGAAAATGTCAAGCACTTACGGTTATTTGTTTTTGAATAACAACAAAATAAGAAAATTGTTTGGTCAAAAATCGGTCGATTATTTTTTTAGTTCATAAACTATAATATAATATACAGTTTACATGTTGCCCCTATAATATACAATAACTACTATTACACACTTTTACATTTTACATTTTAATAGCTATATTAGCCTAAATGACAAGATATAATACATTAATACAATACAGAAAATTATATGCAATCAATAATAAGTAATAACTATTTTATTATCTATAACCAACAGGAACCATTTGAATAAACAAAATAATATTCAATTAGCGTGAGCCAAAATTAAATGCTTGCGTGAGCCACCATACTATATACTCAGTATATAGCACATCTAGGGGTTTAAAAAATAATATATATAAGCACTCCCCGAGTCTCTAGGAATCTATTGATATAACTTTTGTTGAAAACTTCTTAGCAGTTTCTAAGTCTATATAGAGGACAAACAGACAAACATTAATAAAAAAAAGTTAAAAAACATAGTGATTTCCTGGGTCTTGAAGCCAGCAACAAATAGGAACCACAGGGAAAATTCCTATTCACACTCTGTTTGGTATACCAACGATGCAGACGCGCGTCTTGCGTTTATTGTTGATAAAATAGTATTTTTTAAACTCGTTCAAAATTTAAAAAAAAATTAGTAAAATCACATTTACAATATTGTTAAGAGTCCGTTAAAATCGTACAAAATATATTTATGAGCTACGGCTGGTACACAAGATTTGAAATTAAATAAGAAACCATCTGCAACTCTTCAAAAAAATTAAGGACTCCTAGTAATAGAAAAAATAGTTTGTTTTTCTGAGGAATAGACAAGTAGTTACGTGTTTTTAATTTTAAAAACTTTTGGCAAATATAATTATACGAATAATTATATTAATATCTATAGGTATATACTAAAAAAGAAATATTAAAAAAAATTAGTCAATTAGTCTTTTACCCACACTTAAAATGTGTAAAATAGGGTTTTAGTAAAAATATTAGTAAATAATAATAACCAAATATTTTTGTGGTGCAAGCAAACAGTTCAGCACTACGAGTAACTCATAAACTGGAAATCATTCGGCCTACGTTAAAAATATTAAAAACCTCATTTTGATAATAATATGGCAATTCGCAAACAAAACAACATTGGTTCTTATGAACGAAAATTTGCTATGTTGACTATGTTGTACGTTTGTAATACGGAAACAACTCAAGCTAGTATAGCATTCTCTTCATCAGTCATCACCTTGTCATCACTCATCAGTGAGCCAAAAAAGAAGATTAAATTATAGTGCGAAGTATAATAAATAATAATATATTGTAATACTGTGTCTTAACTATTAACTGGGCTTCAGCCTTTAACCATCCATACGATTGCAGTTTTTGTTTAACTATAATTGCATAAATAAACATAACAAAGGTAATAGTATTAATTGATCTAGTTTCGTTGTATTCATCCCAACCTACGCTATCATAAATTATAATATACTCATATAGGTAATTGATAACTGTCATATTATCTTATTTATAATCACCCGCAAAGAGTGGATTATGAAGAACGCCCAGTATGGTTTTTGTAGTCGAGTATTAAGGTTAATACATTGTTGGACTAAGTACCTATGATTTTTGTGTATTTGTTTTTAATTGATATTGGTTTAAGGCATTTGAGACAACGTATAAAGATGACACTAAAAAAACAACGAATAATGTAATACACATAAAATTATAAAAAAAATGGTATCGGTCATTATTATATATAGATTACTTATGCATACTATCCATAAAAGAATAAAAAAGAAAGTTATTATGGCCGCAGAAAAATATGTAAATAAATTTAAGGCTCGTGTTATGTATTTGGTATTATATATAAATATATAATAGTCCAATGGTCCATTAAAACTAAGATTTTGTGTGAGATTGAGCCAACTTTTATAGAGTATCCAGATAACAATAAAACATTTATATGAAAACATTATAGATGTGCATAGGTAAGTGATGTATATCAACGACGGAGTATAAAAAGAAACATAAAAAAAAAAATCCAGTCTCTTATTATTTTCAGTTGTATAATAAACGTTAGTTATCATATTATACTGTACCTATGTCTATAATCTATATAATTCGGAACTAGATAAAAATAATACCGCCGATGTCAAATAATTAGTTTAATAAATAGTTTTAGTAATGTAAGTATACCCACGTATATCTCACGCGTTTGAACGCTTTAACTACACAGAGTCACACATTTTATAATATTAAATTTTTCAAACAATATTAGTAGTTCGACCAGAGGTCAAGTATACAGCAATGATTCATCATAAATAGATCTCTCAAAACCGTGTATACTTTATAGAGTATACAATGATTTAATGATTAGTTAATTGCATGTGATGTTTTTAACAGAAAAAATAATAGAAACCAAACAAACCTAATTTGTTTATTCAAGCGAACAGTATAGTAATGCGTAATGACTGTATATAAATGAGGATCCCAACAACAGTTTTTAAATTATATTACATTTTTATTTATTTAATTTTAACAAATCAAGGAAGTATGACATTGAAATTAATTTGAAGCGAATAAGAAGTAAAAAGAAGTGGCGTGGTCAACAATAGATCTTTAGACAACGTAATTAAAAAAATTATTTATTATTTTTTTTAAACATTTTTTATATAGAACAAGAATTTAGGATGTACGAAAATACAAAAACTTATTTAGCTAAACAAACTCAGTTTAAACTTAAACTATAGCTAATGCAACAACTGATGGAGTGAAATTTTGTAAGCGTGTGTTAAAACTTAAAATATATATCTATATTTCATTAAATTGTTATTTACTTATAGATAGTTAGTAGGCACCTAATAGTTACAATTAATAACTCAAACAAACTTAGGCATACCGAAATACTTGACCCATGATGCAAACAATTATTTATTTATGAATCGAACCAATGGCCGTTGATTATTAATAAGTAAATAGTAACCATCAATTTCAATAAACTTTAGGATAGGTATCTAATAATTAAGACGACGCTGCCGCCGCATATTGTATTGTCTCCGTCTTACAAATGTACAACATAACAAAAACTGTTTTGCGCGGGAAAGAACCGAGAAGGCTATAATATAGTCATAACTAAGAAACGAGATTTTCGCCACATAAAAAGAAGAACTTTGGCTGCGCAATCTCGTTTTTATTTTTTTCATATCACTTATACGAAAAAAGTTCTTATTGTTTGTGTTTTTCAACCTTGAATAACTTTTCTTATAAATTCAAATATTATACCTACCTTTATGAACACTGTAAATTGTCTTAAATATAATATTTTCAATAATATTGAATCTGCCTGATACCCAATTCGGGTTTCGTGTTTCTCATTCGACTTTACATCAAGTGCACAGATTAGTTGACAACTTGATGCTATTTCATATTCCGTGGAACGAAAATTATTTTGTACGTGTATTTTTACTTTTTAGAAATCTATCAAGCTTTTGATCACGTTTGGCACGATGGCCTTCTGTATAAGCTTAAAAGATTCCTCCAACTTGCTTACTACCTAATTATAAAATCGTATCTCACAGAACGTCGCTTGTTATGCTGCTAACAAAGCGATAATTTCCATCAACAATGATCCTCTCACTGCCTCTACAAATCTGCAAGATCACCTTGTCCATATTAGAAACTGATTTACCAAATAGCGTTTTAAAGTTAATCAAAGCCTTAGACAGGCTCCGTATCATAATGTTTCTCTATATGGTACTTAAATTCCTTGCTCTAATACTTTTAAATATCTTGGTCTAACACTCGATCAAAGACTTACTTGGGCCCACCATATAAGAACTAAAATACTAGTTCTAAATAATCACCTACGCATGCTAAAAACTGTAATATGCAATAATAAATACACCTCCATGGGGTGCGGGTGTAAGGCCCTCTTAACAGAACCAGCTGGTACCTACATAGATGTAGAGGCAACTAAAATATATTATGTACCCTCATTGCGTCATAAGCATAAGTTAAAGGTGCGACGAACGACCTCGGCATGAAATATTGTTTTCTTGGAAAAATTAAAGTTTACACTAATTCATATTCTAAAATAGGTTAGGTTAGAGTCACTTTAATGTTATAGGAGTACAGGACACACTGTATAGTATAGTATATGTTTAGTTTTATATCATCAAAACGAAGACAACACAATTTAACGACCATCAAAATCTATATAAAACTCGTTTGTTATTTGCTAAAATAAATTGCAATGGTCGGAAACTTAAATCATATATATATAGCCAACCATATGTTAAAATTTAATGGGCAGCAATTTTATAAGGGACACCCTTTAAAGGGAAATAAATAAACCAGTATATTATGTGTCTGACGAAACGAATAAAAAATATCGTCTTAGATAATATACTTTGCATTCAAAAACTTTTATGGTATTAATTAATTATTGATTTCATCTATAAATATAATTCCGAAAGTTTGTCTGTTTGCGAAATTGCAAGGAATAGCTGTTATTTAATATACGAACGGCTTAACTGAGCGACACAACATTTTTCAAGCCTTCAAGTTCTCCATTCTCCTGAAAACGTTATAGAAACATTTTTTAAAAAAATGTCGTCACAGCAAAAGGAAGTAAGTACTAGTAAATAAAAAAAAATATCAATATTTTTTTTATTAAGAAAAGTGCATACAATATTGCAATATTGATGATTTCCTGATAACTACAGTGGTAAAAGTAATGATATTATATAATAAGAAATTTTTGATGAAGACATGAAGACGTGTTTTATGATCTATATGTAATTTCGACATTAACATATTTATGAGAATGACAATTATTGAATAAATTGACTAAGAAGATACGAATTTATATAGTCTTTACTTAATTTTGACCGTTATTTGAGCAATATACTATTGTCTATTATAATTCATTACGGAATTTTTTTTTTTTATTTTTTATTAATATTATGAAATATTTATTTTCCTCAATCTTCCTCTATAACAATATAATAAAAATATAAATATAGGTACTACTACTGTAAGCATAGCTTGTGACGGAGTAGGAGTTAACATTATTTTGTATATAATATAATAATAACAAATGAATACAATTAATACAATAAAACATTTCATTTAAAAATCAATAAAAAATAATGTGGTACAAAATAGATACAAAAAAATTATTTGTGTATTTTACTGGAATGCACGAATTTTGAGCAAACTAAATTACATCTATATTATGAGATCATGTTCGTATAAGAATATCAAATTAAGACAATTTATAGCTTGGACATAGTACTATATTACTATTGACGGAAATCTAGTTTCAAGAATAATTGACAAAATAATTACAGAAATAGACAACGATACATTTAAAATGAAAATAATAAAAATGGAGACAAGTTTAATAGAAGCAGCACAGAGAAGATGAGCTGTTTAACCAGCTGTTTTAGTTTATCTTTGTACTACCTATCCAAAATCCTATTTAAACTAATACATAATATTACGTATTATAAATATTTATAGAAAGACAATGTCATATATTTTTACATATAAATTGTGGACCGGCGTGCGGCACAATGATTATTGCCTATTGCAGTTGAAGTTTATTGAACTCATGTCCACCGACACTAAAGGTGCACTTCAACCGATGAACCAGGGCGCAATAAGGAACCTGAAAACTCATTACTGGAATCATTCGATAATGAGAAACACAGCCTACATTTTAGGTGTTATCATATGCACAGGAATTGGCTATTTCTTCTTAACAATATTGACACTATAGGCAACCTATGACGCGCAGTCCGATAATAAGGATAAACAGACAAAGTAAAAATGCCAATTTTTTTCTATTTTGTTTAATTACCTACATACTTTGTAACATAATTTAAAATTATTTTTATTGGATTTAATAATTTATATTATAAAATATGTTATAAATTTAAAACACTATGGAGAATGGTGACAATTGTGTGAGACTATGTAAATGTAATACTACGCATACCTAACGTAAGTATTTTAAATAACAGTTTAATCTTAACCTTAGAAAGGTACCAAGGAAATTTTCTTAGCAAAATGCCAACAAATGTAATTTATTTATTTTATAACAAAACGAGCCGTGGCCTAAAGTACAGAACAATATATATAATATATATATATACAAGAAAAATATAAACTCAAGACATTGTTTACATATTATTAACAGAAAGAAAACAAATAAATTTAAATTATGGCTTACACCTTTTAATACAAGGGGATTTTTTTTTAAACGTAAAATCGTTAATATTATTATCGTATGGTAAAAAGCGGTGACGGATTTAGGATTTTTTATGGGGGTGCTAGGGTTAAGGTCTCGTATTCTGTATACTCCATCCTGGTGACAAGACATTTTTTTAGTACTCAAAATGAATATGCTAAATATTTGTTTTCCTGGAAGCAGTATGCCAAGGGGGTGCTATAGAACCCTCCTCTGGATCCACGCCGGGTAAACGTAATTACGTAATGTACCTAGTAAAAAATATTTACTTTAAGTTTCAGTGCGTTTTCCATAAGTGAAGATTATATTATGTCTTAGGTTACATACATGCATACACGGACACAGATTGTCTATATTCTACCATAAAATATAACACCTTATTTAGTAATTCACCACCTATATTTACTTAATATTTTTCATTTATTAAAACTTTTAGGATAAAAAAAATCATTAGTATAAGATTATAATATATGACTCAATTACTATAAAATTAGTTTAGTTATTATACTATAGTAATTATAGAATTAATAATATAATTTATATTAGATAATTAGCAAAACTTATTATAATTAATTTTTATAGATAAGTAATAAGTTAGTTTTGTTTAGTGTGGCTATTTTCTTAGATTCTTACAGTCCATTAATTTATATGTCTATGATTGAAACACAATGTTATTTTTAAATACTAATTTACTGCGGAGTGCAAAATCTGATTATCTAAATGAGGGGATAATTAATATTTTTGCGTCAGGGAGAGAATAATGCGGTTGAGTAGCAATTTACTATTTTTACTTAAAGTTTTTAAAATTTTACGACACGTAATGACGTAAATCTGAATTCAAGTATACATGTATACTACTTATATATACATATAATTTAACTATTATATCTAATTGGCTTGAAATTTGAATCAAAATTGTATCGATGATCGTTTCTACGTTTCCACGTATTAATAATTAATGATCATCGAAGGAATTACAATAATAATATCGTATATTTGTCGACATCAAACATTTAACCAAACATAAATTATATTATAAATGTAGACATTATACATTGATAAACGTCATAAATCATTATACAATAAAGTTTAAAAAAATTGTGCGAGAAATATGATAAATAAAAAACCGATGGTAGATTGCACACTTCCCCAGTTAGTACTATAGAATGAATTATAACACTAAACTCCTTTGTCGGTTATAGATTTTAAACTGCATTATCAAAATAATGGTATTTCGAACAAAACGAACGAGTGGAAATAATGTTATTTTTCTAAAAAGTAGGACGCAATGATTTCATCGTATTTTGTACCAAAATATTCTAACTTACAGTCCAACGACACGTTTAACGCGTTTATCATTTAGGTTATACATTTTTTTTTATTGTAAGAACCTAAATTACACTTTCGAGCCGTCAAATTATGCGTGCAAAGGCAAGAATACTTTTCACCGCTTATTGTTTTTAGAATAATTACGTGTTTTTATTACAGTTAAATAGAAGTAAATCATAATTCATAGTTAGTCAGCTAGTATACTGTAGGTTGGCGACTATACATAATATTAATTTTAACTTTTAAGGGTTGAAAGACATTGAACAGTTTTGCGTAAGATATTGAAATTGTACATTAGATTACGGTAGTTGCTTTAAGCGTATTCGTATACCGGTATTCGGTAAGGTAAAACAGTAAAAGACCATAGTGGTATACTCGCAACTGGGTCACCTGTTTAATTTTATTCCTACAGATATAATTTAGTAAATTTGAAACTACCAGAAGTTTGACGAATATTCCAGTTTTTATTTAATTATTGTAATTCAAAACAACATAGTATATCTAGGTATCAACAATGTAATTTAGAGACTTGACATTTACCCTAATTACTAATTATAAATTATATTTATAGTATACAATATTAATTAGTTTAATTAATTAGTAATAACAAATTAGTATAAAAGCTAGAACATTCTTTTTTTCTATTTTATTACAATTTGAATTACAAAATAAACTTGTGAAGTGGACCCAAGGGGGGAAAATGATATATAGGTATTATTATTTATTTTTTATATAATAAATAGATCTTACGTCTTAAAATCCACACATTTATAATACAAATAAAATTGTAAATATTGTTATCAAATCTTATCTATAATAAATAATATAATATATTACCCAAAGTTATAATAATATGTAACTGTATTTGTATTAAAAAAATACGTAACTTCCCCTATTTAATATTTGTAGATCCGCGCCTAGCTAAGTTTAATTTAAACACATACATAAAAATGTACTGAAAAATAAAATAAACTCCTTGCAAATTTCTAATTATATAATAATATAATAATTAAAAAATCTCAAAACTCAACCGGGCAACCTGGCTTTTTGGAAATTTTTTTATCGACTATATTATGAAAAATTACTAATTATCTGAACAATTGAAAGTGGTTATACGCAAAAAATATCACCATTATAAAAACTCTATTTGGCCAAGTTAACAATTAACAATTAATATTATATGTATTAACAACCCCCCCCCCCATTAGACCAACTTCTGCGGGCGCCTATGTAACACATATTTACGAGAGGGGTTTAAAGTTTGATGTAAGTACAACGTTCACTGATTAAAAGTAAAGTATAATTAAAAGTAAAAACCGTAAGACAACGTAGTTTTTATATCTATACAAATATAATTCGTGATCCCACATATATATCTTAATAACAAATTATAATAATAATCATATATTACGTCATTGAAGTATAGGTATACAAAATACATATTTTACAATTTAACAATAAAGCAAAATTATGACACCCCCCCCCCCCTCCCCTAAAAAATGCGAGACTAATACATTTGTCGGGATGATGACCACATGCACAGAGACGAATAAGTCATAACAATTATCTTCTATTATAATAAATTACGTATAATATGGTCTTGGTACAGACGGTTTTCAAACTCGAGAGTAAAAACTTGGCGCGCGTGGCGTATCGCCCTGATCCGAACGAACCCCGCGGTGCTCGTCAAGCGGACGGAGCAATCATCATGCACCAGCGGTGGGCGGGCGTTAGGGGCGGCGTGATACTATATACCGTCAAGCGCAAGCGTCGCGCCGTCTACGCTGAGCGATAAGCGTCGCCAACTCGCAACGGTAACGTTAACAACGTACACAACAAAGCAGTGCGCCCCACGATGCAAGCAGCGAGCGCTTATTCACGTCTCGGCCGCCGGTTTTACGTGATTCCGAAATCATATCCAGTTTTCGTTGTAGTAATCAACCCCTGAAGGTTGAAAAAGCAGCTGAAACCGATAATGATACATATTTGCATCTATCTAACTACAGTTTTATAGACTCGAAAATGCTAGAAATAGATCAAAACTGTTGGCATTAAAATATTCTCACAAGATGTCACAAACCGTAGGTAGAATGCACAGATTTTTGAAGAAACAGATTTCAATATTACTGTATTGTAGGGCATATAGGGTATTAGTAGGGCCATGTATCCTCCGGGGTAGGGGCACACAATTCAAATTAGCACGGGTACCATATTACACGTAGGTATATCATATAATATCATCATGATTATCCTATTGTTACTTATCGAAAGTCGTAAACTATTTAACTATATTTCGATTAGACAATCACTATAATATTACTGTCATAGCTTAAGCGACTTACAAACGTAACACGATATTCGTAAAGGATTGCGCAAACGTCATGTCTATAAATGGCGGGAGGGGATAAACCATAAGCAAGCTCTGTAATAGATTCACCACCGCTGTTCCCACCTACAACTATTGGAACTAACCGGTTGATACTCGTCGAAATATCTATCCACCACATTGTACGTAGATCAACGGACGGAGTTACACCGTAGCACATCATCAATGCCTTTGTAGAAATTATTTTTAGTTAAATAATAACGGTCAACAAAAAGTAATGACATCGTCGAAATAGTAATAATATTACATTAACACACTATATTACTCACGTTTTGCGCGACCATGCCACTCAACATGGCTCCGGACGCCCCCGGAGCAGTGGCGACGCCCGGCGAACAGTTGTTGATCGGCTGCGACGTGTACCGGGACTGATCGTTCAGGAAACAGAGCAGCTGGTAGCCGAACCACTTGGGGTTGTAAACGGTGCCACCGGATTCCCGGGCCCGTTTCACTTTGACGTTCTCCCGGCTGAACTGCACGCGCAACGTGCATATCTTCTTGGCGATCTCCTCCTTGGGACACTTGAGCTTGACGCTGATTTGCTCCAGGGACTCATTCTTCATACGTTTGTTACGGTAGTGCACCGAACTAGTGTCCCACAGAGCCGGACGGTTCCGGAACAAGTCGATCAGCTGGATGGTCTGCTCCCGGTACCACTCCATAGCCGCCTCAGCACAGGGTTCGCGGACCACCACCACCGCCGCCGCAGCCCCTCGACCTCGCTCGAAGTGCGACGGACGAGAGTGGAAAACCGTTGGGTTTTCGTTTCGAATTTCGGACGGTTCGAGTGGTAGTGACGCGCATGCGGGGTCGGTCGACGGTGTTAAACCAACAAATAACAAACGCCAGATAAACAAATGACAATAATAATACCGTCGGCGGCGGGGGATTTTTTAAATAATAATAACAATTATTATTGTAAAAATAGTATAATATTATTGTGCCGGCCGGCCGACAACGAAGAAGACGCAAGAGGAGCACAGTAGGAGAACAAACGACGGCGGAAACGGGCGCGCGTTTCGATGGTTGATGGCAAACTGCACCGGCCTTGGGTTTAGTTCACGTTATAAAACAATGTTTAGTGAACAACTGCCGGCCGCGGCGCGTTGTTGCCGCGGCGCATGCGCACCGGATTTCGATCAACAAAATAATGTTTTCCGTTTGTACATCGGGAAAAACAAAAACCCGGTCGTCGTCGTCGTCGTCGCCGCCGCCGCCGCTTCCCAAGGTTGCGTCGAAAAAAACACTCGCCGTGTCACACGCACGCACAAAGCGGCGGGCCGGGCGACAACAATGACATCAACACGGCGACGACGACCGAGTGGCGGCGTCGGCGCGACGCGCAGTAGTATTCCAACAATGCTCATTACTCGCCGCTCGGGCGTCGGGCCGGCCGCTCCGCCGCACAAGCGTTTTATTATTGTCGCCGCCGCCGCTGAAGAGGCAGCGTTCTCACCGGGGCGTTTATCTCCCAAAATATTCACACCCCCTCCGCCGGCGTTACAGCCACCGTCACGACCACGGTCAATGGCGTACTAGTTGTAGATACTAGAGAGCGCGCCCAGCATCAGCGTTTTATAGCTGCCTATAACCATTTTTTTTTTTTTGTCATAAATGTTTTCGGAAATCCTTGAGGACTCCGGCAACCCTGAGAATATTTTTATTATTATTATTATTATTATTGTTATATCGCGTTTTACCCTTTTCGGCCCGTCGGCGGGGAGTCCTAGCAGCAGCACAACGCGCGTTATTATTACTTTATCACACAACAATAGGTACCACCGGCTTGGAAAGAATAAAAACCTAGAGACGTATATTATTTTTTATTATTATATTCGCACGCAGATATACAATTACCTACCGCTTCGACGTGCGGGCAGGCAACCCCCCGCTAATAATAATCGAGATCCACACACAATATTATAACGACGACATTGAGAATGGCGGGCGAACAAAAAATAATCGATATCGACGAAATTTTCGAACGACGCAGCGTCCGTCGCCTGCAACCGACCGCCGTTTAAAACTATAAAACTTGTTTTATTCGTCGTATATTATTATATTTTAATGACGATTATAAATACTAATAATAATAATAATATTGTAATTTTTAGATTGTTTACCGAGCGAGGTATAAGGGCGGCGACTGCGAACCGACAGACGGCGACGAATCGAACACGATTTTAGAATTCTTTTTTTCGTAAAACGGGTTTTTGAATTCTGTTTTTTAACGTCCCGTTTAGTTTTGTCGAACCATTATATTATTATTATTCATACGAACCGATTAACCGAATAATACATTTTACACCGTACGTCCGTGCCCGTGCGTATTCGATTATTGTCGTAATAACTAAATGAATAAAGGTTAAATATCAAATCTTACCTCAAAGTAAGAGCTAGTTTTTCCTCTGGTTGGCTCAGGTACACGTAATGTCGGTTTCTTTGTTATTTCTTCATGAACCAAAGATAAAATAAAATTGAACTGTTCACGATTTAGACGAAAAAAATCCAGGAATTTTTCATCGACGTTATTAAGATGTCTATTAATTACATTTTTAAAGAATCCTTCGGAGTCCCTTGTGGAAAACAAACTGTTGAAAGGTTTTCTTTTTTTTGGAATTAAGGTCATAACTCATAAGTAACTCAATTTCAATTTCTTCATCACAAAGCAACAATTCACAAATAATATTGTTCAAATTTAAATTTTGATTAATTTTGAAAAATTAAAACTTATGCGTGTAAACTACGTATGAAAGAGACAACGGTCACAGTGCTCATGATATAAAAACAAGGTATGATCATAACTTTTTGACGGTCAGATCCTTCGGTAAGCACGTGACGTAGAGTAGTGTATAGTAGTAATAATTTAATGACAATATGATAATACGGGTAAGCAAGTGACGTATTGTGCGGACTTGAACCAAATCTGGACTTTTGCGATCATACCATGTTGCTTATATCATGGCAGTGCTTATGATTTAATTTTGTAAAATCAAACTTAGAGAGTGGGATAAAATAATAAAATCTACGGCGTCTGACGCTACAGGGAAATCTGAGTGAACGCGCGTCTTGACGTCGTGTCTGGACGCCGCAGGGAAACCGTACTTATAAGTCCAACAATTGGTCTCTCGTTTGGTCACCGATTTCCAGTTTTGGTTTTATGCGATTTGAATAGGCATATCTCAGTCAGCGAGTTAGTGGGCAGAAAACTTGTAGCTCTAAAAAAACACTAAATAGTAAATATGCAACTTCCGCACTTAAAGTTATACCTAGTATTACGCACCTATTATAATATATGCACTAAAAATTGTTTTCTAGCGATTAATTAAAAAATATTAATAGTTAACAAAATGCCTAAAATAAGAAATAACAATAACAATAAAAATATAAATAAAATAAATCACAAACAGAAGGCGTAGTTGACCGCTTAGAAACACACATAATGTAAAATGTGAATATGTCGGGTATCTGGTGGCTGACCTGTATGGTCGCGTACTCGCGTATCGTTCATATTTGTGCCGTGACAATTATCTATCTATAAATAAAATTAATAAACAGAAAAATGAAACTAACAGGCCAACCGCTTCTAAGAAATCATTAGGTGGATAATATTATGATAAAAATGACAAATATATTTAAGAGGACGTCGCACCCACAATGTGTTGACGTGTTGTCTCCGTCTGACATACATACGACATAGCAAATGTTCGTTCACCAGTTTCAATAATGTGCTGTTTATCTTGATATTAGAGTGAATTGACCTATTATAAATGTATTAAAATTTAAAGGTAAGGGCCCAACGAAGCCTTTTATTGATATTATTAATAAGTAAGGTATGATAATTTTGAAATGTACAGTTTCAAAAATGTCATTAACTCATAACTCACTAAAAAATTAAAATATCGTACAAAACCAACGAGAGAACACAGATACTTAAAAGTTTGATAATGGGTCAATTCACTCTTAAATCAAAACTGACAGCACCCTATATCCCTATTGAAACCATGATTAAAGATAAATCACGGTATATCTTTAACCGTGATTGAAACTAGCGAACGAAAATTGTCTATGTCGCACGTGTCACGTGTGTAAGACCGAGACAACACATACGGGTGTGACGTCCTCTTAACTAAAATACCTTATATGAAAACATATTGATTTTAAACAGTATGATTAGAAATTGAAAGAAAAAAGCAAAATATGCATTTATATGCAGAATAAAATTACAAAACTAGCTTTGTCTTAGCATAAAAACGTATTTGTTTCTTACTCTGCCATTTTTGCGATTGTGTAAATCAAATATGCAAATGCAGTCCTCTGCTGTACGCATAAGTATTACACATTTACACAAGAGAGAAGATCTGTATTATTTCTATATCGTCTGAATGTCAAAACAAACCCAGCAATGGTATATGAATTTAACATTTATAAACTATAAGATAAATAAACGTATAATGACAATAATAATTAATAACTAATAATGTTAAAAATACCATAAAAACGACGATTAAAATGTTTTGTAATATTATAATAAGCACTGTAGGCAGTTAAGATTGTCGATAATGTTTGTTAAGAGTCACGGCATTTATCAACGGGAGAACAAAAACCAATCTTATTGTTGTAATGTGAAAAAATGTTACACAACATCAACCTAATACTAACTTAAAACGTTTTTTCTGGAAATGTGATTAATTACACAGTAATACTATTTTAACGTAGCAATACGTAGGGTTATTAGCAGCACTATTAGTTCTAATGATAGTTAATAACACGGTTCATACTCTTGCATCTTGCATTTTAAACAAAACCAATCTTCTTAATTTTCATAACAATATGTCAATACTTATATAGTTAAAACAACACGCTGCAACAATATTATATTATATACATCATTATTTAGTATTTACTACATCAGTCATCAATTCATGAATCATGACAGTTGACAATTCAAAGCAGTCACACGGACTGATTGAAATTATTGGGAATATTAATTGTAAACAATATAAGCGAATGCGATTAAAATAATTGTTTTTAGGTTCTTAAGAAATAATAAATAAGAAAAACACATACGGGCTGATCTACGTTCTATTTAACAACTACATTTATTGTCCAAGTAGATTTTTGTGTAGCTGAAACTTGAAGCGTAACTTATTACATATTTATATTTTACTAAATTACATTTAAAGAAAACAAGTAATTATTTTATTATTTTTATCAGTGTACAGTGATTTTTAATTTTTCTAATTTTTATTTCATAAGATGAATAATAAATTTCTAAACTAAAGATGTAGAATATATAGGTACTAAATATCTACAATTCTTTCGTGAAAAAGCGTTTCAAAACATAAAACGGTTAGTTTAGTAGAGTACTAACCATTAGTCAGTAGATCATACATTTTGCAGGATACCACTTACCATTTTTTTGTTCAATCTTATATCCGATGTCTATATGCCATAAAAATTACTTTTTTGGAAAAGCATTTTGCTTCTAAATATGAATAAAAATAATTGTCAACAAAAGACCATTGTGATAAATTAAATTAATACTTTAAACTATTTTTTTTTTTTTGTTATTGAAGTAATCTACAATCTATACATGTTCAAGTATAATAAATAGGTTTGATGAGTGACGAGTAAGAATGATATGATAATGAAATATATAACTATGTCATAAATAACTAATAGGATAGCCAGTTAAATGGATCACTCTGTATTTAAACGCACTAAACAATTGTTTATTATAAAAAAATGGAAAGAAAACTATTTCATAAAGTGTTATTAATATCGTGTCATAATATCATGTATCGATTAACTGATCAAGGTTGTACTCTTCATAGCAAAAACAGCAATTTAAATATTTTAACATTTATTATTGCTTACCGTCTGTATATAAAAATACATCACAATCTTGAAAAGTGTACAGAATTCTAATAAGTACATATACATTACATACATTAAGCATTAACATAAATGTCGTTAGAGACAAGTATAGAATTGTTACGGATAATTTTAACAAATAGAATGAGTTGAAATCATTGTTTTTCTTATAAATATATATATATATATATTATGCATATATAATTTAACACAGAACTATCTGAACAATATTATTATAAATGTCCACATGAAAAAAACAATGAATAAGTAAAAAAAAAAAAATAATAACAATAATAATATAAAACAATTGTTATAAGTTAAATAAAAAAAAATGCTATAAATCTTTTTTGTGTAGAAGATGAAAAACACGTGACAGGCAAAATATTCATCGATAAAAATTATATAAAAAATATATGGTGAGAAATACAAACTAAAAATAGGCTTTACCTAATATATTATGTTATAATTAAAAATATTAAACCAAACTGAAGAGTTCTTAAAACTGTATTAAACTGCATCAAAATAATATAGTTAAAATACCTAAAGGCTTCACTTTTTTAAGTTAGTATAATTATAACATTCTTTATTTTGATGTAGCATATTTGATCACAGGCCAATAAATGTCAGGGTAAATAGTAACATATTATGGAAAAAATAATAACAATGTTACTAGATAATGCTTAATTTGTAGATTGGCAAAGTAATATAGATTATATTACACTGTTAAAGTTAAAATATATACAATTTAACATAAAAGTTTATTCATGTAAAACTTAAAACTTTATAATTAGTCTAGGAAATGTTGAGCTCCGTAAAGAAAAATAATATAAAATATAATATAATATACTATGTGTAGCTTGTATTCATTAAATCTTTATAATAACAAGATTAATTTATAGGATAAGTTAGATTTATGGCAAATGGTAAAAAAAAACTTTATAGGCAACAGTCAAGATAATAAGTCAAACACAGTAACACATCATGTGAACATTTTTCAAAGTTTTGTTTAATAAAGCACCATTAAAGTTATATTTATTATAAGAACTGAAGGGTTATTTAGAACATTTGCCTCACTTGAAGGTACTGTCAAACAATTTGTGTGCCTGACGTATTCAGTAACAATCCATTTGTGCGTTCTAAGTCACCAGCTTCAATCTGTTCTTTCAGAAGCTCTAATTGTCTAATACCACTCACAGTCACTTCATACTTATGGGCTACCATAGATTGATAGAAGTGTATTGCAAATGCTAAAAATATCACTAGGACAGGGATCAACATAATAACGGCAGACCATGCTGCATATTTAGATATATCATAAAATTTAACCCAACATAATATAGCAATTTCAGCTAGGAACAATAAAAGACCAAGAAGTGTTGAAAACGCCCATGCAGTTTCTATATACCAATGTAGGCGTTCATGTGGAGCTTCATGTACGAGACTTACCGAATGGAGATTACATACGGCATCAATGTTTGGTAAAATACATGTACTTATCATTAGAGCCAACATGTGAACAGCAACTAAAAGGGTGGTACATATAGCAAATGCTATAAGCATTCCTTCTGGTACCGTAGAGTCTTCGCTAATTTGCATCTCTACCATTGCCACCTATAGAATGGTATTTGATTATAATTAAAAGATTATTTTATAGGACAAAATATTTTAACATACCATAGCAAAACCTGATAAAAGCGCTGATGTTTTGCTTGAAGCCTTGAGTTTAGCTCTACTTAATTGAAGTTTACGCCAAGAAAGAAAAGCAGGAGAGTTGAGAGGGACACCGGCTTCTGTAACGTCGCACTGCGACATGTTATTGCCCTTCTAAAAATAATATACATCAAGTTAGATTATGATTTTCTTAATGATAATAAGCTAATTGATATTTAAATACCAACACCGTAGGTATGTATTATATTCAGTAATAATGAAATACTAATGCATTACAATATCCAAAAACAATTTAGAACTAGTTTATTAGTCACTTAGTCTAATTTAGATTTTT
This sequence comes from Metopolophium dirhodum, assembly GCF_019925205.1. Taxonomy (NCBI): domain Eukaryota; kingdom Metazoa; phylum Arthropoda; class Insecta; order Hemiptera; family Aphididae; genus Metopolophium; species Metopolophium dirhodum. The sequence goes on from NC_083567.1 coordinate 15,790,858, forward strand.
AATATTTGATTAAAAACATTTTTTTCAACAACAACAGGATTGTGAAGACCACCTGAAATTGGTTTTGTAGTTGTTTATGGTTAAAAATTAGTTCAAAAAAATTCGCAGACCATGGTTATATAGGTATTTGGTATAAGTTAACCACACCTCAAATATTGTTTTTACATTTGCATGTTGTTAACAAAATATATAAATATATATTTTTTAGGTAGGTATATAAAATTAAGTTAAAAAAAAAAATGCCAACTATTGATAAATAGTTTTTTGCGGCCAATGTCTTATTATTATACATCATAAACCAACTGAAATCAATCCATTCATGCATGAAGAAAATTAGGCTGCATCATATCCAATTTCGAAGCGCATCAAGGACTGTAGACATCATTACCAACATATGTTAGATTAAAATGTTAACGTCAGTGACAATTTTACATTTCAAATTGTTGGTAGTATATTAACGAACCTTTTGATGGTTGTTAAAGTTATTATAACAATGCCAATTAAAGTCTTGGTCCACCAAGTTATCTTTGGTGCCGTACAACGTGTGGTGTCCGGAACTGATCGAGAATGATGACATCAAGAACTGAGCTAAGTGCCGCGTACCCAAATATGTATATAATGTATATATATATTATCTACATATAATATTATATTAATCAATAAATTACGGTAGTCTAATGTAAACAATAATAAAAATAAAAATTTAAAAAAACTGATGCAACATGAATTAATGCAGACTGGACTGACGAGTATTAGGATTAAGCCTTTAAAATTCACCTACGTGTGTGTATTCACTGGTGATTCGTCAAAATATCAGCGATTAATGTTATAATCGTAGTCTGGTATTAAAACATTGTCGCGCGACGAGGTCTGTCGGGACTCGGATAATGTGGAACCAATTATCGAGTGTGATTAAAAAACTATTGCATTTATGTGTAACGATTTCCAATTAAAAAAAAATGTAAAATCAAACAATATAAACAATGAATTTTTATTACTCACGAGTCTGTAAAGGACATATGTAGAGATCTGAAGAAAATAGAACTGGTGCACCGCTGGACGTAGCGATTAGTGTCGTTATCACACGCACACTAACGAACAAACGGCCACTGTAACACGACAGTATGGTGGCGAGGGCCGAGCAGAGAAAATTTCACAGTCGTCTCTCTGTTGTGCGAAAATTTTTTGATAACCCCAGTAACAATCACAAACGAATGGGGGAAAGGCCACGGAATTAGATAGTGGCCCAAGCATGTTCAAGGTCAGCTGTGAGCCGCACGAATGCTCCTCACCCAATCGTCGGACGTCACTGCTATCACCACGAGAGTTGGGAGATAACAACGAAAACTACAACAGCAGCAACAACAACAACAACAACATGTAACAACTAACAAGCAATGTTGATGTCGAAGTGTTGAACATACCATAATACTATATTATTTTATGTTGTATAAATTGTATATAATATTTCAGTCTTCAATACTTGTATTAGTTGTAAATTGTAACAAGTACTAACAACCACGAGCCACGTCGACGATTGCGAAAATATTCATAATTCTACTTGATACCAGCTCTAATAATAATATGTCCTATAAATTATAGTAATATAATTGTCGATTGATAACTCACTTGTGTTTACTCACTTAAAGTTGTATACTTCTACTACTCTTCTGTAGGTTTTTGTGTGTAATATTGTATAATTCTGTTTGAAATACTGAACATGGTCCACTCGCACCGTACAAAAAACTATGATGAGTTTATTGCGCTCATGAAAACATTGGAGGAATCAAAACAGCAGACTTTTGTTGTTTTCACGGGTACGCCCAATGAGAGTGGTGAGAGTTGGTGTTCAGACTGCGTTTTAGGTATGTGATCGATAGTTATTGCTTGATACACTCATTTTTGGCCATAACAGTAAAATAACAAGTTTTAATGATGTTTTTTTGTTCTTTTTTTCAACAATAATTTAATTGTTACAGCCGATCCAGTCATCAAGAAACAGATTGAACACAATGAGGAACATCTAAAAGACACAAATATTGTATATGCTCAAGTTGGCACAAGAGAAGAGTGAGTTATATGCTAAGCATCTTTTTATAGTGTATTTTTGCTCAATATTAGGTATATATATATTACAACATAATAAACCTGCAAATATCTACTATGTACTAACATTGATTAAATATTCTTATATTGTTGTATATTTAAACAATGGTAATGGTACTCATAAGTACTTGAAAAGAGAATAAACCATTTTAACTATTATTTGTAATGAAATACCAAAGTAGGTGTTGTTAGAACATTTAGGTTATCTTTATACTTAGATTTTAGTATATTATGCATTTTAAACCAATAATTAAACAGTGACAAATAACTGATTCCATTAATAATGTAAAAAATAAGTGGCTACTGCTCTGCTCAGTTGCGTATTTAGGTTTATGTAATTTGGGGGAGGGGGAATCGGATTTTAATGATTTTATCCAGTTGCACCGCTTATAAAGGCCTTAAGTTAGGACTCCGAAAACATTTGCATATAATATACAGCCTATGAGGGGGGGGGGGGGAATGGGGAAATCATGAAAATAATAAGTTCAAACACTCATAAAAAATGTATGTTCCTTTAGGTAAACTTTTTTTTTTTATTTGTAGAAAAACTTTTGTAAAATCTTCTATTAAAATTTTTAATCTTAGCTATGAAAAGAAAACTTTTATGAATTTCTAACTTAAAAATAATTTACAAAATAACTAGCTCAAAAATAGTAAAAATGTTATAAATTATACAAAATGCTAAAATAAAAATTTAGTTGAAAATTTCAAGGGTACGGTTATTCAGTTTTAAGTTACAGAAAAAAAAAAAAAATCGATTTTTTTCAAAATCATAAAAACTACCTGTTTTTTTTGTTTTTCTTGACACTTTCTTAAAGTACTTAAAATTATCAATTTTTACCTCTTAAAAGTACAAACTAGAATCACTTTTCTATCAGAAAAGATGCAATCTCAAAAATCGGAAGATTTTTACTACTTTGAATGTCGCTGAAAGACAAAAAAAAAAAAATTTTAAATCAATACTTTCTTTTGCTCCTCTCAGAATCTAAATTGTATTAACCTGAATTTTATAAAGATGTATAATATATTATGTTTTATGAATAAAAAATAACTTAGGTATATGGGTACAAAATAAATATAAAATATTACCTGGTAGCTGTTGAGCGAACCACTATATTATTCTCAAATAATGACGGGTTAAAAATTGTGTTATTAACAACTCATTTATTATACTGCAACAATTATTATTTATTATCATTATATTATTATAGCTTGAACTCCTAATTTTTTCAAATTTCTAATTAAAAAGTTAAAGTCTCGTTTGAAATAAAATCAGGATTAATATTGGTAATAAAGTTATTTAAATGTTAGTGTAATTAATACTGTTAGTGTAATTCAATCATTAAAATTCATTAAAGTGAATTTAATTTCATATTAAATAGTTAATACAAATTAAAAGACATTTATACTCACATAAATCTTATGTAATTAACGATTATTTATAAATATGGGCACATGGTATTAAAAAAGTAAAAAGTAAATTAATTTAATAAAAATTAATAATTCTATGTACATTAATAAAATATTATTTTTTTTTTAAAACTAAAATTTAAATGTCAATAATTATTAATTGTATGTGTTATTTTTCTTACAGATGGAAGAATATCAATGACAATCCATTTAAATTGGACAAAAAAATACGGTTGCAGTTCTTACCTACGCTGCTTAGATGGGGTACATTGCATAAACTCCAAGTGGAAGAATGTTTAAAACCTGATTTACTTAACATGATCTTCGAAGACACAGAAGATGATTCTTAAGATATACACAACTTATTAAAAAATATTGTTAACTATAATATAAATGTATTTATTTATTTATTATTATTTTTATTGATCTTAAGCATCGGCAACTATAGCCATTGGCATTTTGTGGGGGGGTTCCGGTTGTTTGAAGAATGCGTGTATGTGGGGCTAGGATTCATCAGTTGAAACCCGAGTAGTCACCCATCAGGGAACTATCAAGGCGGCTGATGCCTCTAATGTCTAAATGTCCTACCTATATTTCTTCTTTCAATACCCATCTACGATCTACAATTTTTCTAAAAATGAAATTTTCCCTGAATGTTTATATTAAGATTTTCTATACACCACCAAAATATTTTGACTTGTTTAAGCTGTTTGTGGGCATTTTCAGTTTCCATTTTTTAAGTTTTTTTTTTCTAGAAATGTCAATAAAATGTTAGTTGTTGGGTCAAAAAGCATGAACATAAATACAAGACTCCTGATATATTGTTACAATAACAGTTGAAAATTTTAAAATAGATAGGCACAATTTTTGAAATTGAAAATTGAAAAATGATTTTTCTACTTTATAACTAATAACTTTATACTTTTTTTTGAAAAACATATTATTATGCAATATATTTAACGAAGAAATGTTATACATTTTATAAAACTAGCTCATAAATTGAATATTTGATATTTATTTATTGTTCATACTGATATTATGCGGATATATATATAATTCATAATTCTTTTTTGATTGTAATTGGGTAAAAAATTGAATTAAACAATTAGGTATCACTGACATACATTTTATTCCATTATGTCTAGGGTCACTGGTGCAAGGTATATAAAATAATGTTGTAATAGAAGCTGGAAACTGCAGTCTATTCTAATTTATAATCCAATTATTGTACTAACTGTTAAATTCATCATTGAATGATTATTCAGAGGTCACTTGGGGATAAATGCCAAAAGTACAAATGTAAATTTAATTTAATTAATTAAAAAAACATTTAGTGCAAAAGAATTACTGCTAATATTAAAGTCTGAATTATTATAAATAAATAAATACAAATAATGGATGTTTTAAAAGCTTTCAAGTTTCAACTATTAACATTCATTGTAAATAGTTTTGATTGACTTATATGTAAGTACCTTGTACCTAACTACTATAAAGTTATTATTTCTGAAAAAAAATCTGAAGAATATAATACAAGGATTCTCATAAACTGATCTTACAGTAGACTGAAAATAGGTACCAAAAATAAATTTGTACAACATTTATACACCTCCCAAATACAAACGTTGACAAAATTTGGTATTTTAACAAGATATAACGATTTTAATTCTCTGGTGTAGGTTCTATATCCGATTTACTGTATAACCTATATGACATTAAATCTAAAAACCAGTACTTAATCATATTTTTTTATAATCAAATTTTTATTCCATAAAAAAATTTTCCATATATTTTGAGCTGTTTACAGCCACTTTCAGTTTCCATGTTTTTTAGTTTTTTTTTCTATAAATATCAATAAAATTTTATTTGTTGATTAAAAAAGCTTGACATTTTAATAGAAGGATCCTAGTATATTGCTTCAAAGGCAGATGAAAAAAATTAAAAATCCATAGTCACAATTTTTTTATAAGCATTTAAAGTTCAAATATTGACAAAATAAGTAAAAATGACGAAAATTTGCAAATTATTTTGAGTTAGCAGTTGTCGCAGTTCACACACGTCACGAATTCTGCCGAAAGAGTTGATAATTAAAGTAAGTTTGTTTTCATATTGTTTTGGGGCTTAAATTTTCTTTTAAGGCTTAAAATAAATATTTAATGTCACGAAAAATGTGCTATCCAAGTGTCATAAACGCATATTTTAATTCCAAACTAGAAATGTATAAAATACAGCGTCGTCGTTTTTCCAGTCTCCGGTCGTAGAATATTTATAATTAATAGGTGCATACGTACCTAAAATAGACATACCTATACATATCGTATGTTTTGGTTTAATTTAAATAAATAAATATTATACGCGTTTTAAGTTAAAGGTAAATATTAATTTAGTGTAACATACTTAAACTTATATTGTTCACCTAATATCTATATTCTATATCATAGGTAGGTATTATTAGGAACGTATAAGTGTATAACCATGTAGTACACCTAAACAAATTTTTCACGGAATGGTCCACTGTCTAACTTATAATGTCTCTAAAAAATTACTGTGTTTATAATGGATTTTTTATAATTTTTGGTTACTGTATGAACTATCTATGAAAATCCTTGTTTTGTATTTCCGATATTTAACAATAAAAGTTGAATATTTTATACATTTTTAACTACTAAGTAATTTGGAATTTTTCAATTTGATAAATTTTGTCAAAAATATGAACTTTAAATGTCTATAAAAAAATCATGCCTATGATGTAGTTTTAATATTTATTTTGTCAACTGCTATTATAAAACTCTTGAGGAACTTAGTATTAATTTTAGCTTTTTGACCCAACAAATACAATTGTATTGACATTTATAGAATGAAAAACTAAAAACATTTCAAATCATCATTAGATAGAAATTAAAATTTTTTTTTGAATTTAGAAACACTTAAGGGGATTTTGTATGAAAATGTCAATTCTTAGATATGAATAGAAATATTTTTATGAAATTCTTACTCGAAAATGTACTATATTTTCAAGTATTTTGACAGACCAAATAATTTTGTATCGACGATAATTTTAAAATAAAACTAATAAGCCTCGAAATTGTTTATTCCTATAAATAGCTCAAAAAGAGTCGCAATATTTCAAAAAAGTTATAGTGCATATAAATTGCTAATATAAACATTCGTTGACAATTTCATCTATATTCAGTTATTTTTCAAAAAAAATGGAAATTGACAATGTCCGTAAACAGCTCAAAATAAGTCAAAATATTTGGAAAATGTTATGGTGTATAGGAAATGCAATTATAAACATTCAGTCAAAATTTCACGTCCCTACGGTCATTTGTTTTAGAGTTACACCAAAAACTAAAATCGATTTTCTCAAAAACAGATTTTGCGTAAAATTTCCCGTTTTTCCTTAATTTTTCTTTTGTTTTTCTCGTCACTTTTGAAAACTACTGGGAAATTTTTACCTTTGATCCCCAAAGTAACTAACTAACTAACTAGATTCACTTTCCTATCAGAAAAGTTACTGTTGAAGAAAATTCAAGCACTTTTACTGTCCTAAAAGGTGATGACACACAAAAATAAAAAAATATGTGTTGAAATACATCTGTCAAAAACGCAATAGTTGCTACGTTACTGTTATTACTGATAAATTTGTGATAGTCTTTGGCAGGCAAATGTGTACTCTGAATTAAAAATAGTTTAACTTCATTCAGTTAGTTAAAAAACCTTTGCAAAACATTTCCTTTGCTCAGCCATCTCACATTATTATGAAGTAATAAATCGTCAAACTGAGCATCATTTTCTTGAAGAAGTGCCTTAAATAGTCTGTGCTGGAATGAAGATTTTGCACGTATAAAATTAACAATACTCATTACTGTTTTCATAATATTTTCCAAACACGAATCCAGTTTGCAGCAAAGGACGCTTTGATGAATGATACAATGGTACGACAAAAGATCGGAGTTGCCTGCAACATTTATTATTACAACAGTCACCCTTAATAATTAAATAAAATTATTGGCTTTTTCTCTCAGTCTGCGGGCCGGTTAAAATGCATTCGCGGGCCGCCATTTGGTGACCCCTGCTCTAGACGTTCCGAAATTATCAATACCAGAACAAGAATCGGTCATACCAACCTCATCCACATACATATCATAAAACACGAAGAACAACCTTTCTGAAGCCAATGCAACGAACCGCTCTCAATCAAACACGTAGACGTAGTCCTAGACTGCCCGCTATATGTCAACGCAAGAAACATCCTCAACCAACCTTCATCGATGGAGGAAGCACTAGGAGAACACAACACGCACTTAATCCAAAGCTTCTTCAAATCAATCGGCATCGACACAAAAATGTAATATTAAAATAAAACACAAAACTAACAAATATAATGTAAATATATAATTCTGTAAAAACCACTTATCCCATAACTATGTAACCTTAATTCATAACTCAATTATCTATCCATTATGTAACCACAACCACAGGCTAATGACCTAACTGTTGAAGCCTTTATTCTCAATAATAAAAAAAAAAAATTAATATAATAATATTCAGATAAAATAATAAAGATAGAGTTTCTATAGCATACTCTAACCTAACATTGGTTATTATACAAGATTTATTGAATGCTTCAAGGAAATTCTGATGAGTACTCGGCATCTATAACGATGGAATGATAAAAGTGGTTTTAGATTTAAAAGCTGTAGAGTGGTTGTAAATAATATAATATTATTGCTGTCGTTAATGCCCACAGATAAATCTTTGGAAATGTGTACCTATATTATTATAAGCCATGTCTTATTTTCGTTAGACAGGAGTAGAATAATAATTAATAACAGCTCGCTCTTAAAATCATGTCATGCTGATATAGGCGGGTGTATGTTTCTATAATTATGCACTTCCGCGAATTCGGTTTTTTTTTTAATATTTTAATTTCAAAACTAATAAATATATACTTATCATTCTAAAATATATTATTATAGTTGATATTCAAATATGATAACAAATTATTAATTTATATAAACAAATAATAATAATGTATTCAACTTAACCGACTACCTTATTAATAATAACATTATTGCAATATACAATACTAGCTGATCCCGCGCACTTTGTTGCCCGTAAAAAATGACAACTCTTAAAAAAATTGTGATTGTTCAACTCCTTTCGGGTGTAACTCGTTGCAGTAAGGGAAACTTAGACATCCTGATAGGCAATCCGACTATTTCGGATCGCGGACAATGTGTGACAGCATATTATTATCAAGTAGGTAACGACACGCTGAAGAGCGGCTGTAAGTGAAACCCAGCTGCCTGTGTAGGCAATGTGCGAAAATTCGATTTGATACTTGCTTTTACCTGATTCGCCCGATAACCAATGGCAACCAATAAAATAATAAATACTAATTTATACTAATTATTACTCCTATAAGGAGCAACCATATTTTATAAACAAAAATTTCCGTCGTAAATCTCAAAATTCCTATTTGAGCACCTCCTCGGGTTGGACCACTTGTACCTACCGGGTCCAATTATGAATCTAAACCTTCCTCTTGAATCACTCTATCAAAATCCGTTGCGTATTTTTAAGGATCTAAGCATACAGACAGACAGCGGGACTTTGTTTAATACTATGTTAAGATAATATACAATATCCTAATTCCTATCCGCTCAAAATCGTTTTTCGTATGCAAATATACAATAAGTAATAATATTATATAATGATTGAATTCAAATTCAACACCATCCATTACAGTCACCCACTTCTAACATACTGTATAGCAGGGCGACTTCCACTTTTTTTTTTAATTGATCACCCTTTTAAATTCTAAGCGGTATTGGTTTTACAATGATGTGTTTTTTTTTGTTTTTTCTGTCTGTCAGCAACATTTTGGATAGTAAGCATGCTTTGATTTTTGAGATCAGCATCTTTTCTGATGGAAAAGTGAACCTAGTTGGTACTTTTGAGAGGTATATTTGTAGCTTGTATTCATTAAATCTTTATAATAACAATATTAATTTATAGTATAGGTACGTTGGATTTATAGAGAATGGTAAAAAAAATGTATAGGTCAAAGATAATAAGTCAAACAACATTTTTCAAAGTTTTGTTTAATAAAGCACCATTAAAATTATATATATTATAAGAACTGAACGGTTATTTTGGACATATGCCTCACTTGAAGGTACTGTCAAACAATTTGTGTGCTTGACGTATTCAGTAACAATCTATTTGTGCGTTCTAAGTTATCAGTTTCAATCTGCTCTTTCAGAAGCTCTAATTCTCTAATACCACTCACAGTCACTTCATACTTATGGGTTACCATAGATTGATAGAAGTGTATTGCAAATGCGAAAAATATCACTAGGACAGGGATCAACATAATAAGGGCAGACCATGCTGCATATTTAGATATATCATAAAATTTAACCCAACATAATATAGCAATTTCAGCTAGGAACAATAAAAGACCAAGAAGTGTTGAAAACGCCCATGCAGTTTCTATATACCAATGTAGACGTTCATGTGGAGCTTCATGTGCGAGACTTACCGAATGGAGATTACATACGGCATCAATGTTTGGTAAAATACATGTACTTATCATTAGAGCCAACATGTGAACAGCAACTAAAAGGGTGGTACATATAGCAAATGCTATAAACATTCCTTCTGGTACCCTAGGTTTGTCGCTAATTTGCATCTCTACCATTGCTACCTATAGAATGGTATTTGATTATAATTAAAAGATTATTTTATAGAACAAAATATTTTAACATACCATAGCAAAACCTGATAAAAGCGCTGATGTTTTGTTTGAAGCCTTGAGTTTAGCTCTACTTAATTGAAGTTTACGCCAAGAAATAAAAGCAGGAGAGTTGAAAGGGACACCGGCTTTTGTAACGTCGCACTGCGACATGTTATTGCCCTTCTATAAAATAATCATCAAGTTAGATTATGATTTTCTTAATGATAATTGATAATAAACTAATTGATATTTTTAATACCAACACCGTAAGTATTATTATATTTAGTAATTAGTAATTTCAGGTGGTTTTCACAAACCAGGCTTTTTTTCAGTAGGGCTATCTAAAAACTATAGCCCTACCGAAAAGACGCCACCCGGGGCGCTACAATCGCAGCTCATTTTTTCGCTGGTCGTACTATTATACTAATTACAATATAAATAAATTTGAAATAAATAAATAAATAAATATCCAAAAACGATTTAGAACTAGTTTATTAATCACCAAGTCTAATTTAGATCTTTAATATTTGATTAAGAATTTTTTTTATCAACAGGTTTGTGAAAACCACCTGAAATTGGTCTTGTAGTTGTTTATAGTTAAAGGTTAAAAATTAGTTAAAAAAAATTCTCAGACCATGGTTGTATAGATATTTGGTACGAGTTAACCACACCTCAAGTATTGTATTTAGTATAATACATATAAATATATAATACATATTATATAGGTAGGTATATAAAATTAAGTTAAAAATTAATGCCAACTATTGATAAATAGTTTTTTGCGGCTAATGACTTATTATTATACATCATAAACCAACTGAAATCAATCCATTCATGAATGAAGAAAATTAGACTACATCAAATCCAATTTCGAAGCACATCAAGGACTGTAGACATCATTACCAACATATGTTAGATTAAAATGTTAACGTCAGTGACAATTTTACATTTCAAATTGTTGGTAGTATATTAACGAACCTTTATTTATGGTTGTTAAAGTTATTATAACAATGCCAATTAAAGTCTTGGTCCACCAAGTTATTTTTGGTGCCGTACAACGTGTGGTTGAGAATGATGACATCAAGTGCCACGTACCCAAATATGAAATATGTATATATATATATATATATTATCTACATATAACATTATATTAGTCAATAAATTACGGCAGTCTAATGAAAACAATAATAAAAAGTAAAAAGTAAAATCTTAAAAAAAACTGATGCAACATGAATTAATGCAGACTGGACTGACGAGTATTAGGATTAAGCCTTTAAAATTCACCTACGTGTGTGTATTCACTGGTGATTCGTCAAAATATCAGCGATTAATGTTATAATCGTAGTCTGGTATTAAAACATTGTCGCGCGACAAGGTCTGTCGGGACTCGGGTAATGTGGAACCAATTATCGAGTGTGATTAAAAAACTATTGCATTTATGTGTAACGATTTCCAATTAAAAAAAAATGTAAAATCAAACATTATAAACAATGAATTTTTAATACTCACGAGTCTGTAAACGCTCGTTTACACGTGATGAGGATCGCACAGCCGAGAAACTAGTTTTGTTGCTCAGCCTAGTACTGAATTTGACAGAGTCAGCGTTTACATACATTTTATTCGATGGACCAAGCGACTTCCCCCACAACCATGAGTAAATTACATGATCTACTCGTCTTCACTACTGGGGGGGGGGTTAAATTGTCACGTATACCTCTACTACTCTTCAGGTAGGTTTTTGTGTGTAATATTACATAATTATATTTAAAATACTGAACGTCTGAACATGGTCCACTCGCACCGTACAAAAAACTATGATGAGTTTATTGCGCTCATGAAAACATTGGAGGAATCAAAACAGCAGACTTTTGTTGTTTTCACGGGTACGCCCAATGAGAGTGGTGAGAGTTGGTGTTCAGACTGCGTTTTAGGTATGTGATCGATAGTTATTGCTTGATACACTCATTTTTGGCCATACCAGTAAAATAACAAGTTTTAATGATGTTTTTTTGTTCTTTTTTTCAACAATAATTTAATTGTTACAGCCGATCCAGTCATCAAGAAACAGATTGAACACAATGAGGAACATCTAAAAGACACAAATATTGTATATGCTCAAGTTGACACAAGATAAGAGTGAGTTTTATGCTAAGCATCTTTTTATAGTGTATTTTTGCCGAATCTTAGGTATATATTATATTACAACATAATAAACCTGCAAATATCTACTAGGTATGTACTAACATTGATTAAATATTCTTATATAGATGTATATTTAATCAATGGTAATGGTACTTGACTAATTTCTAACTTAAAAATAATTTACAAAATTTTTAAATTTTCTTATGGCTATAACTAGCTCAAAAAGAGTAAAAATATTTCGAAAATGTTACAAATTATGTAAAATGCTACAAATTATGTAAAATGCTAATATAGTTTGTTAGTTGCTAATTTAATTGAAAATTTCAAGAGTACGGTTATTCATTTTTAAGTTACAGACAAAAAAATCAATTTTTTTCAAAAATTGGTTTTGCATAAAAATTACCTAGTTATTTTGTTTTTCTTGACACTTTCTAAAAGTACTTAGAATTATCAATTTTGACCTCCCAAAAGAACAAACTAGAATCACTTTTCTATTAGAAAAGATGCAGATCTTGAAAATTGAAGGATTTTTACTACTTTTAATGTCGCTAAAAGACAAAAAAAAAAAAATTAAAATCAATACTTATTCTTTTGCTCCTCTTAGAATCTAAATTGTATTAATCTGAATTTTATAAAGATGTATAATAATATAATATATTATGTTTTTTGAATAAAAAGAAACTTATATGGGTACAAAATAAATATTTTTACTTTAATTGTATTAAATTACTAAAACCTAAAATTATAACTAATATTTTGTAGGTAGGTATCTAATTAAAGTTGTTAATATAATTATAAAAGCTATATAGTATTATAATTGGTCAGCTCCCATTTCGCCGCCATTTAATTTCGCCGCGGTACCGTTTCGCCGAATTTATTTTTTAAGTAACTCTTTAACTCTCAACTTAAGATTACTCAACAATTATTCATTGTGTTTAATTAAATAACTAATATTGAACTGTCATGGTCTTAAAATATAAAATGTGCCTAATTTAAAATATTGACGATGAAAATCATTAATTCATCAATTGATAATACTCATAATAATATTATCCCAAATCTGCTAAATAATTTGATTTTTTATACTATTTTTTTTTTAAATATTCCTATTGTAATGACGTGAAGTGTGAACTATGAGATTGTGATGCGTGGTAGATAACACCAGTGATTTGAACGCATTGATATTTGCATAAATGCATAATAATCATGACTGTCAGAACTAGTAAAAACTCTTTTCTTCCACACCTCAACTAAGAAGAAAAATATATATTTATATAATATATTATACTTGCCTATAGTTTAGTATTACCTATTAATTGTTATACCTTTACGTTTTATAATATACGTATTGAAATTTTTTGTTTAATCCTACATAAATTATTGTATTTAAAAAAGTTAAATATATCTTCAATAATTATATATAAAAAAAAAATTGTTTTCTAAATATTCTGATTTTTTTATTTGCTTAACTATTATACAAGGTGTAACAGAAAGACATGACAAAACAAAAATAAAACTATGCTTTACTATGATTACTCAACAGTTATTCATTGTGTTTAATTAAATAACTAATATTGTCCAAATAATTAATCCATTTCATTTGCGGAGGATCGCTCGTCACTCTTTCTTTAAGACTACAAATTCTTTGTTCCAACTTAACATATTTGTTGTAAATTCTTTTTACTTTTTTTCCACGTTGAAGAAGTTTCATGTCATCCTCAATTTTGGCGTGTTCTTTTTGTAATATAACTATAAATTCAAATATACTGGGATGATTTCGACCTGCTGCTTTATTTAATGCATAATGCCAACCTTCTAAATTATTCGTTGTCCGTCTATCTGTATTAGTCCAGTGGTTCCAAATATATCGGCTAAATCTAGGTGTTAAATCGTCTAACCATGTTTCAATATAATAATTTAACAATTCTTCCACTTTTTCATTATTTTCTGGTTTTTTACTCTCTATTATTAACCATTAATCGTCTAACTGTTCAAAGTCTAATTGAAAAGTTGTTGGCAATAGACATTTTCCTAAGCTATTAGCTTTTGCTATTAAAAGGTCAATCATTCGATTATATTTAGTTTCAGATTTATTTGGAAGTAAAGCATACATTCCTGGGAATACTACATCAAAATATACAAAATGTAAAGTATATAATTGTAAAAATATGTTTGGTACACTTTTAAAAGTACCATCCATAAACAGAGTTTTATGGTCACACATTTTAGAAAAAATTTCTGGCGTTCCAAAAATTAAAATTTTATCATCTAAACCATCGTCACATAAAATAAAATTTCTTCCATCTAATGTTTGACGCCATAAACCTGGTATATGTAGGTCTTTTCTATTTTCAGGTTGTGGAGGCACTTTCTTACGTTTATTTCGATGAATACTTGATTTTACTGATTGATATGTTGCTACTGCTTCTTCTCTTTCATTTTGGGTTACACAATTAGTGATTTATAAATCTATTGAAATAAATAAGTAAATTTATACTTAGCGTAGGTATCTACTACCAGGCGCGGACTGGTAAAATAGGGCACGGGATGCTACACAATTTAAAGGGCAAATAACATAAATTGTTGGGGTGAATTTAATACATGTAGATTATTTATAAAATATTAATATATTTTATTTTGTTTTGAAAAAATATTGAATGTACGTTAAACACGTAAATAAATACCAAGTTACAAAAAACTTTCAATCAAAGTTGTATAATATTATAGATTACTAGTAATCGTAAGTTGGTAACAATCTGTTGTTCTGTGTTCATTAGGTGTCTAGAGTCTTTAAATATAATATAATAAATAATATTAGGCAAATATATTTTAGGGCATCCCAGCCAGTCCGCGCCTGGACCAGTTTGTATAGTTAAATTTGGCATGCGAACTATAATTGAAATAGAAAACCAGAATAGGTGCATTGCAGATGACAAAGATTTCTGTAAAAGAACATACGAATTATCAATATACCGTATAGGTACTAAGGATTCTCATAAATTGATCTTACAGCAGCCTTAAAACACCAAAAATACATTTGTACATCATTTACAAAATTTTAGTTCCCTATTATGGTGTAGGTACTAATACAAACAATAAATTGCTATTCGAAAAAACAATTTCGTATACCTATTATTATTTACTAAATACCTACAACTAAACTAAAAATAAACATATGATTACATATACTGAGTGCCTATAAAATAATATTATATATGAAAATTGAATCTTTATTACGAATACTTATCGTTTACACAGACCACCAAGAAAAAATAATTAAAAATATTAAAAAATAAAGAACACATCATTGTAAAATTAATACAGTCATCGATCCGCTCAGAATCTAGAATAATGGACTCGGAGTTTTAGAAATCTAGTTGGTATTATAGTATTTGATGAATTTACTATACCTCTAAAATCCAGTAATAACATTTTTATTTAATAATTCATAAAATACAATATGCTCTTAAAAAAATATTATTGTGCTTCTGATATCTATTCACCACCTTAATCAATAATTAAATTGATAAACGAAAATAATAATTTAAATAATACCCATATCATATTATTATAATCAAAATTATAAACTATTTTGGTTCATTGTCATATCAAATTTCAATGAACAAATTGTTCCTTAACACGGAACTCTTTGATACAAAAAGTTGCATTATATTATATCCGTGGATTCATCATATTGATGTACCTAGTATAATATCTATCATTTATTTATTTATCTATGGCAAATCTCAGAGTCGTTGCAGAAGACACATTCGACTAAAAATTCTAAAATTTCAATAAGCAAAGAAGATATTCTAAGTTCTGGCTGTATTCTGGAGCGTTTCCTCATGGGCGTCGCAATTCACACACGTCACGGATTCCGCCGAAGGAGTCGATAATTAAAGTAAGTTTGTTTTTATATTCTTTTGGGGCTTAAATTTACTTTTAAAACTTAAAACAAATATTTAATGTCACGAAAAATGTGCTATCCAAGTGTTGTAGGCGCATATTTTAGTTCCGGACTAGAAATGTATAAAATACGCGAGATATAAACGTCGTCGTCGTTTTTCCAGTCCCTGTTCGTAGAATAATTATAATTAATAGGTGCATACCTTTATAGGGTACTCAATATATATAAATATATATATATGTTTTGGTTTAATTTATAGAAATATATGTTATAACTTATAACTGATAATAGTCATAAGATACAATTTTAATTAATAACTGGTATTTTTTTTCCAAATACAACGTTATAAGTTAAAGGTAGCTATTAATTAGTGTCACATACTTAACTTCTATTGTTCACCTAATATCTATATTCTATATCATAGGGATTAGGGCCGTATAACCATGCACACATAAAAGTAATATTCACGGAATGGTCAACTGCTTAACCTGACGTGTGCGCACTTATGAATAACATACCTCCTCATATACTCGTATAGGTATATAAATATACCTATATAAATAGTGTAATACTACATACACGAATGTGTTACCTATTATGTCCCTAAAAGTTCAATAGTTATTATTATATTTATTTATTTTTTACATATAGGTAGGTACATTACAAGACTAATTAAAATCACATTTATTTTTATTTTTTCGAACACAATGTTTCAAAAATTATTAATTAATATATAATTTATTGGTATAGTATTAAATTGATTAATGAAATAAAACAAACACACCTACTATAATTATTAGTTATAATAATATATCTATGTATAAATTATTAAAATACAAAACGAACAAACGAAAAACGATTCTGAGCAAAGACATCGTTAACTAATAAATAATATTGAGATTAAAGTAATTTATTTTACTATTAGACATTAGCACCTACAATAGTAGGTTAAAGTCATTTTTGCCCAAATAATAACATTTGAAAGTGTCATCGTGTCTATAAATTATAATAATATTAAATATACTCTAAATGTTTCATAAATCCGCGAATACTTACTATTTTTAAATTACAACAAAATAACTAAAATCGTTATTTTTGGTTTTAATATGTAATTTCGTCCAAATTTTAACTTATAATATCTGTAAAAAGTAACTGTGAATACACTACCTATACACCTATCTAAATTATATTTTATATTCGTTTAAATTGGACTTTTAATTTTTCTGGACATTTTATTAAGCTACGATTTTATTTAGTTATTTTGTTATTTAGGTAATACATATTAATTAATAGGTATTTCTTAAATTTTTTTTATTATTTTATTTGAAACATTATTTTTAAATATTGGGATCAATAAAACTATTTTTATTCAATTACTATTTTATATCAATTAGAATTTGTTAATAAACCAAGTAATAAATGAATGGTTACCAAGTAAAAAAAACCATTATCTATATTATAAATTTGAATTCAATTTACCGCATTTGCGTCTAGTAGAAACAAATAAATGTTTTTTTGAAGATAATGTAAAAATATCCATCATCCATCGGTTAGGACCATATATATATTTTCTATGATTAGGACGGTGAGGTTATAATTATAAATAATCTATGGCAAATGACAATCGTCTGAGACGAACAGCGATTCCAATACGTACTCACATATTTCGTTCCATTCTGGTTATTAAACTAGGTGCCTATTTTTAAAAATGTCATTAATCTCAATACTTCCAGACTGAACTTTTGGATCGGAGATATGAAGACGCGCGCTGCATTTTCCTTGGCGGAGATGCACAGCTCTGACACTAGACAATATTATACACTCGAAGGGAACGCGTTTCGCCGGAAGAATAAATAATTACGTAAGTCTTGTCCTTCTATTCTGTTGAGGCGGTAGACCTAATGTAAATATTTATTGTCAGACAAACTTATATACCCGCTAGACGTAGAGTAGTTTTTAAAATCCAGTTGTTATAGGTGTACAAAAATTAGGATATTATGAAAAATACCTTAAATTATAATACTTTGCCTACAACTGTTAACTTATTGTTATAGTAGAATAATTTTTAAAATTTTAAATCAATGATTAGGTAATGCTTTTATAAGTTGGAAGGTAGGTTTTTATACCTACCTAACAAAATAAGAAAATACATAATGATTGATGTTATTTAATATGATTTGTAAGTACATAGCAGATCATACCTATAACTTGGTGACGATTATTTTTGTTTTATACGTTCTTCGTAATTCAGTTCCGTCACGATAGTTTTAGTTTTCGTTAAATGTGAAACATACATTTTTTATGCATACGGGATACGAGCATTAAATATTTGGGTTTTAAGAGAACACTTCAAACGTACGTTTTATTTTGGGGGTTTTACGGGATATACCTATAGGAAATTTTCTTCAAATTTTCACATTTCACTATTTGATATTGTGATATTATTTGTACCTAGGTTAAGTTTCTGTTTTAGAATCGATCGATATGTTACCTAGGTATATCACATTCTTTAATTTAAATTCTGGTAGTCGAGTATTGGACAAGTACCTACGTAACTTATAATTCGTATCGTAATTTAATTATTAAAGAAATGTAATTTCCCCAACAGTGTCTAGGGCCACCGGCAGCTGCAGAATGCATTATAGAATGTCTATAAACTTGTGGTCTAGTATATGGTTAAAATTGGCATGCGACCAACAACTGGGGGCTTGTTTTGGAAAATTTAAATGATCTAATAAGGTATATCTCATTATTTGAATTAAATTAATTTTTAACCGATTGTTGTGTTAATCAATTTTTTAATTTATTTTATTCAACACACTCGTCTCAGTTTTCTAGTACCTCTAGATTTCTCACAAAATTCATATCGATCATCTCAAAGCAGTCATATTCAAAACCAAAAAAATATGTATTTTTATCTTATTTCAATCTTTTTCATCGAACACCAGAATATATTACACATCATAAAGGTACTAGTATTGTATACTAGATAAGTTTCAATTAGCGAGATGTAGAGAGAGATGGAGATGGAGCGAGATGTAGACGGATGAAGATAGCTGTTTCTTCGACGACAGCGTGTGCTGCAGTACAGCTAGGTTTCACTGGCAGAGTCGATGTTTATGCATAAGTTTGTTTTTATATTATTTTGGTCTTACATTTACTTTTTAGACTTGAATTGAATATTTATTGTCGCGGAAAATCTGTTAACTAAGTAACGTAGAAGCATATACGTTTACTACTGCCTACCAAAGGCGCAATGTATAATAATAATAAATTATACGCCAGTCCGAACAATCCAAACGCTGTCTTACTCGTAGTCGAGTTCTAGTTGATAACTGACTTGTGAATAAATGTAATTTTTGTTAGGTATAAAAATAAAACTAATAAATCCTTAAATACAACATTTAAAAATACAAACTCTGTGTAATAAAAATTAATATTAGGTATTTATTGGTAGGTTTATATAATATCTGTAGACTGTAACTAGGTCATTAGAATATTGTAGAACATTTTACTGCATAAGATGCGTGTTATTTCAGAAATGGTATTCGTCAGTGAACATTTTCAAACTGGGAACAATATATCATAAGCAGATTGAAATGTGTGAACGTTTCAGTGTTTTGAAGACTAAGTTTCGTAGCAGATTTTGATTCCGTCACGGGGTATGTATTTTCTTATTTCTCAGTAGGTTTTTTTTTTATTATAGTTAATTGATCAGTGGATGTATTGCCCGAAAATTTTTAATATTTGTATTGTAACTATACCGGTATAACACTATTTGGGCTATCAATAAAGTCGTGTTCAAAATTAGAAAATTGGTGAGGTATAATATTTTTTTAAGCAATTCTTTCGAGTAGGGAATTCGCTCAATGATATTTAAATATTTTCACCGATAATCAAGTACGATGACTTGTAGGTAACTAGAAACTGGGTGAATAGGAATTAGGTAGTGTGTAATATGGCGAAGATAAGGAAATGGGTCAACAGGATTTCAGAATGTTTGGTGTATGAAAGGGAAAGATGAAAAATAAATGTAATGTTAGGGTAGGTAAGTGGAGTGAGGGTAGCAGATATGAGAATAATAAGTAAGGTGTTAAGGTACAAAAGAGGATAGAATAAGAAACTAATCAATTAAGGGTAGTGTAGGGTAGTGTACATATTGTAGTGAAAACAAGAGAGAATAGGTTTAGGTGGTTCGGCCACTGTATGATAAGAGATAGTGTGAGTGTCTATAGAAGTTAGTTAATTTAGGTGGGAAATGAGGGGCGAGAAGACTGAAGAAGAGATGGATAGACAGAATACCGATCATATGGAGGTGTGGAATGAGAGTGGCTAAACCTGTATATAGCTGTGAGAGACGGGGGAAGAAAAAGTGTAAAGGTAGAATAGTTATGTTAACAATGCCGAATACGTAGGATAAGATCTTGAATTGCAAAGGCCACTAGCTTCAACTAACCATAGGTTTACCTAACTAACCTTCTTATGACTCATTAGTACACTTTGAATAAAAAGATCCTGAGTTGCTGCAGGTTGCCGAACTTGGTTGCCGTGTTTGATTATCAAGTTGATCCTCTGATTGTTGACACCATGGATAGTCCACGCCTATGTTAAATACATTTGAGGCCGCGTTCCCGGAGGGGAAGGCAATTGAGGCTCCTTTATATTGATAGTAGATACTCGATATGAGTATACTTTATTTGGCCTCAATTGTTCCCCTCGAAGGACGAAGACCGCTGATAAGACCATTATGTCCTATCCATATCTTTATTATCTATGATGGAGCCATACCCAGCTCACTCGTGTAAACTTGTTGCTAGTTGGGATGTCAGCGCACTATTTGTTTTCCATCTTTGACCCACGCGTAGCATACCAAATGTACGATTAAGAAAACACTAAAATGATTGTGCGTGGGTCGGAGAGAGAAATAAATGGTGCGCTAAAAATCTGACATCCTCTTAAGTGTTAAATATTTGCCTGCATGTATGCACTAAAAACAGGCAAATATATGCACTGAAATATTCAAAAATATTAAAAATAATAAAATATTCAAAAAAATACTGAATGAAAACGTTTTTATTAAAATTTTTTAAATTAATAAATAATAATTCAAATTAGTTTACAAAAAAAATTCTTTATTTACACACTTGGTAGGTAGGGTAACGGATGAACCGAAAATATAAAAACATTTTAAGAAAATAAGCATAAATACGAAGAAATCATGAAAACATGCAATTATATTAACTAACCAGAAAAAAACGCATATTGGTAACGGTGTTGTAATAATAGGGATCTCCCCAAAATAATACGTACTAATAGTTCAAACAAATCATAAAAGCCAACTGTAATAAATATTAATTTATGAAAAAGTATATTAAAAAGCATTATAATTATAAATGAAACAAAACTATCAACTATGGACCGTGACATAATATAGGTATTTCTATATTTTTAGCTCCATAATTTCTGTTAAAATATTAGGAAAATGTATTAAGTACCGTAAATGTGCTAAATTTGAGTTATTACTTAAAATATTATATTCATAACAAATTATAATAGAAGGTTAGGTACTGTTATTCCACATACCTATATTATAGTTTAATTTAACTACAACATTCTATAGTAGAGTCTGATAAAATTTGGTTCCACGACTTTGATCATACAAACTTTAAATACTAAACTATTGGTCTGAAATTTAGTTTATATAGATCTAAATAATCCAAAACATATAATGTTGCTTCAAAATATAAAAATAAAGTGTCTTGTATTGTAGTAGGTAGGTAACTAGCAAAAAAAAAAACTAAAAAAAATCATACTTGAAATCTATGTATAATATATATATATTGTAATAAACGTTCAAATGTTTACTTAGTACATTATAAAAAATTAACTTAAGTTCATTATAATACATTATAACAGGTGTTCAAATAAACATTTCATACCACAAATTTTGTTAATTCACACAGTCTCTCTTCAATTTTAAATTTTTCTTCAAATTATCTACAAAACATAAATGTTTAAAATTATCATTTATCTAAAAGAGATGTGCCGGGTCGCCACATTACTATATCGAGGGGCCATGGTGCAAGTGTCGTCCATAAATATCATAACATATATTATATTAGTTACAAACTCTTGAATTAAGAGTTATGTTTGAGAATTTAATTAATTTCCTAAAAGGAAATGCCTCAAGGTTGCCTTAGTAGATCGAGGGACCGTTGTTAAAGTGCCGTCCACCAATAAAGTACCGGGAAAAAAACGAAGAATTCAAATATAGAAGGTACTTATATCATATACTTTTATCAAAGTATGATTGTGTTAGTCACAGTCTTGTAAATGATATTGTCTTATGTTTTCCCAATCTAATTATACAAAATACTGAAAATTAATGAAATCACAAATATTAGTACAATAGAGAGACTGTGCATTGATTTACAAATTTGTCTTAAATTTACTTTTTGCATAGAGAATATGAAGGTGGGCAGGGCTCTTAATATCAGAGTGTGGGGGACAGGTCTGGGATTTCATATTATCAGACTCGTTAATCGCTTTTATGTGCTTCAAATTGTTTACACGAGTGAGCTGGGCATGGCTCCATCATAGATAATATAGATATAAAATAATGGATAGGACATAATAGTCTTACCAGCGGTCTTCGAGGGGAACTAAGGTGTCAACAATCTAAGGATCAACTTGATAATCAATCACTTATAAGTTCGGCAACCTGCAACTCAGGAACTTTTTATTCAAAGTGTCCTAATGTAATTAGTCATAAGAAGCTAGTTTGGTAAACCTAAGATTAGTTGAAGCTATGATGATGATAGACGACTACAATCACTAGTCGAGAGCTTTGCGATGATGTTTTCCTACTAACTATAAAGGTATTCGATATTGTAAACATAACAATGAAAGAAAATATTTAAATATTATTAATTTGGTTATGTTAGGTTAGGTTAGGATAGGACAGTAAATTAGACGTTAACTAATTATTATAGTTTTTAACACGGTCTTAAAGACTGTCAGCTAGAGTTGTACCAGTATAGTTATTAAAAACTTAAATACAGCCAACATTAAATAATGATTTTTTTAACACAACAAATTATAAAATGTATTTTAAAATATAACAAAATATAATTTTTTTTAGGATTTTATAAGGTTTTCAATACTTATGAGCTTTTGTAAATAGAAAATGTATAAAATCAATAGTTTTAATTTAATATATAGTTTTGTGTTTTATTATCCTACTGTCAAAGAATTCTCAGGGTTTTCTTTCCACATTTTTTTACATTGTACTATATCTAATTTTTTTCCACACATATTTACAAAGACTAAAACAGATATCTGACTATGTTTTTATTTGCATTTAGACTTTATAGTTTTTTATTTAATATTGACTGTAGACCCAGCCAAACACAATATTATTTTAAATTAAACATTATTTTGTGTCCTTCATAAATTACAATCACATAATAGAGTCCGTGCAGGACCTTTTTCTGATTTAATTTTTTTGCATCCTTTATAAATTACATTCGTTTTTATACATTTTCTAATACATATATTACGGTGATACACCTCTGATCATAATAACTGTTCGTATTATTATAGTGTAAACAATACCTACCTAGTTTTTGGATTGTAGTTAATATGTATTGCAGTATTTAGCTTCCAGCGTATTCTTTTGTTTAGTGTTATTTCACACAGATTTCTCACACAATTTTTTTTTCAATTCATTGAACTCTAGTAGATTTTTTTGTATAAATATTTTTCAAGATTAACCGGCTATACCTGGGAGTACGCTGAGTACCCGTGTACTCATAAAGCGTATTCCTACAGTCAAATTTTTTCCACATTTTTTTTTTGTTTTCTAAAATCAATTTGCCTGCAGGCGCCAACACCTCCCTTCAATTTTTTTTTTAGTACTGTAACTCTAGTTGAATATTTTGTGTTGACTTGAAAATTGATAACTTGGTGCCCCATGAATAATCATACTTTAACGAACTAAATATTTTGAATAGTTTTTTCTAAATTTTTTTCCAAATTTTTTTTTGTTTTCTAAAATCGATTTGCCTGCGGGCGCCAACACCTCCCTTCAATTTTTTTTTTATGATTTTAACTCTAGCCAAATTTTTTTAACATTGAAAATCTGCTACCCTTTGAGTAATTCTTTAATGAACTAAATATTTTGAATAGTTTTTTCTGTTTAAGATTCTGGGCATTTTAGTTTGTACTTTATAATGCGTAATCATACAGTAAAATCTATTTGCCCGCGGGCGCCAACCCCTCCCTTCAATTTTTTTTTTTTTGTACTGTAACTCTAGTTGAATATTTTGTATAGACTTGAAAATTGATAACTTGGTGCCCCATGAATAATCATTCTCTAATGAACTAAATGTTTTGAATAGTTTTTTCTAAATTTTTTTCCAAATTTTTTTTTTGTTTTCTATAAACGATTTGCCCGCAGGCGCCAACCCCTCCCTTCAATTTTTTTTTTTTTTAGTATTGTAACTCTAGTTGAATATTTTGTGTTGACTTGAAAATTGATAACTTGGTGCCCCATGAATAATCATACTTTAACGAACTAAATATTTTGAATAGTTTTTTCTAAATTTTTTTCCAAATTTTTTTTTGTTTTCTAAAATCGATTTGCCTGCGGGCGCCAACACCTCCCTTCAATTTTTTTTTTATGATTTTAACTCTAGCCAAATTTTTTTAACATTGAAAATCTGCTACCCTTTGAGTAATTCTTTAATGAACTAAATATTTTGAATAGTTTTTTCTGTTTAAGATTCTGGGCATTTTAGTTTGTACTTTATAATGCGTAATCATACAGTAAAATCTATTTGCCCGCGGGCGCCAACCCCTCCCTTCAATTTTTTTTTTTTGTACTGTAACTCTAGTTGAATATTTTGTATAGACTTGAAAATTGATAACTTGGTGCCCCATGAATAATCATTCTTTAATGAACTAAATATTTTGAATAGTTTTTTCTAAATTCTTTTCCAAATTTTTTTTTTGTTTTCTAAAATCGATTTGCCTGCGGGCGCCAACACCTCCCTTCATTTTTTTTTTCATGATTTTAACTCTAGCCAAATTATTTGAACATTGACAATCTGTTACCCTTTGAATAATTCTTTAATGAACTAAATATTTTAAATAGTTTTTTCTGTTTAAGATTTGGTTAGGACATTTTAGTTTGAACTTCGTAATGTGTGTTTCTAATTTAATTATTTTTCAAGATTAACCGGCTATACCTGGGAGTACGCTGAGTACCCGTGTACTCATAAAGCGTGTTCCTACAGTCAAATTTTTTTCAATTTTTTTTTTTGTTTTCTAAAATCAATTTGCCTGCAGGCGCCAACACCTCCCTTCATTTTTTTTTTTATGATTTTTACTCTAGCCAAATTTTTTAAACATTGACAATCTGTTACCCTTTGAATAATTCTTTAATGAACTAAATATTTTAAATAGTTTTTTCTGTTTAAGATTCTGAGGATTTTAGTTTGTACTTTATAATGAGTATTCATACAGTAAAATCTATTTGCCTGCGGGCGCCAACCCCCACCTTCAATTTTTTTTTTGTTATGTGAGTGATGTGACTAGTTGAATTTTTTGTATAGACTTTGAAATGTGCATTCCTACAATAATATTTTTTTTTAAATTTTTTTTTGTTTTCTAAATTGCATTTGCTTGCGAGCGCCAACACCCTCTTTCAATTTTTATTTTTGTTATGTAACTCTAGTTGAATTTTTTGTATATACTTTTTGAACATTGATAACCTGGTGCACTTTGAATAATCCATCATTAATGAACTAAATATTTTGAATGGTTTTTTTCTGTTTAAGATTCTGGACATTTTAGTTTGAAGTTTTTAATTTCCATTTTTTTTTATTTCCTTAAATTCTTTTGCCTTCGGCTGCCAACACCCTCTTTCAATTTTTATTTTTGTTATATAATTCTAGTTGAATTTTTTGTATATACTTTTTGAACATTGATAACCTGGTGCACTTTGAATAATCCATCATTAATGAACTAAATATTTTGAATGGTTTTTTTCTGTTTAAGATTCTGGACATTTTAGTTTGAAGTTTTTAATTTCAATTTTTTTTTATTTTCTAAAATTCTTTTGCCTTCGGGCGCCAACACTCTCCTTCAATTTTTTTTTTAGTTATGTGACTAGTTGAATTTTTTGTATAGACTCAAATGTGCATTCCTACAGTAATATATTTTTTAAATTTTTTTTTGTTTTCTAAAATGCTTTTGCCTGCGGGCGCCCACACCCACCTTCAATTTTTTTTTTGTTATATGACTAGTTGAATTTTTTGTATAGACTTTGTAATGTCTATTCCTACGATAATATTTTTTTTTAAATTTTTTTTTTGTTTTCTAAAATCGATTTGCTTGCGGGCGCCAACACCTCCCTTCATTTTTTTTTTTATGATTTTAACTCTAGCCAAATTTTTTAAACATTGACAATCTGTTACCCTTTGAATAATTCTTTAATGAACTAAATATTTTAAATAGTTTTTTCTGTTTAAGATTCTAAGGATTTTGGTTTGTACTTTATAATGAGTATTCATACAGTAAAATCTATTTGCCTGTTGGCGCCAACCCCTCCCTTCAATTTTTTTTTTTTGTACTGTAACTCTAGTTGAATTTTTTGTATTGACTTGAAAATTGATAACTTGGTGCCCCATGAATAATCATTCTTTAATGAACTTAATATTTTGAATTGTTTCTTCTAAATTTTTTTCCAATTTTTTTTTTTGTTTTCTAAAATCTATTTGCCTGCGGGCGCCAACCCCCACCTTCAATTTTTTTTTTGTTATGTGACTAGTTGAATTTTTTGTATAGACTTTGTAATGTGTATTCCTACAATAATATTTTTTTTTAAATTTTTTTTTGTTTTCTAAAATGCTTTTGCCTGCGGGCGCCAACACCCTCCTCCAATTTTTTTTTAGTTATGTGACTAGTTGAATTTTTTGTATAGACTTTGTAATGTGTATTCCTACAATAATATATTTTTTAAATTTTTTTTTTGTTTTCTAAAATGCATTTGCCTGCGGGCGCCAACACCCTCTTTCAATTTTTTTTTGTTATGTGACTAGTTGAATTTTTTGTATATACTTTTTGAACATTGATAACCTGGTGCACTTTGAATAATCCATCATTAATGAACTAAATATTTTGAATGGTTTTTTTCTGTTTAAGATTCTGGACATTTTAGTTTGAAGTTTTTAATTTCAATTTTTTTTTATTTTCTAAAATTCTTTTGCCTTCGGGCGCCAACACTCTCCTTCAATTTTTTTTTTAGTTATGTGACTAGTTGAATTTTTTGTATAGACTCAAATGTGCATTCCTACAGTAATATATTTTTTAAATTTTTTTTTGTTTTCTAAAATGCTTTTGCCTGCGGGCGCCCACACCCACCTTCAATTTTTTTTTTGTTATATGACTAGTTGAATTTTTTGTATAGACTTTGTAATGTCTATTCCTACGATAATATTTTTTTTTAAATTTTTTTTTTGTTTTCTAAAATCGATTTGCTTGCGGGCGCCAACACCTCCCTTCATTTTTTTTTTTATGATTTTAACTCTAGCCAAATTTTTTAAACATTGACAATCTGTTACCCTTTGAATAATTCTTTAATGAACTAAATATTTTAAATAGTTTTTTCTGTTTAAGATTCTAAGGATTTTGGTTTGTACTTTATAATGAGTATTCATACAGTAAAATCTATTTGCCTGTTGGCGCCAACCCCTCCCTTCAATTTTTTTTTTTTGTACTGTAACTCTAGTTGAATTTTTTGTATTGACTTGAAAATTGATAACTTGGTGCCCCATGAATAATCATTCTTTAATGAACTTAATATTTTGAATTGTTTCTTCTAAATTTTTTTCCAATTTTTTTTTTTGTTTTCTAAAATCTATTTGCCTGCGGGCGCCAACCCCCACCTTCAATTTTTTTTTTGTTATGTGACTAGTTGAATTTTTTGTATAGACTTTGTAATGTGTATTCCTACAATAATATTTTTTTTTAAATTTTTTTTTGTTTTCTAAAATGCTTTTGCCTGCGGGCGCCAACACCCTCCTCCAATTTTTTTTTAGTTATGTGACTAGTTGAATTTTTTGTATAGACTTTGTAATGTGTATTCCTACAATAATATATTTTTTAAATTTTTTTTTTGTTTTCTAAAATGCATTTGCCTGCGGGCGCCAACACCCTCTTTCAATTTTTTTTTGTTATGTGACTAGTTGAATTTTTTGTATATACTTTTTGAACATTGAAAATCTGGTGCACTTTGAATAATCCATCATTAATGAACTAAATATTTTGAATAGTTTTTTTCTGTTTAAGATTCTGGACATTTTAGTTTGAAGTTATTAATTTCAATTTTTTTTTGTTTTCTAAAATGATTTGCCTGCAGGCGCCCACACCCACCTTCAATTTTTTTTTTGTTATGTGACTAGTTGAATTTTTTGTATAGACTTTGTAATGTGTATTCCTACAAAAATATATTTTTTAAATTTTTTTTTGTTTTCTAAATTGCATTTGCCTGCGGGTGCCAACACCCTCTTTCAATTTTTTTTTTTTTGTTATGTGACTAGTTGAATTTTTTGTATAGACTTTGAAATGTGCATTCCTACAATAATATTTTTTTTTAAATTTTTTTTTGTTTTCTAAACTGCATTTGCCTGCGGGCGCCAACACCCTCCTTCAATATTTTTTTTTGTTATGTGACTAGTTGTATTTTTTGTATCGACTTTTTAATGTGTATTCCTACAATAATATTTTTTCTAAAATTTTTTTTTGTTTTCTAAAATGCATTTGCCTGCGGGTGCCAACACCATCTTTCAATTTTTTTTTTTTGTTATGTGACTCTAGTTGAATTTTTTGTATATACTTTTTGAACATTGATAACCTGGTGCACTTTGAATAATCCATCATTAATGAACTAAATATTTTGAATAGTTTTTTTCTGTTTAAGATTCTGTACATTTTAGTTTGAAGTTTTTAATTTCAATTTTATTTTGTTTTCTAAAATGCTTTTGCCTCTGGGCGCCCACACCCACCTTCAATTTTTTTTTTGTTTAATGATTAGTTGAATTTTTTGTATAGACTTTGTAATGTCTATTCCTACAATAATATTTTTTTTTAAATTAATTTTTGTTTTCTAAAATGCATTTGCTTGTGGGCGTTAACACCCTCTTTCAATTTTTATTTTTGGTATGTAACTCTAGTTGAATTTTTTAAAATTAATTATGCATAGATATTTTTTTTTATAGAAACACAATTTTGTGTTTTGGTAATTTGGCTGAAGCCAATAGTGTCAATTAATTTTTATGTTCTCATATACTTTTGTAGTTTTGTACATTAATACTCAATATATTTATTCTATACTTTTATAAATCTTTATTAAATCTAACAGACAAACGTATAAATGTATAATATATACTTAAACATTTTACACTTAGTATCTAACCAAATAAAATATTATTATTTTTCCAAATGTGTTGTGTTTATGAATGTTTCCAATACTATTATTATGTATTATGCATACAGCAGTATTATTATTATTATTATGAACCTTTTACATAAAAACATAAATAATACACAAATACTACCAAATATGTTTAGGTAGTTATTTATTATTTTGTAAGATATCATTAAGATTAAAGATCATTTAGATAATCTTTACATTTGTAATTAGTAATTACCGAATAAACCTTGGACAAATTACCTAACAAAAAAAATTATTTATACATGCATCTTTTTTTTGTCATTCAGTACAACATTGAAGTATTAATAATAAAAAAGGTGGGCTAGTGGATGTCGCTCTGCTGTACAGTAGGTTACAAGTGGATCACTGTATAATGGATGGGATTAAATTTGAATTCAATGATATAATATCATTGTGTAAGAAAAACGATTCTGAGCGGAGACGGTATGTCAGTCTAGGTTTAAGACATTATATAGGTACTTATGTATAGTATTAAAAAAAATAGTTGACCTATAATAAATTCCAAATTAATCATATCACAATATCCATTAGGTACTTATAACGCGTTATACATCAACAAAAAACCGTGATACTATCATAGATATAATATATTAGTATACTTTAGAAGTTTCAAGTACCCACGAATAATATTATACAATCTCAACAAAATAACCGAAAAAATATTCTAAGTTTTTTCTTAACTCAAAATAATTTGCTAATTTTCGTGATTTTTCATTATTTTGTCAATTTTTGAACTTTAAATGCTTAACCACCAACAATATTCACTTTCTAATCGAACAAGATACTGAAGTTGAAAATCGAAGCATTATTTCGAATACTTATTGTGTACATAGACAAAAAAAAATTTAAAAAAAACACATCATTTTAAAATCAATACATTCATCGTTCCACTCAGAATCTAAAAACTAAATTATCAGTTTGTTTTATCTTATTTTTCTATTTTACAAAAATAATAGCTTTAATAAATTCAAAACATGACATGGTGTCTGTAATAGTCAGTGTCAATGTTTGTTTTATTGTAATGACCAATTAATTAAATAATACCATTGAATATGAATTATGAACTTAATTTTAAAAAATATTAACAATAATTGTAAATAACTTAAAACACTCACAAAAACATATGAGGAACCCTCAACTTTTTTTTTCTTCCAATAATAAGAACTAATGTTACACTTTGTATTAAATGTTCAATGTTTTTGACAAAGCAAAAGTTTTTTATCAACAATTATTAAAAAAACAACAAAAAAATTCAAAAATTTAAAATTTCTAAAGTTCTCAAAAAGAGTTAAAATATTTTGAAAATTATTCCATGCATAAAAATTGCTAATATAAACATATTTTGGTGAACAGTTCAAGATATACGGTTATTGGTTTTTTAATTTAAAAAAATAAGAGAATAGATTTTGTCGAAAACTTGGTTACTTATTAATTAAAACTATTAAAACAAGTACGGAGAATATGTTACTTTTTGACACTACAAACTACCAACTAGAAAAGATATTAAAGTTGAAAATCTTGGTATTTTTACTGCTCCGAAATATGACGACAGACCCAAAAATAAAGTCCAATTAGTCTAAAATTAATTTTTATGCCTCATAAAAATTATCAGTGTTTAAACTTATTTAAATATTGGTGTTAAATTAAAATAATAATATTCAAAAGTATGCGTTTAATTTAACTTGTGGTTAAATTATTTTTGTCTATATATTTAAAATAGATACTATTTTAGATTCTGAGCGAAGCGATGAATGTATTGATTTTACAATGTGTGTGTTTTTTTTTTTTAATTTTTTTAATTTTTTTTTGTGCCTGTCATCGATTCGAGTTATCGAGATTTCACTGCATACCTATGCAAAGTGCAAAGGCAAACGACGACTAAATTGAGTATTGACACATAAAATCGAATGGCATTTATTTTGACATACAAAACGTTTATAGCGATAACAAAAAAATAATATAATGACTTGTAAAGGTGCGTAGGTATACAATTAATAGATAATACATTAATCAATAATAACAGGCATATTATATTCTATATGATTACGTTTCAGTACAGAATAAGACAAGTAGGTATAATTAGTGATAGTAGGTATATTAATTGGCCAGAATGCTTTGGCGAACTATACAAAATTAAATTAAGAAAGTTATGAATTGTTAATGATTGTAAACGCGATGGACATTATTTATATTGACAAAACAAGGGAGTAGGGACTAAGGGAATTTGGAGTGAATGGCACTCCAGTAAGTTTAAATCATTTGTATGAACTGAAATCGACAAATTTTACTTAAATTTTTTTCTTTTAATAAATAAAGAAGTAAAGTTTATAAAAAAAGCAAAAAGTGCCAACGGCATGTAGTGTTGTTCCCAAGCGGTCACCCATCCAAGTACTAACTACGCCCGACTTCAGTGATCGGACGAGATCTTGTGTATTCAACGTGGTATGGTCGTTGGCGAATGTAAGTCGAAAAATTATAATATTTAAATAAACTATCTAACAAAATGTTATTCATGTTTTTATATTATTTTACAATAATATAAGTTAATTATAAGTAAATAATGGATTATTAGGTTTAAAATATGATTCTAATATGTTCTAAAAAATCCAAAAATATTCTCTCAATAATCCTTAAACTATAGTAATATATAATATATTGCTTTACTGCTCTAGTTATATGCTTTTTTTCTTCAAATAGTATAAATATATATTATAATATCAATAACTGAATTACCAGTTATAACAGTGCCGCAACAACCGCAGGGGCAGCCGGGTCAATGCCCCTGTAGAGGGCTGCTAATCGTTGGCTCATGGGGCCCCGAAGGCGCACAGCATCTACTTTAAATTTTTAAATAATTGCATTGTAATCTAATGTTTAAATCAAATAAAATATATTAAATAAAAATATCTATTTTTATAATTTATCATGTTATCTAATTTGTTGTCGAAGAACAAGGGGCCCCTATTTATCCATAATAATACCTATATTTATCTTTAAAATTATATTTTTATAGTGTTTTATTGTTTTATTGTTATTGAGTTACTTTTATGTGTGGAAAGCATTAATTAATATTTATAATAAAAAAAAGAACACTAAAAGTGTAGTTATATTTTAATAACAATACACTGGTCAGCGGGCCTTCACATAAAATTTTTTAGGTTTTTAAAAAAAAAATCACCATCATTATTTATTTTTGTATAGGTAACCTATAAACAAATATTGTATACATATACCTCAGGGTCCAATACATTGACTTTGTCCGGGACCCCAAGAATCCTAATTGTTTTACTGGCCGTAGACAGTGCCGTATATACTTAACCAAAACTCGTTTGTCAGAATTTAAATAAGAAGGGAGGTCAATTAAAAAAAATTAAAATTTGGAAGTGACTCTGCTGAACAGTAGGGTACAAGTGGGTGACTGTTATGGATAGTGTTACATTTGAATTCAATGATATAATATCATTGTATACGAAAAACGATTCCAAGTGGAGACGATTTGACAGCCTAGGATATTGTATACTATACTTATATTGATATTATTAAATATTATTAATACCGTAGCCGGTTAAGTTGAGTTATTATTATTTGTTTATTATCATATTTGTATATAATAATACATTTTAGACGTTTCAATTACCCACGAATAATATTAAGTTACAACGAATTATGAACGATATTTCAAAAATTAATTGCCGAAAATCATTAGTTTTTAACTGAAAACGACAGAGAAGTCTGAATTTGGCGGTCAGTCTTATTTTTAAGTCATATTATAGCTAATTGAACTTTTTGGTATTTTCAAATAATATATCCGGTGTAGTCACTCGCACACTGCGCTTGCTCGAACAATTAAAATCAAAAACATCCCTCGACTTGTTATGTAAATCCACCATGGGTGGGTGTCAGAATTATTTTTGCATCATCAATTTTAAAACGTTGATTTACCTAGATTAAAAAAAAAATTAATTTGTTGTACTTAAGCTCGGTAAACTTTAAGCGTTGTACGGGTGCGTAAAACACCGAAAATCGTGAACTTCGTAAGGCTGTACCATAAATACCAATGGCTTCCCGGTAGTAGAGTTTTGGACAAGTACCTACATAGGTAACTTATAATAATTCATATTGTAAATGAATTAGGTACCAAAAAAATATAACTTCTCAAACACTGTATCTATTGACACTGCCGGGAGAATGTATTAGAATGTCTATAAACTTACGGACCAGTTCAGGCGTGGACTGGTAAAATAGGGCACGGGATGCTACACAATTTAAAGGGCAAATAACAAAAATTGTAGGGGCGAATTTAATACATGTAGATTATTTATAAAATATTAATATATTTTATTTTGTATTGAAAAAATATTGAATATACGCTAAACACGTAAATAAGTACCAAGTTACAAAAAACTTTCAATCAAAGTTGTACAATATTATAGATTACTAGTAATCGTAAGTTGGTAACAATCTGTTGTTCATTAGGTGTCTAGAGTCTTTAAATATATAATAAATAATATTAGGCAAATATATTTTAGGACAAGGGATGCTGTAGCATCCCAGCATACCAGCCAGTCCGCGCCTGTCTATTACAGTTATCTATATATATATATAATTATTATTTTAAATTATTATTATTCTTTATTTTGAATAAATAAATAAATAAGAGTGGTCAATAAGTAACTCTTAGCTATTTGCACAAAATTTTTATGAATTATACCTACAAAATAAATAAAATACATATTATACAAAAATAATAAACAAAAACGAATATTTCAAATGCCTATAAACAGCATTAAAATATGTGAAATATTTCGAAAATTATTTATTAAAATTTTTATAATTACCTTCGGAATTGGTTCAAGAGGGTTTTCTTTTGCTCTCAAACGAAGTTTGGCCTTAAAACGTTTTTCTTCAATTTTAACTGGACGAGGACTGTGGTTATGATTACAAAACTTATCGGAATGTACAGTGAATTCATAACTACCGCTTATAAATTATAACCACAGGTTAGCAATACTAACTTAAAAATAAAAAGTTATAAATTAATATAATAATTGCTTAAGTCGTATACAACCGAACGCAACTTAACCTAATAACTATTAGTTGTTACATCTTATAATACGTATTTTGGGTATAACATTTAATTTTACACTTTTAATTTAATTCTGAATTGAAAATGTATCCCTCATACAGTTTTTTACTGTTACTAAAATAAACATTATTGTTTATATGTAATATTATACCCACTCAGCACTCAATATTTTTATAATTGGCAAGAAAACATACATTTGCACCACTAAACACATTATCTTTCTGGAATTATTGTTAGAAGCAATCATAATAAAATATACAGCAAGTTTATAATTTAAGTTAATTTTTTTAAAAAATATTAAAAATATTATCGATTTCTTGTTGTAAATTAACAAAATTGTTTTAATACTATATTAATTAAACAAACAAATCTGAATTCTTTCAGTACACACTATACCAGTGGTCGGCAACCGGCGGCCCGCTTTACATTCTACGACAACGACATTTAATCGAATATTATATCAAAAAAATCATATTGTATAAAATATATAATTGAACGTTTCTATCAGTCATATTTTATAATGGTAGATATACCTTGACAGTTACCGATAAGATACCTAGAGTAGATACGACGAGTGTATTTGGATTATAATATTAATTTTCTATTCTGTTCAGTAAAGTAAAACGTTGCGTTTTTCAACTACTCGCCAATCCATTTAATATTGATTATGAAGATGTTGATGTTGAGCTTCAAATGGAAATAATAGATTTGCAGTCACAAGATATCTTAAAAGACTCATTCAAAGCATCTCCTTTAATTTTTTTCGTTGAACTTCCGGCATCATTTTCAAAAATTAAAAATATGGCTGCAAAATACTTCAGTATGTTTGGATCCACTTACGTGTGTGAACAGGCCTTTTCTCATATGAAAAAATTAAAAATCCATACCGTTCACGTTTAATTAATGACCATCTCCACCATGTACTTCGAGCCAGCACAAGAAATTTTAATATGGAAATTTAAAAAATAATAAACAATACCCAACAACAAAAATCAAATTAAGCCTAAAGCAGTTGTAATTTCTATACTTTTATATTATAATTATTATATTATTAAAAACTGTAATTTTTATGCTCTATTATTTTAAAGTTTTAAACGGTTATTTTTTTCTTTTTACCTTCTTCAAAAGGTTGCCAACCGCTGCACTGTACTATATTAATAACTATCAGGCACATCATAAGAATTTTTTTTCAGGGTGTTCTGAGTGGTTCAGATACATTTTGTACATGAACAATGCCACAACAGACTGTTTTTTTCATAAGCTACAGTGATTACTTAGATAAATAATTTAATTTATTTTAACACAACATAGGTAGAGTAGCACTGCACGTACTATGTTTTAAATGTATATTCTAAGTTATAAATAGATATTATATAATATGAACTTTTAATTAATTAACAATGTTTAAATAATACTACCTATATGGCTATATAATGTTTTTTTCATATAAATAAGGAAATATTTTAACACAGACGTTTAACGACTACATTAACAATGAAGTACAATTTTGACAATTTTATTTTAAATATAACTACTGTTAATGTAAATTTTGAAAATAGTTAACAAATAAGTAATAACAATGGTTATGATTTATTAACATAATTTTAAATTAACTATGTGAATACCTAATTTATCCAAAAGGTATTATTTGTTGACTAAAATAAACAAGAAAATCAAATAAATAAATATAAGTCTTGTAAATATATTATAACTTATAAGTGTAACATAAGTCGTAAATGTATCCATATATAATACACTATAATATATTATATTCTGTATTCTGGAACACAGTTGATAAATTATTATTTAAATCTATAATCTATTATAATGTTAGTGTCGCACAAAGTCCTTACTGCCGACCCAGAGGCATCGACCGACTCGGCTACACTTAAATAATATTTTATCGTGTTGTATTGCTCCACGCTCTGACTGAACAAAATGATAGCGCTAAGCACCACCACGCAAGGCACGGATGAGAGTGGGTCCTTTATACGTAACGTCAATATAAATAAGAATGAAGAACTCAAGGTAATATGTTCTAATGGCGAGCCAGAAGCACCGCCCTAAAATTAATATGTAAGATTACAATGTTTTACATTCATATGAAATGGATGGGCGCCCACTAATGGATATACATAGGTAAAATTAACACGTAGGTACAAATGATACAAAATAATAATATAATGATACAATCACCGGTCTCCCTGGTACCCGCAATGTTGCCACTCGTTCACCTTCCGACTGCTTAATTGGTCCATACGGCGAGTCGACGCTGGTGGACTGGGAATCCCAACGATGGCCACTGACGGGTGGCGCACACTAATAATTCGGACGTCGCCGATACTCCACGCAACACAATGGCGACGGCCAACAACCAGATACCTGCCCGCGTACACCACGAGACAACGTACCACAGGTGATCGACGGGTAACTAATATGGACGGATTGACTTAACACAAGCGAAACGCCACGGCCGATGAATACTTAACACGACACATTCACAACATCGATCACGCAGAAAAATAGTCTGTCGCGCAACACGCGGACGTGACAAAGGTGCCGGGGCCGTTGCAACAGTTGCAACGAACAGACAGAGGGTCACTGACTAGACGTTGACGGGTTCGCGGTGAGACGGCAGGCAGTGACCGAGATGGCACAGGCGGGGCGGGGGTATCGAATATTCTCGACGTGGAGTCTACCGTAATGACCGACGACAATTATTGTAGATAACAGGCCGGCGGCCAAATAACGTTATCGAGGATTTTACAGATATCCGACAGTTAGTTTAACAATTAATATAATACTTACTAGAAAAAATACTTTTTAAGAGTATTCAAATACAGATACCTGTTTTAAAAAGTATGTAAAATACGCGTATTTAAGTGATTAAGAAGTATTTGAATACTTTTGCTCAAGTAGGTACTTAATGAGAATTTATCATAGCTGATCTGAGTTCCAAAAATTGAACTTTAGATTTATAGTTTTCTTAAAAATACTTGAAATCCTAACTTCATCAATATTAGTCTTATCGACTTGAAGTCTTTCAGATACAAAGCAGTCAAGCCTTTTAAATTGTTTGATATGTTTTTCAAATTCGTATTATATCGAAAACGTAAATCATTCAATATTGGTCGTATCGACTTAGTCTTCAAGATTCAACGCAGCCAAGCCTTGAAATCAAATTTATATTCTCAAAAAAGCATCGACATTAAGATTGACAAAAGGAAATTTCCCGTCAAATTAATTTTTGAATAATTTAAATTTTGAAAACATTTTTGAATTTATCATGTATTAAAAAACTAAAATACCCAACCAAATGTACCAACATTCCCTACTAATCATACGAATGGCGATACCAATATAAAAATTAATTTATGTAGGTATTCTATGAAAAATATCTATTTCCATATTCAAATATTATTGAATAATTCAAAAAAACTTCAAAATCAATATTTAATATTCAATATTTATAAAGGCAACTGCCTTTTAAGAAACCAAAAAAAAATTTTGAAAAAATTTAACTGTAGGACTACACATTACAAAGTACCTAAAAACTAAAATGCCCAGAATATTAAACAGAAAAAAATATTTAAAATATTTATTTCATTAAACAAGGATTATTCAAGGGAACCCGATTGTCAAAGTTTAAAAAATTTGGCTAGAGGTAATATCATAAAAAAAAAAATTGAAGGAGGGTGTTGGCACCCGCAGGAAAATGCTTTTTAGAAAACCAAAAGAAAATTTGGAAAAAATTTTACAGAAAAAAATACATTTCAAAGTTCAAACTAAAATGCCCAGAATATTAAACAGAAAAAACCATTTAAAATATTTATTTCATGAAACAAGGATTTTTCAAAAGGTACCAGATTGTCAATGTTTAAAAATTTTGGCTAGAATAAAAATCATAAAAAAAAAATTGAAGGAGGGTATTGGCGCCCGCAGGCAAATGCATTTTAGAAAACAAAAAAATAAATTTGGAAAAAATTTACTGTAGGAATACACATTACAAATTTCAAACGAAAATGCCCAGAATCTTAAACAGAAAAAACTATTTATTTCATGAAACAAGGATTATTCAAAGGGTACCAGATTGTCAATGTTTAAAAAATTTGGCTAGAGTTAAAATCATAAAAAAAAAATGAAGGGAGGTGTTGGCACCCGCAGGCAAATCGATTTTAGAAAACAAAAAAAAAATTTTCAAAAAAATTTAGAAAAAACTATTCAAAATATTTAGTTAATTAAAGAATTATTATTCATGGGGCACCAAGTTATCAATTTTCAAGTCAATACAAAATATTCAACTACAGTTACAGTACTAAAAAAAAAAAATTGAAGGGAGGGGTTGGCGCCCGCAGGCAAATCGATTTTCGAAAACAAAAAAAAAAATTTGGAAAAAAATTTAGAAAAAACTATTCAAAATATTTAGTTCATTAAAGAATGATTATTCATGGGGCACCAAGTTATCAATTTTCAAGTCAATACAAAATAATCAACTAGAGTTACAGTACTAAAAAAAAAAAAATTGAAGGGAGGGGTTGGCGCCCGCAGGCAAATAGATTTTACTGTATGAATACTCATTATAAAGTACAAACTAAAATGCCCAGAATCTTAAACAGAAAAAACTATTCAAAATATTTAGTTCATTAAAAAATTACTCAAAGGGTACCAGATTTTCAATGTTTAAAAAATTTGGATAGAGTTAAAATCATAAAAAAAAAATTTAAGGGAGGTGTTGGCGCCCGCAGGCAAATCGATTTTAGAAAACAAAAAAAAAATTTGGAAAAAAATTTAGAAAAAACTATTCAAAATATTTAGTTCATTAAAGAATGATTATTCGTGGGGCACCAAGTTATCAATTTTCAAGTCAATACAAAATATTCAACTAGAGTTACAGTACTAAAAAAAAAATTGAAGGGAGGGGTTGGCGCCCGCGGGCAAATAGATTTTAGAAAACAAAAAAAAAAATTGGAAAAAATTTGACTGTAGGAACACGCTTTATGAGTACACGGGTACTCAGCGTACTCCCAGGTATAGCCGGTTAATCTTGAAAAATATTTATACAAAAAAATCTACTAGAGTTCAATGAATTGAAAAAAAAATTGTTTGAGAAATCTGTGTGAAATAACACTAAACAAAAGAATACGCTGGAAGCTAAATACTGCAATACATATTAACTACAATCCAAAAACTAGGTGTTGTTTACATTATAATAATGCGAACAGTTATTATGATCAGAGGTGTATCACGGTAAGATATGTATTAGAAAATGTATAAAAACGAATGTAATTTATAAAGGATGCAAAAAAATTAAATCAGAAAAAGGTCCTGCACGGACTCTATTATGTGATTGTAATTTATGAAGGACACAAAATAATGTTTAATTTAAAATAATATTGTGTTTGGCTGGGTCTACAGTCAATATTAAATAACAAACTATTAAGTCTAAATGCAAATAAAAACATAGTCAGATATCTGTTTTAGTCTTTGTAAATATGTGCGGAAAAAAGTTAGATTTAGTACAATGTAAAAAAATGTGGAAAGGAAACCCTGAGAATTCT
Organism: Metopolophium dirhodum; assembly: GCF_019925205.1. Classification (NCBI taxonomy): domain Eukaryota; kingdom Metazoa; phylum Arthropoda; class Insecta; order Hemiptera; family Aphididae; genus Metopolophium; species Metopolophium dirhodum. The sequence continues at coordinate 15,831,325 of NC_083567.1, forward strand.
TTGACAATAGTATATTAAAACACAAAACCATATATTAAATTAAAACTATTGATTTTATACATTTTCTATTTACAAAAACTCATCAGTATTGAAAATCTTATAAAACCCTAATAAAATAATATTTTGTTATATTTTAAAATACATTTTATAATTTTTTGTGGTAAAAAAATCATTATTTATTGTTGGATGTATTTAAGTTTTTAATAACTATACTGGTACAACTCTAGCTGACAGTCTTTAAGACCGTGTTAAAAACTATGATAAGTAGTGAACATCTAATTTCCTGCCCTATCCCAACCTAACCTAACCTAACCAAATTAATAATATTTAAATATTTTCTTTCATTGTTATGTTTACAATATCGAATACCTTAATAGTTAGTAGGAAAAGATCATCGCAAAGCTCATGACCGGTGATGGTAGTCGTCTATCATTACCATAGCTTCAACTAACTATAGGTTTACCTAACTAATTTTCTTATGACTTATTAGTACACTTTGAATAAAAAGATCCTGATTTGCAGGTTGCTGAACTTATGTGTTTGATTATTAAGTTGATCCTTAGATTGTTGACACCTTAATCCATGTTATGGATGAAGCCCATAGATAATAAAGATATGGATAGTCCACGCCTATGTTAAATACATTTGAGGTTGCGTTCCCGCGGAAGGCAATTGAGGCTCCTTTATATTGATAGTCGATACTCGATATAGGTATACTTTATTTGGCCTCAATTGTTCCCCTCGAAGACCGCTGATAAGACCATTATGTTATATCTTTATTATCTATGATGGAGCCATACCCAGCTCACTCGTGTAAACAGTGTGGGTCTGGGCACCATACTCTGATATTAAAAGCCCAGCCCACCTTCATATTATTGTCTATGCAAAAAGTAAATTTAAGACAAATTTGTAAATCAATGCACAGTCTCTCTATTGTACTAATATTTGTGATTTCATTAATTTTCAGTATTTTTTATTATTAGATTGGGAAAACCTAAGACAATATAATTTTTCGGGGAAGGCGTCCCAGGCAGCGCTGGCTATAGGACGGCTCATGCCCAACCTTGGAGGACCCTCACAGTTTAAGAGAACGCTGCTAATGTTTGTGGTGAACAGCAGACTGCTGTACGCCTGTCCAACGTGGGCGGAAAGAGCATGCAAGTACGCTATCTGTCGAAACCTTATGATCCGGGCACAGAGGATTGCGGCTCTCAGAGTCACGAGGGCGTACCGCACCGTCTCGGCTGAGGCAGCCTTATTCCTGGCGGGAACTCCTCCGGGTGATCTTCTTGCTTCGGAACGCAAAAGAGTCCGAAGTAAACTTGACGATCCGGACAGAGCTGATTCAAAGGATGAGATCCGGAGAGCAGAGCAAGACATCTTGCTTGCTGCCTGGTCGAACAGATGGAGTCGGGGCGTTAGAGGAGCCTGGACGCGCACGATTCTTCCGGACCTGATAAGATGGACGAAAAGATGCCCCAAAGACCTCACGTTTCATGTAACGCAGGCCCTTACGGGACACAGGTGTTTCAGGTACTACCTACACAGGATGAAGCGCGCCCCTGATGCGGCTTGCCTGTACTGCCAACACCCTGAGGACACTGCGGAACACACGATATTTGATTGTGCTTACTGGGATCCGCTTCGGCTGCCAGTGAAGATGTTTGTTGGTAACCGAAATATAACCCCGAGAGACGTCCAGGATTTGTTGTGTGGCTCCTCTGATGTCCCGTTCAGCGAGAACGACCGGCTACGGGCTGCCTCCCAACGTGCCACTCAGTCCTTTTATGACAAGGTTGACAACATTTTAAGCTGCAAGGAGCATGATGAAAGGATAGCTGAGACCGAACGAAGAGCGAATGCAGTGGCAGCCGCTCCAACTGACTGACTTTATTATTTATTGTATCGCATTGTATTGCATTGTATTGTACCTATTGTATTAATGTTTATTTTCAAGGTGAAGATACCATAATTAGTTATGTGTTAAGAATGTGCATGTATTAACGTTTTTATTAAACATTAATAAACGATACGGAAAAAAAAAAAAAAAGACAATATAATTTACACAAGACTGTGGTTAACACAATCATACTTTGATAAAAGTATATGATATAAGTACCTTCTATATTCGAATTAATCGTTTTTTTTTTCGGGTACTTTATTGGTGGACGGCACTTTAACTACCGTCCCTCAACTTACTGAGGCAACCTTGAGGCATTTCCTTTTAGGAAATTAATTAAATCCTCAAACATAACTCTTAATTCAAGAGTTTGTAACTAATACAATCATAATATAATATGAGTATAGTACATTTCGTAATATTTTTTTATAATATTTACTGTTAGTGAAATATTAAGTTTGTATTTCTAATATAATATATGTTATGATATTTATGGACGACATTTGCACCATGGCCCCTCGATATAGTAATGTGGTGACCCGGCACATCTCTTTTAGATAAATGATTAAATACTTAATCAAGTCTTCCAATTTACTAAACATTTATATTTTGTAGATAATTTGAAGAAAAATTTAAAATTGAAGAGAGACTGTGTGAATTAACAAAATTTTTGGTATGGAATGTTTATTTGAACACCTGTTATAATGTATTATATTGAACTTAAGTTAATTTTTCATAATGTACTATAGTAAACATTTGAACATTTATTACAATATACGTATATTATACATAGATTTCAAGTATGATTTTTTTAGTTTTTTTTTCTGAAAGTTACCTACCTACTACAATACAAGACACTTTATTTTTATATTTTGAAGCAACATTATATGTTTTGGATTATTTAGATCTATATAAACTAAATTTCAGACCCATAGTTTAGTATTTAAAGTTTGTATGATCAAAGTCGTGGAACCAAATTTTATCAGACTCTACTAGAATGTTGTAGTTAAATTAAACTATAATATAGGTATGTGGAATAACAGTACCTAACCTTCTATTATAATTTGTTATGAATATAATATTTTAAGTAATAGCTCAAATTTAGCACTTTTACGGTATTAATACATTTTCCTAATATTTTAACAGAAATTATGGAGATAAAAATATAGAAATACCTATATTACGTCACGGTCCATAGTTCATAGTTTTGTTTCATTTATAATAATAATGCTTTTCAATATACTTTTTCATAAATGAATATTTATTACAGTTGGCTTTTATGATTTGTTTGAACTATTAGTACGTATTTTTTTGGGAGATCCCTATTATTACAACACCGTTACCAATATGCGTTTTTTTTGGGTTAGTTAATATAATTGCATGTTTTCATGATTTCTTCGTATTTATGCTTATTTTCTTAAAATGTTTTTATATTTTCGGTTCATCCGTTACCTACCTACATACCTACCTACCAAGTGTGTAAATAAAGAATTTTTTTTGTAAACCAATTTGAATTATTATTTATTAATTTAAACAAATTTTAATAAAAACGTTTTCATTCAGTATTTTTTTGAATTTTAAGTGCATATTTTTGAATATTTCAGTGCATATATTTGCCTGTTTTTAGTGCATACATGCAGGCAAATATTTAACACTTTTTCATTGCATTAAATTCACAGCCCTGCTAATTACTTTTATACTTTTACTTCCAATCATAATAACTACCACAGTTAATGTTAAATGTCAAATTGTCAACAATCAACTGCTTCTTCAACTTGATAACACTAAGAGGATGTCAGATTTTTAGCGCACCATTTATTTCTCTCTCTGACCCAATCATTTTAGTGTTTTCTTAATCGTACATTTGGTATGCTACGCGTGGGTCAAAGATGGAAAACAAATAGTGCGCTGACATCCCAACCGGCAACAAGTTTACACGAGTGAGCTGGGTATGGCTCCATCATTATGGATAGGACATAATGGTCTTATCAGCGGACTTCGAGGGGAACAATAAATTGAGGCCTAATAAAGTATACTTATATCGAGTATCGACTATCGACTATCAATATAAAGGAGCCTCAAATGTATTTAACATAGGCGTGGACTATCCATATCTTTATTATCTATGGGCTTCATCCATAGCATGGATTAAGGTGTCAACAATCAAAGGATCAACTTGATAATCAAACACTAAAGTTCGGCAACCTGCAACTCAGGATATTTTTATTCAAAGTGTCCTAATGAGTCATAAGAAGGTTAGTTAGGTAAACCTATGGTTAGTTGAAGCCAAAGAGTCAATAGGACCTTTGCAATTTAAGATCTTTTCCTACGTATTCGGCATTGTTAACATAACTTTTCTACCTTTACACTTTTTCTTCCCCCGTCTCTCACAGCTATATACAGGTTCAGCCACTCTCATTCCACACCTCCATATGATCGGTATTCTGTCTATCCATCTCTTCTTCAGTCTTCTCGTCCATCATTTCTCCCCTAAATTAACTTCTATAGCCACTCTCACTATCTCTTATCATACAGTGACCGAACCACCTAAACCTATTCTCTCTTGTTTTCACTACAATATGTACACTACCCTACACTACCCTTAATTATTTAATTTCTTATTCTATCCTCTTTTGTACCTTAACACCTTACTTATTATTGTCATATCTGCTACTCTCACTTCACTTACCTACCCTAACCTTACATTTCTTTTTCATCTTTCCCTTTCATACACCAAACATTCTGAAATCCTGTTGACCCATTTCCTTATCTTTGCCATATCACACACTTCCTTATTCCTATTCACTCAGTCTCTAGTTACCTACAAGTCATCGTACTTGATTATCGGTGAAAATATTTAAATATCATTGAGCAAATTTCCTACTCGAAAGAATTGCTTAAAAAAATATCATACCTCACCAATTTTCTAATTTTGAACACGACTTTATTGATAGCCCGAGTAGTGTTATACCAGTATAGTTACAATACAAATATTGAAAATGTTCGGGCAATACATCCCTTGATCAATTAACTATAATAAAAAAAAAACCTACTGAGAAATAAGAAAATACATACCCCGTGATGGAATCAAAATCTGCTACGAAACTTAGTCTTCAAAACACTGAAACGTTCACACATTTCAATCTGCTTATGATATATTATTCCCAGTTTGAAAATGTTCACTGATGAATACTATTTCTGAAATAACACGCATCTTATGCAGTAAAATGTTCTACAATATTCTAATGGCCTATGCGTTACAGTCTACAGAAATTATATAAACCTACCAATAAATACTTAATATTAATTTTTATTACACAGAGTTTGTCTTTTTAAATGTTGTATTCAAGGATTTATTAGTTTTATTTTTATACCTAACAAAAATTACATTTATTCACAAGTCAGTTATCAACTAGAACTCGACTACGAGTAAGACAGGATTGTTCGGACTGGCGTATAATTTATTATTATTATACATTGCGCCTTTGGTAGGCAGTAGTAAACGTATATGCTTCTACGTTACTTAGTTAACATATTTTCCGCGACAATAAATATTTAATTCAAGTCTAAAAAGTGAATGTAAGACCAAAATAATATAAAAACAAACTTATGCATAAACATCGACTCTGCCAGTGAAACCTAGCTGTACTGCAGCACACGCTGTCGTCAAAGAAAAAGCTATCTTCATCCGTCTACATCTCGCTCCATCTCCATCTCTCTCTACATCTCGCTAATTGAAACTTATCTAGTATACAATAATAGTACCTTTATGATGTGTAATATATTCTGGTGTTCGATGAAAAAGATTGAAATAAGATAAAAATACATATTTTTTTGGTTTTGAATATGAAAGCTGTGAGATGATCGATATGAATTTTGTGAGAAATCTAGAGGTACTAGAAAACTGAGACGAGTGTGTTGAATAAAATAAATTAAAAAATTGATTAACACAACAATCGGTTAAAAATTAATTTAATTCAAATAATGAGATATACCTTATTAGATCATTTAAATTTTCCAAAACAAGCCCCCAGTTGTTGGTCGCATGCCAATTTTAACCATATACTAGACCACAAGTTTATAGACATTCTATAATGCATTCTGCAGCTGCCGGTGGCCCTAGACACTGTTGGGGAAATTACATTTCTTTAGTAATTAAATTACGATACGAATTATAAGTTACGTAGGTACTTGTTCAATACTCGACTACCAGAATTTAAATTAAAGAATGTGATATACCTAGGTAACATATCGATCGATTCTAAAACAGAAACTTAACCTAGGTACAAATAATATCACAATATCAAATAGTGAAATGTGAAAATTTGAAGAAAATTTCCTATAGGTATATCCCGTAAAACCCCCAAAATAAAACGTACGTTTGAGGTGTTCTCTTAAAACCCAAATATTTAATGCTCGTATCCCGTATGCATAGAAAATGTATGTTTCACATTTAACGAAAACTAAAACTATCGTGACGGAACTGAATTACGAAGAACGTATAAAACAAAAATAATCGTCACCAAGTTATAGGTATAATCTGCTATGTACTTACAAATCATATTAAATAACATCAATCATTATGTATTTTCTTATTTTGTTAGGTAGGTATAAAAACCTACCTTCCAACTTATAAAAGCATTACCTAATCATTGATTTAAAATTTTAAAAATTATTCTACTATAACAATAAGTTAACAGTTGTAGGCAAAGTATTATAATTTAAGGTATTTTTCATAATATCCTAATTTTTGTACACCTATAACAACTGGATTTTAAAAACTACTCTACGTCTAGCGGGTATATAAGTTTGTCTGACAATAAATATTTACATTAGGTCTACCGCGTCAACAGAGTAGTAGGACAAAACTTACGTAATTATTTATTCTTCCGGCGAAACGCGGTCCCTTTGAGTGTATAATATAATGTTTCAAATAAAATAATAAAAACAACTTAAGAAATACCTAGGGTTAATTAATATGTATTACCTAAATAACAAAATAACTAAATAAATTCGTGTTTTTTTAAAAATATTTTCACGCCCCCCCCCTCCCCCTTACGAAATTGTGTCACTCCTCCTTAGAGTGGTGCGCCCCTTAGGTTAAGAGCCCTTGAAATAGTGCATGTTAAAAAATCAGCCATATCCTCCCAATTCCACCCCTTGACAAAATCATTTGACTCATTTAGCTACTTTATGAATTAAAAACGATACATTGAACGTACAAAACTGTACCTACCTACATAATAGTTATCAACCTATTAACCCATCAATAATATTATATTTTTTATTGTGTACACTAATCGATTGGTATATACAAAATAACTTAAAGTTATAAATAGGACGTGGATTTAAATGCATTAAAAATAAGATAAATGCCTTAAAAATACGATTTAATGCACTTATATTACAAAGCTTAATAAAAATGGCCAGAAAAATTAAAAGTCCAATTTAAACGAATATAAAATAGAATTTAGATAAGTGTATAGGTAATATTTTAAAATAAAAAAATTTGACAGTAATTCCATATTGGCAAGTGTTGTTTTCTATAACTGAAGACTGAAGTTATAGTATCGAACATAATGGGTACGTAAAAAAATAGAAATATAAGAAAAAAAATTACCTTTATTTAATTGTATTTAATTTTTTTCTAATAAGTTTTTATAAAATTGACTTTATCCCATATAATTATTGTTCTAATTTCATTTTTAAATTCGTTGATAATATATGAAACGAATTCTTTGCTTGGAAAGCTATGTTTTAGAAAATTCAGAAAATGCAGTTTATATTTAAATATTATAAATAATAATTTCTGATGCATTGATGCGGAAGAGTGAGGGGGTGGACAATCAGCTGAACCGAAATCTAACATCTTAAACACTTAATATAAAAATTTTTCACACACGTGTCATGGTATGAAAATAAAAAAATATTTATAATTCATATTTATACCGATTTTCTACCGAAAAAATAAATTACTTTAATCTCAATATTATTTATTAGTCAACGATATCTTTGCTCAGAATCGTTTTTCGTTTGTTCGTTTTGTATTTTAATAATTTATACGTCGATATATTATTATTACTAATAATTATAGTAGTTGTGTTTGTTTTATTTCATTAATTTATTTAGTACTATACCAATAAATTATATATTAATTAATAATTTTTAAAACATTGTGTTCAAAAAAATTAAAAAAAAATGTGATTTTAATTAGAGTCTTGTAATGGACCTACCTATATTTAAAAAATAAATAAATATAATAATAACTGTTGAACTTTTAGGGACATAATAGGTAACACATTCGTGTATGTAGTATTACACTATTTATATACCTATACGAGTATATGAGTAGGTATATTATTCATAAGTGCGCACACGTCAGGATAGGCAGTTGACCATTCCGTGAATATACTTTTATGTGTACATGGTTATACATCCCTAATCTCTATGATATAGAATATAGATATTAGGTGAACAATAGAAGTTAAGTATGTGACACTAAATTAATAGTTACCTATAACTTATAAGTTATAACGTTGTATTTGGAAAAAAAATTACCAGTTATTAATTAAAATTGTATCTTATGAGTTATGACTATTATCAGTTATAAGTCATAACATATATTTCTATAAATTAAACCAAAATATTTATATATTTATATTAAGTACCCTGTATAGGTATGCACCTATTAATTATAATTATTCTACAAACAGGGACTGGAAAAACGACGACGACGTTTATATCTCGTGTATTTTATACATTTCTAGTCCGGAACTAAAATATGCGCCTACAACACTTGGATAGCACATTTTTCGTGACATTAAATATTTGTTTTAAGTCTTAAAAATAAATTTAAGCCCCAAAAGAATATAAAAACAAACTTACTTTAATTGTCGACTCCTTCGGCGGAATCCGTGACGTATGTGAATTGCGACGCCCATTTGGAAACGCTCCAGAATACAGCCAGAACTTAGAATATTGTGATTTATGAAAAATAAAATTATACGAAACGCAGTAAGTTTTTTACTCATATCTTCTTTGCTTATTGAAATTTTAGAACTTTTAATCGACTGTGTCTTCTGCAACGACTTTGAGATTTGCCATAGATTAAATAAATAAATGATAGATATTATACTAGGTACGTCAATATGATGAATCCACGGATATAATATAATGCAACTTTTTATATCAAAGAGTTCTGTGTTAAGGAACAATTTGTTCATTGAAATTTGATATGACAATAAACCAAAATAGTTTATAATTTTGAATTTGAATTATAATAATATGATATAGGTATTATTTAAATTATTATTTTCGTTTATCAATTTAATTATTGATTAAGGTGGTGAATAGATATCAGAAGCACAAGAATATTTTTATAAGAGCATATTGTATTTTATGAATTATTAAATAAAAATGTGATTACTGGATTTTAGAGTTAACATAAAGCCATAAACGTATACAGTAAATTCATCAAATACTATAATACCAACCATATTTTTACAATGATGTGTTTTTTTTTTTTTTTAAATATTTTTAAATATTTTTTCTTGTGGTCTGTGTAAACGATAAGTATTCGTAATAAAGATTCAATTTTCATATTTAATATTATATTATAGGCACTCAGTATGTAATCATATGTTTATTTTTAGTTTAATTTAATTTTAGATATTTAGTAAATAATAATAGGTATACGAAATTGTGTTTTCGAATAGCAATTTATTGTTTGTATTAATACCTACACCATAATAGGGAACTAAAATTTTGTAAATTATGTACAAATGTATTTTTGTTAGGATTATTTGATATGAATAATTATTTTATTACATATCGGTAAGTCGATCAGAAACTATATTTACACTGAATGTTAATAGTAAAAAGCTATTAAAAAATCTATTATATGTATTTATTTGTTAATAATAATTAAGACTTAAATATTAGCAGTAATCTTGTTCCTTTCACAAAATGTTTTTAAATTATTTTTAATTTAATTTACATTTATTCCAAAGTGATCTCTGAATAATCATTCAATGATGAATTTAATAGTTACATTCTCGGTTACATTAATTGGATTATAAATTAAAATAAACTACAGTTTCCAGCTTCTACTACAACATTATTTTATATTTTATTTTATGTTTTTAATTTTTTAAACGCAGTCTGCACCTTGTGTTGGTGATTTTACACGTAATATAATAAAATTGATACTAGTGATGAGTAAGTACCTGATTGTTTAATCAAATTATTTACACGATTATTAACTAAAAAAATATCTATGAAGTATAAACATCCGCATTTCCATTAACTATAAATTCATAATTGTATGAGCTATACATGTTACATATATTTTTCGAAAAAACTATTTAAAAAAACAAGAATAATTCCTATTTGATGTCACACGGGTTGAACTAGCAACTGACTGCTACGACAACTGTGCAATTTTTTTTAAGCATAATACGTTTTGAAAACGTCCAGAAAAGAGTTTGTTTTAAGACTGTCTGTCTTAATAACAACTAATTTAATTTAGAGTGTATTGTTATATTATATTATAATGAAATTAATAATTATAGTAAAATATATAATTGCAAGACATTTAATACCTATATCTATAGCCATCTAGGGTATAAACTACACTAAAAAAGGTGTAAGTATGCTAATAAAATATATGAGGTGTATAATATATTTATGTATATAAAAATATAAAATATAAAGATTAATAACATTGTATTGTTTTAAATACTTCGCGCAAACCTAAGGTGATACCCGGCGTATAGTATAACATGCAAAAAGGTGCGTATTAAACTTGGCGTGGTGAAACGAAGACGGTCTCGCGTATTTTATACATTGCGCTATTGGGATTAAACTTATAAATGCTTCTACGTCACCTAGTTAACAGATTGTCCGTGGCAATAAATATTTAATTTAAGTCTAAAAAGTAAATGTAAAATAGTATGTAATAATATGAAAACAAACTTACTCGTAAACATCTACTCTTCCGGTGAAACGTAGCTAGAGTGCCGCCATCGCCGAAGAAACGGCTATCTTCATCCATCTTTATCTAATCATCTCACTCCGATGAGCTGAACTTGAAAGTATCGAAATATTTTATGAAAATAACCTGATCAAACGAAATTTGCGAGTTTGTGTTACAACTTATTCGGTTTAACGAACTGTCCGTTTATATTTGTGGCCTATTATTTTTTTGTTCACTGAAATCAAAATATACAATATATTATATTTATAATACAATAGTATTGCTGAAATTATTAGAATTGTTAACAGTCGCCGACGAATTTCGACAATTGACGATTGCCATAGATATCATAAGATTTATTATTTACTATGATAAATCCAAAGAACTTATATATTATTATATAAGTACTCAGTATACCTATACGGTATATTTATAAATCGTATTTACAGAAATCTTTGTTATCTGCAATGCACCTATTCTGGTTTTCTATTTCAATTATAGTTCGCATGCCAAATTTAACTATACAAACTGGTCCGAAAGTTTACAGACATTCTAATACATTCTCCCGCCAGTGCCAATAGACTAAGTGTTTGAGAAGTTATATTTTTTTGGTACCTAATTAATTTACAATATGAATTATTATAAGTTACCTATGTAGGTACTTGTCCAAAACTCGACTACCTGCAAATCATTGGATTTTATGGTATAGCCTTACGAAGTTCACGATTTTCGGTGTTTTACGCACCCGTACAACGCTTAAAGTTTACCGAGCTTAAGTTTTACAAATTAATTTTTTTTTTTAATCTAGGTAAATCAACGTTTTAAAATTGATGATGCAAAAATAATTCTGACACCCACCCATGGTGGTTTTACATAACAAGTCGAGGGATGTTTTTGATTTTAATTGTTCGAGCAAGCGCAGTGTGATACACCGGGTACATATGAATATACCAAAAATTTCAATTAGTTATAATACATATAACTTAAAAATAAGAGTGACCGCCAAGTTCAGACTTCCCTGTCGTTTTCAGTTAAAAACTAATGATTTCCGGCAATTATTTTTTGCAATATCGTTCTTAATTCGTTGTTACTTGTAATATATACATATGCCTATTTTAAAAATATTATTCGTGGGTAATTGAAACGTCTAAAATATATTATCATATACAAATACGATAATAAACAAATAATAATAATTCAACTTAACCGGCTACGGTATTAATAATATTTAATAATATCAATATAAATATAGTATACAATATCCTAGGCTGACAAATCGTCTCCACTTAAAATCGTTTTTCGTATACTATGATATTATATCATTGAATTCAAATTTAACACTATCCATAACGGTCACCCACTTGTAACCTACTGTTCAGCAGAGTCACTTCCAATTTTTTTTTTTAGATTCTGAGGGAAGCGATGAATGTATTGATTTTACAACGATGTGTGTTTTTTTTTTAAATTTTTTTTTGTGTCTGTCATCACCTTTTAGGACAGTAAAAGTGCTTGAATTTTTTTTAACAGTAACTTTTCTGATAGGAAAGTGAATCTAGTTGGTACTATGGGGGGTCAAAAGTAAAATTTTCCCAGTAGTTTTCAAAAGCGACGTGAAAAACAAAGGAAAAACGGGAATTTTTTACGCAAAGTCCGTTTTCGAGAAAATCGATTTTGGTTTTTGGTGCAACTCTAAACCAAATGACCATAGGTACATTAAATTTTGACTGAATGCTTATATTAGCATTTTCTATACACCATAACATTTTCCAAATATTTTGACTTATTTTAGCTGTTTACGGACATTTTCAGTTTCCATTTTATTTTAGTTTTTTTTTCTATAAATATCAATAAAATGTTATTTGTTGGTTAAAAAAGCTTGAAAATTTAATAGAAGGTTCCTAGGTTATTGTTTCAAAGGCAGATGAAAAAAATTAAAAATCCTTAGTCACGGTTTTTATTTATAAGCATTTAAAGTTCAAATATTGACAAAATACGGAAAAATCACGAAAATTATCAAATTATTTTGGGTTGAGAATTCATAAAAATTTTCCTTTTTCAATCTAAGATTCAAAAATGTAATACAAGATTATCCATAAGTTTACCTACCTATATCAAAAAAAAAAATGTCTACAAGAAAGTCAAATTAAATTTTTATGAACGTTTGAAATTCATATTTTTACAACATTTGATATTCACTCGATTTCTCATGTTACGATTTTCTTATTTTGTTGTAATTAAAAAACGTTTATGACTGTAGATACTTGAAAATTTCACTGAATGTTCATATTAGCATTTTCTATACACGATAAAATTTTGAAAATAATTTGATTCTTTTTGAGCTGTTTACGGACATAGTCAGTTTTCAATTATTTTAGTTTTTTTCTATAAATATCAATAAAGTTTTATTTGTTGGGTAAAGAAGTGTGAACATTTAATATTAGGCTGCTGATATATCGTTCTAATAGCAGTTAAAAAATATTAAAATACATAGGCTCAATTTTTATTCATAAGCATTTAAAGTTCAAATTTTGACAACATTTATCAAATTTATAATTTAATAATTATTTTGTAGTTAAAAATTTATAAAATGTTCGACTTTTGTAGCTAAGGATTAAAAATTTAAAACAAGGTTCCACGAAAATAGGTTATATATAAATTACTTTATTCACTATAATATCATCAAATATACTTGGTAATATCATAGGCTGACGGACCGTTTTCGCTCAGAATCGTTTTTCTTATACAATGATATTATACCATTGAATTCAAATTTAACACCATCCATTACAGTAACCTACTGTACAGCAGAGCGACATACACTTACCCACCTTTTTTTAATTGACCACCCTTTTTATTTAATTCCTGATAAACGAGTTTTGGATAAGTACCTACCTACATAATAGGTACCTGTCCTACCTATATTAATTAAAAACTATTTTTAACACGACGTATTTACTTATTATTTTTGTCTTTTAGTTTATCTAATTTTGTATGATTAAAATATGTTTCCTTTATACCCAAATAATTTTTAAGTACCTACATATAATATAGAACTCAATTTTATTTTAACAATAAATACTTTTATTAATACAGTGTTGACTTTGTAGATGGGTAGTAATAAATTAACTGTACATTCAGGATTACATGCATTCAGGTGAATAATTATAAGATTGTAATGATAGATGTAAGATGTAAGATGTTAGATGTAAGATGTAAGATGTATTGTTGATTCATCAATACGATGCTGGGTGGACTTGAGGACTTCCCATGTTCAGCGACCGGCGTCGACCCGTTTTGTGGCACGGCGGAAACTTCGTACAGCTGACTGTTCGACAAAGACACTGTAATATTATTTGAAAAATTTTATTTCTACTTAATCGTAATAACTGGGTATAATGAGTTTAATATTATATTATATTACAATAAATATTAAGTACCTATATTATTAGCTTCTAATAATTGGGACGTCATTTTTGTGTAGATATTGATCCGGACAAAATGATGCTGGCCCAGCGCTATGCCACGGTTTATGGCGTACCTATCCGATGAAATTGTTGGGGACTCTTTTAAACTGGGCAATCTGATAAACGGTGACGTGATCGTTACTTCGCGGCCATCATAGGGTAGACAAGAATACACAAAAATGTAGGTCATCGGGCTGTCAGCTGTATGATAAAGTCCTGGAAGTGGGAATTACAATAGCCCCTAAAATGCTGTTACACCTCAACCTTAATAAAAACAAAGAATGATTAAAAAATGGCAACGGAATTGGCCTACAAATCTGAAAATAAGTTTATGGACAGATAACTTCTCAACGTAATATTATGACCGATCCAATAATAACTTTCCATAGGTACATCAGACCTATGTGCGACGGCTGCTCACCAACGTACCGACATCCACCAGATAACTTTGGTAAGTTTTCAAACTATACCGCTCATTCTTGCGGAATGCTAAAGAAAATTAATTTATTAGATAAATATTATACCATAACAATTTTTAAATATAGATGTTTTCAACTATCACAGTTATGCAGATGGATGTCGGCCGGTTTGGGAGCGACGTCTGATACGCCATTGTTCTTATGGATTCAAACATAAATAATATATTATTATAATATTTTTATATGTATATAGGTACGGTTAGGTATATTAAATTAATTAAGTAGGTACTATATTAATCTTAGGTTAAATCCATCGTCACAATTATTTTTATAAACATTTAAAGTTTGAATTTTGACAAAAGCCGTAAATGTGCAAATTATTTAGAGTTAGGAATTTCTAAAAAATTTTTTTTTTAAACCTAAGATTTTAAAATGTAATACAAGACTCCTTATAAGGTTATCTACTTTTATCAAAAAAAAAAAAAAAAAATGTTTATAAGAAAGTCAAATTAAATTAAAATATTGGATATTCACTCGATTTACACGCGTTTGACGTTATATTAATTATTATATTAAATATATTAATAATTAATTTAAGTTATAGAGGATAATGTTTTAATTTTCTTAATAATTGACCCTTATAATGATGATCTAATAGACGTAACACCAAGACGTAGGTACGTACATATTAAAGATAAGAAATTGAATGAAGTAATATAGGTACCATGTCTGATACGACAAAACTCCTACGATTATAAATTATAAAATTATATATAAATCAATATTTAATTATAATACGATCATATGAATATTGGTATCATATACCTATTGGCTATTATGCAAACAGAACATTCAAAATCAAATATATAGTTCATATTATTATGACATTATGTAAAACTGTAAAAGGTTTTAAAGGTAAACATCACGTTAATTGTTTGAAATTCCAATACAACTAAAACCAACATTCAAGTAGGTACTTAAAAAAATATCAAATTCCACCAACAGTTGAAATTGCACTAAGATAAATGCGAATTTGGCCGTTGAATGAGATGCAAACAACAGACATTTTTTTATTAATTTTTATTTTTAGTATTCTTCTTGGTTTAACAGCGCACCGATCAAATGCAATCGTGTGAACCGCAGTCTGTTAAAACTATATAGCTTAAGCATAATAAAACCCATTTGACAATTCGAGTGCCAGAAATAAATTACCGTAAGCTCGGTGTATTTTAATACAATCCACACTGTTTATAGACAAGTTACAACAGTACTCGTCACACGATGCAACTTTCTGTATATACTTTTTGACGTAATCTATATAATTAATCATGATAAGTAAACAATCACAAGAAGCGCATTCTATCGCTAATAGTACCAGTTATATACTTATATATACGAACGATGCTGGGTGCGATACCGTTCAGTCATTCAGTCATGTGGCAACTGCCCGTTTGCAGTGTCATTGATAATACTATAATTCCTACTTGTTACAACCTTCGAACGCGATGATTTCGTGGATGTTCAATTGTCTGTTTGATTAATTTACTCTGATATGCACTACAGTGATCAGTTTACTGTTTTATTATTATTCGACGTCCACGTACGAAAAATGGAGAAAAGCGAACGTGCCGCATTCGAAGCCGGTACCGTTTTTCGGGAACTTCTTCAGATCGACATGGGGTTTGAAACCATTAACGACACGTACCATAATATTTACAAACAATTTCCGAATAAAAAAATTTGCGGGTTTTACTAAATGAGGACGCCGACCCTGATGATTTGAGACCCGGAACTCATAAACAACGTGCTCATCAAAGACTTTTCGCACTTCACAGACTACGGGCTCGACATGGACCCATCCGTTAACTTTTTGAAGAGCAGTTTGTTCTTCACACGGGGCCAAAAGTGGAAGATCATGAGACAAAAGATGAGCCCGGGATTTACTTCACCCGGTAAACTCAAGCTGATGCACAGTCAAATCAAAGATTGTAGCAAAGAGATGATTGATTATACCGATAGGAAATCGAAGACAACTGATGAGTTAGATGTGTGCGATATTATGAATAGATACGCCACTGATGTAGTTGGGACTTGTGCGTTCGGTTTGAAATTAAATAGCATGACAGACGAAGACAACGAATTTCGCAAATATTCAAAATTGATATTTAAAACAACGTTTAGGGCAATTTTCGCCAACATGTTGACATTGATTTCACCAAAAATCTCGAATATTTTAAAAATAAAAACCAGCTCACCAGAAGTTATGGAATATTTTACTGCATCATTTCAAAGTGTAATCGAGAATCGAGTACAGAGAAAAGAACAATATAGTTAGGAACGATGTGGCACAAACACTAATGGATTTTAGGAAAGAATTTGTCCTAAACAATACCTCGCATTCTGAAGGTGAGAAATACGCTATACATACCTAGTAACTTATAGAAAAATTCTGTTGTTCACATTTAGTTTCAATTTCAAATTAACTTAACCTAACCTAACCTAACTGATGTAATTGGGACTTGTGCGTTCGGTTTGAAATTAGGCAGTATGACAGATGAAGACAACAAAAGTTTACAAAATTGTTATTTAAACCATCGTTTAGGTTTATATTCGCGAACATGTTGTCATTGATTTCATCAAAAATCTCGAGTATTTTAAAAATAAAAACCACCTCACCAGAAGTTATGGAATATTTTATTTCATCATTTCAAAATGTAATCAAGTACAGAGAAAAGAACAATATAGATAGGAACGATGAAAGAACTTGTACTAAATAGTCTAAATAATAACTCGTATCCTGAAGGTGAGATATATAGTATATTAAATCGTAAAAAAATTAGTGCATGTATTCAAATTTTGTTTAAAATTATCTTATAATTTATTTTTTTTTCGGCAGAGAAATTTACAGAAATGGATATTATATTAAATGCTATTTTAATGTACCTTGCTGGTGCTGAACCGGTATCCGATACGTTGGGTTTTTGTTTACACGAATTAGCGATGAATAAACATGTACAAGACAAATTGCGTAAACATATCAACACGAAGAGAAAAGAACACGGTGGTGAATTTACTAACGATTATTTGATGGATCTCCATTACGCTGACATGGTTTTAACAGGTAACCAGTTTTTATGCATTCTGGAAAATCTATACCGTTTATTAAAATATTGTTTACTTAGATGTATAATTTAATAAAATAAAATAAACAGACACATATTTAAATATTTTGTTAAAATATAATATACTTATTTAATATAATATTTTAGAAACATTGTGCAAATGCAACGGGACGATTGTTTTATTTAGAAAAGCTACTAAGGCTTGCCAAGTCCCGGACTCGTCATTAGTTAATGAAAAAGGCCAACAAATAATAATACCGACT
The DNA here is from genome assembly GCF_019925205.1 of Metopolophium dirhodum. NCBI lineage: Eukaryota > Metazoa > Arthropoda > Insecta > Hemiptera > Aphididae > Metopolophium > Metopolophium dirhodum. The sequence goes on from NC_083567.1 coordinate 15,849,467, forward strand.
TATAGCATTCATCATGATCCAAAATATTATACCAATCCTGACGTTTTTGATCCGGAAAGGTTTTCTCCGGAAGAAAAATCAAAACGACCTAGTAGCACTGAATTGTTATTTGGGGACGGACCTCATTTTTGTATAGGTAGGTATTAAATTTTTTTGATCGATATCATTTGTTTTTTGAAAAATGCCGCCCGCGGCCGAGGTATCGAACTTGAGTCGACTGCGTCGCAACTGACGCCTTAGTCCGCTCGGCCACTCCGTCCCCCCGTTATTGTATTATTAAAGCTAATAATGTGTAAATCCAAAAATTAAAGTACCTAGGGTATATACATTAATTTCTGTTATAATCTAATCTATACCACGGACTGAGATAAACTTTTTCTCGTTGTCTCACAACGAAACGCCAGAACTCTACTAAGCCAATTTTTATTAACTGAATGTTTGTGTCCGTACTTAATTAAAAATACTTATATAGATTAGGTTTAATTTAAAACTTTTAAGTTTAATTTCGTATCCTAAATAAATCAAGTTTAAACTTAGAATAATTAGTTTTTAAACAGAACCTAGGTTCAGATTAAAAAATGCATATTTAATAATAAATTGACTACCTTCATACGTAATAAATTACTTAAAATATTAAACAAACAAGTTAGTAAAGCTCACTCTGCTAAGGTGCTAAGTTCTCAGTTTCTAAACTTATTTTAATACAACGCAATAAATTATAATTCCATTTACAACTGATGTAAGTACAGAAACTACAGACAATAGTTTAATAAAAATCAACAATATAAATGAACAGTCGTAAATCGTAATTATAAAGAAATATTAAAACAAAAATAATATTATGTGTCTACTTGGCGTATTCGGTATACAGGGAGTAACAAGACTATTTGACAAATATAGTAACGTTTGTAATGGCAATTTGTTAAAGAGTCCTGTTACAGTCCTTCATCGTCATTGACTAGTTAACCATAATGGATAATATGTTAAATTTGAATTCAATGATAAATTATCATTGTATACAATGATACATACGATTTAGAGTGGGTAGTGAAGACGGTCTAACATTTTAGTAACCAAACGATTAATTTAATAATATATAGTATTAAAATATGTTCGTATTCTTATTTTTCCAATTAATAAAAAGTATTAAAATACAAAGAAGTACCTACTTTTGACTCAACAAAGAACAAAGTGCAAACTATTTCCTATTTTCTACCTGAAAGGCTGAAACCTCAATTTTACAATGACACTTTATTGTAAATTCAATACATTCATGGATTTGCTCAGAATCAAATATACATATAATAAATCCAAGTACCTATCAATAACAAATAAATTAACAACATATAAACCCATATATAGTTTTAATTTACCTATGTAAATTATTTAAATTGCTGAACGTGGCATTATATTGAACGATATACTTTAGGTATATAGAACCTTGCGTGGCGGAAGTTTATAATGCATTAAAAAAAAAAGCTTAAAATGATATGTACAAACATGTATAATATTGCGTATCGTAAATAAGGCGAATAGGAATGATGTAGGTACGTCATTTATATTAACCACCAAGGATGAACCAATGAAATCGAATTAAGAGCGAATGCTGAGTAATAAATTATGGTCGATAATTGAACCGTTCAGTTATTGGCTACTGTATATACTATACTAGCTGATCCCGTTCACTTCGTTGCCCGTTGAATGTATCAATTCTATATGACTCAAACTTTGTCCAATTCGCTATTTAATATTCGGTGTATGGTGTTCAAAATTTATCTTAACTTTTCCGTTGCCCGGAATAAAAATTCTGATTCGCAGCAGTATATTATCAGGTAGGCAGTCTACCTACGGTAGATCGCGGACCCCGTGCTGTTTATACGTAAGTGTACGATTTAACTCTAAAGTATCAAAGTTATAGCAAGTTTGTCGTATTCCACCTATAATGGATTAATATAAAATCCTAACCTAACCTAACCGTGCTAAAATCAGATGAATAAAAAAAAAAACCATATTTAAATTAGCCACCTTCTTCCCATAGGTCGAATCTACACACAAACATTAATTTATATATACATTTATTGACAACAAATAATAATACAAATCAAGAAACATGCAAATATTCCATGTTAGGTTGTGTGTTTCAAAAGTATTTAATTTATAAAAAACTTTATAATTTTAAGATGTTGGTTATAACTTGTTTTAAAAATTAGGCATACTATTATCAGATAAAAAAAATTAAAATATTAAATTAAATTTTAACTTTATAAAATTACGTCTTGAATACGTCTTGAAAGTATATATTACTATAATGGATCTGAAGCGCATTTTATAATAAATATATAATTAACTAGGTAATGTAATAAAGTTTATCTAATTAAACAACAATGTTTAAATCAAAAGGTCAATAAATACAAAACATATAGTAATATGTATATTATGATATGGTATAGACGTTTAGTGTCAAAAGTGAAATTTTCTGTCTGGTTTCTATTAATTTATATAATATTTAATATAATAATATTCACACTTGAAATCAAACTGTAAATGTAAATGTAATAATAATTTACATGTTACACACGTGTAATGTACCGTATAATATGTGGGTGTAGCGTGTTAAGCGCGTACAAAATATAATAGGTAGGCACATATAATAATATATTGAAGTACCGAAATAATATTTAGATTAACTATCTTATACAGTGTGTCCCAGAAGTCCCGTATCACCCTTAGTATCTCCATGGAAAATCAATATATTTAAATACAGTTTTTTTACAGTAATAAGTATGGAAATTCTAATTGAATAGCATAATATTCGATTTTGTTTTTCAAATCTTTTTTTTAGGCAAATAAGGTTTTTAAATGTCCAAGTTAGCCATTTTTTAAAACAGTTCAAAAAATAAAAATATTAAAATGTAATAAAAATTGCCCAAGTTAGAGCTAATTATTATTTTGAATTTCTAAGAATAATAGTTATGTTACTTATGAATACGGCATTAGCAAAATACGATTCGCATGTTAATTATTACAATTACGCTGTTTTTTTGGCTAAAATTAAAAGTAATAATTAGCTCTAATTTAGGCGATTTTCATTAAATTTTAATATTTTTTTTTTGAACTATTTTAAAAAATTCGATCAACTGATGCAATGTATGGTAATTTCTAAGTTATATATTATTTAAACGACTTTGTCCGTTGAATGAGATGCGATCTTCGATGAGAAATTATTAGTCATATTCATAGTTTAGCTGTACACTGAACAAATGCAAACATGCAAACCACTGCAGCTTGTTAAAACGATAAGCTTAAGTATGTAACTCTTCAACAGTTCGAGTGCCAGTCAGCTACGGTAATTAGCACGTTGTTTTAATACGACAAACTCTGTTTATAGATAAGTTATATCTATACTCGATGCAAGTCTCTATATTAACCTACGGTATGACGGCTATGACGCATTAGTCATTACGTCTGTATACTTATATGTATAAGTAAATCATGAATAGTAAACAATCGGGAGAAGCGCAATCAATAGCTATATAGTTGTACAAAAGAACTTGGCTATGGGTGCGCGATTCTAGTCAGTTGTGTATGATAACCGCGAGTTCGTGCAGAGTCGGGAACAATACTAACATTTACAACCTTCCAACACGATGATTTCGTGGATGTTCAATTGTCTGTTTGATTCGTTTACTCTGATATGCACTACAGTGATCGGTTTACTGTTTTATTATTATTCGACGTCCACGTACGACAAATGGAGGAAATCGAACGTGCCGCATACGAAACCGGTACCGTTGTTCGGTAACTCATTCAGAACGACGCTGAGGCTTGAAAGTATTAACGATACGTTCGATAAAATTTACAAACAATTTCCGGATGAAAAATTTTGTGGGTTTTACCAGATGAGGACGCCGACTCTGATGATTCGAGATCCGGAACTCATAATGAAACTGCTCATCAAAGACTTTTCGCACTTCACAGACCACGAGTTACCAATAGACCCATCTGTAAACATTTTGGCGAGCAGTTTGTTCTTTACAAACGGCCAGAAATGGAAGATCATGAGACAAAAGATGAGCCCGGGATTTACTTCCGGTAAACTCAAGCTGATGTACAGTCAGATTAAAGAATGTAGCAAAGAGATGATTAACTATATCGAAAGGAAATCAAAGACAACTGATGAGTTAGATGTGTGCGATATTATGAATAGATACACCACTGATATAGTTGGGACTTGTGCGTTCGGTTTGAAATTAAATAGCATGACAGACGAAGACAACGAATTTCGCAAATATTCAAAATTGATATTTAAAACAACGTTTAGGGCAATTTTCGCCAACATGTTGACATTGATTTCACCAAAAATCTCGAATATTTTAAAAATAAAAACCGGCTCACCAGAAGTTATGGAATATTTTACTTCATCATTTCAAAGTGTAATCGAGTACAGAGAAAAGAACAATATAGTTAGGAACGATGTGGCACAAACACTAATGGATTTTAGGAAAGAATTCGTCCTAAACAATACCAATTCTGAAGGTGAGAAATACGTTATACATACTTAGTAACTTATAGAAAAATTCTATTGTTCACATTTAGTTTAATTTCAAATAAACTTATATATTTTTTTGTTTATGTAGAGAAATTTACTGAAATGGATATTATTTCAAACTTATTCTTAATGTTTATTGGTGGCTCAGAGCCGGTATCCGATACGTTGGGTTTTTCTTTACACGAGTTAGCGATGAACAAATATGTACAAGACAAATTGCGTAAACATATTAAGGAGAAGAGAGAAAAACACGGTGGTGAATTTACCAACGGTTATTTGATGGATCTCCATTACGCCGACATGGTTTTATCAGGTAACTACGTTTCTACATGCTAGATAACCTAGGATGTGTTGTATAATATATTGTTACTTGTGTATAATTTTTCCAATAAAATAATCAGATACATATTTTATTATTTTGTTATTCTGTAATATTTTAATTATATTTCAGAAACATTGCGCAAATACAACGGGTCAATTACCTTATTAAGAATAGCTACTAAGACATACCATGTACCGGACTCGACATTAGTTATCGAAAAAGGCCAAAAAATAATAATACCGACTTACAGCATTCATCGTGATCCAAAATATTATACTAATCCTGATGTTTTTGATCCGGAAAGGTATTCTCTAGAAGAAAAATTAAAACGACCTAGTGGCAGTGATTTATTGTTTGGGGATGGACCTCGTTTTTGTATAGGTAGGTATTATATTTTTATGCTCAGTATTTATTTTATTACTATCGATATTCTGATTTGCAGGTAAACGTTTGGCTGAATTGGAAGTGAAATTAGGTCTGTCAGAAATAATTTCGAAATTTGAGGTTTTACCGTGTGAAAAAACTGAAAATCCCATTCAATTGGTAAATTCTGAAGGTCTTAGTAGACCAAAGAATGGAATTTGGTTGAATCTGAAACCGATCGTAGTTTAATTGTTAGTCAATGACTGTGAATAGTGCGGCGAATATGTTTTTGTTAGTTTGTTATATTTGAGCGATTTAACTTTAATTTGTTAGTATTTTATAAGAAATGTTGATTTTATGTTTATATTACATCTGAACGTTAATGTGAATATTTTTAAATATTCATATGGGATTAATATATTATTTGTATAACTTAATTTCTAATTTCCATGTGAAGTATAAGTTTATACTTACCACATTATTATGCACAAATCAACTATATTTAGCCATTTTATGACATTGCCAATGGTTTGATAAGACTTTAACTTACAATTTAATCAAAATATCGATGTACATATTTTATTCTTTTAACCTTCTTGTTTATTTTTTCCCTGATAATCATTAGATATTATTAATTTATAAATTGGTCTTGATTTTATATACGTCATCAGCTGAAAGATTCAAAGCATTTATTTTGTAAGGCGCTAATCTCCAACGTTATATTATTGTAATTATTGTTGCGACGCATAGCGTGTGTCGTGTATTATTATTATTATTCTAAAAAATATAGGAAGGGTAGCAGCTAGCTAGCCGAGCACCGTCATATTTGTGAGTTATATATATTTATTAGTATTATTATAACATAGCTGTTGAGCCAGAAGACCTACAAATTATTATTATTTCTAGCACAGCTCAAATAGCTGTAGCAACAAATTATTATTATATTCGTTCGGCCAGAAGGCCCGTGTATTATTGTTTATAATCACATTGATATTATAATGATATCATATTACAATTATTTGTTTGCTGAAATTATACGCTGATATTGTGCCTAAACCCTTACTGTTATACATTTATTCATATAGTTTTTAAGCACACACCCACACAAGTACACACCTACACGCCCCACCCCCACAACTAGTAATCGCAGGTTTTGCTCGGCGTACCTGTCCAATTCCTGTTGAGTACTAAACCATATACACACATAGCACACAGGTCGGGGAGTAGTGGTGTAACGGCGCATGGGGTATTTTGGTGACCGGGCGGCACGGCCTATCATTATTATATAATATGTAATTTGTATTCAAGTAAGACGTCAGAATGACTTAATGACTTGTATCAATTATTTAATGATATGGTAATATAATTGTATGATATAATCAAGTACGCATTTTGTGAAGTAATAAGCACTTAAAATAAATATTTTACACAATTATTAGGTACAATTGTTTCATGTTTACTATTACGATTATCATAGTGTGAAGTAAGTACTTAATTACAAATTTTTTACACAGTTAGTAAATACTACAAATTTGAAACTAAGATATAAAACTCATTAACGTTGTTTTTATCATCAATTATTATAACAAAGTGATGATTACATAATATCTGAAAACTTTTTAATTATTTATATTTACCTACTTTAGAACTTTTTTTTACTAAGTAAAGAAAAAAACTTCATTAATAATTAAAAATGTTATATTCATCGCAAATTGTATAATCATTTTAAATTTATAGTGTGATATTTTCTCAGTTTTGATCCAATATTTAATATAATATAAAATGGAGCCAAAGAAATAAGGGAAGAGGTATCGTTATGTATAGGGCACAAGCAGGAACACTTAAATGTCTATAATGTTAAAGAAAAGAAGTAAATGAGGTCAACGAGATTAAAGGAAGTAATGAAGTATGTACCATGAGTATATAATATTATCGTCGTTGAGCGAGTTATTGGAGATTCAGTTAGGTGTGATGGGTGTCATGACTCATGAGCTCCGGAAAATAGGCAGTTCTCGTGGGGGGAATGTTGAGCTTGAACGCTGAAAACCTAAGGAATTTGAGTTGGATACGTTCTATCTGCTGGTAGTTATAACTCATCACAATTTTGTTTATAATATTTATACGAATACTTTAATACCTATTGAAACATATTTAGGACAATAGTTAATGATCAAAACTTTCTGTTATCTGCAGTATATATTATTTAACTCTATATTTGCTGTCTTTATTGTTAACATTCTTAAAATTGTATATATTATACCAATGTTCTAATTTTGTGCTAGTATCAATCAATTCGATAAATATTTTATGTATTTTTCCGATATTGTATTACCTTGTAAATTACCGTATGGCGTCAATAAATAAAAAAAAATTATATATTAAAATATTTGATCATTTCATATTGTTCTATGATATTAATAACAATTGAGATACGACTTTTTTCTCAAGTAGTCCACTAAGAATTGTCAATAATAATAATAATAATAAACAACAATAACGTCTTTACTCGACATATTATAAAATAATCGATTAAAAATGAATAAAAAAAATAAAACTCAAGAACCTTGGTACTATAAAAAGTCAGTGGAACTTTCTATTCGAGTATTTAAAATTTAAGAGCTCTTCGAGCATTAATAACAAATGTAACAATGTAACATACATAACATTAAATCACATATTGATAAACAATGGCACACAATAAACGTGATGTAACAAAATATGAGTTATATATATATATATATTTATTGATCATGTAGCCTGGCAACTATGGCCATTAGCTGTTTGTTTTTGTTTGTAGGGGAGGAATTGTAGGTTAGTAAACACGTGTGTTTTGGTTTGGCAGATTTTTTAGTTGGCACCCGTAGATATCTGCCATGCCCGGGTGGGGGATGGCGGCACTTCTCTCCGGACACCGTGACTTGCCCGAAGAAAAATGACGCCCGCGGCCGGATTCGAACCGGCGCCAGTGTGCATCGCAACCAACGCCTTAAGCCGCTCGGCCACTCCGTCCCCCGAGTTATATATTATAAATATCACTAAATCGCATTATCACCTACTCCACGCTATTATATAATGATATAAAATATATAACATGATGCACATGGGTAATGACTAATGAGCATCTCAGCTTTTCTTAAATTATTTTAATTTGTTTTACTACCATCATATATTGTATTATTGAATTATACTATTTGTTTTTGATTACTTAATGTTAGTATTGAATTTTTCACTTAAGTAATGTTATCATAAAATTATATTACATGATGTTCCATTGCAGAGCTCCCAGCCCGTTCATGAATAATAAATTTAAAAAATAATAAATAATCACAAAAAATGCACTTGCAGACACGATGCTGTTAGTGTTTAAAGAGCTAGCTTAATTATTATTAGATTATTGATTGCATTTCATAAAATAATTAAATTTGTGTGTCAATATTTAGATTTTATTTATTTTAGATTTTTTAGTCCAGTATCTAAGTATATAATTAAATTATTTTATGAAATGCAATCAATAATGTAATAATATTTAAGCTAGCTCTTTAAACACTAACAGCATCGTGTCTGCAAGTGCATTTTTTAATTTTAACAAAATATATTATGTGTAGGTTTATTTTATTGATAATATATAACTGTATAAGTAAACAATATTAATTAATGAAACGTTAGAATCATCAGGAACGGCATCTTTATCATCACTCCTCGTGTTCATTTTCACATCGTTTCAATTTCAGTAGGTACCTAAAAATTTTTCCCCAATTTTGAAATCAATAATATGATAAGTATAAATATAATAACGACTTGCATTTATCAATTTACTAAAAAAAATGTACTTATGACATAGACAATAGACATACATATCAAAATATGTCTGATAAATCTAACCTAGGTATCTACTGTAAGAAGCTATATTATTAATCATTAAAATAGAAGTAAATCTACTTTCAAAAATATATACTCAGTGACTCGTTGATCAATATTGTTGGTTTCAAACTCTTTACTCGACCAAACTCCATTTTTTTGGTTTGATGCACTATATAATTTGCCAATTGAATTGAATTTTTATTTTGCTTACACGATAAAACTTAAAATTTAGAGATTATTTCTAATTAACCTAATTGTAATTTTATTTTAGCATAGCCATTCGAAAATTAAATTTCATTCTAAGTAAAAGTAATATTTTGAATGGTGGTGAATGCTGTGATTTGGAATTGTTGATTCAATATTACTAATGAGTAATGGTGTATTTTATAGGAATTTCGACATAAGAGTATAAAACTATTAATTACCTACCTATGGGTACCACCGTATGCTTGATTATTTATTTATTTTCGTTTATGTCCTCTTTTTCGTGTATAATTGTATCTTGTTTGAATTTCCAAAAAAAAAGCCATTGTATGGTGGGTGCATTACTTCCGGAAATAATTTGTACAGTGCTTCAAGGACACGATTTATCGTACATCGCCTTTGCATAAAAGATGGATACATGACGGTTACTGGTTGTATAAATTCACCGATGGCTGTCTCCTTGCTGCAGTGTTTAGTCATTATTAACTGATCTTCATCATCGATGCTTTTATTTACGTTCTGGTTTGTGTTTTTTTCAATTATACACATCATTACATTATCGTAATTTTCGGCCGGGTTGATAACATTTTCTTTGTAGCATATCCGATGGCAATATTCGTCACAGTCTATGCATCTATAGACCGGTTTAAACATATTTATTTTACTACAGTAAATACATTTATGAAATCCGAATGAAATATTGGTTTTTTGGAAATTATGTACCCGGTTCATGGCACTATATTATTTTGAAATTGGTGTATTTAGGATTTAAATAAATAAAGCTCGCCGGCGTTGCCATAGTGAGTATTTCACACAGATAGTTTTATAGGTAGGTAACTCATATGTTTTAATCGATCAGTACGTTTCAACCAAAGAGAAAACAACATTTTTCGATAAATACCGTTTGTAAATTGCTGTCTGATAATTTAATCTGACATTTTGGTTTTGTCATGGTGCGGTAAAAACTGTATTTCTAGTTAAAATACCATCGTAAAACGGCCGAGAGCCATGGCGCACTCGCGTGGTTATATATAACTTTAACATATTATTAAATTTAATTATAATACCTACATATCATAGAAATTCATAAGAATAACAAACGTGTTTGAGACATAATATTACCTGTTATGTTTAAAGCGAACTTTCATCATAGTTCGTATTATCTTCAAAACATAGTCAAATGAGCTCATAGAATGGAGATATAGATTACCTATATTATGCCTTACAGGTGTGTTGTACGTATTATAAATTAGACTAAGAAATATTTAAAAAAAAATAAAACGTTGGTACTATCATAATAATATGTAGAAATAGTTACAGAAAATATGTTAATATTTTATAACGTGATATAAGTAGATAATGATTAACAGTATATATAAATAATATAAATTTTATTTATTTTCTATAATGCAAACCATTGTCCATAATCAAACGTCATGTGCACAATTTGGATTTTTTTATCAAGAATTTCAGTTTTTTTTTTTCGTCTTAAGTTTGTTGTTACTTTTATGGATCCAAGTTTCATGATCGTCGTCGTGAAAAAAAGGTTGAAAATTATTGATTTTTAACATGCAGACATACAGTATTATGTAGTCACTTGTCTGGTTTATAGCATACACATTTGGGCATTTATTTATGTATGACTTACTGAGCATAAAATTATGCAGTTCTTAAAAAAATTAAATGCTTTATTTTAGTTAATTATAATGATGGTAGGTTAATATACAATAATAATGTATCATTAAAACATTTATATAACACTGTAGATACAAATTAAGAATAATAATAATATATTACGGTTTGTATTATTATACGACATACGTATATAGATACAAAACAACAATTCAGAAAACAAATGTCTACTAAGTACATAATAATTTAATAAAATATTTTCTCCAAAAAAAAAAAAAAACAATAGTAGTTGTACACTAGTACAATATCGATTTTGGAAAAATAATTTTAACATCATTATACTTACATCAATAACAAAAAATGGTTAACACTAGACTCGTATTATAGACATTCGGATATTAACAACTTACGCACTCGCGTCTTATCTATCTATATATAATTGGTATGTTTAAGTTTTTGGCCTTTATTTTAATTTTATAATTATTGTGAATACTATACATACTTATGTATAACGCATAGTTTAACACGGAAAAACAAATGTATTATTTCAAATATTTTCCAATAGGAAGACAACATATTATCGGCATCGAAGAAAATATATCAACTTTGTTTTTGAAAATATTACAATTGAACATTTATAATAAAAAACACGTGAATTAATGTAGGATAAAATATTTAAATATTTACAAATTATCATCGGTTTTTTACGCGTCTTAAACATAATAAAACAATATCCATACCTCAAACGCTATCGTCTATTAGAGTAAAAAAAAAAGAACCTAAACATATCTAAAGAACTCTAACAACTTTGATTTGCGGATGTAGTGGCGAACGTGTGGCGAACGTGGACAATATTGGTAAAAATTAATTATATTTTAACAATAATCGTTTTTATTATTATTTATCGTCACTATGACCATCCTATATTACTGTTGAACTGTCGTATGTTGTTATAGGCATACCATACATAAACGACAAATATTAATTTATTTTACATATTTTTCGAGCGTATATATCTGGTGTAATATGTATTACTGTATTAGGCCATTAGGTATACCTAAACAATTTTAAATTGTAGTTAAATGTATATAAAATTTGATTAACATTTTTAACGGTTTTGATGACGTATAATATAATATATAATTATAATTACTGTTACTATTACATAGTCATTACTTATTAAACGCTATATTATACTTCTATACCGATCTTATGTGTAACTTATTCTTCCATATTCACCATCTGATCGATCGTACTGATGGTTTTTTCTTTTACAGGCAATGTGATTCGAACGTTGTATGCAAGTTTTTTGCCACGTATGAAACTGTAGCTGTTGTCGAATACCACGGTATCTGTTGGAACACAAATCATTAGACAATTACACATTATGTTGGCGATTTCGAGACGCATATAGGTACATCTAGGTACATCATAATAATCATTTACGGCTAACACAATGATTACTGGCGGCGACGAGAAATTGCCTAAATTTTTCCCCTTAAATAATAGCCACTATAAGAGCCGCCTTAAAAATAAAAGTTATTTTATAGAAAAATAAGGCCTGAATGAAAATACACTAGAATTACCTACACATTTACACGTATCTTTAATTTTACGAAAAATACTTATAAAAAATACTCCTTGAAATAAATAATTATGAATGTTTTCTGTCGAAATATAACCATTAATCATGCAGTATATTAAATATATAATTATTTATGTGTTTTGTGTGTAAATAACTTATTAGCTTCAATATAATATTATTATAATAATATAGATTAGTAATGAAAAAACAAATTACATTCTCCGGTATGTTTGCATTTGATTACTCCGATCTCTTCAAACTCGTGGCATGCGACTTTCTTTATCGGCATAATTATTGTTTGTATATTTTCTGAATCTGTTGCTAATATACCGAATTTAATATCATGTCCCTCGGTTTTGAACTGCCACCTTATGTACAACAGTTATACGTTACACATTTATAAAAAAATTCAACTACATTCAAACTTCCGTTTCTGAATATTTTTTAGTTTTGAACTGGCTAAAATATATTTCTCTATGTAAATCATTATATTTCATAAATAATAAATGTATTATTATAATATATAACTTTATAAACATTAATAATATTAATGAGTGTACTTTTTACTTGATATATTTGCCAACAGAATAATTTAACAATTATATTAATATTGTAAAATTTACCTCAGAAAACTTTGTGGTACAGTTACTGTATATTTCAAGTATAGTTTATCGCCTTTCTTTATATTTACTAAGGTCATGTCATCAGAATTTGTAAGCTTTTTGTCATTTTTTGAATATAATTCTTTTGGAACTTTTCCTCCTTGATTTATCTATAGTAATATAATAACACATTACGATTAATTAATGACAAAAAATAGAATGTTCAAACAATAATACAATGTATGATAATATTGATGTTCGATATATCATGAATTATTGTTGAATATTAAACCATGTTTGACTCGTATAGTACCTATAAGATAACGTTTGTATACCTTGATGGTACCGCATAGACTATATTATTTAGGTTATACACGTTATAGTATTCATAAATATTTTTGTAGCCAAAACTCATACCCGTTCGGAATTTAAACGTAAATAAATCATCTTAATAAAGTGTCTAGGTATTATAGAAATGTATAACAAAGCACAAGCAAATGGCTTAAGTTTGTATTTGAAAATACCTAAAAAAATAGGCACTAATGGTGCGCGTCGATGACGGTCCGTTTGTGATATGAATAAAACGATACAAACCGCGTGTAATATAATAATATATTATATAGTGAAACCGTATTGAATACAAAAATTAAGAGAGCATTACAAAAACACGCGAATTCAATATTTTTATTATTTACGATTATTAAAAATTGGTTAGTAAATAATAGCCAAAATCGCACACTTTTGCATCACCACCGTCTCCCAATCTTATGAAAAGAGTAAACGACGAAAACCGTACCTACAGTACGAAATATTATAATAATTTATCAACTATGGGAATGTGTAAAAGAAAATTTTTTGAAACCATTACATAAGTCAATCAGAATTGCGTAGTAAGAATAATCTTAGGCAAAAAATCTTTAGAAGGTTCAACGAAACTAAATTATATAAACTTTTAGGTGTTCTTCCGACTAAACAGTTATATTATATTAAGAAAAACGCCGTATTGTTCACAGGTAAGCAATATATAAGGAACAAAACCATATAGTATCATATCATATAGTTGATTGATGAAGGCTAGAGAACATATCGAGTTTATGACTTACCTGAGTTATACATAAAAAAATCATTTGGGAAATTATTTGTAGCTCATTTGGGTTCTAATTATTTTAATAATTCTATAAATATTTTAAGTGGCCAACGATATCAAATACAATTTATCATTATGGATAGTTAAAAGAAAAAAAAATTTTTGTATAATTGGCTTTTTATAAATAATTATTACTCAGTGATATCCGTAGTTAATGATATTAATTGTTATTGTTATAATATTTGTAAATGTGTTTTTAGTTCTTAAGTAAGTATAGGTATTTAGTTATGTTCTAACTGTTACTTTTTATCAATTGTATTTAATTTAATTTCATCTTAAATTTATTTTTTAAGTTTGCTGATAACTCTCTACTCCACCACCTAGGCTTAAAGGAGTAGATATATTCTTTATCTCCTTATTATATTTACGTTTTATATGTATTTGTAATAAATTGTAAAGAAACTATTCAATAAAAAAAAAAATTGCATTTCCGATCGCGATTGTTTTCAATATCAGTTGTATACTTGTATAATATATTATATTATTATGTAGGTGTATTGTGCAGTGTTTATATACGATATTAACTGCCATGGTATATTGTATATAATGTATATACCTACGTATTATAGCATTACACTCATGATATTAAAATACGAAACGTAATCGCACGTGCAGTGATAGTTTACGAGCGAAATAGTATCCTGGTAATAAGTAATAACTAATAGATAGGTATACATAACTAATAATAGTAGGTATAGCGTCCAAGACTCCAAGTTAATTTAATATTATGCTTACAATGACTACGGGACACCGGCAGAGTCGATCGTTCTTGTGAAATACTGTATATACTTACCTACGCTCTTCGTATTTTTAACGATAGTTCCTTGCGCGAATATCCTACGTCGGTAGCATTAAAGTAAAAGGATCGAACAAACGACCACGGAGGCGGACTGTTCACAAAGCGCATATTATACACAATTTACGGTCATGCATGATAAACGTAAATATTATGATCCGTTTGGACGACGTGCGAGTCAGATAGACGACTCGTGAACGTTTATGAAACGCGTATTAAGCTATTATATTATTATGATACGTTGTTAGGTTTTTTTTTATGGTTATCGTCATAAAAAGCGATAAAAAAAATTCATTGCACGTTTCCGCGGACCGCTATCAAAACAAAACTGAAGGTAATTATAGGAACAAAAAAATCGGTTAGTCATTTTGTACTCGCGAGCCTTGAACATTTTCTGTTAGGTTAGGTTAGGTTTGGGTGCGAAAGATCAACAGCGCGCTATAGGTATAGGTATACAGCTGTGCATGTCTATACGCAACTCGATTTTTTGGTGGAATTTAAGGAACGCGAAATCAATATATTTTTTCGGCGTGTTCCGACTTGCCTTGGTGATGTATCTGGGGTCGCCGTCAGGATCCCTCAGATCGCCACCCAAAAACGCTGGATACTGGTCGCTGTCGATGGATCTGGCCAATGCAGGCTTCCACTTGTTTGGTTCTGCTTTATATATTATGAACTTGCTCATTGTGTTGCCAGTAAGTATGTTTTTAAGTATGTTGAACGCAAAAGAGAACACTTTGGGAGCTGAAAACCGTAACAAATATATATATATATATATAACTTAATATACGACTATGTACATGGTTTTGTCCGGGAAGTGATCCGCGGTTAGAAAAATGATATACGTAAAAAATTCTACACACCATTAATCGCGTGACATGCCTTCAATATTTCTGGGTAATTGGCCTCGTACATTTGTAACAAGTTGATAATCATCTCGGCCGCTATACACAACATAACAATAAATTATTGCCAATGTCACATTTTCGTTCACAGGTTCCCTTATAAATATAATTAGTATTCCCTTATATACAATATTAGTAGTTGTGTATCTCAACGCGGCGAAGTAATTATCGTACACCATCGAGCGATCAACGTCAGCCGTCAGGCAGAAGAATTTGTGTGACTCAACGCACGAAAAGAAACGGATCAGAATTCAGAATAATGTATTGGGATGATGACGTATGTATATTTTTTTTAACGATATTATAAAGCGCAATGGGTTTCAACCTCCGGATAATATTATATTATATTATTGTCCTACTGTCCTAGACGATCGCAAAACGAACAACTGTACCGATAGCTATCAATCAATAACGGCTCCTGTTTGACACTTATAGAAAGTTGCCTAAAAGTTTACCGTGACATGGTTATTGCAACATACGTGGTCATGCGGTGTTTATGAGATAGGTTTTAGTCGGACAATGTCATTTTAAAAATACTAATATAGTTTTACGCGTTCAACTTTAATATAAAATATATCTTATTCGTCAAGAGTAAAGCAAAACCACGAAAACATCACGATCATAAATCTTAGTCGTAGTCGAGAGAAAATGCTGACTTTTAATTATGACATTAATTGTTGTGTTGTTGTTTAAATAAAGTGACTTGTACAATTATTAATTTGTACGTAATATTAAAGTTGTATTATGGTGTCTAAATAATGGAGTAGGTATAGTTTTAATACAAAAATAATGAACACTATGATGATTTAAATTGTATAAAGCTATAACTATATAAAAACAGTAAAAAGTATAAATGACAATATTCAGTGATGAGGTGCCATAGGTACCTATTTACTTAAAACAGACATACAGTACCGTAGGCGGAAATGTATTTGGGCGGGGGAGCATTCATTTTTATAATAATAAAACACATATCACTTATAGGTAATATAATATATATAATTATATTTCAATTTTTGTCATAGATTCTCAAAATTCTCGATAATTCAAACTCCGACTAGTTTAGTAACTAAGAACCGACTGCGTTGATCGTATTTGAATAATATAATATTAAACTATTAAATTATAGGAACTTCGGAGTTGGTGATTTGATTTCGACTTTATAATACGTTTTTGGTAAAAAAAATCTAATATTTTACACTTTTTTTAAATTATGACTTTTTGGGTTTATTAATTTCTTTATTGACAATGACAACCTATACATTAAACCTATTCATAAAAATATTTAATATTGAAACAACGGTTTTTTTTCCTTTTTTTGGTTTTTAACTCAAATTTGAAACGTTAATATGAGTGACTAATGAATATATAATAATATCAACTATGCTCTGCTCCTTAATAAATAAATGAATAAATAATATGGCGAGAATACTGGTATAACGTATAAGGGTAATCTACCTGGTCTCCACGTGAATTGCCTAAGGTTGAAGTCGGTCAGGTCGACGATGCAGCAAACCTGCGACGCTTTTGGACCGTGCTTCAGCGACGATTGCCTGGCCACTTCTAAGTACGAGTCAAGCTTTTGTGCCAAGAACCTGACCATGTCTTTCGGTGGGGCTGACTTGAGCAGGCCACACAAGTCGAACCCGGCGAACGGAAGCACGACCACGGGCGACCCTTCCTTGTCATATCCGCTGATACCGCTCGGCATGTAATCGACCAGCACCTGGGGTGGTTTCCAGCCGTCATCTTTGTTGATCGACCACTCTTCCCGCCATTTCATTGACTACAATTTAATATAATATACACTATACAGTATACATCATATTATATTATATAAGACTTGAGAAAAACATTTTTTTTTTTTTTAATGTTCAACGAATTTATTCATACTATGCAAACATAATTATACTCAGAATATGATTATATATTCGAATAACAAGATAACTGTTGGAAAACAGCAGTGGTGTAATTGCGGGGGGGACTATGACTTGCCCCCCCCCCCCCAGAAATGTTTGTGGGGGCAAAAGTATCATTTTGCCCCTCCAAATAATCCACATTTAAAAAGTATTCTTAACAAGGCTGTTAACATAATATTATAATATTAAAATATTTTTTTCTACAAATTACTTTATAAAAGTTTATATTTATTTTAGGTTTCTCTTGTTGAATAATATTAAGTTGACGTAGGTATTGTCAATGTTACTGTTATTGCAATAATCGCATTATTTGTGACTATTATTATCCGTGATTTGTGAACACGTTATTATCTTGAAATCGCGATTATGACTACAAGAACGGCCGAATGGGAGGTTAATTTTTTTGCCCCCCCTAGATTTTTATCCAGTTACGCCACTGGACAACAGTGTTCATAAAATATTTTTGATAATATACATCATACAGTTGGTACATAATATAAAGACAATTGTCGTATTATACCTACACACAATTTAGTATTCTGAATATTTTGAGAATTTACTTAATTTGATAAGATTATTATTATTCTTTTTTACTTGAATATAAACACCTAACAGTTAAGTCCTCACTCAGTCACTCTTGATTGGGGGTTTCTACATTGTTATTATATTAAAAGTACACTACTCACTGTTCTCAACATCTCTTCTGCTAGTTTTGGATCGAAATTTCGAGCTGTAAAATACAAAATCAAATAAATGTAATATTAATCAAATAAAAATTTCACAACCTATTTAATTCAATTGTGTTTATATATTGGATTAATTTATTAGTAAAAATTATTTTCAAAAGTCTATTAAATATGAAATAAAAAAATGGCAGATGTCTAACCGTTGGGTTGTTGAGATATTTGCGTATGTCGATTTAGAAATAAGTGCAATGTGCATATATTATTTTTAGAATATTGTTAATAACTATGAAGTCAAAATGCATTAAAGTCAAACTTTTGGCTACCTATATTTTCAAGTCTATTTGTAAATTTAATCGACGTTTGTGATTTTTGTTGTGTTACCCACATATGCTTTGCAAATTACAGGTATTACCTTGCTGGGTACTCTCACATTCAGAGTCCTCTTTACAAACTTAATATTTAATATTTATTTATCAGATATTTTTCGACTATAAGGCCATATAAATTATTATCTGATGAAGTAGGTCAGTATTGTTGTGATATTTGGTCGTCATAGACGGATGTTAGCAATGTATAATTTATGCGCTCCGGCAATGATATAGTGATACTTAACTTTACTGCGTCTATTGTTTATTATTGATTAGACACACCTACTTGTAATAATCGGCCACCTAACGCCGACATTTGAACGATTTTCGATTCAATTAAATATTTAAACACGAAAGGTCACACAAAGGTAATAGCGATTTTAATAAAAATGTCATTCACCCAGCGCCCTATTTTTTTGCTTTATTCGTGAGATTATCAATTTAAATTTAGAGGAAAGAAATTAGTGCTTCGTTAAATGAACTATTCATGTATATGGGAATGGGACACCTACCTATCTATAACGGACACTTTTGATGATCCTGTGACTGTCCGTTATATACAGCCATACAGGTCTCACCGTATGTAGAAATATAGAAATGGAAAATGTCGATAAAATACTGTCATAGGTAGTCAGTTTTTAACGAACCAGGAACCCTGCAGGATGATGCCATATAATATATTTAAATATAGACAACAAAAATACCGCCCCATCGATAGTGCGCAATGCGGATAACTTGAAAAGGCTTTACACAATTCACCGATGAAACCAATATTTGTTTTGCTCCTATTAAATCACACATATTATTATTGTTATTATTATTGCACGTTTCACTCAAGTCAGCAAACTTATGCGTAAGTACATTATAAAATAAGTTCATTCACGGTTATCGTTTGTTAACTATTTCAAAATAGGCATGTGCACTATATTAAGGGGATTGCATGTCACGTATTTTTCGTACGTTTTAGACCAATAAGCGGTGGTAAATTGCACATACTTCTGAATGTCCGATTTTAATTTTTAATATATGTATGAATTCTTTGGCAAAATAACTAGGCTTTCTAGGAAGTCGATTTTCAATTTTCAATTTTAAAGAACCATACAATTTGGATATTTTTTTAAAAAATTCAATGAATTAATTGCATTACATTTGTATTTATTTTGAGCTTTTTGGGTTTTATATCAAAAACGTGGTTCCTACAAAGCATAGTCTAGGAGCTTACGAATTCAACACGTTTTTCGAAATTACAATCAAACTTCAAGAAGTATGTTTAATTTACTACCGTTTTTGGTAGTTTTTATAGATTTGTTGACATGTGCGTGTGTGTGCGAGAGTGGCACACGACGGATTCCGAACGTATTTACGTACACTAATGATCATTTACTTCGAACACAACCACACTGCGTAACGAGTAAAAGACATCGAATTGCCTATACGCGACCCCTTATTAAATCACCGCCTTCAATCCCCTTAATCGTAAAATATAATAATATGAAGTACCGAATGTATGACGCTTGTCTTTTATAAATCATTTGAAAAATAAAACTATTACCTTCGAGCCATCTGAGTAAAAAGCAGTCGTCGTATTTATCATCCAATTTCAAATCAGCAACGCTCCTTCGCAACTGAAACAACGCGAATGAAATATTATATGATATTGTTTTTATAATTGTATTATAATATCATACACACAATATATTGGCTTGAACCTAACAATTAACCAACCGACATGACGTATTTTAATATAATATTTACAATATAGGTACATAATATTATAATATATTAGTGCATGGAGTGTATTTTTTGTTTTTAGTACATTTAAAGAATCGATAGTGATATAATGGTCCGTTAAACACGATTTATAGACACACGATTGGTCCATTAAATTTTAGTGAACCATTAAATAAACCGTTTGGTTAGGTATGCACTCGGCATTCATTTCACCGTGGTGAATTAATATAATATAGTGATAGGTAGTGTTAAATATAAGGTGTTGTGTGTATGCGATCTATCTCATGCAGCATGCAGGTATAGTCGTATACCTTTAGTATTTCAGGCTATTTATATAGGACGATTTGAATGGAATTGTATTATATATGTATAATTTTCGCTTTGAATCAATTGTATTAGGTATTTATTTTTAAACAAATTTTTTACATATATATGTACAGGGACGAAACGTTTTTTTTTGACATTATTACTTAAATTCATCTCTTGGGTAACATTATTTTTAATGAATTACGTTAGAATAGTAAATGGTGCCAAACACAATATAATATACCTACGAAGGCACGCCACGGATAAAATAATTAAAATAATTAAAATAAAATAATTTCTGGGGTTGTTTATAAATCATAATAAATATCAATTAAAAGTTATAATATATTAGTAAAAATTGTTTTCGTTTAAAATTTGGTGTTGTGGATTAGTGGAAAGGGGAAAGGATTCAACCCTCAGTATTGATACACATTGATGTCTACTGCGTATTATATCTAGTAAAAAATGTTCAATGTCTAAAATAAATTTCGGTATGAAATCACCAATGTGTGCTGTGTAGTGTACGTAAAAATGTTCAAGTATTAAGTGAATATAAAAAACTATAATTATTATAATTTATTACCTAAGTGAAACGAGTGTTGTACTACAAAATAATATGTATTGAATATTGCAATCACGTGCATAAAATAATTGTAAACATTTTAGTTGCTTGAAGATATTATTATACATTTTATTTAATAGAAATTTCTAAAATTAACAATAATTTATTATTATTGTTTTTTTTTTTAAATACCTCGGCCGCAGTGACCGTTGGCAATGATTTGCAGATATGGATTTACACGAGGATTACAAAATACACCGTTAACAATGACACATATATTACATTATACCTATAAATGAATTAGTTATTAGTTAAGGAATACTATAAGGTTTATTGTGTAAATTGACACCTCAGTATTGTTGTATTTTGTATGCTATATTACTATATATTATAGTATAAACCTAAAATATAAATTTTGATCTACTCTGTTGATTAATAGGTCCATTTTATTTTTGTAAGTCATAGTCCACTGCGCAGTATGTATTTACTAAATTTGAGTTCGTTTGTACTATTTTAAAATATTGTAAACTGTATTATCGGTAACTACTTTATAACTACGTACTATATTCGATATATGTATCTATAAGCATAAAAATCATATTAAATCGGTAAGACAAAATTTTGTTTGCTATTCACTCATCATGTATATATATATAAGTATATAACAGCAGTGGTCGAGTAAAAATTAATGTTAAAAATCATAAAATATATGACGTGTATATTAATATTACCTATATTATACCTAATTATACGATTACCTATACTATATTATTATAATGCACGTTGTAAGTTATTGCATAAGTAGGTACATGACGTCGTCTACGATAATATAGAGTTTGTCAATAATTTATAAAAGATCACATATTTTGTTTTCACCTTCCAAATAATTATCCTTCTCGAGACGGCGTGCGCCCGCGTCGGTTATATACAACTTGTTATACGTAAGTCAATGCTATATAATGTTCGATTGCGGATAGTAATGTTTATAAAAAGTAAAAACCGTACGCAATAAGATAACATAAGCAGTGACTAATGTGTGTGTGTGTGTGTGTGTGTGTGTGTGTGTATGTGTACCTATAGCAGTTCCCGTTGGCTACCTCTGCCGCAGTTGCCAACGCGTGGACCAACTTAGGCGGTGAAAGTTACATGGATTGTTTTTTTTTTTTTTAAAGACGAGACTTGTTACACAATCGACAACGTCGTAAATCATTCTCGAAAATCATTCGGCGATTTAGGTAACCGCCCCTCCAGCATCACGCTGTACATAAACGATATACCTACATAAACATCACGCGTCTTCTGATAGATATACATTATTATGTGGTTGCCTTAAACGCACACAAACATCAAGCTGCGGCGATACCGAGTATATAATGACAACAATAATAATAGTAATAATAATAATAATAATAATTAAGTATAATTACTCAATTTCTTATTGAAATCTTATACTATAGCGGTAATATTGACGTGTGCCATAACAAAAAAAAAAAAAGGCAGATGACATTGACCCGTTTGTCGGTGGCGGTGCAAGTGCTAAATTGACAAAAGATTGAACGAATTTGAATATATAGGAATGTATGCCTACGTCCTACACCTATATATTATATACAATGATAAAAGTATAAATCGTAAGAATCGCATTTTTGCACAACATAAATGCCCAATGACGAACAATATTTATCAAAATAACAGAACCTCCAAACAAACAGCTATTATAGTATAGTAGGTGTGAAGGTTTTTTTTTTAGCGGAGTTGTGTTTATGTTTCAATTTGAGTCAGCAAAATATAATCATTCAATAACGCACGCAACGCATGGCTTACGATAACAATACGTATATAATAACTGCTATGATAATAAAATTAATGATACTAAGGTGTTTTGCACAGCATATGTATTATATTAGTTAGATATAAATGATTAAATTTAACTTTAAATAGAGTACCATCTACCTATCTACCAAGCGATCTAAATGTTTGCTCAAAATTACTTTTAAAATAACTTACATTTAGTATAGGCGTGAAAATAATATTTAAAATAATTTTTTTAATACACTTTATTTTCCGTCCTTACACTTCCAGGAAATCCTAATCGCAGGTTAAAAAGGATAGAAAACTTTAATATATAATGCCACTAAAAAATATTTAAAAGAAAATATATATGATAATTTAAAAAAATTAATCGACTAGCTAAGAATCACTAATGGGTGGCTACTTTAATCATACCTTTCATGTCATATACAACTCTCATCATATAAACTTATTGTGCTAATTTGTATAAATTGCTTATGTCAAATACAAATATAAAAATAATACACTTTATACAAGTACTTATATACGATAAAGACCCGGTATGAATTTTTCAAAGATAATTATTTTTAAATATCTCGATGAAGACAAATCGCTGTGCCGTTCAAGAAAATGATGTATTGTTTAAGGTTATATATAGGTACTATAAATGTTGTATAGTGTTGTGTTGCCACTGTTGTATAATGATAACGACAATAAAGCATAATATCTACAACGTGCATTGAATATACTTTCAAGAAAGTAAAATTAAATTTGACTTCGACAATAAACACAGGTAAATCAAGAGTTGTTTATCGTGAATATGAATACGTGAGCTGTAGTCGATAGAATGTTGAAATAATCACTGCGAGTGTAATATGACTTATGAGATAATAACAGATGTCTTATAGAGATCTTCTTCTAAAATAAGCAACAAAATATAGCATGTTAAGAACATAATATTATATACTTTCTTTCTATTGTTGAATAAAACAAAAAAATAATTAAATCCGTTATACAAATATTGTTGAGTACAAATTGTCCAACTAAAATGAATAATTATGTACATATTATTATGATTAAAAATAATATGTCTTTCTAATTATTATAATATAATAAATTATATTTAATACCTATCTAAAAATTAAGTACTGCGAAGGGTATTTTTTAACTGGACGTTTTTTTATAATAACATATATAATGATGATATTAATAAAAATTCGTAATAAAGGTCGTATTTAAATAAAACTAACACGAAAAAACTTTATATTTTATGATGTATTAAAAAAATGATTGTGCAAATAGACATATTATGTCCAAAATAATATCATTAAAATGTTTATCCATATTTTTTTATATAAAAAACAACAATATTATTGTACTTACTGTTTATAATAACATGTTATCATTACATATGTATTTTTATCTCATTTAAATCGCTTTATTTTCACGTAATTTTTTTTTAGGCTATTATTTTACCGCATATCCGCAG
Organism: Metopolophium dirhodum; assembly: GCF_019925205.1. Classification (NCBI taxonomy): domain Eukaryota; kingdom Metazoa; phylum Arthropoda; class Insecta; order Hemiptera; family Aphididae; genus Metopolophium; species Metopolophium dirhodum. The sequence goes on from NC_083567.1 coordinate 15,874,285, forward strand.
ATAATGTGCAGTAGTGACTAGTCACCAAACGATGGCTTTAACATTAAACAGACTACGGACTCATGGTTGATATAATATACAAGGCCAACATTTTGATTTCCTGATCGTTATTATTTGTTATTCTGAAGATCACATAGATTTTCAAGCAATAGCCGTTGCGATGAATACAATAATAAATAAGAAGAAAAAATAATAATTTTTCGACGGATAAGTCTGTTTTGGATAGTAAACATAACGATGAACGATTTCCATCAAACAACCAGAACTCTCTACTTCACCACAAGCTTTTAGCTTAAAGGAGCAGATTTATTTTATTGTATTTATTATATATGTCATAACTGTATTTTAAATAAATAAAATTATCCAATCAAAAAAAAAGAAAACTATTAACGATTATAAACGAGGGTATATAATATGAAGAGCATTATTTTATTTTTCAATGTCGGATGTGTGGAGTTAAAAAAAAACTATTTCCATTATATTCCGGTTTAAATTTGCTCATAATATTATGATTTTAACTTTTGGATTTCGTCTACTGATTATTTAGATTTTCATCATGGAGGAAATAATAATTATTGTATACTACAATATTCCACAATATTATAATATTAAATAAAAAAAAATATTACATTCGAAATGCCGAGAGTAAACCTTTATACTGCATAAATAAGATTATAAGCAATAATAATAATAAATAATAAACAAAAGCACACACACACCACATTCACCTTGGATTAAAATTAAACTATTTGATATAATTTATATTATCTACAAAACATTGTAGTTATTTAAGTTTAATTTTAATTTCTACTAATTATTTTTAACGCGGCTTTCGGAATAGGCAATTTCCATACACGTATGATACAATAAAATATTTGTAACAGAGATAATTGCTTGTTTATGTAACCGTAGAATAATATTAAATTCATGGATTCGACTGATCTAGTGCAGTAATAATATGTATCTATACATAATATTGTAATACATTTTTAATTTTTCTTGTTTCATTTATAAGGTATTTATAATTTTTTTTCCTGGGTTCCATAATTGACTAAGATTTTATTTAAATGGATAAAAATATCATAATATTATTATTTATTAATTATTATATAAATAAAACTGTGATAATAAATTATACATAATCAAAATGCATGAAAATTTAAAAAAGACGAATGACGAGATTACGAAAACAATTAATGTTATACAGTTGGCATACTTTTCACTAATAATTATAAGTGTCTATATTTCATACGATTTTGAAATATATTTTTCTTGTTTGTATGAGACGGTAATTTAACTTCACGACGCGGAACCGCAAAGTATATAAATTAATAATTACATAAAAATAAGGTCGAAATTGCTCATCCGGGGGGCTATGACGTGGTGAAGTCAATCATATTTATCTCGGAGCCGTCAAAGAAGGGTTTTAGCGTACAAATTCGCACACATCGTGTTTGTTTTGCTCAAAAATCAATAACTATGGTCTACGCGTTAAAAAAGGTATGGCGAAACTGCAAATAATTCTGGAGGGCTCGAGTCTTCTCACGAAAAGGAGAACATTTCTCATGCAATGACTCCTTGACGGCTTTTTTTCATGTAGGGGCCTTTTTAAAATTTCCCGGTAGGCTACAAAAGGCGTATACACGTATGGGGCTACGGGTCGAGTGAATTATTCTACTGGTCGCTGTAAAACTAATATTATACCTACGTAAACTATTTATTGCATTTCACATCACCTACCTTCTTTTTCACTTCATAAACTCATATCTCGTAAGTATTTGGTGTACTAGCGTATAGCCATATAGGCATGGCGTCCAGTCTACTGCCTACGGTAACGTTTTGGTGATGACTTATTTTTTGCTTATTGAGTCTGTCTCCAGGTCGGCCGTCTTGGCTGCCCTAACTGCGACTCGTGTGACTCGTTATATTCTAATATCATTAGAACCGTTCCCGCCGCAAAACAAGTCCGTCCCGACTTTATATACCTACTTACCTAAACACCTAATATTATTCATTTTAATAATATTGTTATATACTTATACATAGGTAGTGTCGGTTCGCGTTCTGCAATCGTTATGAATTATTATTGTGTATATACCTAGTCATTACTGTTATTAAAAAAAAGCTGTAATCTTATCGCGTAAGGGGGCCGCCGCGGTGGTCACGGACTTTTCGTTTTTTGGTTTGCGGTTCGTTAAACCGCCTCGTGGCAGATCGACTGTTTTGTGAGCGGAGAGTGTGCTGCAGTGGCAGCCGCCGTTGCCGATCGCGTCTGTCATCATTAGTGTCGAGAAAAACGAAACCAGACGCACCGCAACGAGTAAATATGCGCGCGCACGCTAATTAAAACGGCCCCGGTTACGAAACTTGTAAACTTGTATAGGTACACATTCGGTCACAATTTATTATAATAATAATAATAATACACGCGTATATGCAGTACGATAAAATAATAATAATAAAATAAACGCCGATGGTATTACATATTTTATTTAATGGTTTTACACTTTTACTACAACGAATGCGTGTACAGTACAAAACGCTATCGTAAAAATGGTAACCTATTGGGTACTATAGTACCTATTTGTATATCATTATATAGGTACTTTGAAAAGTATATTAAAAGAATTTTAAATATTATGACGATAAAACTATCGGTGAAATTAGAATATTTGTTTCTATAATTCATTGTTTTTTTTTTTTGTACTTTTTCTAGTAAGTACTACTAAATACCATACGGTTTTGCATGTCATTTTTGATATTCGAGGATTTTTAACAAAACTTTTTAATAATGCCATGTTTTTGTTATGGTATACGCCACGACGACGTTTATTATTATAATTACTTTTGTCTGATAAACCACCTATCATTAATATTTAATATCATAGTTATTTTTAATACTGATATACTATAAACTTTTATGAATTTGTATAACTTATTTTTGCATAAACAATGAAGAATTATTTCTTTTACCAACCAGTTTCCGTCATGATTAATTAGTATAATATTTATTTTTAATGAAAAATAATGTTTTATTTACTAATATACCTAGTACCTAATATATTATAATTATTATGTAACAAAAACATAACGATGTTTTTATTTCGCATAGTTAATTTTTAATAAATTTTTATGTATATTTTTGATCTGTAAGTGTGTAATTTATCTTCGATTTTAACTTCTAATAACTTCTGAACCCTAATATTATAGTTAACAAGTAAATAAAAATTGTTAAAAATAAATAAGCTTGAAAAAGACAAACAGTCATTTTTTGTGTTTTTGAAATTGTTACGTATATAATATTATGTCATTTATCTTAATAAATCTGATTATAGGTACTTAGAATCGTTGATCTGTATTCATATTTTATCAAAATGTTGGAAAATAATTATTCGCATCGCGGTTATAAACCAAGAATTACGCTAATAAAATACTCAAAATTCGCATTCATACGGCGTACGATTGGCGAGTAAAGATATATTGTGTCGTTAATAATTCATCAACCAGTATGCATGCATTATGATAACATTATTATACCTAACCTTTACAAGGATCAAATAAATCGAATTCGTATTTCCTTGTATGCAATGTTGAATGTATATACTACAACATTACTACATAAACACATAAATATGTAATATACTTGCAAGGGTGCCAATATTTATAGTAACGCAAATCCTGCATTAGAAACATTTATTAAATTAATAAATCGTTAAAAATATATTATCTTCGATATAGTTATTTCACGATTTGAATTTGTAAAATTAAAATAAACCCATCGTTAAATTTTTATATGTGTATATCCACACTAGATTAAATAATATTATTAATATTTTTTTTGATCGAATTATATTGCGACAACAATAATAAAATACAATTTCGGGTTCTGATGCATAATATTTTGGGTAGGTACTGACTAGAAAAAAATCATAACGAAGAAAAATAAGAGTTAATGAACTACGATGTCATATAATATTATGACGGTCGACAATTGTTGCCTGTCGGGCGCTCTAATATTATTTACATTTTTATTAGTCATTTATAAATAGATACAACAGGTGATTTCAATCATAATATAAAATACACTGTACAAGGGTAAGAATTTTGTGTTATCGTATTTAGCCGTTGTTTGTATAAACAAGTTACATAATAAGTACTCTAATAGAAAAACTGAGAAAAATAATAATTTTAAATAATATTTGACGTGGATATATTATTATCATAGGTGTGAATAAAATCGGAGAGAAATTTTTCCGACTCTAACAATAAGCTTACTCACACAACAATATTGGAAAATATAAATATTTTTACAACAATTTATACATTTGGATTTTGCAATATTTCCAACGAAACATTTTGAAAATGTTGTGAAAATATAAGCCGATAAAATATTCTCAAACATATTATCAGAAAATGTCTAACACTTATCCAGATCAATATTGTATTACCATGTTTGACAATATATTGTCAAAATATTAACCAATACAATATTTTCAAACACATATTATCAGTTATTACTAAATCTTTAATCGGCTTACACGCAGATCTAGTAAGATTTATGCTTGCATTTGGCTTGGTCACTTGGAATCCAACTTAAGTTGACTTTAAAATTAGACCTGAACAATTCTAATGACGTTTTTTTCCTATGATTGTTCATACAATGTGTATGGTATATTGGTATGTAAACCAATTATTAAGGAATAGTCGCCATACAAAATCAAATCCCAACTTTAGAGTCAAGGTGGCAATAATAAATAGATATAATATTTATTGACAAATTAATAACAATAAAATGTACTGACCAATGGTCAAAAATACTGAAACATGGTTACTAGGTCTTATAACACCCGTTACGCACAACTATTTTTTACGAATTTAGGTAAAATTATTTCATTAAATACAGCCCACTAAACCGAATGGTAATGTTCTGGAATAACATCTCTAATTTTGATTTATATTACGATTGGACTAACAAATTAAAAATGATACGAGCTACTAATATTTAATTTTATCATTAATTTATAATGTTATAAAGTCTGCAACTTGATTAATATTTATTTATCTCACACTGTAGGTGTGTATTATAATTAATATTACCTATATTTATATCATTTCTGAAGTTGATTTTAAATTGTACACGTGCCGTAATATTATTGTCCCATTAATAGCAGTAATACACGGTGCACTACATTACCATTCGAGGGTATTATCTTATGAAATAAAAATAATATAAATAACATCATACCTTCATCAGAGCGAATCTCTGATCATCGCTCAGATCCAAATCGGTTCTTCTAGACATATTTCGTGTGATATTTTGCAGTCGCTCGACGATTAAATTGAATGTGTGCGGCCTTACAAAACGGACGACAATGATAATATAACAAAATCTTATAACACCTGAGACCGGCGAATGAAATGAAAACGGAACCTAATTCACATTCACCGCCGAGTGTACTCTGTGCGAACTGCCGACCGATCGACGACGGCAGCGGCGGCGGTCGACCAAAGGAAATGCAAACGAGGAACTCTTCGCCCTACCACCGCGTACACCTAAAATAATAATATCATAATATTATATCTGATGCTCTGCCGAGACGACCTTAACACACTAATACAAATGCATACTATAGACAGGGCCGACTGCAGGGGTCTAACTGCAATAGTAATAATGTGGATTTGTGCGAGTGTGCATCGTAATAATATCGTGAAATTATAATAGTATTAATAATAGACGACTGAAAATGGCTTATAATATATTACGCCCGTACGGATATTATATTTAGTCATCGAAAATGCGTAAATTTATGTACATCAATAGATGCTAAGCTGCCGTGCCGTGCGCAATGTACCTATATAATATGATATTTTAAAGTACCTATAATATTATTACAAGATTCTGCGTGAAGGGCGTGCAGCAATAAGGAAAACATAATATTATACGTATATTATGGTAAATATTGGGTATATATTAACATAGTATATTGTAATTGCTTATTTGTAGTTGTTTGTCATATTATAACACTATAGTGTAAATGTCGTCTTATGTGAAAAAGGTGTTTAGACGTTAAACGTACTTAGATATGCATATATTATATTATATTGTTTGTTGAAAACTGGTAAATAGGAAAATATAGCACTATATAGTATTATGATGCTTACCTATATATTTTTTTGATAGGTAAATATACCATGCATGAGTATCATATGCTGGGAATCGGGATATTCATAAAACGTATTAATGCTAAGTACTAAACTATTTATACTTTTAAATGTAAATTGGAACAGTTAAAAAAAAAAATTATTAAAAACTATTTTGTATAAGTACCTAGCTATGTTTACTAACAATGTTTCGAGTGTGAAAAAGATCGGCGATGAAAAAAAACTCATAGGTACCTATATTAAAAAATATCTAAACCCTAAATATAGAATAAGCGATGACGGTATTTATTTTACATAAACGCGCGCACACGTCATGTGTGTTTTTTTTTATTTAAATTTTTTTTGTGTCTGTGCACACGATGAGTATAGACGAAATAATGTTTTGATTTTCAATTTGAGTACCTTGTTCAATAGGATAGTGAATCTAGTTAGTGCATTGGGGAGTTCAAAACTTAAAATTCCTAGTATTTTCAAATAAGCGCTGGTAAAAACAATAAATTAAGAATAAACAGGAATTTTCACGCAAAATCAGTTTTTGACAAAATCTTAAAACAAATAACCGTAAATGCATGACATTTTCACTGAATGTTTATATTAGCATTTTTTTTACACCATACAATTTTCAAAATATGTTGAGGTGCTTACAGACATTTTAATTTTCCAAATATTTTATGGTTTTTTTCCTATAAATGTCAATTAAATGTTATTTGTTGGATCAAAAAAGTTGACATTGTAATACAAGGTGCCTAATATATTGTTACAAAAGCAGTTGAAAAATATTAATATAAATATGTATAAAAATACATAGGCACAATTTTTTTATTTCAAATTTCGACAAAATGTATCAAATTTAAAATTTAAAAAACTAGGTAATTTGATGTTGCTCTGCTGTACAGTAGGTTACAAGTGGGTCAATGTATACATATTATATATAATGGATGGTATTAAACTTGAATTCAATGATATAAAATCATTGTATACGAAATACGATTTAGAGCGGAGACGGTTTGTCAGTCTGGATTTTTTATATTGTTATTATTAATTATTAATTATTATAGCCTGTAAGTTGAATTCATATTCTAATAAGTATTATTATTATTTTTTATTCGTTTCTATGGTGATAAATAAAATTTATTTAATTTATTTAATTTAACTAGAAATTAAAATCCCATTTTTAGCGGTTTTTCGTAATTTGTCGGTGGTTTTACCTGTGGCATTAAATAATTATTGAAAAAATCGAAAAATGACATTTCTAAAGTACCATTTTGATCCAATTTTCTAAAAGATAAGGTACTATTTGCTGAAATCGAAGCACTCCTTCTGGTAGATATTTTGTATACAAGATAAAAAAAAAAAACACCGTTGTAAAACCACTGGCTCCGCTCAGAATCTAAAATGATTTTGTAGTTAAACATTTATAAAATGTTCAACTTTTATAGCTTAAGATTGAAAATTTAAAACAAGGTTCCTCGTAAATAGGTTATTCTATAACCAAAAAAATAAATAAAAAACAGGTTTTTTTTTATAGTTATTTTACGTTCAAAATTGGACGAAATTAAATACTTAAACGAAGAATAACGATTTTAGTTTTGTGTTATATTTCAAAAATATTTTCGTGGGTACTTGAAATTTCTAAAGTATATTATTATATACAAATATTGTAATATGGAAATAAAATTAATTCAACTTACAGCGCTACTGTATTAATAATAACAATATAAATATAATATAAAATTTCCTCGGATGACAAACCGTCTACGCTCAGAATCGTTTTTCGTATACAATTAATATACAATGATATTTTATCATTGAATTCAAATTTAACACCATCCATTACAGTGACCCCATTTGTAACCTACTGTACTGCAGGGCGACATCCACTTACCCACTTTTTGCTCCTTATTTGTACATAAATACATTCAAGGAAAAAAATACATCAATGTTAATCACTATTTCTATTAGATAACCGTTGTTATATTATTGTTATTATTAATTATTTATTATTATCATAGAAATTGCCATATTTTATTTCCAATGATAATAATTAATGCATTATATTGTATTTCTGGACCACTAAGTTCAGATTACCAAGTCAGGGTGGAACTTTAAAATTTAAATTAATAAAAAAAAATACATTCATCGCTTTGCTCAGAATCTAATACTTCAATACATTCAACACACAAAGCTACAATAATTGAAATGAGGAAAAGATTGCGTAAACTCTATAAATGAATTGCATACGAAATTATAAACGAACACTGAATAAATCTAAATCTAATTTTTTTGATGCCGACTGTAGTTATACATTAATTATAATAATTTTTCAAGAAACCAAATATGATTATTGTAATTTATTATTAAACACTTATAGAATCTATAAGGCTATAAATTTGGACTATTTTTTTTATCTTTGTCTTGCTAAATTCAATCAAATATTGTTTAAATCGTCATTGATGTCATAGGCGATATACCATAGCTATTTCATAATATTATAAAAATCTATTGAACTTATTTTCTTATTTCCTAACACAATTGTTGATACATGATATTATAATGAAATAGGATTTTAATAGCTCAATAGTTTCTTATAAAAAAACTCCTTATATCATATCAAATACATTTTTTTTCTAGGCTTATAGGTTGGTTCAATAACTAATTAAGTACGTATACTTGATATTTTCAATTACACTATAAAATACAAAACTTGACCATGACGAATAAAATTCATGTAATAGGTAGATAATGGGATATGCGACTACAATAATTATGGCTCATCCCAACATTCTAATGATGCGATTATTATTATGTGTGTTGTTCAATCATATAACGTCTTTATGATTACGATAGTGTAATATGATACTGTAGTAGCGTATCTAGAATTTTTTCACGGAGGGATATAAAGATTTTTATAGATATATTTAGACATACATTATTATATATTCATATTATTATAAACATGTTGTATAGCGCACAAAATTCGGTCTCCTAGGGGGGGATATGATATGACCCCCACACCCCCCGTAAATACACCACTAATATGATAGGTCCATTTTAATCAAGGGACTTAACCTAACCTACGGACCAGAGTACTGAATTGTGTTTTCCTTTTGAACCATGTAAGAACGCGATTATGTAAAGAATAAGCAGGACAGTAGCGAGATCGACGGTCACTGTAAGTTAACACGCTAACGTATAACCAGCTAAAGAAATAGTGATTTCTTTTAGACAATTATACATTGGAAGGTATAAACGAATGAAACTTTATATTTAACCATCCACCTATGGATAATCCTCATAGCAAAAGTAACGTTCTATAATCTCGTGTATATGCTAAATATTCACAAAAAAAAGTTTCAAAAACGTTATTATTTGTCTATCTCAGGGGGTTGGCGAGACCTGTGGCTGGACCAGTCCATTTATTTTATACATATTTGGAAAAAGTGTCGATTGAATTTGAAAACTAGGATTGAACATTTACGGAAATGGTAAACTAATAAATATCTAAAAACAAAACGATGTTTGTCACGCGTGCCTCTTACTATCTGACTCAGACACCTATGTGGCATCTCAACTCCCAACTGTCGCCCGCGTAATCAATACTATATACATTTTAAGTTTTAACTGTCAATCTTATTCTCATTTTGTAATTTGAGTCTGGGGCAAGGGTCTAAAGTCTACACCACTGCAGTTATACAGTTAAGTCCCATGACCTGTATATTCTTTTTTATTTTTGTACTATAGTGAAATCGCCGAATAACCCTTACAGTTAAGTCCCAAAAAATTAATATAAAATAGTACTATCCTTGTCATTTTTACAGACTTAGGACTGCTATCAATAACTACGTTTTTATTTGACATAGTCATTTATATAGGTTTGGTTAAAAATACGTTGTTTATTGGAAAAAGTTATAAGAAACTTCCTTGACATACTAGCAGCATCCCGTTAGTTTATTACTATCATAGTCTTGAATTTTATTTTTACAACATTTTCTTTTTCTTATATTTCTTTTTATTGCAGATTGGAATTGCGTGATTACTAATTTTACGTATGTCTCATTTTAGAATTGTAGTACATCAATGAAATATTCCAAAAAGATATTCACTATACATATTTGGATGACTTGAGCAAAATGACTCATTTAATTTCGGGTGGAATACTAAAACGATTATTTTTTTATTATTATTAACTGGTTGTAGCTGTGGTTGTCTAAAATTAATATTTTACCCACTTTTTTTGGAGGAAAGAAAGCGTTTATGGTTATTTAATTTCCATAAATAAACATAGAAAAATCTTTTACAAATTTGTTTTCTGGCAAATCATAAATAAATTCGAGCCATCGACCCGACAACAATACTCAACCATAACTGGATTTAAAAATGGGAGACCAAAAAAACTTAAAATGTACTTAAGTTTTTCAAAATACAATTTGAAGAGACCTAATTTTTGAATTTTTTTTTAACAGCCCTGACCTTTGTGAAAGCGACAACCTTGTATATGAATTATGAGTTAGTGGAAACATTTTTTGAATAGCTACACGTGACGTCCACGAAATTTTAAACCGATTAATACTTACAAAACTTTTCTTTTTTTCACTTAACATTTTAATTACTTCAATTTCGGACATTTTAAATAAGATTGAACTAGAGAATAACTGAATAACCATAATGAATAATACGAAACAGCTGCTATCATACTTGTGTCCGTGTGCATAGTTAATTTTAGTGTCACATAGCTATATAAGACATAGTTTAACATGTCTTATACCTTATGTGACACATACATTGACTATGCATACGGACATAAAAGTTCAATAATAATATATGTAGTACCTAACTAAAATCGAATTTCATGTATATCTTTGTGCCAATAAGATATGATTGTAATATATAACAAAAATATATCTAGGTACTACTTCTATATATCCGGTCTCAATTTGGTTATAAAATTATAAAATTTTAATATGATAAAATTATCAAATATCAATTTGATATAGTATTCAACAGAATATAGAAAAATATGCTTAGGTTAGGTCATGTTTTAACTTTTAAGGTACCTATTATAATATTATGATACAATAAATGCATATTTATTGTTAAAAAAAATTACCATGAATACAATATTAAATTAATTTTGTATTGAAGAACGTTTTAAAATCGATATTAAAGGTATGATTCGTATAGATCGCACAACAACAGGGATTAAAAATTTAGCAAATATGATTTATTTCTGAATAAAATATTCACTTACTTCAACCTTCTATAGGTAGTTGTTAAAAATAAACAATTGATTATAGACTATATTATTATTATAATTTAGGACACAATTGGACTATAAATTAGCATACTATTCATATGCACTCTACTAATTATTGTTTTTTTATTTTTTTCAAACGTGTTTTCTAAGATTAAAATGTATTTTTCACGTCGTATTATTGATGTACCTATATATTTATTATTTTATATTCAAATGTATTTAAAAATGATTAGTTTTTAAAGCACATTATTTATAAAACCACACTATTATTATGTTATTTTCTGAAAAATATTAAAATAGCAAAATGTAATTTATTATTTTCAACATAAACTCTTGGACGTATAAAACACATCTACTATATGTGGTTATGTGGTTATGTGGTTGTATTTGATTCTTACATTACAAATTTACAAAAATACTTACTCTTCGGAGATCCTATCCCTAATACCAATGTTTAATGATCATACAACAAAATCTTTCGTAATACTCGACGTTCAACGTGTATTATATTGTTATATATGTTCTTGCAAGACTATACAATCGTATCACTGCAGCTTCACGAATCACGAATGAATAGATCATAATATGTTATGACCAATATAATTATTATAATAGAATATTAGTTATTATTAAATAATTGTATAAGTATTAAAATTAAAATTACGTTATAATTACCTACCTAAATATTGTACGCATATCATATCGAATAGAAACCACCTTCGAATAAACTAACACATTTTAGTCTACGTGTCGGTGCAATATGTAGTACCATGTTTAAAATATTGTTTTATATTGTTGAACATTCATAGGTTGTAACCTATAAGTTATAACAATAGATTTGCGAAATTACATCGCATCGTTATTAAACCTATAATGTAAACACTAAATTACTAAATTGTTAAATGCGTACGCATGTTCGTTCTTGAATTAGCACATAGGTATATGTAAAGACTTAAACGAACCTCCAACAATTACGAGTAAATAATTGAAACTTCCACATTATATATCATAATATTCAAGTTTTTTTTAAGACCAAACCATGGCTGGTATACATAATGTGCGCAGAAGTTATTATACGTTAAAATATGACGTAGGTATTATAATATTATATAATATGTGTGATGAGTGTGTATTAAAGTTGTTATCTTATCAAACTCACTGTACCTTATCCTTATACCTATGTTATTATTGTATAGGTATAAGTTGTACCTAACTACTAATTATTTCAATGTAACGATGCATTTTATGATGCGACTTATAACAATATTATAACAAGGACAATTTTTTTGTTTTCATCTCACAGAAGGACTTGGGTAATTGAGTTGAACCTGCAGCTGTATAACAAATTTAAATTATACTAGATGAATACAACATATTATTATTTTGTAACTTTGTACTAATATTACTCGTGTGAAACAATAACTCACCGTAATCCCTACTCATAACAAATTTCGTATTTCTTGTAGCTTAGATAATTTAAAATTATATTGTCCAAATCATAGAATTTATCCTACGTATAAACATATACATATTATATATTTATATAGTATATATAAACAAATGTGTAGGTCGTCCTTCTTGCTTTGATCCCCACGGCCGCGGGATGGTGATGGCTGATAATAAACAGGACCATTTGAAAATTTTGCCGAAAACGCAATTGACTACCTAGTAGCAATATTATATTATGTATTTTTAAAATTAATTCATGTTAACCTTTTTACAATTTTCATTACCTACTTCTGTAAGGTACATTTTTTACTATCCTATTTTTAGTGTAGATATTCGATAACTATATAGTATATATAGCTCCTAATATGTATCACGATATTGCAAATCAAAAGCAGTTGGAATCCAGCACCTTATTCAAGAGTACGATTATATTTTGACAACATATAGAACTCGTCGTATTAAAATTTCTCGTGAATGTATATAGTATATTTTTAACTAAAATATATTAATTTGGTAAAAAAATATTTGAAAACGAATAATAAGCAACATCGTTATATTTAAAAGTATTTTTCAAAAATATTTCATAGTAGTATAATAGTACAATTTGTTCGCAACGAATAGCCAAAGTTTGGCTACTTGGTTTGAAACTCATATCGAAAGTCAAACATATTTACATTGTCTTCGAGTTATAATAAGTTTAACTACCATAATACTCATAATTATTTGTAGCACAGATTACTAATATTAAATTACTATTATATTTATTTTGGGCATATTTCTTTACGAACAAGTTTGTTATTGAAACTTTCACATTTTTCTATTTACGTAGCCTCTGCAGGTTAACTGCAATGATAAGCGCATTTTTCCGCTTATCACAGTGATTTAACAGGCAAATTAGACTTACTTGTGCATACATACATACATACATACATACATACATACATACATACATACATACATACATACATACATACATACATACATACATACATACAATATACATAGTGCTTATATAGTGCATACAACATATAAATGCATATCGAATCGACGGTGAAGACGGTGAACTTATATACTTTCAATACATGATATGCATTATTGTCAAAATATGACCTTAATGAACTAAATAACTCTCAAACCAGTTTAGAATAGTTTTTAATAGTTTTAATGTGGTGGACGGTGTTGTTTTTAGTTTTTTAGAATCTGAGCGAAGCGATGAATATATTGAATTTACAATAAAGAGGGTTTTGTTTTATTTTTACTATTTTTTGTGTCTGTGTACACGATAAGTAGTCAAAATTGACAGTAGTTTTCAAAAGCGCAGGAAAAAAAAAAAATTATTTTGCATGATCCAAAAACTAGAAAATATAATACATGGTTCCTCATAAATTGATGTAAGAAGTTAAGTTAGGTAAAAAAGTTGAGCGTGAATCCACAATAATTTTTCATGAGCGTTTGAAAATAAAATTTTTACAAAATTCGTAAAAATCGCCGAAATTAGCAAATTAATTTTGAGTTCTTAAAAATTAAATTCTTAAAAATGTTTCATTCTTATATCTTAGATTTGAAAATTTAATACAAGATTCTTAATATGTTTGTCTAAATTTAACACGTCTATTACAGTAACTCTCTAGACATCTAATATACAGCAGAGCGTTCCCCACTTAACCGCTTTTTTTTATTATAATTTTATTAGTTGTGGATATCTACTAAATCACTAATTATAAATACTAGGTAGTAATGTAGTATTTATAATAAATGTTACTAATATACTAAATATAAGCGACTTAAAATTTATAACACGAGATCACTCATGTTATTAATGCGTAATCTTTCAAGCATTTTTTTCTTCAAAACGTTTTGTATACCTATAAGTTGTTATTAGTTATAGGTTTATAACATTTACAAACTATGTAGGTAGGCACTATAATAACATTATAGAGTAGTAGGCGTGGTAAATCGAGTTCTGATAAAATATGACGATTTAACATTGTAGCTTTTAAATCTATACTAAAAATTCATTATTATATAATATATTCAGTATATTATATTTAATTATCAACACACCACTATCCTGCTCCGAGATGAGCGAAGCTAGTAAATTAATGAGTAAATTAGTAAATTAATGACAATGCCTTTAATATTTGGTTTCTACATATGTCTTCAGAAAAGATTTTTTTTAAATTAATTATAATTTATATAATGTTTTATGACAATAATGATGAACACAGCATAGTATTACGTCTGACTGTTTACATTTTAATTAGTTTGTTTGACAATAATATAATATAAAAATGTCATACTCGTGAAAGTTAATATGTAATTAATAATTAGGTAGGTATATTATACAATATTTTCATTAATTATTAAGTAGGCATATGAATTTAAAATTTTTTTAATATATGCGTGCTTTTTAAAGAGCTGAGTCGTGGTACATGATCAAATCAATATTGTATCACACTCTGCAATCTGCATGTTCAAAATAATAGTTATTTCGTGATTATTATTATTTATATTTTTTAAGTGTTACTGTTTAAAGCTTAAAAAATTTTGATTAGCTTTTGATGAGCGGAGTAAAGTGAACAGGGGATCCCCGTAAAATGTTGGTTCACTACTCTAAAGTTTAAATACTTATAACTATAATGAATTATTTGTCGGAAATTCGATTTTTATAGATTGAAATATTCTACTTCAAAACAGGGTATTAACATGACGTATGGTGTCATAAAAAAAAAGTAAAATTCAAATAAATTATAATTTTTGTTTTGAAATTTTTTGAAATTATGCAAAAAAAAAAAGTTGAAAAAGTGGAAACTTTTTGAAATAATGAGCTTAGACACTTGGATGGATCACCCCCTGGTGGCCGGTATGTAAGTAGGTACTTATTATGCCTTTTTCCTAGTTAACAATCTACATATATTCTTGTAATTATAATTACAAATTCAACTGAATATTTTAAGGATAATATTTATTGCAATAAGTCCCGAATACTGATCGTAATCGTACGACATGCGCAAATATCCGGATATGTACCTGGGTTATAGTGTGTAAAACAAGAAACACATTATCATACGATGGATTATTATATTATTATTTATTATCGTTGCAGGAGAACGGTGCGCTGCAGTGCGTCCGATGTCCAAGACGACACGCGCCTTAACTTTTAAACGCTTTTATATTATAAGGTCACGGACGACGGGCACATTTTTCGTTGTTTTTCTCAGAACTGCTGAGTCCGAACAAAAACACCGGATGGACCATCACGTCATAGCATATCATGCACTTTATACGTATCGCACATCATATCATGATATTATATATATTATACTATAACTACAATTAAAAATATAGAATATATACAGGTATGCGTACCTATATTATATACATATTATTATAGTCACACAGATATTAAACAAACATATTATAATATGTATATATATTCACGATTGCGCGCATTATATAACGTAGTCGCACTTACTATTATTATACGTACATGGGTCTCTATGTATTAAAAAGGTGTTTGGCTTGTGTGTGTGTTATTACGTATGGTTACGAGTGTCGTGTGTGTGTATACGAGGCGCAAGGTCGGCGGACTGGGCCCGTGTAGTTTGGTGAATAAATTGTGTAACGCGTCCATTATGTGTTTTACGTTTATACATATATAATATATTAAATTCGTTTCTCCGACATACGTCGTGTATGACGGTTAGAAGTACCAGGTAACTGGCATCAAAAAAAATAAACGTTTACATTATACTTTGTACGTATGTAGGTATACCGTATACGTGGTTACCCCTCGGCAATCGCGCGTAGTCCGGCTACAACTGCAGGCGGACGAACAGCTGGTACCTATATGTATTCCTGTGCCCGTCAACAAAGTATAGATTATTATGGAATAGAGTGTTGTATAGCACAAACGATATAATATGTATTTTATATTATGCGTGGAACACTCGTGCGGGTTCAAATATTGAAAAAAATAATATGTGCACAGACAACGCGTACTTATAACTTATGAGTATAGTGATGCGCGCTTGTGCACATGCACAAGTAGTGGTTTTTGATTTTTGATTATTTTTTTACCACGTTGGAGGAGAGATAGGTACGCGACTGTAGTTATATCTGCTTGGCTATATATTATAGAGATTATGATAAAATATGTTACCAGTGGTGGAAAGGAGAGGGCTAGAAGGGGGGGGGGAGCTCTTAGCCAAGCCAAAAATAGTCCACATTAAGGAATAATTTTTTTTTTTGAAATTTTCATGTTACAGGTAAATCAATTTCTATTAGTAATTAATGTTAAAAAAAACCAGCAAGATAATAATAGTGGGTGGTGCAGAGGATTTTGGGTAAACCGTTTCTATGATTGGCTTCCTTAGCTCTCGAAAGCGTCACATAGGTACGTAGTCATGTGGGAAAAACATAATCGTTTTAAAACAAAATATCTTATGTATTGACGTGGGGCGTGGTTGGTAGACACTAGACCAAGTAGACCACCATAATATTGTAACCCTACATATATACATAGTTGCGCGTCTAAATTGCCTCAATGTTGAGGACCCGATGCAAATATATTTCGCCCATTTGTTGAAACTCAGCCTCACGAATGTCAGTCGAAAACAGTTTGATTTCCATATAGAAATTTTAAGTATACGTATCGTATTAAATAGGAAAATAATTATTTGTTATCATTTATTTTAAACTTTAAAACCAAATACACATACATCATACCGTGTTGTGACTCGTGTTTCGTTCCACATATACAATATATATAAGCACCTACCTATAGGCTATAGGTAACAAAATGTTGGTATGACACGTCAGCTGTTCATACAATTTATAAGTTACCTACCTATATTCAACACTAACCGACTCCAGATTCGATCACAGAATAACACTGTGCGCCGGTGAAATGTGAGTCGCGTGGAGTCTGCACCACGAGGAAGAATAATAATAAGGAAATAAAGGAACAACAAGTTGCCGTTGAGTAGTAGTTTCGTTTGAAATCGGTGTAAGGTTCCGAATCGCGTGTATGCCATCCCGCATTTGTATTGTATATTCTGCCGATTGGCAAACGGCTACAAGCGGTCACGTCGATACATCGTTTGAAATTGTCGGCACCACAAAAAATATCATAGGTATGTATAGCATACAGTAACTCGGCGAGCCACACCTTGTCGGTCGCATCACGAACGACGTGAAGAAAAATGTCGCGGCGACAACTGCGTTTTTTAACGACTGCTGACTGCAGACGACGCGGATATTATCGCGGTTACCCGCACGCGAGATTGTATACCGTACTGCAGGTATATACAACGTAGACCGACGAGGTCACCGAATGTATACCGCGGACCAGGCAGGTGACCGCCGTCCACACATGGTTCACGTCACTCGCGATCGGCAAACCGCAATATTTTCCGGGTCCTAAACGAAAACGGCGATGGCCGCCGACAATTTTTCTCCGCACGCCGTCCAATTCTCAGCGATTTCTTTAATACTGACCAATGGAAAATGGAAAATTTATACATCGTATTCTAACTGCTGGGGAATTTCATTTAAACCCCGCAAATGAATTTACATGCCAAGTTTTGAAATTCGCATGACCTTCCCTCTCCTTTAAAATCAAATAAGGTTCCGATTTCAAACGAATAATTATTTCACTCAAAATGTACCAATCTTTTGTCAATCATACCGATCGACCTAATAACGCGATAAGACTTCTGAAAACTGATTTGAATTCGTTGACATATCTTCTTGAGATTAATCAGGTCACTTTGTTAAAATTGTGATCCTAAACTCCTATAAACACACATGCACATAGACTAATGCATACATTTACATGACCTGCATGCAACCAATTTGGAAATTGCCTATTTTTTACTCCTTAAAACCTGTCCATTTGCAATCATAAGGGATCCATAAACATGGCTTTTTATACATTTCCTATTATAAATAAACATTTTCAAAAAAAAAAAAGTTCTTTATAGTCAATATTTAGTTTACCATTCCAGTAAACTTTCGAGCCAAGTTTTGAAACTCGCTCGAAAATCATTCTCACGCAAATTCAAAAACATACAAAATACAATATGTACTATGGGACAGGAACAGGTCTCACCAGCCCTATTTTTATTGTAATTGACTTCAATTTCAGTTTATCTGTAATTAATTAAATATTTTTAACTGGGTTTAATAAATAAATAAATAGATTGAATATATTTTATGTATTGTTGACGTGCCGAATTGTTTGTACTAATCTTAGTACGCAGCAATCGAATTTTTTTCCTATACATTATCTAATCTGTACTTAATGCGGCCCTATTGAACGAATTTGGTTGAGCGTACATACAATAATATAACATACATATAACATACATGTAATATTATAACGTTTTAGATTCGCGAATAGTTGTTGTGCGTACTTACTACCTTGTACCTATAGTGTTTTACTGTTTACTCTACAGTCTCTACGAAGCACTAACGTGTGTTGCAGATAATCTGATTTGATTTCATGAGCGATTTTTCTAACCAACAAACGTCCATATTTCTATTTGTATATCCACTCACGTGACACACACAGACTCCTGGAGTTAGTGTTATATTTATACTTTCTCTTTTTTCGTCTACGCACACTAACACAGCATATATACGTATCATAATATAATATACAAGTTTCTCATTCCATATAAATAAATATAATATAATAATGATATATATATATATGTATTATAAATATTAAATAGACATACCTATACCTACATATATATATATATATTATGCCACAGAGTTACCCTATACCTACCTATCTCAAGAGCTAATAATTTTTTGGAACGTTATAACTTAATAACTATATTAACTTTTATGTTTTTTACTATTTTTTTAGCTCTTTATAATATGTTTGGTTAACCGAGTATAAATCCGGCGATTTATTATAGGTATAGGTAGTAAAAATCACGATTTCGATTTTAATAATAATATTTATTGACACCAAATTAACAATAAAATTTTAGTATCATATATATGATAACATAGAAGATACATTAAAATATACATTGATCCTCATTTCAAAATCAGCGGAGCTTGTGCTGAAAAGAGAGAGTTTGTGATACGGATTTGTATTATTATTGATTTTGATAACAATAATTGCATATAATTTTAGTATATTGTATGATTTACAACCAGTGCCATCTTGTGTTCAACGTAATTATTAATATTTAAAGAAATTTGAGTTAGTTCTTTTTCCAGGCCATTGGCATATGTATTTAGTACCTTTTCAACGAAAAAACGAAAAATTGATTTTTTTTGACTTAGTACCTTTTCCATGTCAACGCCTCAATTGACAATCTTGTAATCGTTGTTAATTACTGATTATAATAGTATGTACTTAGCTGACGAAAAATGGCATCAAAGATTTTCGATTAATCGTAAGTATAAATAATATTAATTTGGTAGGTACCTAGGTTCTAAAATAAAGATCACAAGTAGATCAATTGGTCAGTTCGCCCAGTTCATCGGCTCAGTAATGCCGCCCTTGGAGAAACTAGGCGACATTAGCCGGCAAATCCCGATCGTCTGTTTGGACCCTAAAAATGCCGGAGCCAGAGAACTGGGCGAACTTACAGGCCCCGCGAAAAACGCCACTGCAGTCTGCAGTTTATCACAATCTAACTCTATGTACAAAAATACTGGACGGCAGACGCGTAATGACACATATTGCACAGTCAGTGGAATTTTCGGGCTCCTTCCATAAATATAGGTAAAGGTATAGGTATAGGTATATTATTTATATAACTGGTTTTTATACATTATAATATATGACCAATGGTCATCCTTATTTAAATTAGTATACTAGATAGTTAAGATTCTTAAAAAAATAACAATAGCCTAAACTATTTAACATTTTTGTCCTGAAAACTTATTTTATACGATTTACTCGTATAACAATATTTATAATATCTGAGGTCTGCAGGTATGGCACGGTGGTTGAGTTCAAGTCAATCATTAGCCAGTGTCACTATAAATCCAGGATTGGTGACCACCCGGGTTCTAGTGACAAATCCTCGCCACATATACACATTTACACGCCTGTTCTAACCAACCATACCCTCCCCCACAGTAACAATCCTATTAAAAACCTATGAACAGCTAATGACCATAGTTGCCGGGCTTAAGTTCAATAAAAAGTAATATATTTATATTGCCGTAAGCAAATTGTTTATCTGGGGGGAGTACACTGCAGCCGAGAACAATAAATAAAATATAAAAAAGCGAGTATGTGCAGTGGGGTGGAGTAGGTCAGCGATAGTGCAAGTTTGTCCATCGTCCCTTCGGTCCTCGGACAGGATAGTGTATTATTACAGTATTCGATTTGAATGCAATGATTGCATTCGATATAAGACGATTCTGAGCGGACGTAAGAAAATTTACGAATCATAAATATAATAAGTAACCATTAATTATATTAATATACCTAGTGGGAATTAGGTAATTTTTACATTTTATTCGCTTCTATGGCGATAAATAAATAGCGTTAGAAAAATAGGTTTTGAAAATTAAATTTTGGTGGTTTTTTCCGTGGCGTTAAAAAACTAAGCAGAAAGTCGAAAAATTACCTATCTAAAGGATTGAACCATATATTGATCCAAATTGCTAAAAGTTAAGATACTATATGTTGAGATCAAAGCACTTCTTCTGATAAAAATTGTGTTAACAGGATAAAAAAATAAACATCATTATAATAACTAGCTTATACGTAACCATTTATGAACATATTTATTCATATTATATAGTATATGATATTTTTGTAGTTTAAATATTATCACATGAATGAATACCAAGACAGGCTGTTATTTACGTATTATTAAAACGTACAGTACACGTGTGGTAAGCTATTTGAAAAAAATAATTTACGAGATTTTTCCAGGAATCCAAAAACAATATATCTTTGCTATGTGTATGTTGGTTTTTAACAAAATTGTCGTGTATTCGATGGTATTGTGATTTCGCTTATCTCTGAAATGTTCTATTGTGTATACATTATGACTGTATGAGTACCTATGTCTTATATATTATTATAATTATATATATTACCATATTGGTAGGTCAATTGGCTATGACTTCAAGTTTCAACCGTATAATATTTCAATTTTTTAAGTAGGTACGCATACTTTGGCAGTTTGATATAATATTATAGATAATTATTAATAGCCAATAAAAGTACCTCTATATGCGCAACTTAATCAGTAACGTAGATTGTGCATGCGAATATAATATTATATGCGTTGCACTTACGTGCATCTTCGTTTTGTTTGCTAAACACGGGTAATTTATCCCACTTCCAAACATTGTTACAGATTTTGTTCTCGGAACGGAACCTATGAACCTCACTAAAATAAACATTAAACATTTTAATATTATATTATGATATATAAGTACCTATACAGGCTACATTGTAAACAGATCTATTGTATTAATATTATTAAATATTAATACGGTATAACTATAATTCTGTAAATGATTCTTTTAATACTCATCAACTAGAAATTTATTTTAACGTACCTATTTAAAATTATTAATTTGATTCCATATAATATAACTTTTTGAAAGTAAATTTAATTTTTAAATTTTAGGTTTAGTATTTATAGTTTTTTTAACGATTTTCCTTTTTTGAACGAAAACATACGTTTTAATTTCATATTCTGCAGCAGAATATATTTCTGTAAATTATAATAATATACATTTCGGATTTTGATTATGTTGCTATATTACAATGGTAGTTATAATTGCTAATAATTATTAGATGAGTGAACCAACATTTTGCGGAATAGGTAGTAGGTACCCCTTTAAAACTTTAAGTATGTACTTATAGGTTATAATTAACTTCTCGTCGGAGATTGAAGCGCATAAATTAGGATTTTTATAAAATCATAAAACTAGAGTATTGAAAATGAAAACTGGTTTCGCCGACATCTTTCATATTTTCTTTTGGAAATCTCAACTCAATCACGGTTGTCGTTTGAGTGATAATCATAATATTATATAGTATAATTATGTAGGTACCTATTATATACGAATAAATTACCATGTGATCTGTCATCTATGTGTTTTTATGGCACACTTCTTTCACGTATTATCAACGTGCATGGGTACATAACGTAATTATATCGCAGCATGAAAATAATAAGACATTAATACGTAATATATAGGTAGGTAATTAAGTAAATTGTACACCTCTAGCTGTGGCATAAATACCACACTAGTTCTATGATATTATTTGCACAGTAGAACAAAATTATCATGTCGATGGACATCGAACATTGTATTTATCATATTTTATTATATAGCTAGTTTAAGTAAGAACCTGACTACTGCACGTGTACTCGGTGTACAGTGTGTATGTATGTATATGTATATATATATTATATATAATATATTTTATAGTTTACAATATCAATTTGTTATTTTTTGAAATTGTTTACAGTTAAACCATCGACCCTGACCGGTATAGAGTTGTAGAGAGCGAGAAAGAGAAGGAGATAGAAGTAAAAACTTCAACGTAATAATAAATGTATAATTATTAACTAAGTCGTAAAAACTATATTTAAATGAGAGAGAGAGAGAGAGAGAAAACATTATTTCCAAAGATTCGAGCAAATTACGGCAACAATTACTGAATCAGAAATATAATATACAAGTAATAAGTATAGAATGGTGCCACAAACGTGGAAAATTCAAAATTCTTAACTTAAAATTGAAAGTTAAATTGTACGGATATACTTATAAAATAACGTGCTGAACAACATATTAGGTATAGGTACTTAATTTTCAACATCGCGTATAAACAATATAATTGTATGCTGTACAATTAAATTAATAATTTTATATTAAAAACAGTTTAAAATTCCTCGGCTAAATGATACTTTATTCGCAATTTGCATTTACGAACGTATACCTACAATCAATTATTTTCTTTATGATGGTCAATAATGTTGTTTTTCATAAGTTTTCATCATACACCATGTATCGTTAATTGTATAACTAAATACGCCAGTTCATGTATTATATATAATTAATCGGTGGAGTACGATTGTACGCAGTGCCGGAAGAACTAAGAACATGATTTTTTTAGATTGAAATACTCCGAATAATTCAATGTTACCAAATGGTCCTTGGCCCCAAACAAAGAACAATACAAATTTAATTTTAATTAACATCACAAAATGTAGAAGGGAGTAGCTATACTCTGTCGGCCGTATATCAATTGCGCATCGTCCGTGTTTACCTACCTGTGCCAAAATATCGTAGGTACATCGTATGCGTATCAGCGGTCGATTATTGTTTGCGCATTGTCTATTTACCTGCACCAAATTATCGTAAATCATAATATGCGCATCAACATGTTGAAGAATTAGAAGGGTATAAAAAATAATTTTTGGCTGAAAATTCAATGATTGTCATATATATCACATGTAATGAATAGATACAATTATACAAACAATTAAAAATAAATTGCATTAATTAAATTTAATTGTAGTCATAATTATATAAATGTATATTATACATATAATATTATATAGATAATGAATAATGTAAGATTTTTAAGTTTAAAAATAATAAAGATATATATATCAATACGTTTTTGTTAAATAAGCATTTTAAGTTCAGATTTTGAAAAAACATCAAAATCTCAACATTTTTTTATTTTTATTTTTTTATTACCTAGTAAAAAGTTTTATTTTATTTGTAGTTTTTGATGTTAAGAAGCTCGTTGTAACTTGTAAATGATAGATGCCACTAGAAATTTAGAAAACAACTTTTTTTGGTATACACTATTTTTCAGTTCTATTGTTAAATAATATTAATGCGCAAATGATGTACGACCTTTTAAACGATGTGTAACTGAAAAATCGAACGATGCCCAACTGTCTTACCATTAAGGTCAAAATTAAAAACGGTGATGCGCAATCCTCAGCCGGCGACTTTGTCCCACGAGAGAGCATGTCGGTTCTGCACATCCCCCCACGTCAACCTCCGATAATGAATTGAATCCTGGTTAGGTCTGTGCCACTGTTTGGTCCTATCACCAAGTGCCAACTATAATTAAAAAATTTTATAATAATAACTCTGTGGGTTTATACTTTTTTTTAGAAATTATTGATTTTTGTTTTTGACTCCACTGTTGATATAAATGTGTTAAATTGGCCCACCAACTACAAAAAGCCAGACCACACTGGTATACACACTATACTTGTGTACCGTGACGGACTGGTCGTTCCCAAACGAACAACAATTTAGTTTTTGCTTCAAAGTTGTACAGCTATAATTGGTATAGTAAGACATTGACAAAAAACAATGTCTGCCCTGATTTTATTGTAGTACACGTCTACCTAAAATTCGAAAATTGTTGCTGAAATCAAATTGGAGATTTCACTCTTTCGTAAGCAGAATTCACGTACGGTTGTCGTATATATTAACGTGTAATTATAAACAAACTCGATTAAACAGGACTTATGACGAAATAACATATATTAGGTACCTAAAGTGTAGTCCTGCAGATTGAAAAATATCATTGATTACATGTCTCTCACAATATATAATCAATCATGGTAAACCAATGGACGCGCGGATCATCGACACCGGTAGAAATTATATTGTATTATATTATTATTGTACTTTCGAACATTCCCAATGTTTCAAAATGATGTACCACAGCCCTGACGAGCTGGATAGAAATTTTCGATAGGTTTTAATACCAAAGACAAAATTTCCCATGTCGAAATCTACGTATCTATTTTGTTACGGAATAGTGTTGGTTTCATTCGATATCACCAACAACAGAGGGATAATATTTTATATTGGTACTATATAATACATGACGTATAGGTGGTTCATACCGTGTCCCATATTCGTTTAATATTTAAATAATTTAATAAAAATGGTTGAAAGGAGCTCTACATTAAAATATAGGTAATCGTTTAAAATCACTTTTATTATCACTGGTTGGTTTCACTGAAACGAAATGATGGAGTATTGCACCTATATGTATCTTAAATTTTTCAAAAACTAAATCTTCAAAAAATATTAACTTCACTGTGTGCTTCACAACACTACTGTTGCATACATTGATAATTGAGTAGTTGTTCGTGAAATAAACGTTCATTTGGAAACAATAATACACATATATTATATGCATATTCTAGAAGTTCGGAACATTATTAAACAATTTATAAGTATAATATTAGAATTTTTTTTAGACGACCTATACTTTCGCTACTCACCTAAGTCACTAAATAGTTATATTTTAATGGGTCACAAACTCACAAATAATGTATATAATCATTGATCAATGGTATTTATCTGCATATTATTAGACTATACAATCGGGCGTTATCCGATTTTAAGGCTCGAGGTTGAATAAATGCGGTTGTCTCCGTCTTACGCACGCAGCTGTATACTTGCTGTTCAACACACTCGTTGTAATTAAACGGCTTAATTAACGGTTTGCGTACATTGATAATGACCGGCTATTATACAAAAATGCTTTAAAACAACATTTTACCCACTTGTATTTTGTTCATATTATCTTTTTTTTAAACGTTTTGATTTTAAATAGCCCATAGGTATTAATTAATGTAATTGTTATTACTTGTTATAGATATACTTTTAGAAACGTATAATATGGAAAATACTTATATTATGCGTACTTCGATGCCAATAACCCACGTATCGACGCGAACACTAGATAACAACAACAACAACAACAACAAAAATAGCAATTATATTAATCGAGTGAATAAAACTCTTACCTAAATATATATTGCATAACAAATATTACTAATAGAGAAATAAAGTAACAATAAATAATATTAAACGATCCTGTGACAATCTTAAATTACGACCCTGAAGTTGGCCCCCCAACTTTGACATAGAAAGTCCAAACTAAACTCCAACTTTATGGACGTATATAAATGTCTACCTATTCAGAGTTCAGACCTAGTTTGTTAAAAAAAACTAAACACCCCGCCGAATCAATCCAGCGTAACTTGGAAGAGAAATTCGCAGTGTTCCCTACATCAGTGAACCTGCCGATATTGCATATACCGTGTATATTTACCAATTGTTGAATACTTTTTTCTGTAAGTGCATTCATCAGTACCACGAATCTGAATATTTTGACTGCAATTTCAATGAAATATATTTTAATATCTACCAATTTTCGTTGTATAAGCTATGTATAAAATAAGAATCATCTTCATAATCCACAATCTGAACGAAACGATATAAATTGACACTGCTTTCATTATAGTGAGCTTTCTTCTCTTTTTTTTTACGGACAGAGAAGTTTGTTAATTCCCCTCCCACATACATATACATCAAAATAAGAACCACGAATAGTAACAATAATAAAAGAGTACATACAAAAGTAGAAAATACACTTCAATAGATTAAGATTGTATAAAATATTAAAATATGAAATTTTTTAATTATATACATTAAACAAACCCAATCAATACGACTATGCTAAATATTTAGGTTTCCATATTATAAAACTATTTTTATTTACTATTTTTTATTTATAATATGTATTAATATTTTTTTAAGATATTAGAACCCGTTTGACTACTTATACATTTAATAAATAAAACATAATATATATATTTTTTTGCAATTACTTATTTATGAAATGTATTATATATATTATATATCTTATAATATTGGACATTAAACTGAGGTTCGAATAAACTTTAACACATTATAAAAATTATAATCTAAATAATTTAAATGTGTTAATAATAATTAGTATAGTGTACCGTGTACCTATATAGGAAGTAAGAACTAAGATATTTTTAACGTAACTCTTTTTTACTATGTTTATATGAATTTACATGTATATTTTTTTCCACAATGTAGGAACTAACCTATGCAATTTTTTACCTTGAATGGTCTCGTATTCTCGTGTAGGAACTTACCTTTTGTATATACCTAACATGTAAATAGTACTATGTATACCAGCTAATACCTATATAGGTAAACGCATCGAGTCGCGCGTGTATATATACGATAACATAATTTAATCGAATCGATCGCTGAAAACGAAAAAACATCTTAGACCCAGCTGTACCTAGGTGCGATACGAAACAATCGCGCGCGTACTTACAAATAAATAATAATCGGATCAAAATTATAGCGGTGGGTAGAGAAAAAAAATTATTAGACGAGGACCTACTTTCGTTTATTTTTTTTTTCGCAGATGATGTGTACACACGTAATACTACTACCGCTACTACTACTACTACTAATAATAATAATAATAATAAAATAGAAAATAAATCCTATCGCAACTACCATTTACGCGTGTAGCTATATAATGTGCTACACGACGCATGAATTTTTTATGTATGGGTAGTGCGCGTGTTACAAGCCGCGTATATATTGGCAACAGGATTTCGACATATTCGTATGGATCCCTCGGGGCAGGATCCGGTGCTGGCGATATATACTTATACATATTATTACATATGCATTATTATTATTATTATTATTAGCTAGGCATTACTGGTGTTATTCACGTGTATCATTTACCGTTTTTACACCGTCTCTCCGAAGGTTTGAACTTTCGGCGCGCGTTTACGAAATGTTTTTTTTTTTTTAAATTACCTACTCATATATATCATACTATACGTGTATGGTATCTACCTACCTATTATGTTACGCATAATATGTACGCGATATTTAGGTTTCGTTCTAAATCATGATATTATGCATAATATAGTATGCCAAAAAGTAAATTTTTCCGTACACAAAAAAATGTTTATAAAATCAAATTTTTAATTATTTTACATCAACAGTTTAAAAATATATTTTATGACGATTTTACGAATATTATAGTACATTATTAATTATTAATAATTAGATATAGGTACGTCCGTGATTGATTACTATATGGAGATACGAGGCATTTAAAAAAAAACTGTTAAAGGATTTACGTGATATAGCTTCGACATGTATAACCTCTTTCGAAATTAGAATATACATACAATAGGTATTTACATCAAAATATGGTTTGTTATTTTCTGAAAAATGTATGAAAAGAACATAGACCTTATATACATGTTACACTGCAGTATAGTAAGTTGTATAAGAGCAATAGTAAAGAAAAAATTTCAATTTTTTTGGAGTTGTAAGTGGCATTGCTTCATCACCAACGAACTATGCACCTATCATATAGCGATTAATAATTATTATTATACTTAATATAAAATATCATACCTAGCGTGGCTTCATATAATATAATATAAATTATAATATTATGTATATCAAGGCTCTATATAAAGTTAAGGTACTTACACGCAAGTTAGGCATACCACGAGGATAAAATTTCATTAAACGTGAAAAATACCTATACCTACCCGACTACTTATACATTATATTATGTAATTTCTAATTTTACTATTCCCAATGACTTGGAAATTTGGGCGATTTTGAAATATTTATATGTTTAATATTACATTTAAAAATATCTGTTATAATTATCTGAGACCGACTACGGTATTTTTATGTATCTATGACCCCTAGGGCCCCCACAAGGAGGGTTGGACCTGAAGTTCAGGGACCCGTTGAAATGAATTTGTATTTTACTATTTTATGAAATTTTGATTGGAATACATATTTTATATATATATTTTTTTTTTTTTATTATTAATAAAATACACAATCTGTACACAATAAGGCACAATAAGAGTATGGGCTATGATAAATAAAATATGAATAACGTGAGGAGGGAGGCCCACCAGTGTGGATACCCTCTAACTTGGGGTGAAAGGATGTCATGGAGTGGACGAAATGGGAAGTGAAATTTTGTTAATTAGGGAAGTAAGAGCCAATAAAAGAGGGTTTAAAATACATTTTAAATCTTCTATAAATTTGTTGATGATGTGAAGAGGTTGATTGACTGATGAAATATTTTATATTAAATAATTTATTAAGCTAAGAAATTGAATTACAATGAACTATGTTTCTATACTTTATCTGAAACAAAACGTGGAACATATTTCATCGGAATCGGCCCAGATCCAACCGAATTTGTACCAAGAAAATGTTTCAAACTTTATAAGTGAAATTGTTACACAGGTGATAAAGAATGCATATTTATGATATTTTTTTTGATCGTAAATAATGACTCCGTCGCATCGTGGATAGGCAACATATGTTCCACATCCGTCGGTTAGAAGTTTAAAAGTCAGAATACCTGCAAAGCAGCGTAAGACACGTAAATACGTAATAAACGTTAAAACTTATACACAAAAACAAATTTTATGCCTCCATCTAACTATAAAACTTACTAAACGACGAAAAGTTTCTTCCGACGCGGTCCTAAATTTCGGAGTTTTCTCCGCTGTGCCGATTTCTGGTTCCGACAGCCACTTATGACGGTGGAAGTGAAGTACTTTAAAGCTGTTAAAAGCTGGTAGTTTTTTCGTCGTATTTTCGTGCGTTTAGACGAATAAGTGGAAGAAAAAAATATACTTTCAGAAACCCAGTATTAATTTTAAAAAAATATTTGAATTCCTTATTCTCTTTTCTAGGTTATGTAGGAAATGGATTTTCGAATTTTTTTTAGTAGCAAAATTAAAAGATGAATTTTGAAAAAAAAGAAAATTCGTTTGGTTACTACACCAATTAAACAATACAAAAAAATCAAAAATCCATTTCCTACACATCTTTTAACAGTCACATTCACTCACACACTTATGTATAGGATATAGACAAGGTATCGGCCCACCGAGTTTTAAGATTTTAACCGGCCCTAAAGTTAACAGCTCATTTTTCAATAAGGTATAATAATAATAATAACCACCGCCGGATGTAGCTCTCAACGCGCACGCACATGTTAATGTGTTAATACTTCGTGAAAAATTAAAGATATTCTTGTTTGCAAACAAGTTGTGCATGCGCATAACAATAAAAACTCCTAAAAGTGGTAGTAAATAAAACATACTTTCTGAAATTTGATTGTAATTTCAAAAAAACCGTTGAATTTATGATCTCAATACATCCAATGGTGCATGGTTCTATACAACCTGGGAAACAAAACGAAAAATCGGCGTTCAAAACCACGTCTACCGCATGGTTGAAATATAGGTACAGGTATTATTGCATATCGACTAGGATTGTTATCATAAGAAACAAAATGGCTGCGTAAAGGGATATCACAAATATACATTTTTCTTATCACCAAAAATACGCTGACAATAGCTAACAAATTCAAAATCCTACGTATATATACTTGATTATTATTGGCTCCCTGTACGCTGCCATTTTTGTTTTTATCATCAAATATTTGATTGAGAAGGGGTATATATGCAATAACCTTGTATATTTCAACTATGGTCTACCGCAAGATTTTTGATGTGAAAACATCTTATGTGGCGTTCAGACTTTTCCGCTTAGGCAGTGAAATTTTTCGAGCGTTAAGTTGGGTTTCTACTACATGCGTGTACGTATACGTACATACTATATTGACCAGATCCGTTCGCTATGAACGGTCTCATAAACGTTTCCCATCGGTTAGATCGGTTAGGATTGGTAACACATTATAGTTACATCATAATATATTCTTGTTATCAACATAGAGCCGTGTACACGTGAAAAGTTGAACTGGTTAAGCCTGTGGTAAGAATGTCTGAACGTATAAAGGCGGGTTTCCACTATACACGTAGCGTGTACGTGCATACAAATCCTTTGCTGTGATTGGTTGGTTAGGATCAGTTACCACACGATTAACCACGATACCGTGTTGTTGGACATAGCTGAACACTTTTTGTGTACACGGCAAACGTGTATAGTGGAAACCCGCCTTAACACTCTGGTATACCAAAAGCTTACCATGTATACCAACCAATCACAAAATAGTATTTTTATGCACGTACACGTACACGTATGTAGTGGAAACCCACCTTTATTCGAGCGTTAAACTTTTCGCGTAACACTATAGCGCTGCTGACGTGCCGATTGGTAGAGACTCGGTGCGACGCAACGATAGGCCAACTTGTACTCAGGGGGCATGTATAGCGATGAATCACCGAATTAGGTGATCGATGTGCGCAAGCATAATGCAACTAGCATAATGTTATCCATAGGTATAATAGGTATCTGTGGATAAATATGCGAGAAGTCGATATCAGCATGCGCATGCGCATATCGACCACCTAATTCAGTGACTCGTCGCTGATATCGGCAACGTTTTTTTTGTATTGATTTAATACGCTGTGGCTCAATCCATAGTATATTATCTAAGGTTTACGCGTCTCATGAACACTATTAAAAATAAACATGGTCCAGGGCTTGAAACCGTTATCAAAATTGTCGGTTACCGCTAGGAAGTTGTATAGCGGTAAACGTTGGAAACTTTGATAACAGAGAAATTCGTAATGTCTGTTTGCTAAGCAATATAAAGTAAACATTTCAAACGCTATGATACAGCGTTTTGCCTGTTCAGTAGTTCAGTTCCAATAACCAATACAGGCGCGGACTGGCTGAGATGCTACAGCATCCCTTGCCCTAAAATATATTTGCCTAATATTATTTATTATATATTTAAAGACTCTAGACACCTAATGAACAACAGATTGTTACCAACTTACGATTACTAGTAATCTATAATATTGTACAACTTTGATTGAAAGTTTTTTGTAACTTGGTACTTATTTACGTGTTTAACGTATATTCAATATTTTTTCAAAACAAAATAAAATATATTAATATTTTATAAATAATCTACATGTATTAAATTCGCCCCTACAATTTATGTTATTTGCCCTTTAATTTGTGTAGCATCCCGTGCCCTATTTTACCAGTCCGCGCCTGAACTGGTCCGTAAGTTTATAGACATTCTAATACATTCTCCCGGCAGTGTCAATAGACACAGTGTTTGAGAAGTTATATTTTTTT
This sequence comes from Metopolophium dirhodum, assembly GCF_019925205.1. Lineage (NCBI taxonomy): Eukaryota > Metazoa > Arthropoda > Insecta > Hemiptera > Aphididae > Metopolophium > Metopolophium dirhodum. Next base: position 15,907,094 of record NC_083567.1, read on the forward strand.
GGTACCTAATTCATTTACAATATGAATTATTATAAGTTACCTATGTATGTACTTGTCCAAAACTCCACTACCGGGAAGCCATTGGTATTTATGGTACAGCCTTACGAAGTTCACGATTTTCGGTGTTTTACGCACCCGTACAACGCTTAAAGTTTACCGAGCTTAAATATAACAAATTAATTTTTTTTTTAATCTAGGTAAATCAACGTTTTAAAATTGATGATGCAAAAATAATTCTGACACCCACCCATGGTGGATTTACATAACAAGTCGAGGGATGTTTTTGATTTTAATTGTTCGAGCAAGCGTAGTGTGCGAGTGACTACACCGGATATATTATATGAAAATACCAAAAAGTTCAATTAGCTATAATATAACTTAAAAATAAGACTGACCGCCAAATTCAGACTTCTCTGTCGTTTTCAGTTAAAAACTAATGATTTTCGGCAATTAATTTTTGAAATATCGTTCATAATTCGTGGTAACTTGTAATTTATATACCTATTTTAAAAATATTATTCGTGGGTAATTGAAACGTCTAAAATGTATTATTATATACAAATATGATAATAAACAAATAATAATAACTCAACTTAACCGGCTACGGTATTAATAATATTTAATAATATCAATATAAGTATAGTATACAATATACTAGGCTGTCAAATCGTCTCCACTTGGAATCGTTTTTCGTATACAATGATATTATAATATTATATCATTGAATTCAAATGTAACACTATCCATAACAGTCACCCACTTGTACCCTACTGTTCAGCAGAGTCACTTCCAAATTTCATTTTTTTTTAATTGACCTCCCTTCTTATTTAAATTCTGACAGACGAGTTTTGGTTAAGTATATACGGCCCTGTCTACGGCCAGTAAAACAATTAGGATTCTTGGGGTCCCGGACAAATTCAATGTATTGGACCCTGAGGTATATGTATACAATATTTGTTTATAGGTTACCTATACAAAAATAAATAATGATGGTGATTTTTTTTTTAAAAACCTAAAAAATTTTATGTGAAGGCCCGCTGACCAGTGTATTGTTATTAAAATATAACTACACTTTTAGTGTTCTTTTTTTTATTATAAATATTAATTAAAGCTTTCCACACATAAAAGTAACTCAATAACAATAAAACAATAAAACACTATAAAAATATAATTTTAAAGATAAATATAGGTATTATTATGGGTAAATAGGGGCCCCTTGTTCTTCGACAACAAATTAGATAACATGATAAATTATAAAAATAGATATTTTTATTTAATATATTTTATTTGATTTAAACATTAGATTACAATGCAATTATTTAAAAATTTAAAGTAGATGCTGTGCGCCATCGGGGCCCCATGAGCCAACGATTAGCAGCCCTCTACAGGGGCATTGACCCGGCTGCCCCTGCGGTTGTTGCGGCACTGTTATAACTGGTAATTCAGTTATTGATATTATAATATATATTTATACTATTTGAAGAAAAAAAGCATATAACTAGAGCAGTAAAGCAATATATTATATATTACTATAGTTTAAGGATTATTGAGAGAATATTTTTGGATTTTTTAGAACATATTAGAATCATATTTTAAACCTAATAATCCATTATTTACTTATAATTAACTTATATTATTGTAAAATAATATAAAAACATGAATAACATTTTGTTAGATAGTTTATTTAAATATTATAATTTTTCGACTTACATTCGCCAACGACCATACCACGTTGAATACACAAGATCTCGTCCGATCACTGAAGTCGGGCGTAGTTAGTACTTGGATGGGTGACCGATTGGGAACAACACTACATGCCGTTGGCACTTTTTGCTTTTTTTATAAACTTTACTTCTTTATTTATTAAAAGAAAAAAATTTAAGTAAAATTTGTCGATTTCAGTTCATACAAATGATTTAAACTTACTGGAGTGCCATTCACTCCAAATTCCCTTAGTCCCTACTCCCTTGTTTTGTCAATATAAATAATGTCCATCGCGTTTACAATCATTAACAATTCATAACTTTCTTAATTTAATTTTGTTTAGTTCGCCAAAGCATTCTGGCCAATTAATGTACCTACTTTCACTAATTATACCTACTTGTCTTATTCTGTACTGAAACGTAATCATATAGAATATAATATGCCTGTTATTATTGATTAATGTATTATCTATTAATTGTATACCTACGCACCTTTACAAGTCATTATATTATTTTTTTGTTATCGCTATAAACGTTTTGTATGTCAAAATAAATGCCATTCGATTTTATGTGTCAATACTCAATTTAGTCGTCGTTTGCCTTTGCTCTTTGCATATGCAGTGAAATCTCGATAACTCGAATCGATGACAGGCACAAAAAAAAATTAAAAAAATTAAAAAAAAAAAACACACACACATTGTAAAATCAATACATTCATCGCTTCGCTCAGAATCTAAAATAGTATCTATTTTAAATATATAGACAAAAATAATTTAACCACAAGTTAAATTAAACGCTTACTTTTGAATATTATTATTTTAATTTAACACCAATATTTAAATAAGTTTAAACACTGATAATTTTTATGAGGCATAAAAATTAATTTTAGACTAATTGGACTTTATTTTTGGGTCTGTCGTCATATTTCGGAGCAGTAAAAATACCAAGATTTTCAACTTTAATATCTTTTCTAGTTGGTAGTTTGTAGTGTCAAAAAGTAACATATTCTCCGTACTTGTTTTAATAGTTTTAATTAATAAGTAACCAAGTTTTCGACAAAATCTATTCTCTTATTTTTTTTAAATTAAAAAACCAATAACCGTATATCTTGAACTGTTAATCAAAATATGTTTATATTAGCAATTTTTATGCATGGAATAATTTTCAAAATATTTTAACTCTTTTTGAGAACTTTAGAAATTTTAAATTTTCGAATTTTTTTGTTGTTTTTTTAATAATTGTTGATAAAAAACTTTTGCTTCGTCAAAAACATTGAACATTTAATACAAAGTGTAACATTAGTTCTTATTACTGGAAGAAAAAAAAAGTTGAGGGTTCCTCATATGTTTTTTGTGAGTGTTTTAAGTTTTTTACAATTATTGTTCATATTTTTAAAATTAAGTTCATAATTCATATTCAATGGTATTATTTAATTAATTGGTCATTACAATAAAACAAACATTGACACTGACTATTACAGACACCATGTCATGTTTTGAATTTATTAAAGCTATTATTTTTGTAAAATAGAAAAATAAGATAAAACAAACTGATAATTTAGTTTTTAGATTCTGAGTGGAACGATGAATGTATTGATTTTAAAATGATGTGTTTTTTAAAAAATTTTTTTTTGTCTATGTACACAATAAGTATTCGAAATAATGCTTCGATTTTCAACTTCAGTATCTTGTTCGATTAGAAAGTGAATATTGTTGGCGGTTAAGCATTTAAAGTTCAAAAATTGACAAAAATCACGAAAATTAGCAAATTATTTTGAGTTAAGAAAAAACTTAGAATATTTTTTCGGTTATTTTGTTGAGATTGTATAATATTATTCGTGGGTACTTGAAACTTCTAAAGTATACTAATATATTATATCTATGATAGTATCATGGTTTTTTGTTGATGTATAACGCGTTATAAGTACCTAATGGATATTGTGATATGATTAATTTGGAATTTATTATAGGTCAATTATTTTTTTTAATACTATAGATAAGTACCTATAAAATGTCTTAAACCTAGACTGACATACCGTCTCCGCTCAGAATCGTTTTTCTTACACAATGATATTATATCATTGAATTCAAATTTAATCGCATCCATTATACAGTGATCCACTTGTAACCTACTGTACAGCAGAGCGACATCCACTAGCCTACCTTTTTTATTATTAATACTTCAATGTTGTACTGAATGACAAAAAAAAATGCATGTATAAATAATATTTTTTGTAAGTTAATTTGTTCAAGGTTTATTCGGTAATTACTTATTACAAATGTAAAGATTATCTAAATGATCTTTAATCTTAATGATATCTTACAAAATAATAAATAACTACCTAAACATATTTGGCAGTATTTGTGTATTATTTATGTTTTTATGTAAAAGGTTCATAATAATAATAATAATAATACTGCTGTATGCATAATACATAATAATAGTATTGGAAACATTCATAAACACAACATATTTGGAAAAATAATAATATTTTATTTGGTTAGATACTAAGTGTAAAATGTTTAAGTATATATTACACATTATACGTTTGTCTATTAGATTTAATAAAGATTTATAAAAGTATAGAATAAATATATTGAGTATTAATGTACAAAACTACAAAAGTATATGAGAACATAAAAAATTAATTGACACTATTGGCTTTAGCCAAATTACCAAAACACCAACTAATACTTCATATTCGACTTCATATTATAAATAAACACACAAAATTGTGTTTCTATAAAAAAAAAATATCTATGCATAATTAATTTTAAGATAAAAAAAAATCCTTAAAATTACATAATATAAATAAAATCACAAAATTCGAACTAGGATCAGACATACTGTACTAAATAAAATCATATAACTAAAAAAAAAATTGAAGGATGGTGTTGGCGCCCGCAGGCAAATGCAGTTTAGAAAACAAAAAAAAATTTAAAAAAAAATATTATTGTAGGAATGCACATTTCAAAGTCTATACAAAAACTTCAACTAGTCACATAACAAAAAAAAAAAATTGAAGGAGGGTGTTGGCACCCGAAGGCAAAAGAATTTTAGAAAATAAAAAAAAATTGAAATTAAAAACTTCAAACTAAAATGTCCAGAATCTTAAACAGAAAAAAACTATTCAAAATATTTAGTTCATTAACGATGGATTATTCAAAGTGCACCAGGTTATCAATGTTCAAAAAGTATATACAAAAAATTCAACTAGAGTTACATAACAAAAATAAAAACTGAAGGAGGGTGTTGGCACCCGCAAGCAAATGCATTTTAGAAAACAAAAAAAAATTTTTAAAAAAATTTACATTAGAAACACACATTACGAATTTCAAACTAAAATGTCCTAACCAAATCTTAAACAGAAAAAACTATTCAAAATATTTAGTTCATTGAAGAATGATTATTCATGGGGCACCAAGTTATCAATTTTCAAGTCAATACAAAATATTCAACTAGAGTTACAGTACTAAAAAAAAAAATTGAAGGGAGGGGTTGGCGCCCGCAGGCAAATCGATTTTAGAAAACAAAAAAGAAATTTGGAAAAAAATTTAGAAAAAACTATTCAAAATATTTAGTTCATTAAAGAATGATTATTCAAAGTGCACCAGGTTATCAATGTTCAAAAAGTATATACAAAAAATTCAACTAGTCAAATAACTAAAAAAAAATTGAAGGAGGGTGTTGGCGCCCGCAGGCAAAAGCATTTTAGAAAACAAAAAAAAATTAAAAAAAAAATATTATTGTAGGAATGAACATTTCAAAGTCTATACAAAAAATTCAACTAGTCACATAACAAAAAAAAAAATTGAAGGAGGGTGTTGGCGCCCGCAGGCAAATGCAGTTTAGAAAACAAAAAAAAATTAAAAAAAAATATTATTGTAGGAAGACACATTACAAAGTCTATACAAAAAATTCAACTAGAGTTACATAACAAAAAAAAAATTGAAAGAGGGTGTTGGCGCCCACAGGCAAATAGATTTTAGAAAACAAAAAAAAAATTTGGATAAAAATTTAGAAAAAACTATTCAAAATCTTTAGTTCATTAAAGAATTACTCAAAGGGTACCAGATTGTTTAAAAAATTTGGCTAGAGTTAAAATCATAAAACAAAAATTGAAGGGAGGTGTTGGCGCCCGCAGGCAAATCGATTTTAGAAAACAAAAAAAAAATTTGGAAAAAAATTTACATTAGAAACACATTACGAAGTTCAAACTAAAATGTCCTAACCAAATCTTAAACAGAAAAAACTATTCAAAATATTTAGTTCATTGAAGAATGATTATTCATGGGGCACCAAGTTATCAATTTTCAAGTCAATACAAAATATTCAACTAGAGTTACAGTACTAAAAAAAAAAAATTGAAGGGAGGGGTTGGCGCCCGCAGGCAAATCAATTTTAGAAAACAAAAAAGAAATTTGGAAAAAAATTTAGAAAAAACTATTCAAAATATTTAGTTCATTAAAGAATTACTCAAAGGGTACCAGATTTGCAATGTTTAAAAAATTTGGCTAGAGTTAAAATCATAAAAAAAAAATTGAAGGGAGGTGCTGGCGCCCGCAGGCAAATCGATTTTAGAAAACAAAAAAAAAATTTGGAAAAAAATTTAGAAAAAACTATTCAAAATCTTTAGTTCATTAAAGAATTACTCAAAGGGTACCAGATTGTTTAAAAAATTTGGCTAGAGTTAAAATCATAAAACAAAAATTGAAGGGAGGTGTTGGCGCCCGCAGGCAAATCGATTTTAGAAAACAAAAAAAAAATTTGGAAAAAAATTTACATTAGAAACACACATTACGAAGTTCAAACTAAAATGTCCTAACCAAATATTAAACAGAAAATACTATTCAAAATATTTAGTTCATTGAAGAATGATTATTCATGGGGCACCAAGTTATCAATTTTCAAGTCAATACAAAATATTCATCTAGAGTTACAGTACTAAAAAAAAAAAAAATTGAAGAGAGGTGTTGGCGCCCGCAGGCAAATGGATTTTAGAAAACAAAAAAAAAATTTGGAAAAAAATTTATAAAAAACTATTCAAAATATTTAGTTCATTAAAGAATTACTCAAAGGGTACCAGATTTTCAATGTTTAAAAAATTTGGATAGAGTTAAAATCATAAAAAAAAAATTTAAGGGAAGTGTTGGCGCCCGCAGGCAAATCGATTTTAGAAAACAAAAAAAAAATTTGGAAAAAAATTTAGAAAAAACTATTCAAAATATTTAGTTCATTAAAGAATTATTATTCATGGGGCACCAAATTATCAATTTTCAAGTCAATACAAAATATTCAACTAGAGTTACAGTACTAAAAAAAAAATTAAAGGGAGGTGTTGGCGCCTGCAGGTAAATTGATTTTAGAAAACAAAAAAAAAATTGGAAAAAATTTGACTGTAGGAACACGCTTTATGAGTACACGGGTACTCAGCGTACTCCCAGGTATAGCCGGTTAATCTTGAAAAATATTTATACAAAAAAATCTACTAGAGTTCAATGAATTGAAAAAAAAATTGTTTGAGAAATCTGTGTGAAATAACACTAAACAAAAGAATACGCTGGAAGCTAAATACTGCAATACATATTAACTACAATCCAAAAACTAGGTATTGTTTACATTATAATAATACGAACAGTTATTATGATCAGAGGTGTATCACCGTAATATATGTATTAGAAAATGTATAAAAACGAATGTAATTTATAAAGGATGCAAAAAAATTAAATCAGAAAAAGGTCCTGCACGGACTCTATTATGTGATTGTAATTTATGAAGGACACAAAATAATGTTTAATTTAAAATAATATTGTGTTTGGCTAGGTCTACAGTCAATATTAAATAACAAACTATAAAGTCTAAATGCAAATAAAAACATAGTCAGATATCTGTTTTAGTCTTTGTAAATATGTGCGGAAAAAAATTAGATATAGTACAATGTAAAAAAATGTGGAAAGAAAACCCTGAGAATTCTTTGACAGTAGGATAATAAAACACAAAACTATATATTAAATTAAAACTATTGATTTTATACATTTTCTATTTACAAAAGCTCATAAGTATTGAAAACCTTATAAAATCCTAAAAAAAATTATATTTTGTTATATTTTAAAATACATTTTATAATTTGTTGTGTTAAAAAAATCATTATTTAATGTTGGCTGTATTTAAGTTTTTAATAACTGTACTGGTACAACTCTAGCTGACAGTCTTTAAGACCGTGTTAAAAACTATAATAATTAGTTAACGTCTAATTTACTGTCCTATCCTAACTTAACCTAACATAACCAAATTAATAATATTTAAATATTTTCTTTCATTGTTATGTTTACAATATCGAATACCTTTATAGTTAGTAGGAAAACATCATCGCAAAGCTCTCGACTAGTGATTGTAGTCGTCTATCATCATCATAGCTTCAACTAATCTTAGGTTTACCAAACTAGCTTCTTATGACTAATTACATTAGGACACTTTGAATAAAAAGTTCCTGAGTTGCAGGTTGCCGAACTTATAAGTGATTGATTATCAAGTTGATCCTTAGATTGTTGACACCTTAGTTCCCCTCGAAGACCGCTGGTAAGTCTATTATGTCCTATCCATTATTTTATATCTATATTATCTATGATGGAGCCATACCCAGCTCACTCGTGTAAACAATTTGAAGCACATAAAAGCGATTAACGAGTCTGATAATATGAAATCCCAGACCTGTCCCCCATACTCTGATATTAAGAGCCCTGCCCACCTTCATATTCTCTATGCAAATAGTAAATTTAAGACAAATTTGTAAATCAATGCACAGTCTCTCTATTGTACTAATATTTGTGATTTCATTAATTTTCAGTATTTTGTATAATTAGATTGGGAAAACATAAGACAATATCATTTACAAGACTGTGACTAACACAATCATACTTTGATAAAAGTATATGATATAAGTACCTTCTATATTTGAATTCTTCGTTTTTTTTCCGGTACTTTATTGGTGGACGGCACTTTAACAACGGTCCCTCGATCTACTAAGGCAACCTTGAGGCATTTCCTTTTAGGAAATTAATTAAATTCTCAAACATAACTCTTAATTCAAGAGTTTGTAACTAATATAATATATGTTATGATATTTATGGACGACACTTGCACCATGGCCCCTCGATATAGTAATGTGGCGACCCGGCACATCTCTTTTAGATAAATGATAATTTTAAATATTTATGTTTTGTAGATAATTTGAAGAAAAATTTAAAATTTAAGAGAGACTGTGTGAATTAACAAAATTTGTGGTATGAAATGTTTATTTGAACACCTGTTATAATGTATTATAATGAACTTAAGTTAATTTTTTATAATGTACTAAGTAAACATTTGAACGTTTATTACAATATATGTATATTATACATAGATTTCAAGTATGATTTTTTTTAGTTTTTTTTTTGATAGTTTCCTACCTACTACAATACAAGACACTTTATTTTTATATTTTGAAGCAACATTATATGTTTTGAATTATTTAGATCTATATAAACTAAATTTCAGACCCATAGTTTAGTATTTAAAGTTTGTATGATCAAAGTCGTGGAACCAAATTTTATCAGACTCTACTAGAATGTTGTAGTTAAATTAAACTATAATATAGGTATGTGGAATAACAGTACCTAACCTTCTATTATAATTTGTTATGAATATAATATTTTAAGTAATAACTCAAATTTAGCACTTTTACGGTACTTAATACATTTTCCTAATATTTTAACAGAAATTATGGAGCTAAAAATATAGAAATACCTATATTATGTCACGGTCCATAGTTGATAGTTTTGTTTCATTTATAATTATAATGCTTTTTAATATACTTTTTTATAAATTAATATTTATTACAGTTGGCTCTTATGATTTGTTTGAACTATTAGTACGTATTTTTTTGGGGAGATCCCTATTATTACAACACCGTTACCAATATGCGTTTTTTTCTGGTTAGTTAATATAATTGCATGTTTTCATGATTTCTTCGTATTTATGCTTATTTTCTTAAAATGTTTTTATATTTTCGGTTCATCCGTTACCTACCTACCAAGTGTGTAAATAAAGAATTTTTTTTGTAAACCAATTTGAATTATTATTTATTAATTTAAGAAAATTTTAATAAAAACGTTTTCATTCCGTATTTTTTTGAATATTTTATTATTTTTAATATTTTTGAATATTTCAGTGCATATATTTGCCTGTTTTTAGTGCATACATGCAGGCAAATATTTAACACTTAAGAGGATGTCAGATTTTTAGCGCACCATTTATTTCTCTCTCCGACCCACGCACAATCATTTTAGTGCTTTCTTAATCGTACATTTGGTATGCTACGCGTGGGTCAAAGATGGAAAACAAATAGTGCGCTGACATCCCAACTTACACGAGTGAGCTGGGTATGGCTCCATCATAGATAATAAAGATATGGATAGGACATAATGGTCTTATCAGCGGTCTTCGTCCTTCGAGGGGAACAATTGAGGCCAAATAAAGTATACTCATATCGAGTATCTACTATCAATATAAAGGAGCCTCAATTGCCTTCCCCTCCGGGAACGCGGCCTCAAATGTATTTAACATAGGCGTGGACTATCCATGGTGTCAACAATCAGAGGATCAACTTGATAATCAAACACGGCAACCAAGTTCGGCAACCTGCAGCAACTCAGTATCTTTTTATTCAAAGTGTACTAATGAGTCATAAGATGGTTAGTTAGGTAAACCTATGGTTAGTTGAAGCTAGTGGCCTTTGCAATTCAAGATCTTATCCTACGTATTCGGCATTGTTAACATAACTATTCTACCTTTACACTTTTTCTTCCCCCGTCTCTCACAGCTATATACAGGTTCAGCCAATCTCATTCCACACCTCCATATGATCGGTATTCTGTCTATCCATCTCTTCTTCAGTCTTCTCGCCCCTCATTTCCCACCTAAATTAACTAACTTCTATAGCCACTCTCACTATCTCTTATCATACAGTGGCCGAACCACCTAAACCTATTCTCTCTTGTTTTCACTACAATATGTACACTACCCTACACTACCCTTAATTAATTAATTTCTTATTCTATCCTCTTTTGTACCTTAACACCTTACTTATTATTCTCATATCTGCTACCCTCACTCCACTTACCTACCCTAACATTACATTTATTTTTCATCTTTCCCTTTCATACACCAAACATTCTGAAATCCTGTTGACCCATTTCCTTATCTTCGCCATATTACACACTACCTAATTCCTATTCACCCAGTTTCTAGTTACCTACAAGTCATCGTACTTGATTATCGGTGAAAATATTTAAATATCATTGAGCGAATTCCCTACTCGAAAGAATTGCTTAAAAAAATATCATACCTCACCAATTTTCTAATTTTGAACACGACTTTATTGATAGCCCGAATAGTGTTATACCGGTATAGTTACAATACAAATATTGAAAATTTTCGGGCAATACATCCCCTGATCAATTAACTATAATAAAAAAAAAAACCTACTGAGAAATAAGAAAATACATACCCCGTGACGTAATCGAAATCTGCTACGAAACTTAGTCTTCAAAACACTGAAACGTTCACAAATTTCAATCTGCTAATGATATATTATTCCCAGTTTGAAAATGTTCACTGACGAATACCATTTCTGAAATAACACGCATCTTATGCAGTAAAATGTTCTACAATATTCTAATGACCTAGTTACAGTCTACAGATATTATATAAACCTACCAATAAATACCTAATATTAATTTTTATTACACAGAGTTCGTATTTTTAAATGTTGTATTTAAGGATTTATTAGTTTTATTTTTATACCTAACAAAAATTACATTTATTCACAAGTCAGTTATCAAGTAGAACTCGACTACGAGTAAGACAGCGTTTGGATTGTTCGGACTGGCGTATAATTTATTATTATTATACATTGCGCCTTTGGTGGGCAGTAGTAAACGTATATGCTTCTACGTTACTTAGTTAACAGATTTTCCGCGACAATAAATATTTAATTCAAGTCTAAAAAGTAAATGTAAGACCAAAATAATATAAAAACTTATGCATAAACATCGACTCTTCCAGTGAAACCTAGCTGTACTGCAGCACACGCTGTCGTCGAAGAAACAGCTATCTTCATCCGTCTACATCTCGCTCCATCTCCATCTCTCTCTACATCTCGCTAATTGAAACTTATCTAGTATACAATACTAGTACCTTTATGATCTATAATATATTCTGGTGTTCGATGAAAAAGATTGAAATAAGATAAAAATACATATTTTTTTGGTTTTGAATATGAAAGCTGTGAGATGATCGATATGAATTTTGTGAGAAATCTAGAGGTACTAGAAAACTGAGACGAGTGTGTTGAATGAAATAAATTAAAAAATTGATTAACACAACAATCGGTTAAAAATTAATTTAATTCAAATAATGAGATAACCCTTATTAGATCATTTAAACTGTCCAGAACAAGCCCCCAGTTGTTGGTCGCATGCCAATTTTAACCATATTATACTAGACCACAAGTTTATAGACATTCTATAATGTATTCTCCTGCCGGTGACACTGTTAGGGAAAATATATTTTTTTAGTAATTAAATTACGATACGAATTATAAATTACGTAGGTACTTGTCCAATACTCGACTACCAGAATTAAAATTAAAGAATGTGATATACCTAGGTAACCTATTGATCGATTCTAAAACAGAAACTTAACCTAGGCACAAATAATATCACAATATCAAATAGTGAAATGTGAAAATTTGAAGAAAATTTCCCTTAGGTATATCCCGTAAACCCCCCCAAAAAAACGTACGTTTGAGGTGTTCTCTAGGTATGATCTGTAATGTACTTACAAATCATATTAAATAACATTAATCATTATGTATTTTCTTATTTTGTTAGGTAGGTATAAAAACCTACCTTCCTACTTATAAAAGCATTACCTAATCATTGATTTAAAATTTTAAAAATTATTTTACTATAACAATAAATTAACAGTTGTAGGTAAAGTATTATAATTTAAGGTATTTTTCATAATATCCTAATTTTTGTACACCTATAACAACTGGATTTTAAAAACTACTCTACGTCTAGCGGGTATATAAGTTTGTCTGACAATAAATATTTACATTAGGTCTACCGCCTCAACAGAATAGAAGGACAAGACTTACGTAATTATTTATTCTTCCGGCGAAACGCGTTCCCTTCGAGTGTATAATATTGTCTAGTGTCAGAGCTGTGCATCTCCGCCAAGGAAAATGCAGCGCGCGTCTTCATATCTCCAATCCAAAAGTTCAGTCTGGAAGTATTGAGATTAATGACATTTATAAAAATAGGCACCTAGTTTAATAACCAGAATGGAACGAAATATGTGAGTACGTATTGGAATCGCTGTTCGTCTCAGACGATTGTCATTTGCCATAGATTATTTATAATTATAACCTCACCGTCCTAATCATAGAAAATATATATATGGTCCTAACCGATGGATGATGGATATTTTTACATTATCTTCAAAAAAACATTTATTTGTTTCTACTAGACGCAAATGCGGTAAATTTAATTCAAATTTATAATATAGATAACGGTTTTTTTTACTTGGTAACCATTCATTTATTACTTGGTTTATTAACAAATTCTAATTGATATAAAATAGTAATTGAATAAAAATAGTTTTATTGATCCCAATATTTAAAAATAATGTTTCAAATAAAATAATAAAAAAAATTTAAGAAATACCTATTAATTAATATGTATTACCTAAATAACAAAATAACTAAATAAATTCGTAGCTTAATAAAATGTCCAGAAAAATTAAAAGTCCAACTTAAACGAATATAAAATATAATTTAGATAGGTGTATAGGTAGTGTATTCGTTATATTTTGAGTTTCATTATAGCACATCAGTCAATCAGATGCTATTTAATATTTTAAAATAAAAAACTTCGACAGTAATTCCATATTGGCAAGTGTTGTTTTCTATAACTGAAGACCTAAGTTATAGTATCGAGCATAATGGGTACGTAAAAAAATAGAAATATAATTTAAAAAAATTACCTTTATTTAATTGTATTTAATTTTTTTTTAATAAGTTTTTATAATATTGACTTCAACCCATATAAATGTTCTTATTTCATTTTTTCAATTCGTTGATAATATATGAAACGAATTCTTTGCTTGGAAAGCAATCTTTAGAAAATTCAGAAAATGCAGTTTATTTTTAAATCCGTGGCCTAATTATAAATAATAATTTCTGATGCATTGATGCTGAAGAGTGAGAGAGGTGCACAATCAGCCGAACCGAAATCTAACATCTTAAACACTTAATATACACAATTTTTCACACACGCGTCATGGTATGAAAATAAAAAATATTTATAATTAATATTTATACCGATTTTCTACCGATTTATACCGATCTTCTATATTAATAATAATTATAAATATATAGCAATAACAAATCATTCTTGAGTAGCGGCCAACCGGGAAAGTTCCCAGTATCCCGCCGGCCCAGTCCACTCCTGGTTAATATTGTAACCGAAAAATCTAAATAATCTATTATAATTTATAAACACAGTTACTTTTTACAGATATTATAAGTTAAAATTTGGACGAAATTACATATTAAAACCAAAAATAACGATTTTAGTTATTTTGTTGTAATTTAAAAATAGTAAGTATTCGCGGATTTATGAAACTTTTAGAGTATATTTAATATTATTATAATTTATAGACACGATGACACTTTCAAATGTTATTATTTGGTCAAAAATGACTTTAACCTACTATTGTAGGTGCTAATGTCTAATAGTAAAATAAATTACTTTAATCTCAATATTATTTATTAGTTAACGATGTCTTTGCTCAGAATCGTTTTTCGTTTGTTCGTTTTGTATTTTAAAAATTTATACATAGATATATTATTATAACTAATAATTATAGTAGGTGTGTTTGTTTTATTTCATTAATTAATTTAATACTATACCAATAAATTATATATTAATTAATAATTTTTGAAACATTGTGTTCGAAAAAATAAAAATAAATGTGATTTTAATTAGTCTTGTAATGTACCTACCTATATGTAAAAAATAAATAAATATAATAATAACTATTGAACTTTTAGGGACATAATAGGTAACACATTCGTGTATGTAGTATTACACTATTTATATAGGTATATTTATATACCTATACGAGTATATGAGTAGGTATGTTATTCATAAGTGCGCACACGTCAGGTTAAGCAGTTGACCATTCCGTGAATATTACTTTTATGTGTGCATGGTTTTACGGCCCTAATCCCTATGATATAGAATATAGATATTAGGTGAACAATAGAAGTTAAGTATGTGACACTAAATTAATAGCTACCTATAACTTATAACGTTGTATTTGGAAAAAAAAATACCAGTTATTAATTAAAATTGTATCTTATGACTATTATCAGTTATAAGTTATAACATATATTTCTATAAATTAAACCAAAACATATATATATATTTATATATATTGAGTACCCTATAAAGGTATGCACCTATTAATTATAATTATTCTACAAACAGGGACAGGAAAAACGACGACGACGTTTATATCTCACGTATTTTATACATTTCTAGTCCGGAACTAAAATATGCGCCTACAACACTTGGATAGCACATTTTTCGTGACATTAAATATTTGTTTTAAGTCTTAAAAGTAAATTTAAGCCCCAAAAGAATATAAAAACAAACTTACTTTAATTATCGACTCCTTCGGCGGAATCCGTGACGTGTGTGAATTGCGACGCCCATGAGGAAACGCTCCAGAATACAGCCAGAACTTAGAATATCTTCTTTGCTTATTGAAATTTTAGAATTTTTAGTCGAATGTGTCTTCTGCAACGACTCTGAGATTTGCCATAGATAAATAAATAAATGATAGATATTATACTAGGTACATCAATATGATGAATCCACGGATATAATATAATGCAACTTTTTGTATCAAAGAGTTCCGTGTTAAGGAACAATTTGTTCATTGAAATTTGATATGACAATAAACCAAAATAGTTTATAATTTTGATTATAATAATATGATATGGGTATTATTTAAATTATTATTTTCGTTTATCAATTTAATTTTTGATTAAGGTGGTGAATAGATATCAGAAGCACAATAATATTTTTTTAAGAGCATAATATTGTATTTTATGAATTATTAAATAAAAATGTGATTACTGGATTTTAGAGGTACAGTAAATTCATCAAATACTATAATACCAACTAGATTTCTAAGACTCCGAGTCCATAATTCTAGATTCTGAGCGGATCGATGACTGTATTAATTTTACAATGATGTGTTCTTTATTTTTTAATATTTTTAATTATTTTTCTTGGTGGTCTGTGTAAACGATAAGTATTCGTAATAAAGATTCAATTTTCATATATAATATTATTTTATAGGCACTCAGTATATGTAATCATATGTTTGTTTTTAGTTTAGTTTAGTTGTAGGTATTTAGTAAATAATAATAGGTATACGAAATTGTTTTTTCGAATAGCAATTTATTGTTTGTATTAGTACCTACACCATAATAGGGAACTAAAATTTTGTAAATGATGTACAAATGTATTTTTGGTGTTTTAAGGCTGCTGTAAGATCAATTTATGAGAATCCTTGCATTAAATTGTTAGGATTATTTGATATGAATAATTATTTTATTACATATAGGTAAGTCGATCAGAAACTATATTTACACTGAATGTTAATAGTAAAAAGCTATTAAAATATCTATTATTTGTATTTATTTATTAATAATAATTAAGACTTAAATATTAGCAGTAATCTTGTTCCTTTCACAAAATGTTTTTTAATTATTTTTAATTTAATTTACATTTATACGTTTGGCATTTATCCCAAAGTTATCTCTGAATAATAATTCAATGATTCAATTTAATAGTTACATTATATGGATTATAAAAACTACAGTTTCCAGCTTCTACTACAACATTGTTTTATGTTTTTAATTTTTTTAATTCAGTCTGCACCTTGTGTCGGTGATTTTACACGTAATATAATAAAATTGATACTAGTGATGAGTAGGTACCTGATTGTTTAATCAAATTATTTACACGATTTCAATAAAAAAATATCTATGAAGTATAAACATCCGCATTTCTATTAACTATAAATTCATAATTGTATGAGCTATACATGTTACATATATTTTTCTAAAAAATTATTTAAAAAAACAAGAATAATTCCTATTTTACGCCTAATTTAAGTCTAAAAAGTAAATGTAAAATAGTAGGTAATAATATGAAAACAAACTTACTCGTAAACATCCACTCTTCCGGTGAAACGTAGCTAGAGTGCCGCCACCGCCGAAGAAACAGCCATCTTCATCCATCTCCATCTAATCATCTCACTCCGATGAACTGAAACTTGAAAGTATCGAAATACTTTATGAAAATAACCCGATCATAATGAAATTTGCGAGTTTTTATTAAAACTTACATTATAATATGTACGGTTTAACGAACTGTCTGTTTATATTAGTGGCTTATTGTTTTTTTGTTCACTGAAATCAAAATATACAATATATTATATTTATAATACAATAGTATTTGCTGAAATTATTAGAATTGTTAACCATCGCCGACGAATTTCGACAATTGACGATTGCCATAGATATTATAAAATATATTGTTTATTATGATAAATCCATAGAACTTATATATTATAGTATTATCAAGTACTATCAGTATTATCAGTACCTATACGGTATATTGATAATTCGTATGTTCTTTTACAGAAATCTTTGTCATCTGCAATGCACCTATTCTGGTTTTCTATTTCAATTATAGTTCGCATGCCAAATTTAACTATACAAACTGGTGACCAATACCTACCGTGGTTGAACCTTCCTATATTTTTTGATGTGAAAACATCTTATAAGACGTTCAGATCTTTCCGCATATCAGTGGAAATTTTTGAGCGTTACCTTTTTCGTACCGAGTGAATTTTCTATGGAGGTAATATTTTCGGAATTGTGAATTTTTTCCAAATTTTTCGAAAAACTCCGACAATTATTTTGCCACTAACAATTTAATTCGATGTGGTTTTTAATTAAATTTGTTCGTAACTTTTATATAATATATACGTCATAATAAAACTATATTTCTAAGCTCATATATTATGTTTTCACATCTTCTGAGGGTCGCTTGAGACACACACATTTTTTAGTATCAGAATTTAGTGAAGACGATGATCAAACTTAAATTTTACTACTAAAAATACTTAATAACAAATATTAACATGTATTTATCATTATCACAATATCACAAACACATTGTAATTTATAATTAGAGCATGTAATCAGACTAGTAATAACATGATGTATAAATATGCTGAAATATTACAGTGAAATATAAATTAAATAAAAAAAAAAAAGTTTCTAGACTAGGCTCTTTAGGAATTTTGATTTAAAATTAGATGTGCTCAAAACAAATTGAAATATAATGCAATTATTTCATGGGATTTTCGAAAAAATTGACTTTCTAAAAAGCCTAGATATCTTGTAAAAGAGTTCGTATAAAAAATTAAAATCAGGCATTCCGAGGTATGTGTAATTTACCACTGATTATTGGTCTAAAATACGTGTGCATCGATAGTTGGATCCCCTTAATTAATCAGTATATTTTGTAATACTTACTTATAATCTGTAATTTGTTTGAGTAAAAGTTATTAAATCATCGAAAATATGTCGAAACTGTAGTATTTTTCGACAATTAATTAAATAATAATATTATGTCCGCGTAAATGTATTAAGCACAAGTCGTTTTCCTCAGAACCTATAAACACTTTAAAAATACGAAAATCGTAATCCGCAGTGCTGTCTAGCGACGATCATGGCTGTTACGACTGTCATGGCTCGGATCCTTCGAAATATTGATTGCGATGCCCGTAGATGCCGCTGCCATTATCATCTGCTAAAATAAAAAAATAATTTGTCGAAAAGATTGCAACGTTGCAACAATAATCAAAATAATATAATACGATCTTAATTCTTAATGATGGAAAATTGTTTATTTCTATGTTGTTGGTGGCATCGTAATAGTTATTTTTAAATGATTTTCCCGTATAAGCTTACATCATGGTAACTGGTAAGTCAATTCAGTTTTCTTGAAAACTATTAGCACAATAATATTGTCGTTTTTGTTTTTCGATGGGAATCAAATTATAACCGATATTATGTTTTTCTAACCAATAATATGGATTGTGCAACATAATATTCAAACCTATTCAAGTCAATTCATGTGATAACATTGCAGTTAGTTTAGCCATAATCTATGTGAGGATGTTATGTTTCAGTTAGGCATCATGTATTTATGTGAAAGAAAGGTTAGAGCCGTATTTATAGGTATAAGTGCTGTCGGTGCCGAGACTACTATAAATTATTATCAATGATCTGTAATATGACTATATATCTACTTAAAAACGGACCAAATGCAAATTGTCAACACAGAAACAATACGCATTACAGATAAATTTGGCTGTGTCAAAGATTTATCATTAATTTTAATAATCCCAATGGTAAATATTAAAAACATTTATAATTTGAATTACTTTTTATTAATACTGTAAATAATATTAACTGTGTTCTATAATCTTATCCATAATCCATAGTACATTGTTGCCTCCAAGTTTTGCCAGTTAACGACCTACTAGGTTCCGTCCCCATGTTAGTTACTAACCAACAAAGTGCCACAGATTGATATATGGTTAGGTAACTGGGATATTTTAAAAGTTAGAACTTATCAGTACCGTTGAAATTTTATACCGATTGATCTTAAAATAAAAGTATAATATACTTTACAATAACAATTTGTTGCTTTAGGTTTTACTACTTTCATGTCTCTATTTTTATTTTTTATTTAGTACTATGCTATGCAAGTCCAATATGGATTTGAATAATTGAGTTTCTCATCTAACTCCAATATATATTCAAATGTATTGATTGATGACAACTGCTTAAAAAGAAGGGTAGGTTCTTCATGAAACTATGAATTTAAAAATATAAAATAATCACGATAGTAATTAATAACACACAAAATAATTTAGTTGTAAGTATCACAGTTTTTAATTCATCATTAATAATTTACACGTAATATTCATCATAATATTCAAAAATCATACGTAAAATATAATAAAGCCTAAATCTAATATATTTTCTCTCCTTTTTTTTTTTTTTAAATTAAAAATATATCACATTTTGAACGCAACACACCGTACATTTGTTAGGCGAATGACATAAATTGGTACATAGTAAACGTGTTAAAATAGTTCTACATGTACACAGTGTAAATAGCGGAAGGTCATACGACTTTTGAGACCATACATAATATAATATAATATATAATTAGCCGAAAAAGACAGGTAGGTAACTGAACAACAAGTTTGAGAGAGAAGATAATAATAATATGTTTAAATGATGAATGTGAACAATAATAATAAATAGAGCACATTGAATAAAAGCATCGATAATAATAATAATTAAAAAATAAAAATAAAAATAAATAAAATAATTATATAAAAAATTACATTGAGCGATTCTTTTGAAATCTTTATTTTTTTTTGTTTTTTTTTTTTTTGTTGGAATGAATATGATGTGATTAACAATAAAAATTGTACGACGGATATTTAATAATTGAATATAATATAGAGTATAATATAATAATATGTATTATATAAAACAAATAATGTAGGTGTCTTTTCCCATATTCTAATTAAACATTATTTTATTATTATCGTTACCTTTATTATTATTATTATTATTATTATTATTATTTTTATTATTATATTATTAATATTCAGTAAAAAATATTAAGCTTATCGTAATCGAATATATAATAATATACTCTCGTACATACATACAAATATATATATATTATATACTTATAACAATATTATGACTCAAGTCTACGTTCTTACGTTCTATTATAATATATATTTATATACATAAACACTATACATAAATATGTGTGTGTGTGGGTGTGTATGTTTAACACTCGACGAGTTTGTATGACGTATAATATGCAAGGGGAGATTGTTGTTGTTGTTGTTGTTTTATTGAATTCGCTTTTGTTTCTCGCACGTTTTGTTTGATTTGAATTGACGCGGATGACCGGTTGGAGGAAATAAGGTCGACGTTATCGTAACGATGACGCACTGCAATGTGTTTTTTATACTTTTTAAACTTGGAAGAAGCGAATATAAACGGTACGCGGTTCGTGGCCGCGGGGTCGACGCCGACGGTCGACGGGTTGGACGAAACCGAGTGACCAACTCGCGTTGGCCACGTAGCTATCATTAACTGCCGTCGCGTTTCACGGGCGACCGTATGACGCTGGGCCTGGACGACGACGACGACGACGACGGGGTGGCCGTCGAACGTTTCTGCGACGGCGGCGGCGATTCGACGTCCACCGGTACGGACGAGTGGTCGTAGTCTTCTTTAAAGTGCGGGCCCTCGGACAGTGTCTCTTCGATGATCACGAATATCTTGTCCTTGTCCGACTGTGAGAGAAAAACAAAAAAAAAAAACAGCCGATTAATCGTTTTGCATAACCGCGATTTCATAACCGCATGGTATTAACGACAATCCATCCTCGTGCAGTGACGCAGAACGGGAAAAAAGAGTAGATAAAACGAAATTATCATATTCAGTCCATAACATTGCAGCATGTTTACTGCAGTGGGGTATGTCATATAGTATATATACTTACACCACTTATTACAAGGATTTATTTTATTCTACCTTAAGCTAGATCCACTCTAACTTCTAGGTTCGATTAGATAAAGAAATAACGAGTGTGTTGCGATAAACCATCATCCTGTTAGTACTAGAAATTTGTGAAAATAATTCTCAAAACATTATTTTTTAAGTACGCGTTACAAACAATTTAGAAATCACCACAGAAATCTTTCTGCTTCAAATATGACCGATAAGACATGAATTAAACAAACTTGTTTACGAATTACTTATCGGAGCAACATTTTCTACACGCAATAAACAATAAATCATGAAAATTTAATTTTTACAATGGGCTATGAAAAAAATGTTTGGTATCGACATTACTCGGTCTGTATACTACCCAGCAAAAACATTTTTAAGTTGGTGTGGAAAAATCTGTTTTTTCCCTGAAAAGGATTGTTGGGTAAAAATTAGATCAGGTTGTTTGTCATCACTCATCCTCCTCTCCTCTAAGAATGGTCATCATTGGTTCCATGTTGAATCAAACTCACCTCATTGATGAAGCCGAAGTGCACCAACTCCTGAGAGAGAGACAGCGCCGTGTCCGCGTCCGTTATGGAACACGTCAGTTGACGATTCATCTTGTCGTCCATCCGCAGTAGAATTGTCATCTGTATGGAATAAAATTGTATTATTAACGTTTCACTCTTCAGTTCGAGACCAATTTTACTAAGTATTTTATTCTACGGAATATATTAATAATATATTATATGATGTAGGTATATTACGTAAATCGGTTTATATAACTAATAACACGGACCGTCGTTATATAAACCGATATTTTTAAAATGTCTATACCGAAAGGCGAGGATCCTATATACCTAACAATAAGTTCGTGCGTGGGGAGATTATAATATATTAATATTATATAATAATATACCGACCATAAAGTCATTTTGAGCATCGTCTCGCGGTTTGATGTTACACATCGTGTTGACGATACGTCTGACTTCGACGTCGATCGGGCCGGAGCTGCTCCTATCCGACGGGATGGACTGGTCCATTGAACCGGTCGGACTCTGCGGCTGGTACGTGGTAAGCCGCACAGGTCCAGGTTCCAGGGCGTATGCAGTCAACGGGTAAATGCCAAATCTGAATTTATGATAGAAAAAAAAACAGAGACGAACGTTACACATTATGTTAAATAGACGGCACACGATTGGGGGGGTCAAGAGTAAGAAGTATTGTTGTGTTTGTGGGTGGCAAGTGCTATGAAGTGGCTTTGGTTAACGAATTCAATACAATTTTACCCATAATTCATAATTTGCATATAATATAATATAATATACGTCAAGTGTTTAATCAGTTTCGACGTCTTTAAAATGTCGACTGTAATATTCGGTATAATATGACGAGATGAAAAATTAATTTTTGAAATACGATCCTCAACGGTTCAAGTTAAATATAAATATATTATAATATATAAAATATAAACAACCGCTTGATTCAATAAATATAAATTTAAATAAATAATATGGATCGTCTGTCGTGGAATGATCAATTATGTTGGCTAACGTTGTCGAAAATATTATTTACCGTTTAATAATAAAATGTTTAAATTAAACGGTAAATAATATTTTCGACGTCATGATTTAATGCATACATAAATTGTCATAACTAAGAAATATGCAATGCGAAATCGGTGAAATGTGCCAAGTTAAATTTCGTTATTTTAACCTTATCGACTTATCTTTATATTCTACGAAGCGGAATTTGTACATTAGTTAATATATATTTATATCAATTATACAATAATAATATAATATATAAATCAGAATAGAAAATATGCAAATGTGGCAAATCCTATAACTTCCTTATAGTCCTAAATCAATAATAATGTTTAATGGATACAATTATATTATAATATTCTTATCTCACTATAGAATAATATAAATAATAACGTTAGGTATAACTCACTTGACGTCTTCGACGAACTTTTCGAGCTTGTTGCTCTCCGGAACATCGGACATTTTGAACTGGACCGATCGAGTTTCGTCGTCGGGATGGAGTATCTCAGCAATTACTTTTTCCTGAGGGTACACCTCATCGGACAGTCGGTCGGCAAAATGTTCTAAAAACAGAATAAATAAGATTAAAATTAGTGCCAAGAAGGGGGTGCTTTTATTTAGGTCGAATAGAAAAAAATGTAATTTGGTTGTAAGACTATATAATATAATATTATACAGGCGATTCACCAAGCATATGCTCACCCCACTTTTTCTTCTACAATAATGCAGTTATTTAAATTCTGATTTTTTGAATTTCTATAAATGCGTATACTTAAAAACCATGATATTTTCAAATTCTTGAGATTTTTTGTACTACTTATAAGATATGTCCATATATTTTACAGAGCCCATTTTAACACGCAATCCTTTATTTTCACAACCCTCGAGCAAACCCCGAGTACGAGACAGACCTTCGGAACCTACGATCGCTTACCAGTCTTGACCAGAGCGTACGCCGCGAGTAGTTTCAACGCGTGCACCTCATACAGTACGGGGTGGAAGAGCAACGTCCGGGCCGACGGACGTCTCTCAAAATCGGCCGTTAGACACTGGTAGATCAGGTCCTTTTGCAGTGGATCATCCAGCGACTCAATCGTGCGGTTGATGTGATCCTGCGTGACTAGCGTGCCGCTGTCGCCGTTGCCCTGTATCTCCAGCGTTGCCATTTCCAACGCACACATGCCAAACGCGTAAATGTCGATGGCGGGTGTCACGAAATCTGCAATCGAACGGTGATACTTTTAATACATTTTAAAAAAAGTAGAGGAAGAGACGTAGCGGCTGTCAGATCCTACGAATTTTATAGAAAAATTAATATTTTGACATACATTTTATTAATTATATAAATTATTATTGTTTTTAAACTTTTGCCTCATATTATTATAGTGTTTCCAAGAGAGCGTAGACTTAATTACTAACAATTAGGTACGTTTTAAATGCCTTAAGGCTTTAACTATATATTGAAATAACAAAAATACAACGTACCTAAGAAATTATATAAACATAACAAAAAGAACCATCACGCAGTGTGCATACCTATGTATATATTATAAATATTATTGAGACAAATTCATTTCACTCACTTCCGCATTCGGGCGCGATGAAATGCATGTTTTTCATGTTTTCCCGGCAAGTCTTGATGTGCACATGAATGGTGTCCGGAGCAACTATAGTTTTTTTTTTTTTTTAAAAAAAAAATTTCTATTAGTACCCTCACAATCACAGTCGTGCGTCAGCCCGATCCGACCGCACGTACGTTTGACCCAACCGTGTCCGGTCCTGGACAACCCACGCGGTCCTTAACGCCGGAACAATGTATACACCGCGAACGCGTTTACAATCCTACACAGAAACATGGGGCGGCCCTAGCATCGTCATTGCCTAGGACCGTCAGCCGGCGACAAAGTACAGTGCGGAACGTTTCGGAACATTGGCACTGAAAACAAGTTTTTTTTTTCCGTTTTTGTTTTTAAACCATGCTTAATATCGTAACAATTATCATCACCTTCCATAATAATTGCATACCACGGTATATATATTATAGGTACGTTATAATGTCTAATGTTTTTTTTTTTTTAGATATATATATATATTTTTTGGTAATGTTCCCTTACATGGCATGTTTCGCTCGTGCGGTACTTTACCTGATCCTATTTTCACGAGTCCATTGTGTTGGATAAATATCGTGTCACAGGTCAGATTCCCATGGATGATGGGCGGTGAACATGAATGCAAGTAACTGAAAAACAAACCACAACTTTTGTTTTTTTTTTTTGGTTTTTTTTTTGCTTTCGGGCAGCGGTGGTCTTTCAGACACACACACACACACACCACGGCCGGATAGCACAATTTTTTTGCCCCACTTTTTCAGACGTTCGTTATTCTACACAGAAAAAAAAACACCAGCTATCGGCGGTTGTCCGGTCGGACCGGCGGCGCTCGGGACCACTATATAAATTATTCGTTCTCATAATTATAAATATAGCTGCTAGTGCGCAATACAATACATATTATAAATATATATATGTATATATATTTGTTTAAATATATACAATATACATAGATAATATATATGTTAGTACACGTAACACAATAAAAAGTACAATAAAAAAAATAGTAAAAAAAAAGTATATATTACATATTTATGTTTATTATTGATATTATTAATTAATATTTGTGCGCCAAAGCAGCGGCAGGCGAATGTGGACGAAAGATTTTTGTCGAAGTAGCCATCGTATTGTTGCCTGAACGTGCGACGAGGACGCAAAACCACAACGACTATAACACTCTCCGACAACACGCACGACCCGCGACTATATTATATATATTATATTAATATATACTACGACTGTACAAATTATACACCAGGTAGGTACACCATATATATTATATTATATTATTAGTAGTTGTAGAAGTGTAGTATACTACTATACTATATATACAGGTTGAGTGTGGTGGTGTCGACCGCGCCAGCGGTGTAAGTTTGGCGGATCGATTTTCCATATCGATTATAATTTCGGTTTGTTTTTCTCTTATCGTTTTTCGATTTTTAATCCTTCTGAAAAAATACAATTATACACACACACACAAATAATAATTGGGCGTGCGCGTAAGACAGGAGATTATTGCCATCAGTCGCGATCTCGCTGTCCCGGAGGCGGTCTTCCACATCTTCTCCTGAGTAGTGATCTTAAGTTCTGCAATCAACGGCGGCTATGGCTATGGCGACAGTGACTCTTCCAGTTGTACCGGTGTGATATGTTATTATAATATTATATTATGTTTATCGAGCATTTACCACCGTGTTATTATTATATACTATATATTATACTCACAGATATTTGTTATATTATTATATACATACAATACCTAGCTATATATATTTATTATATATATATATTCGCTATTCTATAGAACATAATATCATATACGCTTTGCGCTGCTAACGGAAGAGCGCAACGGTAACGCGGCGATTTAAAAAAAAAAAAAAAAGAAAGTAGAATGATCCTAATACCAACAGGATCGGAGTGTCCAGTGCAAGCACATACCTTAGGGCCGATAGGATTTGCGTGCACCATCGTTTCCACGCGGTCAGTGAAATCTTCTTCACGTTGCGTTTGGTACGCTTTAGGAACTGTTTCAACGAGCCAGAAGACATGTATTCTGTGATGAATATGACCTGCGCAAACACACAATAGACGTATACGTCGAGGTTAACGGACCGCATATATGTATAAGCAATATTCAATAATATATTATTATGCACAAGGTGATTTTTTGTAGGCACTAGTTTTTTTTACTTTTTTTTAGATAAAGTAACATGGTGTATGATGATATTTATGTGATATGCAGCCGTTACGTAGTTTTGCAATGTTATCATAGCTATACATTTGCACAATTATATACATTTTATCAACCAATCAGAATAACCGCGATTTGTGTGCAAAGTCCATCAAATATACGGAAAAAAATTTTACCTAACCATGTTACTTTATGATGGCTTGTTTATTTTGTTAAAAACATCTACCGAAAAAATATTTCAGACCGTCTATTATACGTCAACAAAATCACCCTGTGAGCACAATGTGAAACTACAAAGTATACGTTATTGAGGGGCGACACGGGAAGAGTATATAATATACAGTAGAAATTGTTTGATACAACATCAAAGGGGCCACATAGTTTGTAGCATTGACTTGACAGGTTGTACAAAACGGTACGAAAAAAAAACATAGGTACCTAGTTAATTCAATTGAGACTTAAGATTTTGTACGTATCAACCGATGTCATGCCTACTAAACAATTTCTACCGTATATCGTTAAGTTTTTTTTTAAACTTTGTAGGAGGCAAAGGGTGATTTTTGATCATATAGTAATTACGCGTGGTTTGTCGTTATGCGTGTCCGTCCAATACCGATGGAAGTTCACGATGTTGGGGTGCTGGAGTTGAGTGAGACTTTCAAACACCTGCCGGATCTTGTCTTCTTGGGCCTTGTAGTTTTTACGCTCCGAGAACTGCACCTCGTTCCACACCACTTCCACTCCCTCTTCAGTGTCCATGGCCAAGTACGCGCAGTCGATTCCGGGAACATCTCGTTGCTCCACCTACGAGAACAAAACAGAAAGTACCAGCTTTAATTAGTATTACTGTCATGATTCTATATAATGGACACAAACACGTGTTTATTATAATATTGTGTGTTTTATATTAAGCGCTTCCTATGTAATTATATTGTCCACAATGTCCAATGGCACTATTACAAATATCAAACATTACGAAAATCAGTCGTTTTTAAAAAGTCTTGAAATTTAAATACTTGTATCGTACCACGTCGAGCATGAATACGCTGTGTGGTTTGCGATAAAATAGCACGAGTTAGGTGCAAAGTAGGATACACGAAATCGATGTTGATAAATATCAATTGCAATGCTGCAGTCTGCAGAGTATATCATCTATAGACTTAATAGTTAATATAGGTACATGTTAGGCGTGACGCAATAGCCCTCGATGCATCCCCGCAGAGACTCTCCAACACGATATTATATAGTGTACAGCAATCGAAACGATCTACATAGACCGCGAAATTTAACAGCCACGGTATATTAACGACGTTCCACCAATTGTTACAAGACGTGTTCTGACGCAATTATAGTGACGTAAACGGGCAGAACACGTCTGTCGTTAATATTATTAATGCATATTACATTATGCTTATCCGAACTCTTTCTCGCGAGACACTTTTCGACTACTAGAGGGTATATGACACACACCTTATCTGTGTCTCACATGAACTCTAGTACTTAACGCTAAGTATATATATCTAGTCGTGTAATTCTTAGTGCCTGGCCGCAAAGTGTCCCATGTAAAAGAGTTTTAAAATAGGACAAAAGTCGTCGAGCTACTCCGATGAGAATATAGGTAGGTAGTCAGTAGTTGATATGGGCCATGCGCGTACCGATATTATGTTTTATGGTTGTACACGTATTGTGCAGTTGTTCAGGGAAAACGTGGAATGAATTTTCGGGAACGATCAATATTATACCATCTGTATTATATATTACAAGTTGGAGTCGTAAAACTACATCGAGAACGCAGCAGCACCGCTGCACCACAAATCACATCACAATGTCGGATTATGTGAAACTATAATGAATGTTACATCAAGGATTTTACAATTTATCAGCAATATCGTAAATAACCGAAAGATTACAACGAGTGGTAGTGGTATACTGTTGTAAGAGCATTTTTATATCATAATAATTGGCATACTCATAAAATTTAAATATCGTAAAAACATAACAATCAGAAGGACGAACAAATTCGAAAATTAATCTTCTCGATACATTATATCATAGTATATTAGTGTCTACACACACAAGTAGGTAGGTTTATTCTTTAGAGGACGTCACACCCGCATATTTTATTAACGTATAACAAACGTACAACATGGCAAATTTTGATCTGAAGAATCAATTTTGTGTTGTTCGTTTCATTATCAAAGCTTTAAAATAACACTTTAAATAAGTGAATTTACCTATTATCAAATATAAAGGTGTAACATTAGCTGTTTTTGTACGGTGGTATTTTACGATGTTTTAATATTTAATCGAGTAATGCTGAACGCAAATTTGGTATGCTGTACGTTTGTAAGTCAGAGACAACACATATACGAATACGGTGACCTCTTAAAACATTTATAAGAAATTAACTCTATTGGATCAATATTAAGTATAGCTAATATTAATAAATGAACACACACATTTTCAGTAAAATCTTCATTATTAATATCTAGAATGCAAAAAATATAATATACAAAAAACTGTTAAAAATATATTTTACAAAGACATTTGGGTCGTTTAAATAATAAAGACCCAGGACATATAAAAAAAATCTTTCAATTTGAGTTCCCATATAAAAAATATTTTGATAGAAACCTCATTTGCTTCCACGAATACTAAAATAAAATCGAAATGAAATGCACTCAAAATCATTCCGTATATAGTAGTGCACTTACTGCATTATTAATTATTTTATATTATATACGGCCGCAATTACGAAATTGTTCTCTACACCGTAGGAGCTGGCACAACGACACGTGTACCGTCTTGCACAATGACAATATTTACTTATACAACAGAGAAACACATCCGCTCATGGCAGTTAAATTTGGCGTAAGTCGATATTATATTATAACGCGGCGACTAATGACTGCGACGGAAAACACCTTTGGGATATGGATAGGGTAAAACTGTAAGGAAAAGTCATTATTAAGTACCTATTTAATATTATATAATTGGACGAACTCAACGAACACGCTATATATGTTTAAGGTATAAGTCATCTATTGGGCAATAGAAAAACTAAAAACCAACGAGGAAACTGCGTTTTACGATATTCCGGCATAATAATTGTGTGAGAACGACGATATAAATAACAACAAAAACGAATGCAATAATCGAAGGTACATTACGATTAGTTATTTTTCCGAACGCCTGAACGAAAATAAAACCGAATAACAACGATCACGAAAATAAATTACTTTGTTTTGAGATATATTAATGTATGAAACACACGATACTATAAGTAGTACACACTTTTTCATTTACATATTATTATCGTTGTACACCCCGTTATTAATATAAGGCTTCTAATACAAAGGACACAGATTATATTGGCCTAATAATAGTCTACATAGATGAACATTAAAAAACAGTTTACATTATACAATGTATTTACATTACTAATGTTATGTTACATTATTTACATTTGCTGGATTGTATATAATATCATTATAAATAATTTATATTCAAGAAATATAATAAATTAAGTGACGTAGATTATTATTGTGTCATCACTTGTCCATGTAGCTAGTTAGGAGGCATTTGTAGTGTGGTTCGGACTCGTTTTGATAATAACAAATATAAATACCGGATACGACGTATTATTATATGAATATTATATTTGTACATTTAAGTCTTAGTACCATTACGCGCCATTATTCTTGTACTGTCGGAAATAAGACGGCGAGGATGATTTGCGTCACATAAACGGAAACGCGACGCCAGTAATCACTCTCAATGAGTGTTATTATTTGACACATTTCGCGGCTATAAGCTTTTCGGCGCCGTATCGCATAACTCAACTCTACTCGAGACAAGTAGACACATCTCGACAAGTTTTCTACAAAACCCGAACTTAACGATGGCCACTGGTCACATCGAATACAAAGGAAGGAAAACTCGAGAACGTTAGTTGGTTCTGGAATGTAATAAATTTGTATAGGTATACTGATATGAGTCTACGTGGATAAAGATAAAAATTGGTTTAATATTATAATATCTATTATTGTAAAATTGTACAATGCCTGTATTATTGAAAAAAGTATCCAACTCTATATAGTTGTTGTTGTCAGAGGTATAATAATGGTTGTAAGAAAAATAAGTCGATAAAATTCTAAAATACGACTTGGAAGTATTTTGGGTACGGTTGTGGAGGTTTAACACGAATGTTCGATACTTCGATCGCTGATGAAAGAAGGCGGGGGCATGCACTAAATTCCCGCCGGCAAATAAAACCAATTATGCTAGATTTTCGCAACGTTCCGCAAACGTCCATTTTCGACTAAACAACAACTCTTGACGATAATCGTATTTTTAAAAACACGACCATTAAAAACGCACATAGGCACGACAATTGTTATTTGTTGTCGACACTACGTCACTTCGGACGTGTAATTTGAACAACAATAATATTATTACATTTTAACGCAGAAACAGCGTAAACAACAATATTTTATACAATATATAATGCGACTGGTTTCGAAAGCAACTAAATATGAGTGAATTTATAATTCTATACAACCGTGAACAGGATTCGGAAGTAGCAATAAGATATTATATTTCTTATATCCTACGCAGTATCTGTTACATGATTCGCCAATATATTTGTCGACAATCCAGTGTACGTTACGATTTTTCAAGACACGGTTCATGTGTGGGGGTTCCTGATCCAGGGTCGCGGTCAGTACCCTGGAGCTATTTTGAAAAAAGAACCAATCATAGGCTCCGTGATAACCTTCACTACATTACCGAAATATCGTTGAAATAGGCGAATAAAATGAACACGTTATGTAGTACCTACTACGTCCTGTCTACCTACCCAAAAAGTTTTTAAAAAATTGATAAAATAAATAAAATAATGAATGTATAATATTATTCTACTATACAGTATAGTAGTATACAACTGGCTATACGTGAAATAGGTATATTGATTATTTATTTTTTATTAGGTAGTAAGAGTTATGTCGTGGATATTTGTTTATGGTGAAAATTATACAGTTTTAACAAACGTTCAAAACATTAAAAACTACATAATTTTCTTTTAAGCGTTTTTTTCGGTCATGTTTTGTTCCCGCCAACCCCGAAACCCGACCTCGCATACGCCTTGTTGTTGTTTTTACTTTGATCCCCTATTATAACGTTTATATAAATATGTATATTGTGTGCATACACGGTCCACCGGAGTCGGCCTCGTCACGATGATAATATATATACGGAGACGCTTTAAAATTCGAAAATAGACGTGTGAGCAATTTATTTTTTGCACAAAGCGTAATCGGCCAAAAACTTTTTTCTCTTACATAAAATCGTATTTTTTTTATTTTTATTTTATCTAACAGCACGCGATATTAACAGAGCGTCGTGATGGCGGCCTTAGGGCACATCCACTGCTGTAGTATGACGTCGTCGTCGTCGTCGTTACTATAATAATCATAAGGTATATAGAATCATACAGACGAACCGCACGCGAATTTCAGTGACAAGGGCACACATCGGAGGCAAAGGCATGTTTACAAACGGAAAATAAAAATATTTTCGTTCGTCTAATCGAGCGCGCAAGTTCATCTTAAATACGCGCGACGACGACACACCTCATCATGTACTATAATTTATATTGTAAATATACAGATCAAAATACTTGCCAAATAGTTGTTGTGCCGGTAAACGACGTACGCAACTACTGAACCCAAAAGCCTAAGAAAACGGTAAAAATATTAAAATACATACTTGACTGCTGCAGATATAATATACATTAGTGATACGTAAAATCGCCATCGCATATGACGTATGGATATTTTAGAGAAAAGCGAATTTTTCACAGGTCGTTTAATGCGATTAAGCACTGCTGCGTGTGGGTACCTCTACTAGAATTTGATTTTTCAGAAATTAATATATACGTACGTTTAACCTCAACCCTGAAATCTCGATGCCAGCAAAGGACGGACGATTAACATATTTTGCCAAAAATAATTTTGGACAACGGGTATGCTTAAATAATCCACGACCATCCGAATGAATAAAAATATAATAGTATAAAATGTAAATAAAAAAAAGGAATGCGCGAGCGACGAGACTTGGCGATTTCGAGAAAAACTCGCTACACATACGCGTGTATAATATACAAAAAAGTCGTTCTCGGTAAAACACTTTAATTTATAATAATATTATCATTATCGCGCACCCACACATCCCATCGTAAAAATAATTTATTATACCTAGATTATATTAATAAACAATACAATAATTATTTTAAGTGCTGGCATATTCCAACTGTCGAGTTATCAATGGAAAAATTAAAATTATTGCTCCCGGTGCTCGTCGTGTACCGTGGTTGCAGTGTTTTACTGTCAAGGAGCGATTTCGAAGAACCTATAATATTATACTATAACATAATACCTCTAGTCTCTATAGTATAACGTTTTAAATATATTCACACATTATATTCTTGAACCATTGTTTTTCGCAGAACGAAAATAAATTAAATTTTTACCATTCTATCTAAAGTCGTGGTGTAAATATAGGGTTCTTGGATATTGTAGTTATGAGTCTTCTCATTCGTGTCTTCTCGACGGCAGTGGCGGCGATATCTCATTACACGACGTGCACACGAATTATTTGAAAAAAATGTTTTAATAAACTGACAGATTATTATGCGTTTGATCTCGACAACCTTCCCGCGCGGTTATTATAGCCGACACCCGTCGTAACCATCTAACCGATTCGTTCGTTCGGTATACGAAATACCATACCGATAAACGGGTTATAACAAAAATATAAAATGTTTGTCGTCATTACGCGTACTTTTTATTGCCGTGGCATAAATGGTAAAAAAAGATATGGCATCGCCCTAGTCGAAACGCAGGGAAATCTCAGAAAACTCTTCTGGCCGATAAACCGTCTCCTCCACTCGTATACACTCGGTCTACATCCGTATCAGACGCCAAGCAGGTACATTATAATTAAATTCTCGATTATAATAGTCTGTTCTTTCGTATAATAATATATTATGTAGGTACAGTGGAGCGCCGCTACTCGAAATTTATTTACGCGATATCAGGTCATTTATTGCACCGATATATAGACAACTCGTGGGTACGGGCTTTCTATAGTATAATAGTATTAAAACCGAGAACACGCCACTCTCGCATAAATTACACGCCATAACAGAATACCAACGCCTGTAAACTACACGATATTAGGTGTATACTATAAATATTAACAGATCTACTTTTGGTAATTAATTTCAAACGAAAAACGCGCCGAAACATTATCCGCTGACCGGCTACGACTACAGGTTAGAGGCGCTGAAAAACTCACGCGGGAGATGCAGAAAAGAAGCAGAAGAAACCTGACACGGCGGTTGACAAAAACTACCAACGGGCCTAACCACCTATGGGGAGCGTATAATGACTAATATTTTCTATTCTCGGTCGTTATTTTTTCATTTCCGTCTCGTAATATAACACACACACACACGCATGCTAACACGAGCAATACAACACCTTATCGTATATAATATTATATATATATATTACACGGTCGTAAATAACGCGGGAGAAGGGTAGATAGGACCTTATGTAGTATAATAATATGTAATATACTGGCTGCAGTTTTGTCAATACGCTAGTAAGCTGCTACGCCGTCGTCACCACAATAACAAATAATAACATTATAGGTATATTGTGTAATGTACGACTGCGATAAAATCGTGGTACCTAGTCATGTTTACCCAACGAAAGGGGTCGAAAAACTCTTTAAAATTACGTCGAGTTAGGTCTATAATACACTAAAATATTCATTATCAAAATGCAGTAAAAAAAACTTCCTAATCTGCAGAGCAGTTATTATTATTATTTATTATACATTTATATATTATTTTTTGTCACAAGGATTCTTCGCAATAGACTTCATCTAAATCGAACATGTTTCATTATCACAAGTTACATTATAGCGGTGTATATAATACAATTAAATTAATATAACATTTTTATTTTTTATAATGCTACTAATTAAATTTATGTTTGCGGATGTTTTATATTTTTATCCACTTAATTAGATAAAATACTATTATATACTATGCATATTGTAATATATTTGTTTAAAATGCACCTACGACTTTAAGATTGTTATTTGATTTTTATAATGCAGTATCATCATCGATTCGCCGTATTTGTCAGTGTGATAACTTCTCTGCACTATACAATATAATACCTGACCCATAAGCAATAACTCAATAAGCATCAAAATAAATTATCATCAAATATTATTATTTAAATTTTTTTCGATAACGTATAATATTATTAGACATGAACAATGTTCAAAATAATATGCTCATTCCATTTGTCGATAAATCACCGGAATATAATACAATACTCATTAAAAAATGACAAAAAAATCTGTTTTTGCCTTTTCTGACGTTTGACAGAGTTTTATAAATAGTAAAAGAAAGGCTACTCAATATACGGTACAAGCTTACACAATGTAATAATGAAAAAAAAATTATACAACCCGACATCGTTTAACGGAACAGATTGCTTATGTTCGACTGCGTGTTCAATTGACGTTTATTAACAATTTACGATCTTGTTTGTTATCAATTATAATATAATTATTTAAGAGCGGGATACGGGACGATGGCAACGGACGACGGACGACAAAAACCACAACCGTAAGGATTCAGAAAAATACTGTAATAATAATTTTATAATAATTCGTGTGGTTTATGTACAATAAATTAGATTATGCCACCACATAGTCGCTTTCTAGCCAATCAAACAGTAATGATATATACGTTTTGCAACCTAACCTAACCTAACTTACATTTTGTTCTGTATTATAACGCAATATATTTAAACATCTAACGGATTACACGGCGGTACATTGTTCGGTTGGAAAACTTTTCAGTCTCGGTCGAAATGAACAAAAATCCACAACTCCTCGAGATGGCAACCGACGATGGCTGCAGTTTTTTTCTTTCGTTTATTATCACTCCAACACAATAGGCTGGTTTCAAATCATATAATTGAATACAATATTATATATTTCATAATACGGCACTACATTTTTCCTACGTTTCCGATGAATCGTCGTTCTAAGGGAGGCTGCTGCCAGATCGACGATGACGACGTACTATAATAATATACAAACGAAAATGATTCACATTTCACGCGGTTCTAGGCGGCGTCATAAGTGCGGGCGCGACGGATGCGAATGAAGTCGTCGTATTCGTCGCGGTATATACGATTTATAAATGAAAAAAGGGGAAAAAACGTTATCTCAAATTACACAGAGCGCCACGCTGAGTAACGCGCGTATTTTTATAAAAATATAATACGCGTCCCGACAAAATACTGTATATTATATTATAATATATGTATACTAGGCGTATTGTAGGTATACATATATATACCTATACTTATCGTCACGGGCGGCAGACTAGGTTGCAGGTTGTGGTCGTGACACGCACTTATTGGCGCCAACAGTCTTGATATGTATAGAACATATATATTATATACCTACATCTATAATCGTAATATTATTACCAATAATATATGGCACATGCCGTATAAATAGTCTAAATATAGGTACCTCATCGCGATCATATTATTATTATCAGCATCGATTATATGCGCTTATCGAAGGATCGACAGTTAAACAACTTTATAACAACGTTTGAGAACGCAGTTTTAGTGACTCTTTTATATCGTCCACGTATAAATATACCTAATTTGCTTTTTAATTGTGAGCCAATAAAATAAATGCAATAAAATCGATCGCAGCTCGATGGGACTTGATCGACTATACACGTGTTTGTGGTACAACTATAAAAATGTACTATGGTCAAAAAAACTATATGTATTCAAAAATAAAAGTTTTAATAAAAAAAACCGCATGTTTCATCTATAAACTTTAAAAGTCGACAAATATAATATGTGTGTGTACATAAGTGTAGACGTGCTGCAAGCACTTAATATCGATATGTCCTGTTATGTAGCTTCATATACAATAAGGCATTTGTATTATATTATGGTAACCCATATATTACAATAACGGGTTAATGACGTAATCGGTTTAAAAAAAAAAAATGTTTAATGTTTGACGACAGTTGTAAATTAAAATCACAATAGCGTTAACATACAGATTTACCAGTTGATCAAATAATATTAAAATTAATTAAGTAATATTCGTACATTTTATATATATAAATCAAAACCAGTAAAATTTCATTAAATATTTCGTTTTCTAATCGCATTAACAATGCATTATTATAATATATTATACACATTCAAATTTTTCTGATACTGATAAATTGCAACGTGTGATTAAATTTTCCTGACTTCACCTATATAGAATATACATACTTCAAACTGTACAAGACTCGAACAACTTAATACATTTTAAACGATGAGTGTTCGCATAATCACATACAAACCAAATGCAAATATGCAGTACCGAGTGCATGCGCATGAAACTTTTAGGGGAGCTGAGGCAAAGATATTTTCGCAGTCCGCAGCATTAATTAAGAATAAAAAAAAAAACACGAAGGTAATATCTACAATAATAATTCTTACTGAAACTTAAAAATTTTTTTTTTGTAAAATCACAAAAACTGATTGATATTTTTATGAACGGGTTTTTTTGTTCATCATTTATGTGTAACATATTAGCATTTGTTTTTTTAGATTTTGCATAAATAGAAACCCATATTCTTAGATTTAAATTTAAATGTTTATAAACAATTTATGAAATCGAATTGATCACTGAATATTTTCATAAAAATAAACTGCTTCGGATCACGAAAATATAAAATTATAAAACTAATAGGTAGTTTACAAAATTAAAAAAAAATAGTGACATCTAGGTTCGTATATTTATCTTTTTATTGAGCAAAAATTTACCTATTGATGTATAAATTATGTTAAAATTATCTACGTAAAATGATCAATAAAATAAGTGTCTTGTGTGTTAAACAGACACTCTGTGCGACAGTACATTTAGTATACAATATTCATATGAGTATATGACTCAACTATCATTTTCAACGATAATTACGCACGCATAACAATATATACATAATATATGACTCACGTCACCATCTCTAATAATAACAATAATAATACTAGAATAATACAAAAACTAAGTGAATATAATTTTGATACTAATAGGCACAACGGAAATAACAAGTACAGCAACACTACTATACACGTGGAATAACTTTCCGGTGGACGACATCCAACTAGCGTGCGTGAGTCAGTATTATGCAGTAGTCAGCACAGTAGCATCGTGCTCACGCACACGACACACCACCAGCCATAAGCTATTTTAAATTAATAAATTAAAATAAAAAACCGTAAATTGTAGGTATTGGGACGCTTGCAATAAAGTTGTACAACAATATTTGTATTGATTTTTAAAAAATAATACTTCGTTCGATTTTATGCGATCTCCGACCGCGGTAGCAGTCTCGATATAAAATGTATTATATAAAACCCATGAGGCATATCTCATACGTCATCCGCACTTCAATGGGCCGGAAGTCGGGTCGCCTCCAACACCACATGTCTACGACGACGATTTTTATTTTAGCGTTCACTTTCAAACACGCGTGGACATAACATAATTCATAATATAATTGATATCCATCGGCGGATCGCAAAGAGCCACGCAGAAAGTCACATTCCTTTATAGCAATATTATTATTCCTTTTCTTACCGTAAAACATATATTGGAGGATAAAATCTACAATTATAGTTTTATTAATTATCGTGTTTCGAACTCTTATTGCCCTGTATATGCAGTAAAAACTAGAAATTATGACGTGCCTAACACGGTTTTCACACACGAACGGTTTCTCACACACATTCGCAGAACCAATACAATATTGTTTAGAAAACAATCATTAATATAGTATAACGTATATATCTCTTTGAGAGAGAGTATTTTTTATTACATGTATAATGCCAATTATACTTCAAAATTAATCGCATATTAAAACTATATTGCTAAGTAATTACGAGCGTCAAGGGACAACACTAATAGAATATAATATAAGTACTATAATTTTTTGCGTCGAGGTAGCTATAATACCGCGTAGACGACTATAGCTAGTATTAGTTACTGAGCGTGTTGAAATGATTTGATCGAAAAATAGTTTTTAAAAAAATTATGAAAGCACATTTGCATGTTTCGAACGAACATGGATACTAAATCGTTATTTTAATTTGAGTTATATCACGCGCATACAAGTTCAATGAATAATACACAGTTCTCAGATGTAGCGAAGATCTGATGATGCTGTTTTATAGTTATTATAATTAATGCGATAGGACAATGACAAATGACGATAAACACTCGTCCACGGTTAAGCGAAATCAAGTGCAATGAAGATAGCTTAAAAATAATATCAAATTCAAATTTAGTTACGTTCCACATAATTTTTATGGCAAATCGAAAGTTTGAAATTACAATTAAATAAAATATAACGGACAACGACGTATGACACGACCGCCGAGGTAGAAAAAGAACGTGGGATACAATGGCAATTTAATGACTACACGTTCGTATTGCATTTGGTGACGAACCGGTCCGGAGTAATACACTATAAACAACCATAAAATCTTAAGCCATCAATGATGAATGAGACCGCCGCCAACAGTTTCATTCAAAAATATCTTCGAAAATATCGTACGTAGGGGTCATACACAAGATGACGTGTGTCTCAAATCTCAAAATCATTGCAAGGACAGTTTTTTTGTTTTTATACTCTTTCGGCAGTGACATGCGTACTTAGTGGGCTACTCAGCGCTATGTCAAAGCGTTGCAATTGTGCATTATTGTTTTTATTTGTCTACGGAAAAACAAAAAAATGTCTCAACAAAAATATAAATATATATAATATTATATACACGTACTACAGTATATAATATAGGTACACACTTTTGTTATTATGGCACATTATGTACAATAACAAACGTGACGTAGGTTCTCGCGTTCGGCGTAGGTATATGTATTCGTTTCTCGGCTTTTTTCACTACACACCTATTTTATTTATTATTGCCATCTATTGTTTTTGTTTTTCGAAATTAGTGAGACTATTCAAAAACCTTAAAACAAACAGCGGCTTTATATTAATATTAACGATAATATTATCACATGATCACAGAAGCTGTCACAAAAACGTTATACAAGTTAGAAATTACGTATGGTCGAGTACGCCTGTATAATTTTCATTTTTCATACCCCATATAAAATGAATACCTATCTAATACTTGTGCCTTGACTAATATTACAAATCCAATAAATGTAATATGTTTGATTGGATACATATTTCTAGGTTAATATTAATATGTATAATCAATGGTTCTACGTTGTAGATCTTTATGAAGTACAACTTTATTGTAATCCCATTTTGTTATTTTAACAGAAAATCAAAAATCAAAAATAAATGTTTTATTGGGAAGACGAATTAACACCGGGAGCGCTGCCGACGCTTGTCGTACTGATTGTTAGGCGGGTTGCCCCCTATGTGGAGTCTGGATACTATTATCAGCTTGTATGTATTTTTCCGACATTTCGTATACGGTTTGCTTTAAGTTAGGTGTACTTGAATGTATTTGATAATATATTTTATAGAAACTGTACTTACCAGCGTATAAAGTTCCGAATCGAAATTATTTTATTAGAAAAAGTAAAATAACCAATTTATAACTATATCTATAAATCCCGAATAGGAAGGTACAAATTGTTTCCACCAGAGCGCGTTTTGTTAATCTGCTTCCCTAATAGCAAAAAATAATTCATAATATAATATACTTATATATTAGATACGATATTGAGCGTATAAAAGTAGACCCTCAGATTAAAAAAACGGGTTTTTCGGTTTTAAATTAGGTTAATATAGCTTGACTTGATTAATGGTATACCGGTTGTATTAATGTATTATAATCATATGATAAACAGCGTACATATTTAGAAGACGACATCGATTTGCTTAATTTGTGTGACTCGCAACCAATAATATATTTTTG
Organism: Metopolophium dirhodum; assembly: GCF_019925205.1. Taxonomy (NCBI): domain Eukaryota; kingdom Metazoa; phylum Arthropoda; class Insecta; order Hemiptera; family Aphididae; genus Metopolophium; species Metopolophium dirhodum. The sequence continues at coordinate 15,948,000 of NC_083567.1, forward strand.
TTTTATAAAACAAGATATCAACAATGAGATCAACAATTGGTTTTTATATATTTTTTTTACAAGTAGGGGGGGGGAGGGTAAAAGTCATAGATATTGCGAGAGTGAAAAAACTAATACATTAAGTAATCGATCAAAAAGAAAATAATAGTGTGGTTATATGCAATGTAGGACGTAGGTGCATGTATAAACATTGCATATATTTACCTACATGACATAGGATTATTGAGCCATTTGTATAAGTCCTTACTGTAACGGATGTTCATCTAATACGAACATTATTATAATCATTTAAATATTTGATCTTTGAGCGAAACAAACAAAATAGTATTTACTTATCTAATATTGGATGTGATTTTTGACGAGTGCACAATTACCAGGGGCGTCTTTTTAAATTATGGGTGGTAAATTTTCATGCTTAAACCTTACCACTAGTGTCATTTAAGTTTTCAATCTCTATAAAGAAGCAAATGTTTTGACCAGCCCAAATAACCAATAGGTAACTTAAAAAAATAATTCTCTACGACGAACTGTATTCATGATCAATAATCATTATGTAGCAAAGTATTAACTATTATATTATTCAAATCTGGATTTTCGAAAAACTAAAATAATATCTGAATATGATAAATCGTGAAATTTTTACCCGCACAATGAATCCAAAAATGAAATTCTCCTAGTCATATAACCATCAAATCGAGAAGGCGAAAAAAAATTCTCGCTCGAATTCAGAATCTTTCATTCCTTTGTAATACTCACACTCATACACGATGACTGGATCACAAGCGAAAATCTTACGATCAACAGGGCGTGTATTAGTACCATATTATGACGTCTACTAAATGCTACAGGGAAAACATTACTTATAAATGTTATTTTATATACTTTCTCCGACGTAGCAATGTCGGCGACAGAGGTCAATGTCGTAAAATCGAAAGAATAAAATCCACGGAAAATAATGCGCATAACATCACTCTGCACACTTCTCTAAACACCGTGGTGCGCCAACACCACTGCTATCCACGACTCCGACCTAGGACAAGCTTTCGTCGCGTTGCACAACAATTTATAAGTACATATTCTATACTAACCTATGCGTATACCTACCAACTATGCTAAATAAGGGGTGAGACACTCGACGGGTGTTATCGACCAGGCAGCGGCGGCGGCAGACCGGCAGCCAGACGACAGGCGCCCCCGGCCACCACATTTTGCGTGTGATTTCGTCTGGCACTCCCAATTCCCCCTCCGTATCATCTGCCTCACCCCCCCACTGAATCCATCCAAAGCACATGCAGACGAAGGGGTTATATCTTGGTAGTGGGAGTGGTGGCGGCGACGGAGTGTAACGGTTTTGGCCGGCGCATACACATACACACACACACGCAATGTATAATATACGCCAATGTATGTGCCGCAGACGACGCGTAACAATTGGCTCGAGGAGGATAGACGACGACGACGACGATGACGACAATGGGGAAGAGGGAAATAATTGATCGCAGTGTATTGTACTACATTATATACGTATTTGTAAAGTGTTGAATTCCAGAGATCTTTTTTGTATACAAAACCCGGACGAGAATTCGGTTTAACCGCGTCCAGGCGATGGGATTTACCGACGCGCTTCTGGTCTGTTCTACTCGACAATATTGTATATAATACAATAATAGTGACGAATATAATATGCTAATTATATCACTCACCGATTACGCACATCTTTATACGAAGAACAAACTGTTCTCAGCACGATGTTTAAGATATACTGGTTACCCGTCGCCCCTATATGACTTTCTTTACAAAGTGACTGTATAAAACAGTTGTAAAAATAACTACTATCGCCCTATCTCAACATTAAGAACTAATTTTATAATATTTTATACCTATATATTATATCCTTAGATCATATATATACATAATATGTCATATGATCTAAGTATACATCTATAATCGTAGGCTACAGTTCATTATGATTTATGATACTGCCATTTGGAGAGCTATAGATTATTTTTTTTCTGTCGTTTCATATGACACCTTATCAGAAGCCGATAAGTAACCACTATAATATCTAGTTCTCAAGCACAACAAATACATTATAGTATATTACTTGTATCTAAGACCTAGATTTATGGACGAAAGCAGTAGCCGTATGCGGGACTTTATTTCGGATAGGGATTTTTATATATTTACCTAAATAATATATGGTTTTCATTAATAACTAAAAAATAATAAGCTTCTTCAACCATCCATCTTCAACTTGTCTGCAAAGGCTACAAGACGCAGATATGATTTAGGTTAAAGTCTGGGTTATTTTAGCTTGTACACCAGTATGCACGTTTACACGTATTATTATTTATAATAAAAGATAATAGCCAATAGCCAATAGGTAAATACATATCTGAATAGTAATAATAATAATATTAATACGATGCACAACGCTTTACACTATATAATTAATATTGTAACAATATCATAATATATATCCACCGATATCAATTATAATTTATGACAACAAAAGAATTTTATACAATGATAATAATATTTTAATGTAGGTATACGTATTTTATCAAAATTGTGGCCAATGATCGTATTACAATAACTACAGCACCATAAGAATTCTTTCAATTTTTTTTCACATTTTCTACCTCTTATACATATTATATTAAATTATTTTATAAATTATAATATTATAATGAACGCATTTACGGTTTGATATTATAACTATTGAATTCATCGATATAACGACTATATAATGTTATCGTTTAATGATGACTAAGTATGTTAAAAACACAAGCAATGTTGTTTTTTACAATGTTCATAATCATACGAACTATAAAGTGTGTTGATGATTAAAATTTAAAGGTCTACTATACTTTGTTTACTTAATTTAAAGAATACTGTGTACCTATTATAGTATACACATACATTAAAATAATGTTTGAAATTAAACGGATGTTTTTTTAACTTAAGGGAATTTATTAGGCGTGGGATATGTAATCAAAATGTTGACACGCTGTAATTAGTAGTAATTAAAAGAAAAATGTTAAGTAGTAAATTTTTATACCTAATAAAGATAAATATTAAATAACATAATTTAGTGATAAATATGATTTTATATTTTTTTATAATACTCGTTGTGGTTAATATTTGTTTTAGTTTATTTTATTCAATGTATAATTGTGTTTAAACTTTGAATTCGAATTTCGAAATATAATATTATTTATTATTAGTTCTAAAATTCACACTAAACATCGTTCCACGATGCCATAATCAGAACCCACATAATACAAGTGAAAAAATCCTTTAGGTATTTATTATAAAAATACTTCAAATATTTTGGGGATGAAATGGTCGGATACAAAACTTTCTATATTATTAAGATGGTTAATTATTGGCACCAAACGACCAAACAATATATTGTGATTTATTAATATTGTTTCGATTTTCAATAAAGCGAAAAACCATTTCATTATTATTAACTCTTATAATACATATTAAAATATTAAATTCAAAAATTTGAACGCATAATAAGCAATTTATCCTCTTATATGTTTTTATCTACCTGCAATGTAACCTTACCCATTTAAGGTTCCCGGTGCCAGTTTTTCAAATTTTCCACAATTCTATAAAATTTTATATTTTAGTTGCCACTTCAATTATAAGACTTTTCCACTAATTTACCACCCGATACCTATTTAGGGGGGGGGGGGTTGATAGGATGTATTATATCGAAAAAAAGACTTTAAGGGAATAACTCTCAAGCTTTGTAGAATTGTCGGATTTTGATGGCTATTTTTTTATCTGAAAGAAGACTTCCTACAGCCCGCATCGATCTCTGATTTTGTATTTTATTTCAAATAACTAATAATATTAAAAAAATTGTAAAAAAATGCTTTTTATCTTGTATTTTTTTAGACATATTATAAAGTTTGAGAATAAAATATTGAAAAACAGAGATTGATGCGGGCAGTAGAATATTTCCCTCTAGCAATTAAAAATATTTTATGAAATTTGGTTGATTCTACAAGGTGGTATCGTCATTCTCACAAAGTATATTTTTGAGGACAAAATGGCATCGGCACCGGCGTCTTAATAGTATCAAAACTCAAAAGATGCACATTGGTATAATTAATTAACAATTACATAATATGATGAACTGGTTAAAATATTTTTTAAGGTAGTTCTTCTTCCTGCCCCAAATTAAGTTAACCCCAGTAGGTACATGTTGGCCGAGTCTCAATTCCACAACCGACTATAAATATTAAATACCGCTATAAAGAAGTCGTACAGACGAACCGGTTTCATTCCTAGTTAGCGTTTAGAAATTATGGGGGATTTCCCTAGAACCAAGAAAAGTATGTACCTATACAATATATTCGAGTGCCTTATTTTTTATTTGCAAAAACATTTAATGATCGGATAATCATAACGAAAACATAATACTATTGTAGTCCACACGTGCGAATATTGGAACATGTTAATGTCGAATCTGGGAAATAGTAATATTATGTTCATTATATACACAGAGTACAGACCGCAAAACTGAAGAGCTTCGAATATATAGTTTACAAATCATTACAGACATATTATTATAATAACAACTTTATACAGACATTGACGAATAGAAAAATAAAAAAAACACACACTAACAGTGAAACGACGTGAAATTGATATATTTCAATTACTTTTTATTGTTCACTTGTCATCTTGTACACAATACCGACATTCAACAACGAAAACGTCCATAATATTATATAATAATATGTTGGATATGGCAATAAAATCACCTGGATATATTTTAGAATCGTGTACATATAAAATAAAAATAAAAATGCACAGTTGCACGTGATAAACATAATTATTAATTTGGATTAAAATACTGAGGAACTGTGAAATAACTAAACTGTCTAAACCATACACTATAAGTACTAAACAAAACACATCGTGAATATTTTTTCCGGATTACTTATAGCCTACATGTTCAATGAAACATAATATGTACCCAACCTGTTGTCGACTTATTTAAAGAAAGAATGGCCAATATCAATGTATATTAGATAATTATAAAAATAAAATTATTATCAAAACCAAACCAGTTATAAACTAAGTGGATTCAATAATTATAGCAAAACAGAGTATAAGTTGTGCAAACTAAAAATTGTATATATTTGATTGCATACAAATGTAACACATTGGCATTATTTTTATATTAGGTTTATGCTTAACATTTTATAAGAACGATATAATAGAGTATAATATCATCATCATTAGCTAAATAATAGTTTTTATAATATTAATAGTTAATAAATTAAATAAAGTTAATTGTGTAAAATGTATATAATATAAATTGTTTATTTGTCCTGAAAATAATTACGATTGTGCAACACGTGTAACTTGAAAATTATATAAGTAATATGAGTAGTACGCTAGTACCTATAAAACATTTTCTTAATTTAAGATTAATGAACGAACTAATTAAAACGTACATAATATGGAAAATTGATATTATTAAACTCCGAGCCCTAATTAAAACCGAGCCAGATTAAATTTGCTGTATACAGCTAATAACCTAACCTGACAAGAACACTTCAAATTGTTCTCAATTAGATTTGGTGCAGCCATGTATCTTCCAACCTTTTATCATAAATTATATAAACACAAAATACACTACATATTCTTCTATTTATTAATATGATTGATAATTTTATATTGGGCCTTGTCCATATTCCAAACATTATTCCAGAGTTCTAATATTGTAATCGTTTGTTTACAGATATTGTTGTTTTATAATTATGCTAAAAATAGTAAGTTTTGTTATGCAAGCATACGATATCATGTTGTTTGAGTCTTATCATACAATACGAATGCACTTAATAATTATATTCTAATTTATATTGAGAGATATATTATTTAGTTCATTTGTAATAATTGTGAAAAATAATCAAAAACTTACAAAAAACAATACAATTTAACAAAACATTTTTTAATTTTACTTTTTTTTTTGTCATTAGAAATTTAATTAAAATTGACTTATGTGCAGTGGTTTGTGGCTAAGATTTTGTTTAATGAGTTAATAAAGTTGTGTTATTAAGTTAGTAAGTGTTGATTATTATTTAGATAGATAACATAAAGTTAAAAAAACTTAATTATTCCGAAGAAATATTATTGATTTTAGGTAATGAAACAAATAATAACAATATTATGATCCAACAATTTATTTAATAAATACAAAAAATAACTGCATTTAAAAAACAATTATTGAAATAATTAAAAACGTATAACATTAACACTATTTTAAAAATATCCAATTAGATTGCAATTATGTACGGTAAAGTTATATTTTAAGCTATTTAAATATTAAATTCTCAATGGAAATTTAAACTAAACTCTGTCCACCGATAGAACACACCCATTCTGCATATCCCCACACAATATCTTGTCATCTAGACCGGTTCCACACCGTGGTAGGGTGTCATGTGGGGATGCGCAGAAGAACCGATTTTCGTCGGGCCGCGGCGTGTTCTCTTGCCGAACAGAATATATTGTATTATTATAACTACTTATAAGTTATGTCGATACGATAACCGAACATGGTATAACAGTATAACATGATATTTAATACTAATATTTACCAGGATTGATCTGAATTTATATAACAACAATATTATAATTTAATAACTAATAATAGGCATTGATGGCGTGAACTTATAAAAGATAATCATGAACTAAATAGATGCAATTATAATATTGCTATCAGTTGGAAATTTAGAATTCGTATGAACATTTTATATTTAACCTTTCGAAACCATTTTTGTAATCATTACAATTGTCTTAAACTATTCGATTGTCAGCAGAAACTAGTATTGTAATATTTCTAAATAGGTTTATTGCTTTTTATCAATGTCACGTTTAACCTTAATTTACACAGAATACAGAAGTGGTCTTAATGACTCCATAATACATTATTAGACAAAGGTAAATTCCACTTTTTAATTTCTTTCTATTGTATAAAATATAAACACATTTATTTAATTGTCAACATGACGAAAAATAACCATTAAATCGAAAAAAGTGTAAGGTACAGAACCTGTAATATACTTTTATTTTAGTTGATATTGATAAAATATTTTTGCTTAAAAGGATGTCAGGCGTTAACGCACTATTTAAAACAAATAGTTTTCACTCTCTGGCCCACGCGCCACATAGTTAAAACGCAATCATGCAAAATCATTTATTTTTATGATTTTGAGTAATGATGTAGAGTAAAATCACCCATTACAAAAATTATAGAAAATAATATTTTTGAGGGTTCCACATAAAAATATAATATAATGGATCATTTGTCTAAAATATATTGTCTCAAAAAAATTTAATAAATTTAATACATTTAATACATTTAATACATTTAAATTTAACAAAATATTTTTTTTACCTATATATAATTAAAATTACAATACAATATAAAACCGATGTGTCTCTGCCTCAAAAATAGTATTCTGAATAATTTTTGTAAAATGTTTGTAATTTTACTCAAAAATGATTTTACGTGAATGTATTTTGTCTATGTTTCGAGTGGATTTGAGAGAGAAAACAGATATTGCATTAACATCTTCTTAATAATAAATCTAGTGAAATTACAACATTTTTTAATGTAACAAACTAATAGTGTAATACAAAAAAATGGTAATAGGTACTTAATGTCCATTTTACTAATATTGTAATAAATATTACACTATTCCGAGACAACAGTGACACTGAAACAAGATTAAATTCCATACATTTAAAATGAAAATGTTTAATTGACACGTGGTTTTAATTAAATAGAACTAAACTACAGGAATGAGTCTAGTTTCGAGAAGTACAATTTTTGGTAAGTACCAATGTTGCATCTAGGCATTTAATTTATAATATCTCACATTTAAGCACTTAAAACAAAATAACCATTAAATATGATTTTTAAATAAATCAATCATTTTTAATTTTAAAAGTAGGTATATTTACAATGTGCTGTGTACATATGTCATATACAAATGAATCATTACCTGCATTTTATTAAAAATGTAATTTGAATAGTTAGATTTTATATAATTACAATCAAAAAAATAAATATTAGATACCTTTTATCATTTGAAAATTAAAAAGTTTTGAAATAAAAATGAATACCTGCTGAAAACTTTATTGCAATTGGTAATCAAAATGATTGCACCGTACTATTAGAAAATTAAAACTATATAAAAATAGAACATTAGTTCGAACATTGTATTGCTGCTACATAATTATAGAGATTGATAAAGTTTGAGTTTGAGTTTGAGTTCAGATCAATAAGCAATTAAATTATATTAAATATAATCAATTGTTAATCTTTAATTTGGATGTTCAATCTAATGCGTATTTTATGGTAAGCATATAAAATAAATGTACATAATATGACTTTTATATTTTTGTTTTTCGTAGAAATATTTAATAGAAAGTTCAATTTTATATCTTTAAAAACCTATCTTTTTTTTAATAATAAGTACTCTAATTAAAAATGATTTATAGGTATACATTTAAAGAATTATTATTTAAAATAATAAAAACACGATGTACCATTAATGGTAAAAGAAGGCGAAGGACTAACTCGCAGCTGTTTCTATAGACGTCTGTGCCTGTCAATATAACTATTTAAAACTTTCACATTAGTCTGGTTTTGTTTAATCATCACCAAGCATTTGTTTTGTTTTTTCGAATATTCTATTACATTCTGATATTGTGTTCAATATATTTTTAACACAATCCTAAAAACCTACATATTATTAAATATTGTTGATAAAATCATGTTGAAGAGAGAAACTAACTTTACGACCTTAATATTTATCTTAGATACTTCCTATTGGTTTTCCTGACGACCTCGTCCTATTATCATTATGTACAATTTCTGCAGAATTAATACACAATTAAAAATATTTCAAAAGTTAAGGTTGTCCGTTTATAATATATTAATATTTCATAAGTTTATTATTTTTATAGGTACCTGTAGGCTATAATTATAAGTATTATTATTTTCACGACAAAATTTGAACGCCAAGGAAACATTTAACTACAATTACCTAGGTACACATAAGTTTAAAAAGTTTTAAATTATTACTAGTTACCTACGTCAATCACAAGTTTAGCGTATTTACCCTCAGCTCCGTTACACTGTGCCATGTGAATGAATCATTAATCAATTTTCAATGTCTACCTACAGCAGTCACAGTTCCGATGAAAGACAAGAGTGCATTGAAAACAAAATTGAATAATAGAATAAACCGTAATTATATACGCGAAGCATTAGGTGTCGGTGTTGTTGCAACAACCCTATTGCAGCACATAAATGAAGCTCTAAATAAATCTAATAATGGATACACAAATGATTTAAACAAAAAAATAAGGATCACGTAAATGTATTTCACAGAAAATAAAATTCACCCGAACAACAACAATGTATTCATTGATAATTTTTAAACGTCTCGCATAAAACACAATATGTGTATATTATATTAATAGTAGCTTATCTATTTTACTGTGTTAAAAAGTTCAAATAATGGGCAACGGCTAATTACGATTCGTAGGCATAGAGTTAAGTTTATCTAAAAGAAAATATTATCTTGTTTGGAAGATATATAAACTAGTGTGTCGATAGAAAATTATCAAACCAACAATATAGTTATTAGGTATACTCGTGAATCACTCGTTTAAAAAATGAAAATACGGGTAGATAATAACCCGGATAATAACAATATTAGGAGTTTTAAATTGTCTAACAAATAACAACTCACAAACCTTAACTATCTTTAATATTCGCACCTAATCCTGTAAAAAGTATATAATAATTCCAATATTTAACCGTCCATCTGTTGTCACGGGTGCTTTATCATTTGTTTTTAATTACGTCTCTTAAAATTATTTTTCTTTATACATACCGCGGTTGCCGTATATCATACAATTACATCATTGATTATTGGCATTTTTTATTCAATGACTTCAATTTTTTTATAGGGGAGTACCGAGTAACGTATTCATCCGGTTCGTCACAATACGATCGTCATCAAATTTTAAAGAACTCGATAGGGGTGGCGTCCAATGACCCCGCCGTCGTGTCGCCAGCCATTTCCCAATGATCGGAAACAGCTGGCGCAACACATAACCAGACATATACCACTAGTGTGCGCACGCTCATTCATTCACATATACACAAGCGCGCACGCGTGCAGTTTTATACTTATCATCTACGTAAAAATATATTTTATGTTTTTTTCTATTCGCCGGGTTGTATTAGATGCAATAATATATTTTTACAAATAAATAATTTAATATAAAATTAAACGAGACTTCACTGTCTAACGATGAACATTGCATATAATATAACATTATGAAACAAGAAATCATATAAAAACGTAAAATAGGAGAAAAGAACGAATTTATTTTAGGCAACACATTACTGCTACAAATTGCTACGAATAAATCATAATGATTAACTAAAAGTCGTATTTATATTTTCAATTCGTACAAATAATAAGAAATATTAATAAAATAAAATAAAATGCATATTATAATATATTATAATATAGTTATCCATAAATGTAGGCATACTAGTCCTACAGCATTAAAGTATACATGCAATAATTAGAATATGATGGACGATAATTTTGAGTAGATTAGAAATTCAAATTTTACAAAATGATTACGTACCTACGTTAAAATAGTTAGTTGGCATAGGAGTTATGTTGGCAAATTCCCAAAATTAAATCAACAGGTACCTTAATATATCCGTTAAGGTATATTTCCAGACTTCTTTTTTTTTTTTTAAATCTTAATTAGGTCATTTCATACAATTTTAGATTAGTAACGAAATATATAATTATGTAATGGTAAAAGATTTTTAAAAATCTATTGGTGTAAGTAAAATAAATTGCACTAGAATCTAAAATGTTAATTGATTATACAACCCTGTCTATAAATTTAGGCGAATTTACAATAATCACAGATTTCAATGTTTCTTATCAATTTAGAAAATAGGAAAAATCCAGGTACAATTTAATGGTGTTGTGTACATTTACATGGTCAATATTTAACTTAAGAAATATGACGTGAACTACCATGTAGTTGCACCATGTAGTTGTATGTATGTACGTTTTAATCAGTTTCTAGACGGACAATAGTTATAAGTGCATTGAGCATAAATATACCAATATATGTAAAAGCAAAGAATACAATTTTAAGTAAATTACTAAAGTACTAAAGTACTTGCGTGTTAAAAAATATATATTAATTATTAGGCATACTATATAATACATGTTAATTTTTCTTTTGCTCTGAAAATATATTAATATAATATTTAATGGGCTCTGGTACGTACGAGGTGCCTATAGTAGAGGTAGTAGGTAAGTACCTAACATATAAAGTGTATAAGTAAGTATAGTTGAGTTAAATCCTGCAAACATAAAACTTTTTTTTCACAAAAAAGTTATATCAAATTGTTATAACTTTGACAATTTATATGATAACAGCGAGGTAAAAGACTCATAAATATATCACATGTGGTGTTATCTTTAGATAACATTGTTTGTGACTGTATTTAGTGATTATAATTTAAAACTTAACGAAACACAAAAGTTAAAAAACTTGAATTGCCAGTTACATTGTTATACAACACATGAATAATAATTTCAATCTTCATGCTTCGTATGAAAGAAATCTGACGAAAAAAATTTAAAAAATACTTTTAGTTACCTACATGCAGTTTTCCGCAAATACGTATTTTTTTTGTTGCGCACACTAACTATCACTTTATTACATTATGTACACTTATAAATTATAATAATATAATACACACCCGTATACCTACAAATAAACTAAAAAATCTTTTGTTTGTAATTTTTATAATATAATTGCCATATTATACTATACTGTTATTGACCGTATCTATGATGACAATAAACGCAGTATTCTGCATATTTTGTGCGGCGTAAAACTTGCAACCCGCAAATGTATATATTGGAACCATTTGTTAGCCACAACTATTTCGATAAAATATACTATGTTTAAAACTGTATAACACAATGATTAATAGGTATTATCTATAAATGATTTACAGTTTGCGCCAGTTTACTGCCATTATCGTTGTATTAAGCTATATAACCATATGGGACATAGGTACTTGGCTTTATGTCCTACATTATACCAATAGGCGGTCGTGCACCTCTCAAGCCGCTACCGCCAGCACACCGTTAGCGACAGTTCAGCCTTCACACGATGCGTGCGAGTTAATTTAACACATATTGGTCCAAAGTCGTGCACACGTCGTAGTTTTTCCAGGCTTATGGTAAGAATATTAAGGAAAATAAGGATTTTTGATAAATCACTGATGAAAACGTGGAAAAATTCCCAGTACGGACGGCCATGAGCACAAACGTTGATCTTTCGGTGTATTTATATACGTAGACATTCAAATATAACTGTTTCGTATAATTTAGCGAATAGAATTAGAAAACGGTGGCCGGACTGAAATATTGCAGACGGTAAACGTAGTATAGATCAAGTGTTAAAATACAAAAAATGCACAAGCGCAAACAATGACTCGTTTTGATTATGGCTGCAACTATTAATAATTGCACCGTAAAAGACCAACTATAGAATATATTAATAATAGTAATTCGAAATTTAATAGTTTAATTATTTTATAAGACATTGTATTATATGATATGATAAAAAATACTTGAGGTATATTATGATAAATTACAATAAAAAGTACTGATTCTTTAAATAAACTGTTATTATTATATACGTCTAAACGGTCGTACTATTTATAGTCAAGCAGTACACCGAGTTTGTTACGTACCATTAAAAGTTATAACTATGCTCATTTATTAAATGATTTCCTTGTATAGTAATATAGTAGATACATATGTGTTTTAAGTATACAATTTATAATAAATTTAAAGACACAACGTATTTACAAAAAAAAAATCACTAATACATAATAATTATATCAATTACATACGTTAGGTGTTTAAGTTGTTTAACGGTAATTCGTCGTTCAATCAACACATCAAACATGGGAAATCTTCACGTTAAATTGACAAGAATTTCTAATCAACCATTTTACATAACTACATATTTTATAATTGATTATTCGTTACTTGGAAGTTTTTAATATTGGAAAAAAGTTATTCCAAGCAAATAATAATATGAGATTTAAAATAACTCACAGTTAAATATTACAACGAAGAAGACAAAAATATTATTTATGTCCTAACCTACATTGTAGGTACTCACACAATTTAATCTATTACATAACATTTTGTTATTAGTATTTTGTCTCATGTTTTTGAGACCATCTATTTTAATTTTTCTGCAGTTAACAAGTTTACGACTTTGTGAGATTTGTCAACACTCTAATCATTAATAATTGATTATAATAAAGGGAAGAAGATGTAACTCATGCATAAATATTTGAAATATAATGAACTCAATATTATTATTTTGGTTTAAAATAAAAAAACTTAAAACAAGGTATAGGTATACACTATTCCTTTACTATTATAATACATAATATGATGAATTATGAAGGATATATCAGTACATAATAATATATAATGTAAAGAACAAAATGAAACAAAAAAATTCATGTAATAGGCATTTGTTTATCATATCATTGACCTTTTGGCTTTAATGTAAGTATAAGTAATAACTCATAACACAATGGTAATATTGAAAACACTAAGAAATACGTACAGATAGCAATATATAATATGAATGTTATCTGTACCTTAGGAATAGGCTAAGTCAACTAGACAATTAGTCTTAAAATTGTAAAAAAAAATAACTTATTATGACTAAATTAATTTCTGAAACAACAAAATTACTATGGTATATTATAGGCGTGACCAACACTGTACACAGACCATATATTATTATCTGGTTGTAAGGATATAAATTGTATATAATATAGTGTGCATGGTATTATGTTGAACATATATGGACTCATATAATGTGACAATTGTCACGTTTATAATTCCAATAAAATGTATTGGCAAAGATCAATTAATAATAACAAAGATAACCTATGAATAAATAACCTATTTATTTTTGTTTTTTTAATATATTTGTTATTTTGTAGGTAAGCTGACCAAAACGGTCCCTATAATTTATATAGAAAGCCAAAAAATGCATTATTTAGCTAGTTGCTTTACAAGTGTTCAGATAATATAAAACAAGATGCAAGTTCCCGTGACATATTGTACTAATTACTAATTACTTATTAATTAATATTAATATGTATACGTATTCTACATATTATAGGTACTAATAATTATGCCTCTTAGGTATACATCGTATATTAAAAATAAAGAATAAAAAAAACTTTTTCACGCTCTCAACATTGTGACTGGTTATTTTATTAATCCAAACAAATCAAGGGATATTTTTACAGTTGGTATCTACTATACAAAGTAATATTCTATATATTCTACTGATTAAGGAATTTATAATTAAGGTTATTATTATAATAATAGGTTATAATACTTACCTATTAACGAAGTTAAAATCTTTTTTTTTTTTTGCGGCTTTATTTTTATAAATTACAATCTATACAATTTGTACAATAAGTAATATTTATAGTTTACAGACAGTTAAATGAGTTTATACACACACGAGGAGGAAAGTTTAAATCTGTGTAAAAATGTACACACCTGTATTCATTTTCAAATATGTAGGTAATAATAATATAATATACCTATGAATTTTTTTTGTTCCTACTGGATCGAACTCAACTTTCCCCGTAAGTGCGTTATCTTAATTTGTATGTACCACAATTTGGTTCAATTTATCAATTTTAATCGATTCTTTTTTAAATCTATTAAAAAATTATTTTTAATTTATATTGACAGATCATAGAAGTAAATAGCTCAGGAAATCTGAAATGTACCATCACTCAGTTTTCTTTCTTTACAAATAATGTTTAAAACAATTTAGCATTCATACATCCAACCAAACTAAATTCCTACCTCGATTCCTACTTAACATCGCGCTTGAAAATTAAAAAAAAACAGCTTATTGTAAAAACTTAAAAGTTGTTGAATAAACCAGATATAGATTAAATTGATTGATAATAGGTATCTCTCTTATATTTAAAGCTTTTAAACGTGATTAGATACCAAAATATTTAGCTACATTGGCAAGAATACAACAAAATACTATTTGTATATTGATTTATTTCAGTGGTGAAAGGAATTCTTTAAATTCATAAAAACATAATATTTATAAATACGTACAAGCCAAATTTTTTGAGTCATCAAAGGTTTAAGAATAAAAAAATCAAGATATTTTACCCATACCTCTATATCAATTAGTTACTATAGTTACTGCGATATTAATCATTATCAGTACTAAAATTAAATCAGTGAATATATTGAACAGCTATATAAATATTAAATACATAATTTAAAAAAATATAAAGAAAATATACGTTCCTAGAATTTATGATTTAAAGCATAATATTGATAGGTAAGAACCTAAGAATTAGTTATTATCTACTTAAGCGATACAATCTCGAACTTTTGATCATTTGAAAACGGTATTTAGAACTAAATTATTATTATTTTATACTTTTGTATGTATAGGTACTTTTATTAACTTTGTCATATTATTTTAGTTAAATAAATTCGAAACAAATATTCACAACACATACTTGCAGGTTTTTTTTTAAAACATAAAACTGGTTAACATTGGATGAGTCACGTAGACGTCGAGAATGTACCTAAGGATAATCGACATAACTTACTGCCTACTTACAACCATTATCCTTAGGGCCCACACGTTTGTTGTACAACTACAAGTTGTGTAAGTCTTTTGTCTAAAAATAGACATTACATAAAGTTTTGAAGTACACATTATTTTCTAAAAAATAAAAATTTCTATTGTTTATCAAACGCCAATTTACATCCTTGCAGAAGACGACGGATATTTTATTGGATGCAATAAAACTCAGCCTCCATACCGTTGTTTAAAATATATAACCGTATAGTTTAACACATGTTACACATTAAATAATTTTCTAATTGATATTGGGCATAATAATTGTTAGCTATTAATAATTAATAGACAATAATAATATATATTATAAAAATTTATTTGATAGTAGAATGTTCCAAAATATGTATACAATATGTACCAACATAGATTATAGAGAAACAGTTAAGATACAGAAAAAATAACAACATAATGTTTCCAATTAAATTAGTAGAAATAATGTCATTATACATAACTCATAAAAATCAAATTGTTGAACTAAAAGTAATTAACACACAACTTTCAAGTTTTTATTTCTGGATTAAAGATACCAAAAAACCAATGAACCATTAAATAAGACGTGTCTATAAGATCAACATGATTTTTTTTACAAAAATGATAGTAGGTACCTACTCATATTAAATTGGTAATTATACTATGCTATTAATTATAATGTGCATTTCGTCCTTTATATTTTGTTAAATTAAATATATAAATATAAATTGAGTGAGTATTCTATTTAAAAAAAACTGACTAAATTGACAACTATCAGGTTATATTTTGGTATTTTAAAATCTTATAGAAATATAATAATAATATTGAAGCTTAAAGGTGTAATGTTTATTTAGGTACTTAATTTCAAAGAATTATAAATTATAATTATTTGTGCTCCGATTGTGCATAACGTTGCTAATGTACAAATATATTTTAGTATGGTAGTTTGAATTATTTTACAGAGATTATGATATAAATAAAAATTGACAAATAATAATAATAAAATTAAAAAATAATAATAATAATAAATTGACATTAAGGGAACGCTACGCGGCCATTTGTTATCAAGTGCGTAACATGGGCAAATTTACGCTCAGCAGACCAGTTAAGCTCCATTATAGCTTAAAAATTAGAGAGAATCTTATTATCTTGTTATGAAACTTTATGGTAAAAACGTAATCTGTGTTTGTGTGGAGGATTTTTACGATAATTCAGTTTTTAAGTGAGTTATGAGCATTTTTAATTTACGTTATATTATATACGCATAACTTACTAAAAAAATTAACCATCGTAAAAAGCCCACATACAAACACAGATAATGTTCTTACTGTCAAGTTTCATGATTTCACTCTAATTTTTAAGCTAACGGAGCTAAACGTGATGTACTGAGCGTAAATTTGGTATGTCACGCACTTGTAAGTCGGAGACAACAAATATCTGTGTAACGTCCTGAGAAATTCTAAGTAAATAATAAAAACATTTAAAACAAAAAAAGTCAACGTTAGAGTTTTGCATGTATTATTGGTTATTTCCAATCTGTTGGTATAGTTGTTTAAAATATATATAGAAGGGTTTTTGTAAAACTGAGAGGAATTTCAAATGATTCAAACTTGAGCGAAGTTTGAACAGTTTGGTGTAAATAAAATGGTAAGGAGGCGGGAGGTAGTAGCGTGAGATATAATAATTATTAAAAATAGTTAAAATTTATAAAGTATCATAAGAAGACTTATTTATTTTATTGATATAAATTTTTTTAAATGATCAATAAAAACATACAAGAAGCCCTAGATAATATTATTTTTAAATTTGATTAGAGGGTATTCACTCAAAAAATTAGAGTGAGTTCATAAAATTGGTTTAACTGAACACAAAATTGCTATGATGTACGATTGTAAGAAGTCACGCGGGTGTGGTATTTATTAATAAGATAATATATTTGAATATTACCATAGTAATTATACTAGTAATTATTTACTTTAATAAATATTGGTCTAGTTTATCTAAAAAAACATACCTACTACATTGTATTTATAATTTAACTTATTTTATTATCATAAAACAACTATCCATAGTTTTCTCATTATTGATTCATATTTTATTAACATAATAATATTCTTTTTTTTTGAAAAAAATATAATCTGTAAATATTTACAATAAGAATTTGTCATAATATATATACATAATTAACAAGCATTTCAACTGATAAATAATTTTGATTTTTATATTTTTTTCTGCTGGATTACATCCCTAAACCAAATTCTTTTTATGTAGTGCGGTAATATAATAATAACTAATTAGTTAGGACAAAAATAATATACTTAAAAAACTCTTCACGTTCCATCAAAACTAGGTTTACAAAATTATCAAACTCACTACTTCTATTAGAAGAAAAACAATAAAGAAAAAACAAATAAATAAATATTAATAAAATAAACAATTATTCGAAATCCTGGGACACGACAAAGATGCGAACAACAAAATAACAATTTTTTAAAAAATGTCTGATTTGTACAAACTTATTTAGCAAAATATCCATATAATAATGCTGTTAAAAAAAATGTAATCATCTGCTAATAACTTTTGTCGGTAAAGCGTTTTATTGATCAATAAAAAAAAAAAATAATAATAATAATATAGTTGATGTGGAGTCAAATTTATTTATGACTTATATATTTCACATATTTTGGTTTCAAGACACATTTAACCGTAACGGTTTTAATGTTTATGGATGAACTTATATAAAATAGTACTTTTAGTCCCAAGGTCAAATCTCAATGCGTACATCCGTCAACTCGATTGGGTGCGTCAAATCACTGTACAATAATATACTACATTATAGTTACTGAGTTTAACATCCGCACACATAATATCATAATATAGTGTGAAAAATTGTCATAGGGCTAATAGTACCAAGAGAATACAACTGTATTTATATTTTATAACATAGATGACATATAAAATCACGACGTTCCAATGTATGTATATGTGATGATAACCGGGGATGTTATATTACCTACAGGTACATTTATTTTGGATAACATTGAATATTGAATCCAGAAACATTTTCTTTATTTTTTGTCCCACCACTGTCGATAAACATCGGTTCAGTGTTGTGTATATTCGTTCCTTTTGATGTACAAAATTTACCAGAGTTGTGTTGAAGAATAGTTCGTCCACACACTGCAATTACGAGTAATTTTGGTAGACTGCAAAAAATTAGTAGGATGAAAAGTAGAATCAATCCAAATAACCCAAAAAATCCTTATATGGGACTCAATTCAACATTTGGGACATTTTCAACTAATATTGATTACGATACGTAGATACGCGGGTAGGTAAATATTTAAATTAAGACGAATAAGTTGTGGTTCATACTTTATGCGCATATCTTTTGGGGATATATAATGGAAAACTTATAAAGACTAGCATAAAAAAATTCAAAAAGGTAGAATATATTAACGAGCTTACACATCATAGTTTTGAACAAGCGATTTTTCTATGGTTCTAAGGTTTAACTATACATTCTTTTTTCAAGTAGGTTCAATGTTCATATGTTACAGACTTACAGTGCTCCAAAAAATGTAGCTATTAGTTATTGTATAGCCGTATAGTTACTGTACAAAACTATAAACGTAACGTTATCAATCTTTCAATGTAAAATTAGATATAATTAGAGTAACAAATTAAAATTTTAAAATTACTTTAGAGTAATTATGATTATCTAAATTACAAAAAAAAAATTTAATAAAATATGAATACATAATATTATGTACCTTTATTTTCTGAAACTTATCTAATCACCTCATAAGGTTAGTTAATATTACAATGACCGTAAAATATGATATATGTATCCCTATATTATATGTCTATATATTATACAATCTTTTTCAAAGATATAGGTTAGGTTTGGTTAGTTTATACAACCTGTACCTTATAGTACATAATCAGAATATGAGATAAGTGGATATAAATATGATGACAGTGAAACACTAAATTGCTTGATGGGAGAAGCCCACCCAGTGGTTAGGTTAGGTTTTTAACTGTTTTAAAATATTAGGTATATATTAAATTGTGACTAACTTAATAAAAAAAAATCGAAAAAAATTCAGAAAAAACCAGAAATATTTTAGATATGTATTTTTTTTTAGTTAATTATTTTATTGGTATTATTAATGTAAAATATTATAATATAGGTACATTTCTAAAGAAAATAGATTTGATGTTTATGTGCTCGTTAAATTTAATATACATTGTTTTAAAATGTTGATACCTCGGTTGACACAATATTTGATTGTTTTGAGTAAGGTGGGTTGGTTACCCGAAGTATAGAACCCTCCTTGAATAGGGATGGGGAAGTAGTAATGACTAGCAAATTCCAGGAATGGACTTGCAAGTTCTAGCAAAATGTTAGCATGCATTTTGAACATCATTGTTATTATTTTTCAAATATTATAATTTTACAATAGGTACACTCGAGGTACCTACACCTGCACTTTAAAATTAAAGATTATTTAGAGCATAGGGTTATACAAGTACACAATACGTTTGGTTTTTATAATTTAAGTCTGAGGTTACTAACCTTTTTATTTGGGGGAAGGGGGAGGGGTCAGAGATATCCTAATATTTGAAAAATAAAATCATTTTATTTTTTATTTTACTATATACCTACTGAATTAAAAAAAAAAAGAGAATTTGAATTTAATTGATTTCTTCATATAATAGTAACTCAGATATACCTATCTATATATATATATCTAGTTAGGACCATGAAGTTCCTAATCAAAACATTTAAACATTTTATAATTGGTTAATTGTATTAATTTTTGAAACTATAATATTATATAATATATATCACTTACCTATAATATGCCTATTTATATTATTATCATACTATCCTTAAAATAGGTACCAAGATATTTTTACTTCTATTTTAATTTAAAATGTAATATGTACAAAAATATTTATAACCAAACTTTATAAACGTATATTATATTATATTATAAAAGTATCAGAATAAACTATTAATATAACATATAGGTAAGTGTAGTGTAACTAGTCCATAGAAGACAGGTACTAATATATTATCAGGCTTTGTGTGCAAGCGGACAGGACAACGCCCGCTGACAAGATATGTTCAACCCTATTCAATATTTCTGTGTCACCATACTTAAAAATATTAATATATAACGATCAATTTAATGTTTTACTGAATAAACTCTACTCAATGTTGTTCTAATTAAGTGATCAATGCAATGCATTTTTTTGTAGGATTCGGTAGGACTTTAATTTTTTTATGATACAGAAATACTATCAGTATTAACATAATAGTCCTTTGTTCTAGTTTTATTGGTTCCCTCGACGTCCTTGGGCGCCGGCTTTAGCTTTACAAATTCACCATAGCTATTTGTCGATGCCAGTTTTGTGATAATTATGCAATAATAGGTATGAGTATACAAACAGGATTTCACATTATAAAATAAATATTTTAATTTTTCCATAAAATATATATTAATTAACCATAATACACAATACTTTTTTCTATCGTTTATAAAATATATAAATTATAATATCAGGTACCCAATAAAGAAGGTGTATATTATATTCACTATTCATCGAACCTCTAATACGGAGCATAATACTATAATATATTTATATATAGAGACTATATAGGTAACAACTAACAACTAACAATAAATTAAGAACTAGTAAAATATAACCAAAAGTTAGTTAATATTAAATAGGATAATAATATGTAAAATAAAATAATTTACTTATAGGAATAACTGAATCCTTATGAGTTATGATTAATGAAATGTGAGTTTTAAAAAAAAACTATCAATAAAGGTGTGTCCTTGATGTAATCGAATTAAAACCTCATTAATTAAAGTAACAGCAAAACAGCGAAAATTCGCAAAATATAAATTAAATTTATGTAAGGATTTGTAATGGATTCTAGTCTTACATCCCAATGTGCAATATTTTCAAACCTTTCAAATCGATAAAAATCGTGTTATAAACTTTTCTATATAATATCGTAATTCTATACTAAAATAACATGAACAATTAATTATTTTATTAGTTTATGTAGAGTACGTATTATATTTATCTATAGCAAATTTGAACATTTGAACATTGTAAAATGTATAAAATATAAACTAATAAAATCGTATGGGTACGTGCGGATAAAAAAATTATTATGTAAAAAAAATAGAATACAAGAAATTACTATAATAAAAAATTTAGACAGTAATGTGATACTAGGAATAGCAAGAAGCTTTGGAAATACGTACTTCCAGAAGGATATAATAAAATGATATCAATATGGTTTAAGTAATCAATTTTTCCACTACACAAATCGGAGGTTATAACTGGTGGTGCCCACGTATATCGCGGTCTTCGCTTATATATAACGTAACCATATTATACATTTAATATGATAAACAAGGTTATGGTTATTACTATACCAATGCAGTTCTATCACGTTCTGACGAAATTTGACGAGCCCATACTCCAGGGAGCCAATGTCAAAATAATTTGTGATTCAAATTACGTCCTATGATTAGGCTAAGGGCATTTCAATTCATCAGTTTATGGTATTAATGAGTTTAACTGTTCTACTATGTCAATTGGTCAAATTTTAGAAGGTCGTTGATCCGAAATATCTTATTTAAAACTTTTGGGTAGTCTAGGGTCGATTCTACTTCATTAAATTCCACAGTTTTTTATTTAAATAATATGATATTGAACATATATAATTTCTCTAAAGGCACATAGGCATCCAAACCAACTACACAAAATATAATATTTTATTAATACAAACTTCATTGTTAGTTGTTCTTTTTTACATATAAACAAGTGACAAAGAAATATTTTAAATCTATTATTTAAATCAAATGGATTTGTTTTTGGGAAAGTTATTGAAGTTAAATATTTCAACAAATGAGTAATCTATTAGCACCAAAACTACTTAATGAAAAATACTTAGGTACTCCTAGTTTTTTTTTTCAAGCCATTAATAAAAATACGACTACTTAATTATGAATTTCAAAGTAAATTTTCGAACAACACACTGAAAAACATCAAATTAATCATTGTGTTGAAAGTATGAAAATATGACGTACCTATCATAAAAGTTATATTATACAATTATGTATATATCACTATAGAAATTAGTAGCTGATACAAAATTAAGAAAATACCAGACTAACCGCAGAATATCCTATGATAGTTTAATGTCGCGGTGAACATTGTTTTTTGATGCATAGTTGGAACTGTTTTTAAAGGGTCGGTATAACCTTATAAGTAGGTACAAATGTTATTCGTTGAATATACATAATAACTACCTATAAGTAATGTAACTTAAAATAGCAGTATAATTTGAATTGTCTACTTGATATAATAAAGTCGCTAATCGCATATGGCTCGGCATATGGTTAATAAACAGTTTGCTATTTTAAAAACTATAAATTAAACATATTTTGGAGTGAAAATATCGAACACGACAATAACCGAGTTACCTATACGTTATATAATAAAAGAAAATTATAATTTATAAAACGGTCTTCGGCATTTAATTAACCACGGCTGAAGGCTGTTATGGCATTTGAACACGATTTTAAAAAATGTACGCAGTAATTTCTCATTTTGTAGCATTTGAATATGTAAAATTAATTAAATTTTACAATTCCGGTACCAAAAAGAAAATGGTACCACACATAAAACCAAGGTCAAATACATAAAATATATAATCCAATGCGGTATTGTTAATAATAGACATGTTATGTAAAACGATGTCCACCAATTTTATGAAAATTAAAACTTCTAGTAAACATACAATTAGTAATTACAACAACCGTAATAATATAATGTTGTTAATATAATTAATAATAAAATATTTTACGTTTAATTTTGGGAAATAAACTGTACAGGAGGGAAACCTATTTAAAATTTAAATTAAATTATTTATCACTATTAAATGTGTTTAGACTTTACTTAACACTGATTTAAGAAATAAATATTCCACGTTTAATAAAATGCTGAAAAAACACTTTACATGCCTAAGTATGTAAATATGTAATGTTTTAAAAATAATACAATATCAGATTTTCAATGAACTATAATTTATAATTGTGTGTTTAAACTTTAAAGTAGATAGGTATACGAGTAATAAATGTATGTAGCTATAGTAGGTACGTTTTTCTTATATATTACATCGCATTTTGTATTAATAGTAAATATCCAGAATATAATATATTTTTTAAAAATAATTTCGAGTACTTTGTATATTTTACTTATAGCTCCATCGTTCAATATTTCAGTAAACAGTTGTTATAAAAATACAAGAGTTGATTAAACTGATCATATTGTACGAATAATTTATTAATTTATTTTCACTTTTAATAGTATTTAATTTAAGAACATTTCATAAAACCTACCTAGCCTTGATATTAACAGAACATATATAACTAATTGAAAAATTAAAAATTTTAGTACAACAATTTTATATAATGTATAAAATATTAATATAATATAATATAATATAATCTATAATATATTATATTATAATTACATAATTGTCTCCGGTATTTTCGAATTAAACTGATGTACGTTATGTAAAACTTAATTAATATTATTAAGATAAAATTCTGGCTAAATAGGTATGTGAACGTTTGCCAATTTAAACTGAGTTTAAACTGTTAATACAGTTTTTACCAGTATTAATACTGGTCGATTAAAACTAAACATACATTTTCAAAATAAATATTACATTGAATAAAATATAAGTATTGGAGTACTGGCCAGACAATCGCCATTTTTAGTTTTTGACAGTCTAATATTATAATTAGGTATATTAGGTATTAGGCTCGGTATTAGGTTTATGTACCTACTATACATTTTTCGAACATGTAATACAACTTCGGAGTTTCAATACAGATAAATGATAATATATTTTAACTTTTAAGCAACTTTTAAGTAAATTATACTACATAATATTACGAGACATAGGTAATCTATAAGTAAATCAATTAAACTATGATAAAAAAAACAAGTTTGTTAAGGTAAATTATGTTAATTCCTATTCAATTAGATTTGTAACAGCGATGATGTACTCACTAACAGGTAAAAATAAAATACTTAAGGCATATTTGATATTTTGCCGTTTCGAACGATATAGCTTAATAGCTTGACCAGACAACAGTATCGTCTTGTCAATCTTGAATGCCAAATGCCGGGCATTAAAAATAGTTGTTTTCGCCTAAATTAATGGATCGTAATAGGGAATGCAATGCGCGAACGCCAACGAGAGTAGTGGCGGAGAAGGGATAGAGGGTTGGCCATCAACCAAAAATATTTTATAAAATATAAGCTACAAATGAATTTTTTATTATTATGTTCACAATATGTTCTTCGACATTCTTAGTGAAATTACAATAGAAATTAGAAATATTAGTTAACCATTTCTTATATAATAGACCCAAATTTTAAATGTGATATTTGTGACATTTTATTGATACACAGTATTTAAATTTCAAAGGAAAGATAATCAGTTATACCTATTACCATAAATTGTAGAAACACACATAACATATGCAGCAATATGCTGGCAAACATAACTTAATTGGCACTATCCAAAGCCTAGCATTAGTCAAGAAACTCGAAGTATCAAAAGCAGATAAAGTCCCGCGATAAAATAAGATGTACAGATTTGCAACAACCGTATAACGGTTTTCTTACCTATAATAATATCTCATCTATAATAATATGCGCAGTGAGCACGTGCTGTGTGCAAAACAAATCTTCAGAAGACACGTCAAGATTTTAGAAGCTATATTTGATAACCTAGGTAACTAAACTATTTAAAGATCTCCAATTTAAGCCGTTTGTATATGAAAAAAATTAAAACGCATCAATAGGCACAGCCTCACAGGACTTATTTACGACACAGGTATACGTGTGATTTATGTGTAAAATTTTCGAGATAATTTAAATGTAACAAAATATATATTTCGTATAATTGTTTATGGTTTTAACATAAATACCTACGCTCAAACCAAATGTTCTAAGAATTTTCTCACCTAAAATATAATTTGAAATAACAGATATTTATTTAGGTTTTGTTTTGATATATTTAAAATTTGAACATTATTAGTACCCATCTTTAATCAAGTTATATAATTTGATATAAGTTAATCGAATAATGTATTGATTTTGTACAAGTATTTTATTTAGCAGATTATGTATAAATGTATAATAATATTATACAAGAATTTAAGAATATTTGGCAAGAAGTTTATATTTCTTATCGTAGAAGTACCTAAATATGCTAATATTCAAGTTCATCCTTTAAAATTGTTGTTTAAAACTATGATTAGAACTTTAAATTGTTAAATTCTTAGAAATCGTTTCTTTAGCAAAAAGTAGCATCTATGTACTTTACTAATCGACCTTTACATAGATCTCTTTTTAAGAAAAACAAATAATGTAAGAAACAAAATAATAATGCACGGAAAATGTATTTAAAATATTTGGTTAAAACCATGATAAAAGTTATAGAACTTCTACCATGGTTATAACTATGTAATATACATTTTTAAATAATTTTTATAATTTAGTCTTGTAAGCCAGGGGCATAGGGCATCACACCTAAATACCTAATATATTATTGATAATATTGATAATGTAGTGATGATTACCTACCTGAATACGTTTAATCTTAGGACAAAGTTCACTTTGCAAACGACCAGATTCTAAAATTAAACATTAATGTCAATAAATGAATTAGTTTCTTGAGGTAGACCTTACAGATAATTAAACCCAGAATAATACCAATAAACTATAATCTATATTTAAAATCGACAAGCAGAAAATCGTTCATTTAAAATCACAAATACATAAATTTAACGCAGTTTAAATGTATTAACTTTAGTTAGAATCGACTTGAACGATATTTATGTCCAATCTATTTTACCTGTTAGTGTGGTAAAGTACATAGTTTTTTGACAGGTTGTTCTTTGGACCTACCAACAAGACTTGATTCAGAAATGTCATAATGTACACTTATGAATTTATGACAAATGGCAAGCAAATAGGTGTGATTTCATATTGCCTATATTGATTCGAATTATGAATTAAGTATGACAAATTCAGCATTTTCCATATTTTTCGTTACATAGGTACATACTCGTGTACATAACTTTAAAAAAAATTATGATTTTAAATATTGAATAATTAAAATTTTTTTGAAATGTCAATAAGTACCTACCGTTTACTTATTTTATCTGGGCTTACAATAAAATAAAATGTTTAATGTATATATTATGTTGTACGTATATCTATGTATTATAATTAATATGTAGCCCGTACGAACTTATTCCCTTGTGTTTTCAAGTATTCCCAGAGCCCAGAATTAAGAATATAGTACCTACTATATTTTATTCATTTTATACGAATATAGATCGAGCTATAGATTATAATAATACATATAACCTATTTGATAAAAATTATCAAACAAAATGAGTTAAAAAAATTCGAGGAAAAATTAATACATTTTCAACAATTAATTAATTTAGGTAGGTAATAAAAGAATTTTTATTTGATATAGATACAAACTACAGTAGATCATACTTAATTATTATAAGGGGTAAAACTGTAAAAGTGTTTAGTTATTTTTTTTATATCAAGGTCAAGGCCAATTATTTATTGAATTAAGTAAATACAGAGGTAAATATCAAAATGTTAACACATACAGGCAATTGTCATATTTTAATCCTTTTTACACGTTTATTCATAGCTCAATATGTTATCAATTTGTATCTATTAAAATTGTATAAAATTGTATTCAAATCTGTACTTTAGTCATCACTTGTACCTACCTACTTTTAAATCGTGTATAAATTAATTTCAATAATCTATCTTACGTAGTCCATGCCTATTTCAATATACATTCCTATAAATAATATTATACTACACATTTATACACTTCATGCCAGCATGCATAATTTTATTAAATTCAAATAAGTACTTGGACAGTAAACTAACTTCACGAGAAAGAAAATTATTTACAATAATTTGTATTGAGTATGGATTCATTTTTTCCTTTTAGATAATAATGTCTTAATGATAATATTTGTATTAAAATGGTATAAGTAATAAGATAACTACCTACAACACACCTCAAAACGATTGTTCTTGTGCAAAAGTATCATGTATCATTATAACTCATAGAGTTTAAATAACTTGTTAATTAGACCGAAATACCACATAAATACGTTTTATACACAAACCTGGTTACCGAGTATGAGACTAATTTAAGTATCGAGTATCGTAAAATAAAAATAAGAATAAAAACAATATTCCAGCGATTATAGGTACCTACCTACGTGTATATATTATAATAAATTGATCATCCTCATAGCATGAACCTATCTACTTACATTACATATAATTAATGTATAACGATTTTAGTGTTGAAGGGAACTTTTGTTTGTATATACATGGATTGAAGCGGATTAAAGCGATTTAGGTTTATTATGCATCTCAGATCGTTTACCTGGAAGTGTGTCTTTAACGACAAAGAAGTAAACTCGGAAGTAAAGGTGTTTTATTTTATCCATAGCAACAGTGCTTAAATTGTAGGGAGGGGGGAGACGGAGAGACGGACTCCGTTCTTCTTATAAAAAAAATATTTATGCGTGCGCCTTCTAATTATAAACTATAATAATATAATCAATAAGACATTTAAATATTCAGGTGAGCACATTTTTTTTTTACACTTTTGCATCCCTCTTTTATTTTTTCCCAACTCAAGAACTGCCCAGTGCTTATCACACACGTTAACAACTAATACGCATCTATAATTTATTGTGTACGCAGCGGGTTATTATTTTAATAATTTATAAATTATTACCTAGATAATACGTAGTTTTTTTATAGTGAAACAAATGAATTGAGTCAAAGACGTTTAAATATAGGAATACCTAGCTAAAATTTAAATAATTTTCTGGTCACTGTAGCTTCCAGTTTACTTATAGATCACAACATCAATTAAAATATTTCTTGTCTAATTGTTCGAAAACAATATTTCGATAACAGACGCGATGGCAAGACGATAGCTGTTTTTAGGGACTAGGAAGCAAAGAATATTATCGACGTTCTAAATGACGGTCCAATCAGGTCCAATCTAACCAACAACGACGTGGACTCGGCGAGACAATGCTCGAAAATCATTATCGTCGGGTATTGATTATTGAATCAATATAAAATTTAATTTGTAATAAATTATTATAATATCCCATATTGATGTATCAACATAAAAGTACGGTTTATTATTATATTTATACGAAAATAATGACACAATGTGTCGGCAATTATATAATAGTGCGTAATGACAATATAATTTAGTCGTGGGCGGACGTTGCCGTCTAAGTGGTAGTCAGTGGCGGTCGAGGTGGTGGTGGAAGTGGCTGCTGCCGTGGCGGAAGAGGAGGAGAAGGCGGCGGCGGCGGCGGCGGCAGTTGGGCACGGTTCGATTTGGAACGCATGTTTAAAAAAAACCGGCTTATCACGCAATCGCTTATCACCGATTTACAACAGCCATCGACGGCGACGACTACTGTTACTTATTATAGGAGCTCATTCGAGCTGATTGATAATTACCGGCGACTGTCGCGACTGTCTGGACGATCGTAATTTATAGAAATAACAACAAAAATGTATCGTCCAGACATTATTACGTCAATTCCACCTCGTGGCGACCACAAGAACAACCAGACGATACCACCGATTGTCAACAACTTTGAATGAAAACATAATAGGTACATATAAACCGTTTAAACAAAATATGTAAAAAACCCTCACCACTTCACGTCTCTTAAGCCACCGACCACAGGGGCTTTCCTCCAGGATTTCGCTTTCCTCCTCGGAATCGTCGCCGCTCTCCAGCGAGGTCTTCTTGACCGCGACGGCTGTTGCTGCTGCTACCGCGGCGGCCGTCGGGTCCGGTCCGCGGCCACTGGCCGGCATTGCTCGGCAAGCTCAATCTGCCGCCGCGACCGCGACTGCTGTTCTCGCTCCTCGCACAACAGTAACAGTTACCACAGCGGTCGCACCCCGGACGGATACCGCGGTTCGGCGGCGGCATTACCGTCGTCGTCGTCGTTCGCCAGACGCTCGATCGATACGTGCCCAAGACGTGCGGTGGACGTTCGACGGGCAATAACGCGCTACGACAACCGTACGATTTCGGCAGACTCTTTTATCGTCCGGGGAGGAGGTGTGGTGTTTAGGGAGGGAGATTTTTCGAGGGATTTACAGGGACGGGGGGCCGCACCGATCGACCGGCGGCATCGTATTTTCGCCACGGAGGCGCGATCGAAACCGCAACAACCAAGTGGGGAGGAGGGAAACGAAAAAGTAAATTTCGTCGTCGCGCACTGGGTAACCGCACTCTTCACGCACACTCGAGCGACATAAAATAATAATAATAACTATAATATTATAGATAGGTAGTACGCGATTTTAACGCGAGTACGCGCGCGCGCAAAACGAACCGACGACCAGGAGGCGCGCGCACACACTCGGACGACGGCGTGCAGTATGATATAATAATAATAATATATTATTATGTATATCTATGCGATTCAAAACTTTAGGACAGGCGAGCGCGCGCGCACAATTATAAACGCTAACACGGTGCAGCGTACGAACTCACAGTGTCAACGAGTCGGACGCAAATGATCTACTGACGGCGGTACGGGGGAAACGTCGGGACAGTCAGCGGAAAACGCGATTGCGAGACGGCCGAGACTGTCGCTGCGCCTCTGCTGCCGCCTGCCACTGCTATGGTTTGGTGGCGGTGACGGCACCGGCAACGACGACGGCCGAACGGCAGACGACCGAGCGCGAAACGGCCCTCGACCCCTCCACCCGCGTCGCACGATAAGCACTGCGTAATCACGCCGTCGCCGTGTGGGCGTTCGCCGCGCGGATAACGATTGTCGTCGTCGCAGCCACACCGGAGGAGGGGGCCTTATCACGAAATAATTTAAACTTCGAATACTGTGACCAGCCGTGACAAACTTATAGATGGGTATGTCAGCAACTTTTTGATACGCATCGTGTTCGGCGACCACTCCACACCCAGTCTATTGGCAAGCTGGTTGGCCGTGTAATTTAACGGCCAATGAAATGAGGCGAACTACGACAGTGGCCGGGAAGAGTGGGATGCGCCAACCGGATCAAAACTCGTATAGTTCCTGCCATACCTATCAAGGCATCGTCTGTTTTGTCACGTGACCAACCTGACAAGATTTATAGATAATAGTATCTAAAAACTTATTATCTATAAACGTTGACAGTCTGCTTATCAACGCCGAACGTTATCAGCAGCCGCATATTATATTTTTAGATATTAAAGAAAGGATGGGCCGTGACTATATTAATAAAATAGAGGAAAGTGTGCCGGAATGGGGAAGACTGATTTTCATCATTGCCACTCATTCTAGCAGATGTCTTATCATAAATTGTACATACATATTATTATCTTTAATATCTAATCATAATAAAATATAATCTGATGTTAGTTATGAGCAGCAGCTGATGCAGCAGGCTGCAGCTGCAGCTGCTGTGGCGTAGAGTAATATTGGGAAAACAGTATAACACCGGAAGCGCTGTCGTACTGAATCTACTGATGGTTAGGCGGTTTCTCCCCTACGCGGAATTGAGAATTGGAATACTATTATAAGTTTTTATATTTATTTTCCCTCGTTTTGTTAACGGAATAAGATATACAGGTATATAGTAGGGATATGCGGGTATATCTTAGTCCGTGGTTTTTCTTTAAGTGAAGTGTATTTGAACGTATTTGAAAATATTATTAGAAATTGTACTTCTCAGTGTATAGTGTATACAGTTACCACTGTTACATGAAGCATATAAAGTTTCAATAACAAATTTAATTTATTAGAAAAAGTACAATAACCAATATAAAACTATATTTATGTCAGTGACTTCTATACTACACAATTATCTAGTAATTCCTATATACCTACTTATCCATGTTTGTTGTCCATGAAGCTCAAAATATGTGGACGGCGGCTATTTGGTCGGTTGTAAAAAAATTGCATTTATTATACAAAATATATTAGGACTAACATTTTAATGGTAAAATAAACTAATAAATGTAAATTTTTTTTTTCAAAACACAGATATAGAAATAATAAAACACAATAAAACATAATTCATAATTAATCTTATTTACCATATAAAATACCATACAATTTCCAACCGCTTCAAAGGCTTCAAATTTCATCTGAGGCGGGAGATCGCTACCCAGTACTATATTATAGAAATCTGTGATCTATACTATATTGTTTTGAATCAGAATAGGTACCTACAAATTGTCTCCACCAGATCGCGTTTTGTTAATTTGTTTTCACAATTTCAAATATGAGCAGGCAGTGTATAACACGACTGTACCGTGCACGAATAAATATGGTTGAGGAACCGGAACGGCCATCATAACAATGGCAATACTCGAGGCAAATAATATGAAAACTGGACCAAGTACTGACGGAGCAATGATTAACAAAACTATCCATCAGTCAATGATTTATATCTATACATATAAAAATGAATGTTTGTCTGTCTGTCCTTTATGCATTCCTTAACGGTTGGACCGATTTTGATGACAATTTTTGGCGTGTGTTCGAGTGGTTCCCGGTATGATTTAGGTCCAATCCGGGAAGGTGCTCAAATAGGGGTTTTGAGATTTATGATGGAATTTTTCGTTTATAAAATATGTGTGCTATTGGTTGTAGGAAAAATAATTAGTAGAAATTAATATTTATTATTTTATTGGTTAATTCGGCTTATCAGATACACGCATGCATCAAATCAAATTTTCGCACATTGCCTACCAAGGTGGCTGAGCTGCACTTACTACAGCGATTTACACCCAAAAAGAGATGAAAAATCGCAATTTTTTTTTTAGAGATGTCAGTTTTAACTGGCAACGGAGTGCACGGGATTAGCTAGTGTAGGTACATATTAAATGATAAATCCACACACTAGAGTGCATTGTTTGATCGTCGAATA
Source organism: Metopolophium dirhodum (assembly GCF_019925205.1). Lineage (NCBI taxonomy): Eukaryota > Metazoa > Arthropoda > Insecta > Hemiptera > Aphididae > Metopolophium > Metopolophium dirhodum. The sequence goes on from NC_083567.1 coordinate 15,980,898, forward strand.
ATAATAATATGTAAGAACTTTTTTGCCTCAGGTTCAATCATTGTTAATATTATTCCGCAACCATACTATCTTTAATCGTAGTACCGTGTAACGATCGAAGAGCGCTCCAAATATGTTCAACGTCCGAATGATAGAAGTCACCACGCACAGATGGCGCCAGACATTTCACCGCGACGGCTGGCCTAATATTGTATTTTTATAATAGCAATTTTTTTATTGTACATTTATACAGTACTCCTTACGTATGATGTATATTATAAATTTCAGAAGATTTATTATAATCATTAATCTTAACTCTGATACCGGATAGTCTGTCGGAAAATCTTATTGAACTGTTTGGAAACTTGCCCGAAAGTCGAAATCGTACACGAACACACTTTTACACAGTTTCTACACAATTCTCACAATGTCAAATTATTATATTTTATAATATTATTGAGCGTATAAGTGATTTATCATTTGATTAGTTTCAACTGATCTACAAAGAAAATTATTTTAAAAAATCGTCAGTAGTAAAAAGTTAGTCACTGGTCGAACTGGTTTAAATAGTTAAAAAAAAACAACAAAAAAAGCGGGCAAGTGGGTAACACTTTGATGTACATTAGGTGCCGTGTGGGTCACTGTAATGGATGTATTAAATTGGAATTCAATGATATAAAATCATTGTAGAAAATAAAATAAAAACATAGCCTATATAGTATATTACTAAGTATATCTTATGATATTATTATTGCTATTAACCTATTAAAGTAATTTATTTTACTATTAATAATACAGAACGTTGAGTTCATGTTTTAATCCAAAAACATTGCATTTGAATTTTGAATATGTCATTGTGTGTATAAAATATAATAATATACATTAAAAGTTTTTAGTACCGACGAGGCCATGAATAATATTTTTGAATTATCTACAATAATATAACAAAATCATTATTCTTCGTTTAAGTGAGTCCAAATTTGCTTAAAATATCTTTTTTAAAAATGTTTGTTTATATTAATTGTAATATATTTTTAGATTTTTGGTTACAATATTAGCTACTTATCTGAAACCTTGATTTAAATTTCCAAGCTTATTGACCTAGCAAAAACTTTTTTCAATATTTATATAAAAAAAATATATATTCAAATTGTAAATGCTTATAAATAACTGAAATAAAGTCAAAATACATAATAATATATAACAATCGATAATATGATCAATTTCATATAATCTGTGGTATGATCAAATATATTGATAAATAGATTTATAATATAAGTATTATTATTATTATTATTAATTTATTTCTCAAGATAAGAATACTCGGCCTCACTGAGTATTCTCGTGTGGAGGCCCAGGAGTTATTATGTGTACATATTATTACTCTATGGTGTACATGAATATAATTATTACTAGTATATAAGTTACATGTTGTATCGTGTTTAAAAATTATAAATTATAAAATATTAAAAAAATATGTGTCTACTGACTAGTGAAACATTAAAATTAAACAAAAATTAAAATAAATTAAATATATAAACTTGAAAAACGCTAATAATTAGTGTATAAAAACATAAATAAAAAAATAGGATTTGTATAATAATATAAATTCAACTAACAGTTAAAAAAGGTATTTTATAGTAATAGGTCAGTGTTGAATTCATAAAGAAGCCATTTCTTAAAGTCTATCTTAAACCTATGTAGAGGTAATGCATGTAGGTGTTTTGGTATTAAGTTTAGTATTTTTGTCCCGACGAATTTGTATTGTTTTCTTGTGCCCATTTTATGAGGTCATTGCATTTTGTAATTATTATTTTTAGCAAACCCGGTATCAATATTATGACTCGGGGCTAATGGGACATCATGTTTTTTTAACAAAAGGCCTGCTGATTTCAAATATAGGTTTTTGATATTTAGAACATTGAAGTCTTCATACAGGTGTTTGGTATCGTATGTTTTTTCTTTACTTAAGGCGATCTTAATTAGTGTATTTTGACTAGTTTTAATTCTAGAGAGAGCGTTATCATAGTATCCTCCCCAGCCTATTCCATAAGAAATTATTGGTTCAAGTAGTGCCAAGTAAATTAACCTTAAGTATTTCTTATTTATAGTATGAACTATGATTATACACAACTAAAATTAGTTCTGAAAATACCACACAGAACCAAAGCCAATTTGAGTAAAAAAAATTGATCATCTACCAATATTTTGAAGAAAATTATAAGTGATGTATTTGGGAGCTAATTATTCGTTTATCACCTACCAATTTTTTTCCTTTATCTGTACAATTAGAAAATAATAGCTGCAAGTATAATGCATTATGCACTCATTCAGTTGGGGTCATTTAAAAATATTATTCCCAGGACGTGCTAGAAATTAAAAATCTTTAATGTTCTTAAGTGTTTTTGCAAATGCGTAGTTCTGATACCCGCAAACTATATGTGTCATATGTACGTACATACGATAATTATTTGCAAATACCAGAAAGACGGATGTAACCAATTACTGTCGTCCTTTTAATGGCTAGCTCACACTCTCTCTCACTTTTTTTACTGGTGATAACGCGAGGGAAGTTTATGTGCTCGGTTGGCAACTGAAAAATAATGTTCGCGTCCATTATTGAAAAACATGAAACAATTTGGCACATTAATCTTATATACATTTAGCGGAGTGGCCTGAAATTATAGGCAATTACAAATTAGTAAATTAAACATTAAAATATGTTTATGTTGATGTATTTATTATTTAGTAAATTATATAATTATTATGTATTTAAAATTAATTATTCAAGAAATAAACATATACATACCGTTCTTATATAAAGTTATAACGAATACATTTTACAGTTGTCAGTGCATATATTTAGGTACAGTCGCCAAATTGTATACTTTGAATATTCTAGATTCTGACCGGTTTTTGACAAACTCTAATATTCTGTTTTTGTATTATAGGTCAGAAAAGAATAATCGTAAAACCTTGAAATTTATATTAATAGGACGCTAACCATGCATTTGTTTTCAGGTTTTCTCCGGCTTACACTGCATGTACGAAACGGCAAAATATGTTCGTTCACTAGTTTCAATAGTGCGTGCTGTTGGTTTTGACGTTGGAGAGAATTGTGATATCAAACTTTTTGTTAGATGCTTTAGCTTAAATAAAATGCTAATTTTTCAATTTTTGAAACGATTGGTACAAAATTCAGAACTACTGTAGCAATGAAGTTGATGAACAATAAAGCATGACAATGAAGTAAAATATTTTTTACCTTTATACAAGTGGTCTACTCACGGGTGAGGAAGGGTAGGTGAGTAAGGGTATAATATCCTCTCTTCGGATTATTTTTGTCATATAAAATATATGATAAACTAATGAAAGTAGGTATATTTACCATATATGGTGATAATATTATCACTATATATAATATAACGTGTTAAATGAGAAAAGTCAAAACTGTTTTAATTATATTTTAGAAACATTAGTAATGTGCAATGGGTCCATCGTTATAATATTATTTAGAGAGGAAAAACTTCCAAATTTTAGAAAAATTAGAGATATACTAGAAAGCGTGTTATTCGAAAACATAAATCATAAATAGGTACATGATATTACAATCATCTAATGACATAATTTTATAAACGACTCAAACGCGGATAAATTATATGTGTTATTTAGATATAGTTTGGAGTCATATATAATTCTAAGAGTATTCTATTAGTTTTATATTAATAGTGCTTTGCAGGTTTATTTTGGAAATAATGCTTGTGACAATGTGACGCACACGCTGATTACAACGCGATCGAAATGATTTACTACCCCACTGAATATTATGCGTCGTGTAATTTATGAATAAAAAAAACCCATTGCAAATTGTTAATCATTTTGACATGTGTGTGACTATGATTATTAACTATAAAATAAAACTCAAAGACAAATAATAAAACACGTGTTACTAGTATACAGGACACGATAAGTTACTAGGTATATCACAATATATTAATCATAATAGTATATAGTGTGTGTGATTTGGGAACTGTTGTAGGTACTAGGTACCTACATTTTTATAACATCTGACCAAGGTTGTGTTGCCTTTTGAAAATTATTTAATAGTTGTTTATTAAGTATTTTTGTATTTTTATTAAGGTTATACAGGTCTCATACGATTACCAATATTTTGTTATTTCATTTGATATTTCAATATTTTGGTATTTTCAATAACAAGAACATAAGTGAAATGAAAACTATTTAAATTATATAAAACTATACGAGTATATGCGTAAACGTTTAATATTTATTCTGATTTCAATTTCATACTTATATTGATAATTTATTATTGTTAATACTAAAACCTATTGGCTGTGGTGAAGAGTGTGACCTACCAATGTGTATGCGTCCCATTATGGTAAACAGTGTGATTTAGTTCGTGACTCACTACGATTATTATATTATTTTTATGCAATTTCAATGCGGAAACTAGTTGTTGTTACTATAATTATCTATATTTCATTAGTACCTACATATTAGTTTTCAAGTTATAACAAATGAAAACATTCCTGCAGTATAAAACTTGAAGTTATTTTCTCAAATAAGTTTACTAAGAACTGTAAAAAGAAAAAAAATTGGCAAAATGTATTATGTTAACCAAAGACATTTTTGAAGAGTTTGACTTAATTTTTTATTTAAAATTGTTACACTGCACAAATTTTTTTTAAAAAACCTATATTATCAGGTATACATATATGCCATAACATTATTTGTTTTATCTATTTTGAAATGCATTCTCTAAATACTGAAATAACAATGAACATACTTTTCAAACCATACCGTGTAATGGATATACACACGTACGAAAAATGAAAGAAATCGAACGTGCCGCATACGAAGCCAGTACCGTTGTTCGGGAACTTGTTCAGAACGATGCTGGGGCTTGAAAGTGAAAACGAGACGTTTAATAAAATTTAAAACAGGTTCAAATAAAAAAAAAATGTGTAGGTTTTACCAGATGAGGATGACGTCATTGCAGATGATTCGAGATCCAGAACTCATAAACAATAACGTGCTCATCTGCACAGACTTTTCGTACTTCACGGACCACGAGTTACAAATGGACGCCAGTGCAGGCGGTTTTCCTCAAAATAATATGGGTTGCTGAGAATATTTCTGAGAACCTATCTACCTAAAGGTTGACTGTATTTAGTTGAAAATATAAAAAAGAGTGTATCATATAATTATGTTTCCAATATATTTTTTATTAATTTTAGACGATATCAAATTATAATTTGTCTGATATGAAAAAAAATTGTCCGACACTTTATAGTAGAAAAAAAGTTAAAATTCTATTTCTATGGTAGTTCCCTGTAACAAATAGTTGATATTTAGGGGGGTCTAAAAGTCAAAATTGTCCCGTATTTTTAAAAGTAATCGGGAAAAACAATAAAACAATTAGGGAAAAACTGGATACGCAAAACCAGTTTTTGACAAAATGGAATTTTTTTTTTGTAACTCAAAAAATAAATTTCAAACTTTGCGGACCAGAAGTGTTTACTGAATATTCATGTATGCAATTACTAAACATGAAATAATTTTCAAAATATTTCGGCTCTTTTTTGTTATATTTATAGGTATATTTTAAATGTTCTACGTTTTAAAAAAATATTTTCGATTTATTTTATGCTGGGTGATTTATAATTATTTACTAAACAATGATTCATTTATTACAATGCAAAATTTTTTTTTTAAATTTTAATACACCATAATATCGTAGATAAATGATTATGATAAATAATTTTTAATCGTCAAACATCCAAAGTGATTGTTATCACCTACCCGCCTACCGAATATTATAGGTATTTGTTGCTCCACAGACTGGACTCACCTGTGAACTTCTTGGCGGGCTCTCTACTACCGGCCAGAAGTGGAAGATCGTGAGACAATATATGAGCCCGGAAATCGGGGTTTACGCGTCCTGTAAACCAAAGATGTGCCACAGTCAGATTAAAAATGTAGCAAAAAGATGATTAACTATATCGATAGAAAATCCAAAACTACTGATCAGTTCGACGTGCACGATATCACAATTCAATATGCGACCGACGTAATAATTGGGACGTGCGCCTTCGGTTTGAAATTAGGTACTATAGGTATCCTATAGTATATTAGGTAGTCATACACTCATATGACAAACGAAGACAGTGAATTTCGAAAGTTTACAAAACTATTATTTAAATAAACGTTCAGACGAATGTTTGCCAACAAGTTGTCAATGATTTCACCAAAAATTTCGAATATTTTAAAAATAAAATTTTCTTATCGGAAATTATATGGAATACCTAATTATTATATTTTGTCATTTAAAGGTGAATCGAGTACAGAGTCACAGCGAAAAGAACAATGTGGATAAAAACGATGTGGAACAAACACTAATGTGAGCTAAGAAATAACTTGAACCAACTAATAACTCGTATTCTGAAGGTGAAGTGCATAATATTTAGGGTAACGCGTATTAGTGCTTAGTGTATAGACAATCATTGTGGTTGTTCACTTTGTGTTTAATCTTATATATAATTTTTTTTTTTGGCAGAGAAATGTACATAAATGGATATTATTTCAAATTCAATTTTAATATATTTTGCTGGTGCCAAACCGGTATCCGATACGTTAGATTTTTGTTTACACAAGTTAGCGATTAATAAACATGTACAAAACGATTGCGTGAATATAATATATTAACGTGAAGAGAGAAAAACGCAGTGGTGAATTCAGTAATGGTAATTTGATGGATCTCCATTACTCTGACATGGTTTTAACAGGTATTTACGTTTCTATATACCTATACTGAAAATCTATAACGTGTCATAAAATATTGTTCACTTAGATATAGATATAGGTACATATTTCCATTAAATAAAGTGATACATATTTTGATAAAATGTAATATTTTAAATTATATTTGACAAACATTGTGCAAGTGCAACGGTACTATTATTTTATTAAACTCATTGGCGGAAATTGAGAGGGGGCTGGCTTGAGGGGGCTTAGCCTCCCAAAAGTCTGTCAAGCCCTCTCCTTTTTTATTTTGGTAGGATCGAAGCCCCCCCCATCCGCTAATATATTTAAATAATGATAGCCCCCCCTCCCTGAAATTGTAATGGATTTCCGCATATGATTAAACTACTAAGACTTACCAAGTCCCGGACTCCTCATTTATTATCGAAAAAGGCCAACAAATAATAAAACCTACTTACAGCGTTAATCAAAATCACTAATCCAGATGTTTTTTATCCGCAAATGTTTTCTCCGGAAGAAAAAACAACATAACCTAGTGGCACTAAATTGTTGTTTGGGACGGACTTAGGTGGGTAGGTCTATAGCAGTCTATACCTCGGAGTGAGATAAATTATTTGTCGCATCCTCAACGAAACATCAGAACTTCGTTGTCTCTGTGCAAGGGCCAAAGATCATTCCAATTTTCCTACATGACTTCAATTTCGGAATCTACATCAATAGAAAGTCGAGTCTGTATGATGGACGTATTTTAATTAAAGAAATACGCGTTATCAATACCTACTTATTTTTTTTTTAATTTTTAATATTTAAATTATTTTTAAAATCGTATAAATTGAAAGACAAAAATACATATAAGGTACTATCTACCTTTATACAACATTATTTTAGGCTTAAGCAAACAATTTATTTATAATTTATTAAAGACAATATGATATATTATATACAATATACATTAAACATATATAACATAAGTACATAATAAATTTCATAGAATTGTCTTTCTTTCGATAAACTGTAGAATAATTTTGAATTTTAATACTTATAAAAAATAATACAGGTTTATCTAGTTTTTTATTACTAGATACCAATGTGATATTATATAATATGAATACATAAAATATAATATTATCTAGAAAATCTTGATTTTTTTATGAACGTTTTAAATTTGAACGACTGTAAATTTGTTTAACCTTGTCCAATATATAGTTTGCAATTTCTGGTAATAACGTCTATTAGTCAACAGCCTATATACAATGTTATAATCTATTCATATGGTATACATTCCACAGATTACAGAAAATTAATTTAAAAAAAAAAAATTGTCATAGAAAATTAGAGTAATGGACCCCCCCCCCCCCCACTCCATATATCTCAATCTCATAATCAACAAATAAATATAGGCATCCTACAGAATCGTTTTCTTCATACAATGTTATATAATTACAGCATACAATGTAAAAACAATAATACAAACAATGCTCTAAAAGTGCTTTAGAACACAGCAATACTCAAATAGATATGGTCTGAACTTTATATCTTTTATGAAAGTATATTGCTTTTGATATTTAATTTTAAAACTTTGATACAAAGTCACTCTTGCCGTATTTCGACTGAATTATTAAACTTGTTTCGAAAAAAAAAACAAATCCTGCATAGTTTATAATATTAGGTAGTAATACGTTGTCTCTGCTATAATAAACTTTGACGGAGTCCTACACCATCCCGGTTTTCAATCTTCTCTCAAATAGTTAGACGTCTACAATATGATTTATTATCATTATTTTAAAATGTATAACAATATATCTAGAATGCAGTCTTGCCGTCTTGGTACCCGAAGTTAAAACAATCGAGGCTAGAGTGCAAGACGAATGCTGAATTTACGTCTATATATATATACTATATAGTACATCTGTCTAGTCTCTAGTGTCTACTTATATTAAATTTCTAACGTTTGACATTGATTAAATGTTTTGAATATAAACAAAGTGGATAAGTCGTAAAATTTGAAATAATTTGACAAGAAAACGAGGAACCCTCAAATAAATATTCAACCTATAGTTCATCACTTCATCACTAACCCACTGTCACATATTATTGGAAGTGAAAGTTACTAGTGAAGTAGTACAAAAAATATCAGAAATTTGAAAAAATGAAGTTTAGGTATAGGTACTTAAAAATCAGAATTTTAAAAATGTATTGTTAAATGGAACAATGGGCATGTTTAAAAAATCACTCTGTAATCTGTATATATTTGTATATTAGTTATAATAAAATGTTCTCGGAAATATTATCTTCCTCTTCAACCATCAATAGTACCTAAAACGTTTAATCAGTCAAAAAATAACAAAGTTTATTAATTATTAAGCTGCTATCATCAAAAGAAATATCTATTAGAATTTAGATTATCACGTCTGAGATTACAATCGATTCAATCAAACTGTATTTTATTTCATTGTTACAATAAGTATGGTGGTTTTTGGCCTTCTGGATTCAGCATGTCGATAAAATGTTTGTTTTAATAGCAATCTAAAATTACTTTTACACATATGCTAGTGAAATTACAACAAAAAATACGTTGTGTTAATGTGTGATGATAAATTAAATTATAACATTTGAATAACTACTGTATGGTTAAAAATAACTTTACTTCATTGTTGAAATAGTAACTTCAATCTAGAAATTATTACTTTAAATTTTACTGAAAACTATTTAATATGGAAATATTGGTTTTACTACAGTAAATTATATTATATTAAAAGTAATATAATTGTTCTGATTATACTATTACACTAAGAAAATCTGCTTTATCATAGAAATTATACTAATTTAATATAATTGATTGATCATATAAGCCAATATCAATGAAAATAGTAAACTTTTCGGATCAATGTTATTATTTTATACTTAATATATAGGTATGACTGTATGAATGGTACAACGTAATTTTAACCTTAGATATTCTCCGAGTATTATGTGTACCTATATAGGAACTTCAATTATTTTGGTTAATAATTTTATTGTAATTTAGTATTTTATTGAATGATAATATTTATTATTTCATTAGTGTTTGGAATTATTGTAGAAATCTATTATCTATAATATAATATTGTATACAGTGTGTTTTGTCGGAGTTTTCGATTTGTGCATATTTATAATAACTTAATGGCCATACTCTCTCGGCGTTATGTATCTATGTTATACACTCATACTTCAGTTATACCACATCATACAAATTTGATTATTTCACACATACATTATTTAAAAGCATGCTCCGGTATCATGCTGTAAGTGTATATGCTAGCGTGCCTTTATACAGTGAATTATATTTTGACCAGACGAAAAAAAAGTCTCAAGATATGTGGAGTATTGAATATGCATTAGGTATAACAAATTATTTAATATCTAATTTTTTTTTGTGGTTTTTTACGATAGCCAAAAAGACCAAAAAACTCTGGTTTATTTTTATATTTATATTTTAAATATTGAGAGTAGTATCTATTACTGAATAATTATAATATTATGATTTATGATAGTGCGAATTTACAAATAATAGAAAACACATATCAACAAGCATGTAGGCAACGTATGAAGCCTGTACTATGTTTATTCAGGCGCATACAGACATTGCAGCTTATTATAATAATAATATTGTCTCGTCTAAGTATTTACAATACAATAATTTCTTGTTGAATTCACATACAAAATCGTTTGCTATGATGCCTAAATTAATGTTATGAAAAAATAAACATTTCAATTAATTATATTTTGGTTTTAGACGTCATCGATACGAAATAATATTATTTCCCATGTAACACGAGTACCTGGTGCGTTCGATAGAAATATTGTACACTATCGAATATCGCTTTATGTCTGTAATATCTCCAATATAATTATACAGCACCACATCTTATTAGTTATTACGTACCTATTACTTATTATGTACAATACGTATCACTCGGTATCAGTGCACACGAATCGTCTCTGTCGCCACTTGAATTATTCATTTTTGTCTATATGAGAAAAAAAGGTCACTCGAAATGGATATGTACCTACACTACAATAATTTCCGGAACGAGGTAGATGACCTTTTTTTTACAGGTATTTTTTCAGATGAATGTCATTAAAAAAAATTGACAACCGATAAAACAAAAAATTATACAGTTGTCGTAGATTGCTACAGAACCAACAAATCGGGAAATATATTATTTTCTGTAATATTTAGTCGACATTTAAAATTGAAATGCCAATTATTATATTATTACACCCAACTACCCAAGGTATGGAAATGTAATACAAGATTCATCTTAAGTTTTTACTTAAAATAAAAACAGTTTAACGTAAAGTTACATAAATTTGTTATGAGTGATTATTTTGATGATATTGGATATTTAAAATTTCTCATAATAATAATATGGATTTATCTTGTAACGGGTTTTATTATTATTCAACGAATATCGATTATAAAAACCTGAAAAATTCCACTGTTACTTAAATTGTCATTTTCGATTGGTTAGGTTAGGATACAATGCAGAATATTAGTATTCTAAAAAATTATACGTAGGGACTTGAAACTTTTCCACCATCACGTATGTTACTATTAACCGCTATAATAATGAAGTTTTCAAAGTATTTAAATTAATTTTAAGCTATTTATACAACTATCTTATTCACACACTTTTACCATGATACGTCAGTATTGACTAATTAAAAAAAACAATAACAAGTAATAGTAATATTATAAATATCACTAGTTTTCATATATTTTGCGATTTAATTTTTGGAATAAATTAAATAAACTGCGACCAATTATAAACTAACAGAAAAAATTGCGCAAATAACGAGCACCCAACAAATTTTAGAGGGAACAAATTCGGTAAGGGCTTGCAATTGTAGTTAGATGCAATTTGAGTGCGCCTGTGTGAAAATATAGGTATCTCGTACGAACGTTTAATTTTTCATTGGTTTATAAATAGTACTAAAATAATTATCTATTTATACATGTGGTTATGTGGTCATATTCGGATAATCCATACATGCCTAATTCATATTTGACTCGGGAACGTGTCAACTCTGTTACCTAGCTATTGCTTAAATTTGAACGTCGACGAAATTAAAATAAGTTAACGTCTGGTCTGAATTGGAAACTAATGTAAATTACAACACTTAAACAATTATTGACCATGTATAAAATTATATCAATATATATATATATATTTATCAAAAAGATGACGATTTAAACAGAAATCGAATATAAGCACTCGCGTAAATGCATTATATTATGTTTCATTATTTTAGTAGGTACGTACCTTGAAGTTTCGTTTACAAACCTAATACGTTATTATTATTTCGAACGCATCAATATCATATTAGTTTACTGTATAGTTATGACTATAATGTATGAGTACCTAATATATTAATATGCTGCAACGACAGCTAGCTATAATTATAACATATTAACCACGTTTTCGCAAGCATCCGTCCAACGTGTCCAACAAATTCGCGTTGGTAACTTGTTAGACATCTGATTTTGACTACTTTCAAAATTGATTGGACTTCATTTTCACTGAGGGGCCTATTGGAATTTTTTACAGGGTATATGCGTCAAGTCCACGCTGGCAATGCAACTTTTTGTGTCGGGACAATCAAATGTTGAAAGTAATTCTTGACAGTGGCCAACAAACGAAAAGAACATATTATAATATGTAAAAAAATTTAAAAAAATGTCTCAACAAACAGTTGCATACATATTATAGCTGCAGGTACCTACTACACACATATAGTTTGTCTCGACAGTATAGACCCTATACGTGTAAATTTTTTTTTTAAAATAATAATAACCGTGTACGGATCATATTCATATTTGCGCGCGTACGCCGCACTGCTATCGCCCGATATTTACAATGGATTTTGAAACACTATAACGAAGGACGTCGCTCGAACATTTGCCGGAGTACGAAATTAGTATAATGCTGAAATAACAATAAATAATAATGATATGCGCACACCTATTATATTAAGCATAATGTATAGTTACGTACAAAGTGAGTTCGATAAATTGGACTTGGTTGCAAGGTCTCACTTTCGACCGTGCTATATTGTAGAAGACGGGGATTTAGAATTTAAATTCTTCACGATATTTTTTTTCACAGAAGCGTGGAATTTGTCGTTACCTAAATTTTGAGCACTAAAGCTTTCATATTATAGTATCCGATTTTTATTTTTCATAATCCTATAAAATGTAATGATTTATAGTTACGGCCTTGAGCGGTGCTACACCTATATGTTTTAACATTGTTATAAATTATAGGAAACTAATATTACTATTTAACACATTAAGAGTTGGAGGTGTTTAGTGTTATATATTTTAAGTGTAAGCAAAATAACTGTGTCCCAATTCGTTTTTTTTTATCACGAGAAATAAACGTATACTTAATGGTTATTTTTCGTTACATTGTTTAAATTATAATCGTCCACCCACCCACAGGCATAATAATTAATTTACTATATCGGTGCCAGAAGTAAGCAAATAAAATATATATATCACAGGGCGATTCACCAAGCATGCTCACTCCATTTTTCTTCAATAATACATTTATTTAAAATCTGATTTTTAGAATTTTTAAATAAAGGTAAGTACCAAATTCTTGAGATTTTTTATACTACTTAGGGAGTGTAATGTGGAGATACAAACTTTTATTTTCCATATGAGAACCCCCTCTATCAATGCTTTATGATCCGGATTCATATTATAATCCGGATATGGATTTATCCGGATTTGGTGCTCAGCACTACAATCCACATTTTATATACATAGGTACAAAAATTTAAATATATTTATCATTATATTATAATAGAAATTAAACGTTATAACTCTTTAAAGATTCTTAAAAAAAAAATTATAACGTCAGCTTTGGCTACTACAAGAATAAAATATAGACAGACTTATAACATTTGTATAGGAATATTGCATTACATATTATATTAATTACATGATTTTAGTATATATTTTATTATTTAACTACCACGATTTTTTACATAATACTACATTATATAAGTATATAAACCTAGACAATTTGAAATATTGATATTTTAGTTATGTGAAAAACGTGTATTACAAATTTAAATTTTTTAATTTTTTATTTACTAGAATAATTACTCGTGGGACCCCCCTCCACACACACAAAGAACAACATGCGTATAGTGGCGACTATTACAAACTCTTGAAGAATAAAAAAATAATAATAATAATAATAATAATAATAATAATAATAATAATAATAATAATATACACGCTGTCATCAAATTTTTTTCCATTATATTATGCACGTGCTTTTAGTTTAGGCACCGCATGCTATCTACGACAAAACCAAATTAAAAAGCGGAAAAGAGGTATAGGTAGCCGTTTGCGCTGTACCTTTCCCTCCGATATTCCGTGGTGTCCAACCTTGTGTAGCCGTGTAGGTATACCTACGCCGTACGCCTAATATATAATAATATTATTATATACTTAACGACCGTTTTTTGTGCACCACTTTTGTTCGTTCTGAAACAAAACGAAAAATGTAGATATGTATATTGTATATGTATATAACTCACCAGGCATTGCACAGAAATTTGTAATTTGTGATGAGTTATCCTTATTGGTAAGTGCGCGTGGACAGTGCAGCAACGTATATTAACTGTCAAGGCCATAGTTTTTGCTACAGCTGTGTCGCACGCTGGAATACAATGTGTAATGTGTATTATAGATATTATTATAGATACAATATTATATTATTGTTTATTATGTTACTTAATTATGTATAATACATAATATTGTGTGTATTGCGATGCTCCACGTGCCTCTTGCGTATTTTGACGTCGTCGATGAAATTCGAATTGCCTATAAGTATATATGAATTTTACACTAGACGAAAGTTACCTAATGGAATATAAATAATTATTAAAGTGGAAAACATATTGTTTAAAAAACGATTTATTAGCGAGTGCGAAGAATAGACCGTGGCAGAATTATTATGACTATTACTTGTTATAGCTATTAATTATTAGTATTTATTACATAGACACGTGGGGGATTTGATTTTATAAACCCATCTACGATCGCATGCACGTACTTTCCCCGACACGAATTTGGGATTCTATCGATTGTCTAGACGTAGTTAAATGTAAATTTGATAAAAATACGACCATAAAGTGCCAGGCCAATCTATAGATTACCGTGTGACAGTTTTATTAATAGTAAGTGCAATTCTCAAGTGTATTGGCGATTAAGGCGTTTATTGAAGGGATGTCTAAAATTGTTATCATTCTTAAAAATTCTGAGTTATCTATAGTCGAAGTTATAATGTGATTTTTTTTGGTGGATACATTTCCAAAAAAAATGTATACCTTTTTTATGTGGCACTTCTTTGAAATCAAATACATATATAGACGGCACAGTCTCTCCATTATAGTTATCGAGCAAATTCTGAAAATTATCAAAACAACAATGAATTGTTTGGTTGCAACTTACAATCTTAACATGAGCATATTATATAAATTGGCTGTCAAAGATTTTTATAGCCACAAAAACAAAAATGTCTTATATTTTTAAATTTGAGTTTGGTTAATCCATTAATTATCTTTTTCAGTCTTCTTACATAATATAAAAGCGATTGTGCATGGTTTGTTAGTACTCGCTATTCTTCGGTACCACTTATGCAATTGGACTATTGGAACCATAAATTTTGCATACATATTCCTTGAGACCTGGGAAGTGTACATAGCTTCGTTTTTAAAGCTGTATAGTGTATAGGTTAGAGGCCAGAATTTCATTTTTGATCACAAAATTCAAATATTTTTCTGTTTATATATTATAGGGTTACAATAATTGGTTGTAGAAATAAAAGAGACTTTTATAGTTCTATGTATATACATAAAATCCAAATAATGATCGCTATGTCTCAAAAACCACAAAAGTGTGAACTTGACATTTTGAATTTGAATAGGTACCAGTAATAGTTGGATCACCGTCACCGGATTTAATAATCGATTTGGGTCATATCCGTATATTGTCTAATATCTTATTATGTTATTAAAAATCCAAATGAATTGAATCATAAATTATTGTGTTTTCAGTGTGAACGTCAGTGTGTAGATCATACACGGAGACGAAAATACGGCGGACATATAAATGTGGAAGAAAATACATAAAAAGGATATTATCGACAACGTGAAAACGACTCTGTATTATAAAACTATAAACGGCATTTATATCTTTGTATTTTTTGGTCGTAATAGGTACTCAATATCTACATACATACATAATATATATATACATACATACATACATATATTATACATAGTCATAATAATATAATATATAATATGATATAATAGATATAATCAATGGGATAATATATATTATTATAAAAAGTATATGACTCACTATAATTTTTTTTTACTACATGTGTGATGTGCTCTTTGTACGCTGACAATTGCAATTAAATTATAGTATAGTCGTAAGCAATTGATTATAATATGTGTAAATAATAGTAAGAAAACTTTCGTTATCCTTTATACAATATAAACGCATATTGTACTAAATAACGAGTGGACAAATGTTTCTTCGTTGTAAACCACGAAAATCGTGTGTAAAGGATTCAAACGTTTCAATTTTGTTTTTTTTTTTTTTTAAACCGATTACGCGTTTTGATTAATATTTTATGAAATAATAAACAACTACCAATATTGTTTTGTTTATTATATCATAATAACAACGCACAATTATATAAACACAATACGTTTTGTTACAATCACATGTCCACATATGGTATCGTGTACGATTCATATAACGCGTGAATGTATAATATTACCTGTATTATTATATTAGGTAAAAGGTAGATAAGTACTTAATATGTCTCGTGCATACAAAAACACGCACGCAAGCACATTACGAAAATTAATGAATAAAAAAAATGTAGAGATGCACATTAACTCCGGTATAATAATACATTATATCTAAAATAAACTACTTAACTGCGTGTGCAGGTTTATGTAGTTTAATAACAATTTATAGAAAAATATATATTATGTACATGACGTTTATAGACGCGTATCGACTATATAGAACGACAACTATAATCACACAAACTCCCCCCTATTCCGGTGCCGCATATAATATGCTCGGTGGACACAAGTTTGCAAAAGAGCTCAAACCTTAACAAATTGCTTAATATGTATTAATGTGAATTATGGAGTCCAGACATATGTATTCTAAATAAAAATAATAACATTTCTTTGTACTAACCATTTTTAAATTTTTTAAATTTTTAAGAATAATATTAAGTGTTCAAATTCTCAAAATAATATACAATCATTTTATATGAAAATATATGTTTTTTAGGGTTGTTTTTATAGGTGTACCTAAGTGGGCCTATTTTTTTTATTTTCCCGGTAGACATTTTTTACCCAGTCCGGCCCTGTGTATTCTGTACAACAGGTTTCAGAATTTTGCAACCCTTAAAACAGTGGTCTCAAACACTCGGCCCTCGAACCCTTTCGATGTGGCTCACAATAGTTCAACAAATTCGTAATATTTGTTCTTATTATTGAACGATAAATAACAATTTGTGGCATGTTTAGCTATAATATTACCTATGTTATAAAATAAAATTGGTATTTCTTAAATAATTGCCCTTATGATATTGTAATAATAATAAATGTTGTCTAATTTTATAATAGTATTTAATTCTCTAATTTAATTATGCAGACTAGGTTTTTGTCTTTGTTGCCATCATTTGGAAAAATTAATATTCTATCCCTTCTTATAGTAATAATCTCTATTATAATTTATAACATCGTCTTTCTATAATTGCATTAATACTTAATTGCTATATATTAGTCTTCTATCAATATCCACCTATCCACCCATCCAAATTAAACCATCGCTTGGGCTTTTTATTAAATGCCACTACAAACACACAGCATATGCGTATATAGTTGCAATTAATTTTAATATATTTATTGAATGTTATCAGTCTGTATGAATAGTTTATACTAATTATTCCCATCACGAATGCGGTTCTAATAGTCACTTAACAAATTTGTGATTTATACAATAAATAAATACAGTAACAACTTGTGTATAGCTACTCTAATTAATTAAATCCAATAATTCGTGTTCTGTGTCTGCAGATTTTATATTATATTTTAATAGTAGCTTAATTAACAAGCTCAAATAGTCAGCATTTATTATTTTATCACTATAGTTTGGCTCGAATAATCGAACAATTTATTATTATATTCATATTTAAAAGTGCGTACATTGTAATTATAGTGTAAACAATATATTTAGCATTTTAGTTCAGTTCTAACACTGTGCACTTTGTCTCATATAACTGTATATACATAGGCGCAAATTTAGTTAAAAATTGGGGGGGGGGGGGGGTTAGAAATATAAATTAAGGGGGCTGTAGCGTATCATGTTTTAATGAGTAATATTGAGGCAATTTACATGACAAGGACATTTGGACTGTGTCTAGGTGTGTGTAGTAAATTATCATTAGTGTGTGTGTTTTCGAGAATCACTATAATGCCGCGTCGGGCAACCGTTAGCGCACGCACATATTGTCAATACTTCGCGAAAAATGAAATATATTCTGGTTTGCATAATTATAAAGACTACTAAAAGCAGTAATAAATTAAACATACTTCCTGAAATTTGATTTTAATTTCGAAAAATGTTTTGAATTTACAGGATTTACACTAAGATCTTTAGGAATCACTTTTTTGATTTAAAACCAGATGCGCCCAAAATAAATACAAATGTAATGCAATTAGTTCGTATGATTTTTGAAAAAAATCCTTATTTTAAGGTGCTTAAAAATTGAAAATCGACTTCTAAAAACCTTAGATATTTTGTCAAAGATTTCATACATGTATAAATAATAAATTTGAATCAGACATTCCGAATTATGTGTAATTTACGACCACTTATTGGTCTAAAACGTATGAAAAATACGTATACTGCGATCACGCCTTAACACGTAAAAATCCGAGTTTAAGTTTGGAAATAATTTGGGGGCCTTCAGGAGATTTTACTGGTGGACAAAGCCCCCTAATCCCTCCCCCAATATACACATATGTACATAACTACATGACTATAATAGTAACTTCTGACGGTGGGCTTCTGCGCACGGCGGCTGCAACGGTATTGCTCTTAAACAAAGCGAAATATTTATTAATATACTAATAGTGATATTATTATTGTCTCTAAGTGTGTCGGACCGTCGGAGAAGAGAGAACTTAGAGGTCTAAGCGAAGTACAGTGGTATAGTTTTCGCAAGTTAAACTGCATAATATTTGGATTCGGGTGTCTAAAATTCTGTAGTAAATTTAAATGGGTTAAAACATCATATTTTAGTGTGCAGTTCTAAAGAATATTAGAAACTATTTTAGCATCTGGTCAATATTTATTCCATTGCCAATCGGTCATATTATTATTGTGAAATTTATATTTCGGTGTATTATAAATTTAGACGGGCATAAATAATACATTAAACAGCATGAACGTACAGAGATTGAGAGATGCGATCCGTTTAACTAAATCTTTATACAAATACAATAAATACATAGATTAACATTAACATACGCCATTATATTATATAATAGTTATATAAGAAAATATGGATTTTTCAATACGTATATAATTATCGCCATGACGGAATAACATCACGTGAGCCTAGAATGAAAAAGTTCTAATTTTATGAAATTGTTCTGGAGAGTAATTTTAAGGTTTGAGTTTAAATATTTTACTCCTTGTACAACATTTTTTATTCTTGGAGTTTTGGAGTTCTGAAGCATATAGCAACTTGCATAGTTTAATTCACAAAACTATAATAATAATTTGCTGTACTCCTTGGTATAAACATTAATAAAATACGAATTATAAATTGTCAAGTGTCAAGTCTGAAAAAGTTGTAAAATTTGAACCAGTTCATTCTAAAGTAAAAAAAAGTATTTAATTAGACATTTTTCATTTTTATCTATTATCATTATTATTATTTTTAGTAGAATCCTTTTCAGAATAATACTTTCTTATTGCTGCCAACCTTCTAACACGAAACAATGTAATAATTATGAAACATTGAGATTTGTATCTTATGATAGTAAAATTCTGTTGACATTTTATTTTATAGATTGTATTACTTTAAAGTTTAAACTAATTTAATTAAGTTTAAAGGGAAGTCGCTCAGTGCTGTATCAACGATACAAATAAGACTATAATTTTATCAATTTATAATATTAACGTATAATAAAATTGTACTATTGGTAGTGATTAATTTAATTGGAACCTTTTCATTGTTAATAATTTGGTTCCATTAACCGAGCGTTTTAAATTTGGTTAAATTGTGTTACAATTCAATTTTTAGCGATTTAGAACCTTTTACATTTAAAAAAATCATCAACAATGATTGTATAATCATGAATGTTGGCTTAAAAGATGCGTCCTTGCATTCTAAAACCAATTCTGTTAAAAAGTGACTTTTGAAAAAATGCGATTTAGAACCTTTTCCTTCGACACCTACGAACTTATTCATCATTCGATTGACTGCATGTTAAAGACAAACATTTTCAAAGCGTACAAGACTTCGTACGATATAGAAAATATGTCACATATTATGTATGTAACATGTGTACAGGGCGATTGAAGTATGTGAGTATGTGACATTATTCATGCCGTTTTCACGACGAATTATATCAATATATTATATGTTTCACTGAGAGCACTAACAAATCTGATGTAATTTTTTTATTCTTCCTGCGCGTTAAATTATGATACTCCGTAGTCCGTGACACACGGAAGGCTGCATGTGGCCGGATTGAAACGATTTGTCGTCATTTTTTGACATCGCTCGTTCAAAATATTATCGGTGGTGAGAGAGGGGGAAGGGGTGGACTAGACGAATATATAATATATATACGTCGAAACATGTTTTCAGGATTTTTGGAACGTAATGGTATATTATTACCATTTCTCTCTGTATAATTAATAGTATAATATAGGTACAATCTAACGGCCCAATATAGGGTTAGTATAAAAAGAAAAGAGCGCCTTAAAATGGACACATAGGAAAAACACACGCAAAGACTGATGGACCGTAATATTACAGCAAGCATCATGATTGACGAAAAAAAATTTTGGGAAAGCATAACAAATTTGTAGTTTATTAAAGAATGAAGTTTGAAAATACAATAATCTTATTGGAAATTTTACGTAAAAGTGCATGGTATAGTTTTCAAATTATTTTGAACAATATCAACCAAATAGGTCCATTTCAATGGCCCCCCCACTTTCGAAATTTGAACTTCTGACCACGCCAAACGTTTGTGCATCGTTTGTGCAGAAATGTGCACCAAGTCCAATCGTTTGTGCACAAAAACTGAAAGCTCTATCCCTAAAACAAAATGGGGGGGCCATTGAAACGGTAGCCCCCCCACATTGAATATTTGGATTTTTGAATGTGCCAAACGTTTGTTCATCGTTTGTGCAGAAATGTGCACCAGCTCCCGACGTTTGTGCACAAAAACTCCCAGCGCTATACAAAAAATAAAGTGGGGGGGGGGGCATTGAAACGAGACACCATACTTTTGGAAAATTGAAATTTTTAAGGTGCCAAACGTTTGTGCATCGTTTGTGCAGAAATGTGCACCAAGTCCCGACGTTTGAGCACAAAAACTCCCAGCGCTATCCAAAAAACAAAGTGAGGGGTATTAACACGAGGGTCCCCCTTTTTGTGAAATTTTAAATATTTGTCATATTAATAAATATTGTTTACGTACCTAATAGGTTTAATAGAATTTTACTATTGCCATATAAACGTCTAGAAATAGTAGGGCAGTAGGTTCATAATATATTATATTTAAATATTGTATTATAATAATATGAATAATATAATAATATTATGTTTTAAATATTCCTAGGTTATTTAAAAATTAAATACCAGCGTTTCTAAAATACAAATACCAAAATCTTAATTTAAAATATCTAAAAACATAACTACCGCTTATAAATTATAACCACAGGTTAGCAATACTAACTTAAAAATAAAAAGTTATAAATTTATATAATAATTGCTTAAGTCGTATACAACCGAACGCAACTTAACCTAATAACTATTAGTTGTTACATCTTATAATACGTACCTATTTTGGGTATAACATTTAATTTTACACTTTTAATTTAATTCTGAATTGAAAATGTATCCCTCAGACAGTTTTTTACTGTTACTAAAATAAACATTATTATTTATATGTAATATTATACCCACTCAGCACTCAATATTTTTATAATTGGCAAGAAAACATACATTTGCACCAATAAACACATTATCTTTCTTGAATTACTGTTAGAAGCAATCATAATAAAATATACAGCAAGTTTATAATTTAAGTTAATTTTTTTTAAAAATATTAAAAATATTATCGATTTCTTGTGTTAAATTAACAAAATTGTTTTAATACTATTAAACAAACAAATCTGAATTCTTTCAGTACACACTATACCAGTGGTCGGCAACCGGCGGCCCGCTTTAAATTCTACGACAACGACATTTAATCGAATATTATATCAAAAAAATCATATTGTATAAAATATATAATTGAACGTTTCTATCAGTCATATTTTATAATGGTAGATATACATTGACAGTTACCGATAAGATACCTAGAGTATATACGACTAGTGTATTTGGATTATAATATTAATTTTCTATTCTGTTCAGTAAAGTAAAACGTTGCGTTTTTCAACTACTCGCCAATCCATTTAATATTGATTATGAAGACGTTGATGTTGAGCTTCAAATGGAAATAATAGATTTGCAGTCATAAGATATCTTAAAAGACTCATTCAAAGCATCTCCATTACTTTTTTTCGTTGAACTTCCGGCATCATTTTCAAAAATTAAAAATATAGCTGCAAAATACTTCAGTATGTTTGGATCCACTTACGTGTGTGAACAAGCCTTTTCTCATATGAAAAAAATTAAAAATCCATACCGTTCACGTTTAATTAATGACCATCTCCACCATGTACTTCGAGCCAGCACAAAAAATTTTAATGTGGAAATTTAAAAAATAATAAACAATATCCAACAACAAAAATCAAATTAAGCCTAAAGCAGTTGTAATTTCCATACTTTTATATTATTAAAAACTGTAATTTTTATGCTCTATTATTTTAAAGTTTTAAACAGTTATTTTTTTCTTTTTACCTTCTTCAAAAGGTTGCCGACTATACTATATTAATAACTATCAGGCACATCATTAGAACTGTTTTTCAGGGTGTTCTGAGTGGTTCAGATACATTTTGTACATGAACAATGCCACAACAGACTGTTTTTTTCATAAGCTACAGTGATTGCTTAGATAAATAATTTATTTAAATATTTAAAAAATTTTGAAAAAAATTAACTGTAGGAATACACATGTCAAAGTACAAACTAAAATGCCCAAAATCTTGAACAGAAAAAACTATTTAAAATATTTATTTCATTAAACAAGGATTATTCAAGAGGTACTAGATTGTCAATGTTTAAAATATTTGGCTAGAGGTTAAATCCTAAAAAAAAAATTGAAGGAGGGTGTTGGCACCTGCAGGCAAATGCATTTAAGGAAACCAAAAAAATTTTGTATAAATTTAACTGTAGGAATACACATTACAAAGTACAGACTAAAATGCCCATATTCTTAAACAAAAAAAACCATTTAAAATATTTAGTTCATTAAAGATAAGGATTATTCAAGGGTACCCAATTGTCAATGTTTAAAAAATTTGGCTAGAGGTTAAATCATAAAAAAAAATTGAAGGAGGGTGTGGGCGCCCGCAAGCAAATGCTTTATAGGAAACCAAAAAAAAATTTTGAAAAAAATTTACTTTAGGAATACACTTTACAAAGTACAAACTAAAATGCCCAGAATCTTAAACAGAAAAAACTATTCAAAATATTTAGTTCGTTAAAGAATGATTATTCATAGGGCACCAAGTTATCAATTTTCAAGTCAATACAAAATATTCAACTATAGTTACATTACTAAAAAAAAAAATTGAAGCAGGGTGTTGGCACCCGCAGGCAAATGCATTTTAGGAAACCAAAAAAAAATTTTGAATAAATTTATTTGTATGATTACACATTACAAAGTACAAACTAAAATGCCCAGAATCTTAAACAGAAAAAACTATTCAAAATATTTAGTTCGTTAAAGAATGATTATTCATAGGGCACCATGTTATCAATTTTCAAGTCAATACAAAATATTCAACTAGAGTAACAGTACTAAAAAAAAAAAATTGAAGGGAGGGGTTGGCGCCCGAAGGCAAATCGATTTTAGAAAACAAAAAAAAAATTAGGAAAAAAATTTAGAAAAAACTATTCAAAATATTTAGTTCATTAAAGAATGATTATTCATGGTGCCCCATAAGTTATCAATTTTCAAGTCAATACAAAATATTCAACTATAGTTACATTACTAAAAAAAAAAATTGAAGCAGGGTGTTGGCACCCGCAGGCAAATGCATTTTAGGAAACCAAAAAAAAATTTTGAATAAATTTATTTGTATGATTACACATTACAAAGTACAAACTAAAATGCCCAGAATCTTAAACAGAAAAAACTATTCAAAATATTTAGTTCGTTAAAGAATGATTATTCATAGGGCACCAAGTTATCAATTTTCAAGTCAATACAAAATATTCAACTAGAGTAACAGTACTAAAAAAAAAAAAATTGAAGGGAGGGGTTGGCGCCCGAAGGCAAATCGATTTTAGAAAACAAAAAAAAAATTAGGAAAAAAATTTAGAAAAAACTATTCAAAATATTTAGTTCATTAAAGAATGATTATTCATGGTGCCCCATAAGTTATCAATTTTCAAGTCAATACAAAATATTCAACTAGAGTTACAGTACTAAAAAAAAAAATTGAAGGGAGGGGTTGGCGCCCGCAGGCAAATAGATTTTACTGTATGAATACTCATTATAAAGTACAAACTAAAATGCCCAGATTCTTAAACAGAAAAAAATATTTAAAATATTAATTTCATTAAACAAGGATTATTCAAGTGGTACTATATTGTCAATGTTTAAAATATTTGGCTAGAGGCTAAATCCTAAAAAAAAAATTGAAGGAGGGTGTGAGCGCCCGCAGGCAAATGCTTTATAGGAAACCAAAAAAAAATTTTGAAAAAAATTTACTGTAAGAATACACGTAACAAAGTACAAACTAAAATGCCCAGAATCTTAAACAGAAAATACTATTCAAAATATTTATTTCATTAAACAAGGATTATTTAAGAGGTACTAGATTGTCAATGTTTAAAATATTTGGCTAGAGGTTGAATCCTAAAAAAAAAAATTGAAAGAGGGTGTTGGCACCCGCAGGCAAAAGCATTTTAGAAAACAAAAAAAAATTAAAAAAAAAATATTATTGTAGGAATACACATTACAAAGTCTATACAAAAAATTCAACTAGTCACATAACTAAAAAAAATTGAAGGAGGGTGTTGGCGCCTGCAGGCAAATCATTTTAGAAAACAAACAAAAATTTAAAAAAAATATTATTGTAGGAATGCACATTTCAGTCTATACAAAAAATTCAACTAGAGTTACATAACAAAAAAAAAATTGAAAGAGGGTGTTGGCGCCCGCAGGCAAATGCATTTTAGAAAACAAAAAAAAATTGAAATTAAAAACTTCAAACTAAAATGTCCAGAATCTTAAACAGAAAAAAACTATTCAAAATATTTAGTTCATTAATGATGGATTATTCAAAGTGCACCAGATTTTCAATGTTCAAAAAGTATATACAAAAAATTCAACTAGTCACATAACAAAAAAAAAAATTGAAGGAGGGTGTTGGCGCCCGCAGGCAAATCGATTCTAGAAAACAAAAAAAAAATTTGGAAAAAAATTTAGAAAAAACTATTCAAAATATTAAGTTCATTATAGAATGATTATTCATGGGGCACCAAGCTATCAATTTTCAAGTCAATACAAAATATTCAACTAGAGTTACAGTACTAAAAAAAAAAAATTGAAGGGAGGGGTTGGCGCCCGCAGGCAAATAGATTTTACTGTATGAATACTCATTACAAAGTACAAACTAAAATGCCCAGAATCTGAAACAGAAAAAACTATTCAAAATATTTAGTTCATTAAAGAATTACTCAAAGGGTACCAGATTTTCAATGTTTAAAAAATTTTGCTAGAGTTAAAATCATAAAAAAAAAATTGAAGGAGGGTGTGAGCGCCCGCAGGCAAATGCTTTATAGGAAACCAAAAAAAAATTTTGAAAAAAATTTACTGTAAGAATACACGTAACAAAGTACAAACTAAAATGCCCAGAATCTTAAACAGAAAATACTATTCAAAATATTTAATTCATTAAACAAGGATTATTTAAGAGGTACTAGATTGTCAATGTTTAAAATATTTGGCTAGAGGTTGAATCCTAAAAAAAAAAATTGAAAGAGGGTGTTGGCACCCGCAGGCAAAAGCATTTTAGAAAACAAAAAAAAATTAAAAAAAAAATATTATTGTAGGAATACACATTACAAAGTCTATACAAAAAATTCAACTAGTCACATAACTAAAAAAAATTGAAGGAGGGTGTTGGCGCCTGCAGGCAAATCATTTTAGAAAACAAACAAAAATTTAAAAAAAATATTATTGTAGGAATGCACATTTCAGTCTATACAAAAAATTCAACTAGAGTTACATAACAAAAAAAAAATTGAAAGAGGGTGTTGGCGCCCGCAGGCAAATGCATTTTAGAAAACAAAAAAAAATTGAAATTAAAAACTTCAAACTAAAATGTCCAGAATCTTAAACAGAAAAAAACTATTCAAAATATTTAGTTCATTAATGATGGATTATTCAAAGTGCACCAGATTTTCAATGTTCAAAAAGTATATACAAAAAATTCAACTAGTCACATAACAAAAAAAAAAATTAAAGGAGGGTGTTGGCGCCCGCAGGCAAATCGATTCTAGAAAACAAAAAAAAAATTTGGAAAAAAATTTAGAAAAAACTATTCAAAATATTAAGTTCATTATAGAATGATTATTCATGGGGCACCAAGCTATCAATTTTCAAGTCAATACAAAATATTCAACTAGAGTTACAGTACTAAAAAAAAAAAATTGAAGGGAGGGGTTGGCGCCCGCAGGCAAATAGATTTTACTGTATGAATACTCATTACAAAGTACAAACTAAAATGCCCAGAATCTGAAACAGAAAAAACTATTCAAAATATTTAGTTCATTAAAGAATTACTCAAAGGGTACCAGATTTTCAATGTTTAAAAAATTTTGCTAGAGTTAAAATCATAAAAAAAAAATTGAAGGAGGGTGTGGGCGCCCGCAGGCAAATGCTTTATAGGAAACCAAAAAAAAAAAATTTTGAAAAAAATGTACTGTAGGAATACACGTAACAAAGTACAAACTAAAATGCCCAGAATCTTAAACAGAAAATACTTTTCAAAATATTTATTTCATTACACAAGGATTATTTAAGAAGTACTAGATTGTCAATGTTTAAAATATTTGGCTAGAGGTTGAATCCTAAAAAAAAAAATTGAAAGAGGGTATTGGCGCCCGCAGGCAAATGCATTTTAAAAAACCAAAAAAAATTTTGAAAAAAATTAACTGTAGGAATACACGTAACAAAGTACAAACTAAAATGCCCAGAATCTTAAACAGAAAAAACTATTTAAAATATTAATTTCATAAAACAAGGATTATCCAAGAGGTACCTGTCATTGTTTAAAAAATTTGGCTAGAGGTCAAATCATAAAAAAAAAATTGAAGGAGGGTGTGGGCGCCCGCAGGCAAATAGATTTTACTGTATGAATACTCATTATAAAGTACAAACTAAAATGCCCAGAATCTTAAACAGAAAAAACTATTCAAAATATTTAGTTCATTAAAGAATTACTCAAAGGGTAGCAGATTTTCAATGTTTAAATAATTTGGCTAGAGTTAAAATCATAAAAAAAAAATTGAAGGAAGGTGTTGGCGCCCGCAGGCAAATCGATTTTAGAAAACAAAAAAAAAAATTTCAAAAAAATTTAGAAAAAACTATTCAAAATATTTAGTTCATTAAAGAATGATTATTCATGGTGCCCCATAAGTTATCAATTTTCAAGTCAATACAAAATATTCAACTAGAGTTACAGTACTAAAAAAAAAAAATTGAAGGGAGGGGTTGGCGCCCGCAGGCAAATAGATTTTACTGTATGAATACTCATTATAAAGTACAAACTAAAATGCCCAGATTCTTAAACAGAAAATACTATTCAAAATATTTATTTCATTAAACAAGGATTATTTAAGAGGTACTAGATTGTCATTGTTTAAAATATTTGGCTAGAGGCTAAATCCTAAAAAAAAAAATTGAAGGAGGGTGAGGGCGCCCGCAGGCAAATGCTTTATAGGAAACCAAAAAAAAAAATTTTGAAAAAAAATTACTGTAGGAATACACGTAACAAAGTACAAACTAAAATGCCCAGAATCTTAAACAGAAAAAACTATTCAAAAAATTTATTTCATTAAACAAGGATTATTCAAGTGGTACTATATTGTCAATGTTTAAAATATTTGGCTAGAGGCTAAATCCTAAAAAAAAAATTGAAGGAGGGTATGGGCGCCCGCAGGCAAATGCTTTATAGGAAACCAAAAAAAAATTTTGAAAAAAATTTACTGTAGGAATACACGTAACAAAACACAAACTAAAATGCCCAGAATCTTAAACAGAAAAAACTATTCAAAATATTTAGTTCATTAGAGAATTACTCAAAGGGTAGCAGATTTTCAATGTTTAAATAATTTGGCTAGAGTTAAAATCATAAAAAAAAAATTGAAGGAAGGTGTTGGCGCCCGCAGGCAAATCGATTTTAGAAAACAAAAAAAAAAATTTCAAAAAAATTTAGAAAAAACTATTCAAAATATTTAGTTCATTAAAGAATGATTATTCATGAGGCACCAAGTTATCAATTTTCAAGTCAATACAAAATATTTAACTAGAGTTACAGTACTAAAAAAAAAAAAAAATTGAAGGGAGGGTGTCGGCGCCTGCAGGCAAATGCCTTTTAGAAAACAAAAAAAAATTTGGAAAAAATTTAATTGTAGGAATACACGTAACAAAGTACAAACTAAAATGCCCAGAATCTTAAACAGAAAATACTATTCAAAATACTTATTTCATTAAACAAGGATTATTTAAGAGGTACTAGATTGTCAATGTTTAAAATATTTGGCTAGAGGTTGAATCCTAAAAAAAAAAATTGAAAGAGGGTGTTGGCGCCCGCAGGCAAAAGCATTTTAGAAAACAAAAAAAAAAATATTATTGTAGGAATACACATTACAAAGTCTATACAAAAATTCAACTAGTCACATAACTAAAAAAAATTGAAGGAGGGTGTTGGCGCCTGCAGGCAAATCATTTTAGAAAACAAAAAAAAAATTTTAAAAAAATATTATTGTAGGAATACAAATTTCAGTCTATACAAAAAATTCAACTAGAGTTACATAACAAAAATAAAAATTGAAAGAGGGTGTTGGCGCCCGCAGGCAAATCGATTCTAGAAAACAAAAAAAAAATTTGGAAAAAAATTTAGAAAAAACTATTCAAAATATTTAGTTCATTAAAGAATGATTATTCATGGGGCACCAAGTTATCAATTTTCAAGTCAATACAAAATATTCAACTAGAGTTACAGTACTAAAAAAAAAAAAAATTGAAGGGAGGGGTTGGCGCCCGCAGACAAATAGATTTTACTATATGAATACTCATTATAAAGTACAAACTAAAATGCCCAGAATCTTAAACAGAAAAAACTATTCAAAATATTTAGTTCATTAAAGAATTACTCAAAGGGTACCAGATTTTCAATGTTTAAAAAATTTGCTAGAGTTAAAATCATAAAAAAAAAATTGAAGGGAGGTGTTGGCGCCCGCTGGCAAATCGATTTTAGAAAACAAAAAAAAAATTAGGAAAAAAATTTAGAAAAAACTATTCAAAATATTTAGTTCATTAAAGAATGATTATTCATGGGGCACCAAGTTATCAATTTTCAAGTCAATACAAAATATTCAACTACAGTTACAGTACTAAAAAAAAAATTGAAGGGAGGTGTTGACGCCTGCAGGCAAATTGATTTTAGAAAACAAAAAAAAAAATTTGGAAAAAATTTGACTGTAGGAACACGCTTTATGAGTACACGGGTACTCAGCGTACTCCCAGGTATAGCCAGTTAATCTTGAAAAATATTTATACAAAAAAATCTACTAGAGTTCAATGAATTGAAAAAAAAATTGTTTGAGAAATCTGTGTGAATTAACACTAAACAAAAGAATACGCTGGAAGCTAAATACTGCAATACATATTAACTACAATCCAAAAACTAGGTATTGTTTACATTATAATAATACGAACAGTTATTATGATCAGAGGTGTATCACCGTAATATATGTATTAGAAAATGTATAAAAAACGAATGTAATTTATAAAGGATGCAAAAAAATTAAATCAGAAAAAGGTCCTGCACGGACTCTATTATGTGATTGTAATTTATGAAGGACACAAAATAATGTTTAATTTAAAATAATATTGTGTTTGGCTAGGTCTACAGTCAATATTAAATAACAAACTATAGTCTAAATTCAAATAAAAACATAGTCAGATATCTGTTTTAGTCTTTGTAAATATGTGCGGACAAAAATTAGATATAGTACAATGTAAAAAAATGTGGAAAGAAAACCCTGAGAATTCTTTGACAGTAGGATAATAAAACACAAAACTATATATTAAATTAAAACTATTGATTTTATACATTTTCTATTTACAAAAGCTCATAAGTATTGAAAACCTTATAAAATCCTAAAAAAAATTATATTTTGTTATATTTTAAAATACATTTTATAATTTGTTGTGTTAAAAAAATCATTATTTAATGTTGGCTGTATTTAAGTTTTTAATAACTATACTGGTACAACTCTAGCTGACAGTCTTTAAGACCGTGTTAAAAACTATAATAATTAGTTAACGTCTAATTTACTGTCCTATCCTAACCTAACCTAACATAACCAAATTAATAATATTTAAATATTTTCTTTCATTGTTATGTTTACAATATCGAATACCTTTATAGTTAGTAGGAAAACATCATCGCAAAGCTCTCGACTAGTGATTGTAGTCGTCTATCATCATCATAGCTTCAACTAATCTTAGGTTTACCAAACTAGCTTCTTATGACTAATTACATTAGGACACTTTGAATAAAAAGTTCCTGAGTTGCAGGTTGCCGAACTTATAAGTGATTGATTATCAAGTTGATCCTTAGATTGTTGACACCTTAGTTCCCCTCGAAGACCGCTGGTAAGACTATTATGTCCTATCCATTATGTTATATCTATATTATCTATGATGGAGCCATACCCAGCTCACTCGTGTAAACAATTTGAAGCACATAAAAGCGATTAACGAGTCTGATAATATGAAATCCCAGACCTGTCCCCCATACTCTGATATTAAGAGCCCAGCCCACCTTCATATTCTCTATGCAAAAAGTAAATTTAAGACAAATTTGTAAATCAATGCACAGTCTCTCTATTGTACTAATATTTGTGATTTCATTAATTTTCAGTATTTTGTATAATTAGATTGGGAAAACATAAGACAATATCATTTACAAGACTGTGACTAACACAATCATACTTTGATAAAAGTATATGATATAAGTACCTTCTATATTTGAATTCTTCGTTTTTTTCCCGGTACTTTATTGGTGGATGGCACTTTAACAACGGTCCCTCGATCTACTAAGGCAACCTTGAGGCATTTCCTTTTAGGAAATTAATTAAATTCTCAAACATAACTCTTAATTCAAGAGTTTGTAACTAATATAATATATGTTATGATATTTATGGACGACACTTGCACCATGGCCCCTCGATATAGTAATGTGGCGACCCGGCACATCTCTTTTAGATAAATGATAATTTTAAACATTTATGTTTTGTAGATAATTTGAAGAAAAATTTAAAATTGAAGAGAGACTGTGTGAATTAACAAAATTTGTGGTATGAAATGTTTATTTGAACACCTGTTATAATGTATTATAATGAACTTAAGTTAATTTTTTATAATGTACTAAGTAAACATTTGAACGTTTATTACAATATATGTATATTATACATAGATTTCAAGTATGATTTTTTTTAGTTTTTTTTTTTGATAGTTACCTACCTACTACAATACAAGACACTTTATTTTTATATTTTGAAGCAACATTATATGTTTTGGATTATTTAGATCTATATAAACTAAATTTCAGACCCATAGTTTAGTATTTAAAGTTTGTATGATCAAAGTCGTGGAACCAAATTTTATCAGACTCTACTAGAATGTTGTAGTTAAATTAAACTATAATATAGGTATGTGGAATAACAGTACCTAACCTTCTATTATAATTTGTTATGAATATAATATTTTATGTAATAACTCAAATTTAGCACTTTTACGGTACTTAATACATTTTCCTAATATTTTAACAGAAATTATGGAGCTAAAAATATAGAAATACCTATATTATGTCACGGTCCATAGTTGATAGTTTTGTTTCATTTATAATTATAATGCTTTTTAATATACTTTTTTATAAATTAATATTTATTACAGTTGGCTTTTATGATTTGTTTGAACTATTAGTACGTATTTTTTTGGGGAGATCCCTATTATTACAACACCGTTACCAATATGCGTTTTTTTCTGGTTAGTTAATATAATTGCATGTTTTCATGATTTCTTTGTATTTATGCTTATTTTCTTAAAATGTTTTTATATTTTCGGTTCATCCGTTACCTACCTACCAAGTGTGTAAATAAAGAATTTTTTTTGTAAACCAATTTGAATTATTATTTATTAGTTTAAAAAAATTTTAATAAAAACGTTTTCATTCAGTATTTTTTTGAATATTTTATTATTTTTAATATTTTTGAATATTTCAGTGCATATATTTGCCTGTTTTTAGTGCATACATGCAGGCAAATATTTAACACTTAAGAGGATGTCAGATTTTTAGCGCACCATTTATTTCTCTCTCCGACCCACGCACAATCATTTTAGTGTTTTCTTAATCGTACATTTGGTATGCTACGCGTGGGTCAAAGATGGAAAACAAATAGTGCGCTGACATCCCAACTTACACGAGTGAGCTGGGTATGGCTCCATCATAGATAATAAAGATATGGATAGGACATAATGGTCTTATCAGCGGTCTTCGTCCTTCGAGGGGAATAATTGAGGCCAAATAAAGTATACTCATATCGAGTATCGACTATCAATATAAAGGAGCCTCAATTGCCTTCCCCTCCGGGAACGCGGCCTCAAATGTATTTAACATAGGCGTGGACTATCCATGGTGTCAACAATCAGAGGATCAACTTGATAATCAAACACGGCAACCAAGTTCGGCAACCTGCAGCAACTCAGGATCTTTTTATTCATAGTGTACTAATGAGTCATAAGAAGGTTAGTTAGGTAAACCTATGGTTAGTTGAAGCTAGTGGCCTTTGCAATTCAAGATCTTATCCTACGTATTCGGCATTGTTAACATAACTATTCTACCTTTACACTTTTTCTTCCCCCGTCTCTCACAGCTATATACAGGTTCAGCCACTCTCATTCCACACCTCCATATGATCGGTATTCTGTCTATCCATCTCTTCTTCAGTCTTCTCGCCCCTCATTTCCCACCTAAATTAACTAACTTCTATAGCCACTCTCACTATCTCTTATCATACAGTGGCCGAACCACCTAAACCTATTCTCTCTTGTTTTCACTACAATATGTACACTACCCTACACTACCCTTAATTAATTAATTTCTTATTCTATCCTCTTTTGTACCTTAACACCTTACTTATTATTCTCATATCTGCTACCCTCACTCCACTTACCTACCCTAACATTACATTTATTTTTCATCTTTCCCTTTCATACACCAAACATTCTGAAATCCTGTTGACCCATTTCCTTATCTTCGCCATATTACACACTACCTAATTCCTATTCACCCAGTTTCTAGTTACCTACAAGTCATCGTACTTGATTATCGGTGAAAATATTTAAATATCATTGAGCGAATTCCCTACTCGAAAGAATTGCTTAAAAAAATATCATACCTCACCAATTTTCTAATTTTGAACACGACTTTATTGATAGCCCGAATAGTGTTATACCGGTATAGTTACAATACATATATTGAAAATTTTCGGGCAATACATCCCCTGATCAATTAACTATAATAAAAAAAAAAACCTACTGAGAAATAAGAAAATACATACCCCGTGACGGAATCGAAATCTGCTACGAAACTTAGTCTTCAAAACACTGAAACGTTCACACATTTCAATCTGCTTATGATATATTATTCCCAGTTTGAAAATGTTCACTGACGAATACCATTTCTGAAATAACACGCATCTTATGCAGTAAAATGTTCTACAATATTCTAATGACCTAGTTACAGTCTACAGATATTATATAAACCTACCAATAAATACCTAATATTAATTTTTATTACACAGAGTTCGTATTTTTAAATGTTGTATTTAAGGATTTATTAGTTTTATTTTTATACCTAACAAAAATTACATTTATTCACAAGTCAGTTATCAAGTAGAACTCGACTATGAGTAAGACAGCGTTTGGATTGTTCGGACTGGCGTATAATTTATTATTATTATACATTGCGCCTTTGGTAGGCAGTAGTAAACGTATATGCTTCTACGTTACTTAGTTAACAGATTTTCCGCGACAATAAATATTTAATTCAAGTCTAAAAAGTAAATGAAAGACCAAAATAATATAAAAACAAACTTATGCATAAACATCGACTCTGCCAGTGAAACCTAGCTGTACTGCAGCACACGCTGTCGTCAAAGAAACAGCTATCTTCATCCGTCTACATCTCGCTCCATCTCCATCTCTCTCTACATCTCGCTAATTGAAACTTATCTAGTATACAATACTAGTACCTTTATGATTTATAATATATTCTGGTGTTCGATGAAAAAGATTGAAACAAGATAAAAATACATATTTTTTTGGTTTTGAATATGAAAGCTGTGAGATGATCGATATGAATTTTGTGAGAAATCTAGAGGTACTAGAAAACTGAGACGAGTGTGTTGAATGAAATAAATTAAAAAATTGATTAACACAACAATCGGTTAAAAATTAATTTAATTCAAATAATGAGATAAACCTTATTAGATCATTTAAATTGTCCAGAACAGGCCCCCAGTTGTTGGTCGCATGCCAATTTTTACCATATACTAGACCACAAGTTTATAGACATTCTATAATGTATTCTCCTGCCGGTGACACTGTTGGGGAAAATATATTTTTTTAGTAATTAAATTACGATACGAATTATAAATTACGTAGGTACTTGTCCAATACTCGACTACCAGAATTAAAATTAAAGAATGTGATATACCTAGGTAACCTATTGATCGATTCTAAAACAGAAACTTAACCTAGGCACAAATAATATCACAATATCAAATAGTGAAATGTGAAAATTTGAAGAAAATTTCCCTTAGGTATATCCCGTAAAACCCCCCCAAAAAAACGTACGTTTGAGGTGTTCTCTAGGTATGATCTGCAATGTACTTACAAATCATATTAAATAACATTAATCATTATGTATTTTCTTATTTTGTTAGGTAGGTATAAAAACCTACCTTCCTACTTATAAAAGCATTACCTAATCATTGATTTAAAATTTTAAAAATTATTATACTATAACAATAAATTAACAGTTGTAGGCAAAGTATTATAATTTAAGGTATTTTTCATAATATCCTAATTTTTGTACACCTATAACAACTGGATTTTAATAACTACTCTACGTCTAGCGGGTATATAAGTTTGTCTGACAATAAATATTTACATTAGGTCTACCGCGTCAACAGAGTAGTAGGACAAAACTTACGTAATTATTTATTCTTCCGGCGAAACGCGGTCCCTTTGAGTGTATAATATAATGTTTCAAATAAAATAATAAAAACAATTTAAGAAATACCTATTAATTAATATGTATTACCTAAATAACAAAATAACTAAATAAATTCGTGTTTTTTTTTAAACATTTTCACCCCCCCCCCCCCCCCCCCCCCCCCTACGAAATTGTGTTACTCCTCCATAGAGTGGTGCGCCCCTTAGGTTAAGAGCTCTTGAAATAGTGCATGTTAAAAAATCAACCATATCCTCCCAATTCCACCCCTTGACAAAATCATTTGACTCATTTAGCTACTTTATGAATTAAAACCGATACATTGAACGTACAAAACTGTACCTACCTACATAATAGTTATCAACCTATTAACCCATCAATAATATTATATTTTTTATTGTGTACACTAATCGATTGGTATATACAAAATAACTTTAAGTTATAAATAGGACGTGGATTTAAATGCATTAAAAACAAGAAAAATGCCTTAAAAATACGATTTAATGCACTTATATTACAAAGCTTAATAAAATGGCCAGAAAAATTAAAAGTCCAATTTAAACTAATATAATATAGAATTTAGATAAGTGTATAGTAGGTAGTGTATTCGTTATATTTTGAGTTTCATTATAGCACATCAGTCGATCAGATGCTATTTAATATTTTAAAATAAAAAAATTCGACAGTAATTCCATATTGGCAAGTGTTGTTTTCCATAACTGAAGACTGAAGTTATAGTATCGAACATAATGGGTACGTAAAAAAATAGAAATATAAGAAAAAAAATTACCTTTATTTAATTGTATTTAATTTTTTTCAAATAAGTTTTTATAAAATTGACTTTATCCCATATAATTAATATTCTAATTTCATTTTTCAATTCGTTGATAATATATGAAACGAATTCTTTGCTTGGAAAGCAATGTTTTAGAAAACTCAGAAAATGCAGTTTATATTTAAATATTATAAATAATAATTTCTGATGCATTGATGCGGAAGAGTGAGGGGGTGGACAATCAGCCGAACCGAAATCTAACATCTTAAACACTTAATATAAACAATTTTTCACACACGCGTCATGGTATGAAAATAAAAAAATATTCATAATTCATATGCATACGATTTTCTACCGAAAAAATAAATTACTTTAATCTCAATATTATTTAATAGTTAACGATATCTTTGCTCAGAATCGTTTTTCGTTTGTTCGTTTTGTATTTTAATAATTTATACGTGGATATATTATTATTATCATAATAATTATAGTAGTTGTGTTTGTTTTTTTTCATTAATTTATTTAGTACTATACCAATAAATTATATATTAATTAATAATTTTTAAAACATTATGTTCAAAAAAATAAAAAAAAAATGTGATTTTAATTAGAGTCTTGTAATGTACCTACCTATATTTAAAAAATAAATAAATATAATAATAACTGTTGGACTTTTAGGGACATAATAGGTAACACATTCGTGTATGTAGTATTACACTATTTATATAGGTATATTTATATACCTATACGAGTATATGAGTAGGTATATTATTCATAAGTGCGCACACGTCAGGATAGGCAGTTGACCATTCCGTGAATATACTTTTATGTGTACATGGTTATACATCCCTAATCCCTATGATATAGAATATAGATATTAGGTGAACAATAGAAGTTAAGCATGTGACACTAAATTAATAGTTACTTATAACTTATAACGTTGTATTTGGAAAAAAAATTACCAGTTATTAATTAAAATTGTATCTTATGCGACTATTATCAGTTATAAGTCATAACATATATTTCTATAAATTAAACCAAAATATTTATATATTTTTATTAAGTACCCTGTAAAGGTATGCACCTTTATAATTATTCTACAAACAGGGACTGGAAAAACGACGACGGCGTTTATATCTCGCGTATTTTATATATTTCTAGTCCGGAACTTAAATATGCGCCTACAACACTTGGATAGCACATTTTTGTGACATTAAATATTTGTTTTAAGGCTTAAAAGTAAATTTAAGCCCCAAAAGAATATAAAAATAAACTTACTTTAATTATCGACTCCTTCGGCGGAATCCGTGACGTGTGTGAACTGCGACGCCCATGAGGAAACGCTCCAGAATACAGCCAGAACTTAGAATATTGTGATTTATGAAAAATAAAATTATACGAAACGCAGTAAGTTTTTTGCTCATATCTTCTTTGCTTATTAAAATTTTAGAATTTTTAATCGACTGTGTCTTCTGCAACGACTTTGAGATTTGCCATAGAGTAAATAAATAAATGATAAATATTATACTAGGTACGTCAATATGATGAATCCACGGATATAATATAATACAACTTTTTATATCAAAGAGTTCTGTGTTAAGGAACAATTTGTTCATTGAAATTTGATATGACAATAAACCAAAATAGTTTATAATTTTGAATTTGAATTATAATAATATGATATAGGAATTATTTAAATTATTATTTTCGTTTATCAATTTAATTATTGATTAAGGTGGTGAATAGATATCAGAAGCACAAGAATATTTTTATAAGAGCATATTGTATTTTATGAATTATTAAATAAAAATGTGATTACTGGATTTTAGAGTTAACATAAAGCCATAAGCCCATAAACGTATACAGTAAATTCATCAAATACTATAATACCAACTATATTTTTACAATGATGTGTGTGTTTTTTTTTTTTAATATTTTTAATTATTTTTTCTTGTGGTTAGACTATAAGTATTATTAAACGATAAGTATTCGTAATAAAGATTCAATTTTCATATATAATATTATATTATAGGCACTCAGTATGTAATCATATGTTTATTTTTAGTTTAATTTAATTGTAGGTATTTAGTAAATAATAATATGTATACGAAATTGTGTTTTCACTTTTCGAATAGGAATTTATTGTTTGTATTAATACCTACACCATAATAGGGAACTAAAATTTTGTAAATGATGTACAAATGTATTTTTGTTAGGATTATTTGATATGAATAATTATTTTATTACATATTGGTAAGTCGATCAGAAACTATATTTACACTGAATGTTAATAGTAAAAAGCTATTAAAAAATCTATTATTTGTATTTATTTGTTAATAATAATTAAGACTTAAATATTAGCAGTAATCTTGTTCCTTTCACAAAATGTTTTTTAATTATTTTTAATTTAATTTACATTTATCCCAAAGTTATCTCTGAATAATCATTTAATGATGAATTTAATAGTTACATTCTCGGTTACATTAGTTGGTTTATAAATTAAAATAAACTACAGTTTCCAGCTTCTACTACAACATTATTTTATATTTTATTTTATGTTTTTAATTTTTTAAACGCAGTCTGCACCTTGTGTTGGTGATTTTACACGTAATATAATAAAATTGATACTAGTGATGAGTAGGTAAGTACCTTAATGTTTAATCAAATTATTTACACGATTATTAACTAAAAAAATATCTATGAAGTACAAACATCCGCATTTCCATTAACTATAATTATTCATAATTGTATGAGCTATACATGTTACATATATTTTTCGAAAAAACTATTTAAAAAAACAAGAATAATTCCTATTTGATGTCACACGGGTTGAACTAGCAACTGACTGCTACGACAACTGTGCAATTTTTTTTAAGCATAATACGGTTTGAAAACGTCCAGAAAAGAGTTTGTTTTAAGACTGTCTGTCTTAATAACAACTAATTTAATTTAGAGTGTATTGTTATATTATATTATAATGAAATTAATAATTATAGTAAAATATATAATTGCAAGACATTTAATACCTATATCTATAGCCATCTAGGGTATAAACTACACTAAAAAAGGTGTAAGTATGCTAATAAAATATATGAGGTGTATAATATATTTATGTATATAAAAATATAAAATATAAAGATTAATAACATTGTATTGTTTTAAATACTTCGCGCAAACCTAAGGTGATACCCAGCGTATAGTATAACATGCAAAAAGGTGCGTATTAAACTTGGCGTGGTGAAACGAAGACGGTCTCGCGTATTTTATACATTGCGCTATTGGGATTAAACCTATAAATGCTTCTACGTCACCTAGTTAACAGATTGTCCGTGGCAATAAATATTTAATTTGAGTCTAAAAAGTAAATGTAAAATAGTATGTAATAATATGAAAACAAACTTACTCGTAAACATCTACTCTTCCGGTGAAACGTAGCTAGAGTGCCGCCATCGCCGAAGAAACAGCTATCTTCATCCATCTTTATCTAATCATCTCACTCCGATGAGCTGAAACTTGAAAGTATCGAAATATTTTATGAAAAAAACCTGATCAAACGAAATTTGCGAATTTATAATAATTTATAATACAATAGTATTGCTGAAATTATTAGAATTGTTAACAGTCGCCGATGAATTTCGACAATTGACGATTGCCATAGATATCATAAGATATATTATTTACTATGATAAATCCAAAGAACTTATATATTATTATATAAGTACTCAGTATACCTTTACGGTATATTTATAAATCGTATTTACAGAAATCTTTGTTATCTGCAATGCACCTATTCTGGTTTTCTATTTCAATTATAGTTCGCATGCCAAATTTAACTATACAAACTTGTCCGAAAGTTACAGACATTCTAATACATTCTCCCGGCAGTGTCAATAGACACAGTGTTTGAGAAGTTATATTTTTTTGGTACCTAATTAATTTACAATATGAATTATTATAAGTTACCTATGTAGGTACTTGTCCAAAACTCGACTACCTGCAAATCATTGGATTTTATGGTATAGCCTTACGAAGTTCACGATTTTCGGTGTTTTACGCACCCGTACAACGCTTAAAGTTTACCGAGCTTAAGTTTTACAAATTAATTTTTTTTTTTAATCTAGGTAAATCAACGTTTTAAAATTGATGATGCAAAAATAATTCTGACTCCCACCCATGGTGGTTTTACATAACAAGTCGAGGGATGTTTTTGATTTTAATTGTTCGAGCAAGCGCAGTGTGGTACACCGTGTACATATGAAAATACCAAAAATTTCAATTAGTTATAATACATATCGCACTGCTGAAGAATAGTGACACAACTCAAAAAACACAACCGTTGGTAATCAACTATTTAAGGTTTACAAAAGACATAACAATTCATATTTGTATTAGATTTTTATGATGTTTTGATAGAATAATGTTAACAACATTGTTTTTAATAATACTTAGTGGATGATAGTTTGGATGTATTATTATTGATGTTATCAACAAATGTTTGAAAACATTTTGACTTGTGTCATGACTGAAATAATCATTTTTTTTCCATATGTGTCTCTTTTGAGTAGTACATAAACATGTAAATTAAAATTATAAATTATATTAATTACAATAAGGCCATTTTTAAAACTGAACCATGCATTTATGTTAGGTAATTAAAAAATTAATTAACAACAGTAATACAGTTAACATATTGTTTTATTTAAACAGTATCATTAAATAAAATAAACATTTATAAACTCATAAAAGAATCAAATAAAAATAATAACATACCTATTATATAAAAAAGGCAACTTGCAATAAGACAATTTAATTTTCTGGTTAAAGAATGATTATTAAGAAATAAAGTTAAGACTGTAAGCTATTATAAAAATCATGGTATATGTTTGGTATGTAGTTATCGTCACACAGTGACATCAGATCCCGTTTCTTATTGACTGAAATTTTGTTTTTTTTGTGTATAAGCTTGTTTTAATGTGTAATTGGTAAGTGATGGGTTTCTGCCATGAGTTCCACTATGGTATAAATTAATTTTTTTGAATTCTGTATCTGAATAACTGGTTTTGTATAAAATTGTATTTGGTTGTGCTTTTTCTACTCTCAACACTTTGATATCATTTCAAATTACTTTTTATCCATCATAATTTATAGAAAAATTTTTCTTATTATATTCTGTAATGTTTTTTATATCATAAAAATCAGAATACCCTAATTCTTTAACCTTAAATGGGTTTCCTGTTTTTTTGGCAGTTTGAATTAATGTTACATATTGTGTTGGCAAGTAAATAGGCCCAGATTTTAAGGATTTTTTAATTTGTTTCTCTATGACAGTATGTGCAGTGTCTCCTTCATTTTGAGTATGGCCAACTACTAAAAACTTGTAAGTAATCGAATTAATATCTATATTTGTAATGGCGTACAAGTATAATGATGTTATAAATTTATTTTTGTTTTGTCCAGCACAGTTATCCGAGTAAAAAATTACTTCAGTTTTTCCATTGTTATATTCAGATTTTAAGAATTTTATTATAGATGTTCCAATTTCATTAACTCCTTTTTTTGCT
This sequence comes from Metopolophium dirhodum, assembly GCF_019925205.1. Lineage (NCBI taxonomy): Eukaryota > Metazoa > Arthropoda > Insecta > Hemiptera > Aphididae > Metopolophium > Metopolophium dirhodum. The sequence continues at coordinate 16,023,052 of NC_083567.1, forward strand.
TCACCTTCATTCCAAACATAACAAAATTATTGTTTTCTCACAATATCAGATATAGTAAAATTGTAAGTGGATAATTTAGATTTATAATAGAATACAGATACTTCACCTCTAGGGGTTGGAAGTACAGCCTGAAGGTCATAGCATGCTAATAATATGTTACTTCTATTTATATCATTTAAAGCCAAATGTTTATCATTTTCTTTTTCTGTTCTACTTAGATTTTTTTCTGACAAATGTAGCTAATAATTTTCATCTTTAAGTACTTTTTCATCGTCATCCGCATTTTTGTATGATTCACAAAGAGAAAATTGGTCTTTTTTGGGAACAAAAAAAGAAATATTAAACTCTGTATTAAAAATTCTTGAGTACATGGTTAAATTAGCTATTTTTTCTTGAATATATTGTTCTTCTTTCTTGAGAGATGAATAATCTCTATGTAAGTCAGCCAAAGATTTTCCACCTTCAATATACTCTCTAGTTGTTTGTGCTCTTAAATAATGGCTTTTGATACGAGGTATAGAGTTTATGTGGTCTCGAACACTTTGTTTAATTGCAAAGTCAAGTTTTTTATGGTTTTTATGTTTTCCACGTTTATTTTCCTTAATAAATCCATAGTTGTTTAGTCTTGAAATAACTGTTCGAATTGGTCTATCACTAATAGCAAGTGTATTTTTGAAAAATAATTTACCGACTATGTTTAATATTATTTATACAAAAGTTATATGAATAATTTAAGTCTCTAGTTACTGTATGAGGATACCTATATTTAGGTACATTGCCAAGTTCAATGCATTTAGATAAAAAATCTCTTTGTCTATCTACATTTCCTAACTGCCAGTAAGAATTGAATAGTTGTTGTCTACTTATTTTACTTATAGACAATGAGCATTTTAGTCTACAGATATTTCCACAAGCTAATTTTATTTCTTTAGCATTTATTAATTTTTTTTTATTAGCTGTATGATACGACTGGCCCATATTTCTCTTTTTTTTCATGCTTCTTTTAGTGAACCAAAACTTTTCCTTTTTTTACTTTTAAGAAGTACAACTTCATCTTCAATTTGATCAGAATTAGAATTAAAATGTAGAATATTATTTTCAATAATATTAGTAAACTCAGGTGTTTGATCAGCAATGTTAGTTAACGAAGTTACTCCATCATTATTTGTTGCATTGTTGAATATAATAATGTTATCATTATTATGATTTTCAAAATGTTGAAATACTTCAGAACATTGATTAGGAATATCATTTTGAAATACATTGCCGGATTCATAGTTGTCAATTTCCCCAATCAAAATATTATTATTTGAAGTTATTGAATTAATATTAATTTGACTTCCCATGATATGATTTTCTATAACTCCGTCATTAATTTGACCAAAAATTGTATTACCTTCATCTGAAATGTTCCATAGATCTGATTGATCTTTTCCCACTAATTTTCATGGAGTAAGTGTATGGTAAGATTTAGGTGATGAATCGCTCATATAAACATTTTGGGGGTCTTGTAACCATGCTTCTACCTTTTCAACCTAAAAGTAGTAAGATTTTTATTATTAATACCTACTCATATTATGTAATATTAACCATTATTTATTAAGTTTAAAATGTATTATTGGGAGAAGTCCCTCTCAAATAATAACCAGTCTCCTCAAATTGCATACAATTTAAAAAACATTGCTGACAACCATGTACAGTAATGTGTATGGTAGTTGTTTATCTTTTTAGATTTTTAAGAATTTTTTCTTTGCTCAAGTGACTTAAAGTTTTAGTATATACCTACCTACAGAGCCTTTATATATAACTATTATAAAATTATTATCTAGGCTCTGTATACCTACATATTATATAATACATGTAAATAATTACATAATTTACATTTACATAAACACATGTTAATATGTTATTTATTTTAAATAAATTACATTTAAAATTGTACAAAAAACAGAAGAAGTATTTGAATATTGAATCCAACTTAATTTTTAAAAAATATAAGGGGCTCATAATAGTTTATTATAATACATAATTACATAAATAATAATTAATTGTATACATCAGAAAATGTACTTACAGTGTTTGGAAGCTCATAGTTAATTATAAATTTATTTTCTGATGCTAATTTCTCTGATCGCATTTGTTTGACGTTGATACTATTATACTCCTGCAGATCAATTATAATTATAAAAATGTGTTACTTTTTGTATATTTAATTTAGTGAGTGATTAAAATAATATCATAGATATAACTTACTTGTTGGCTACTTTCTCCAAGTTTAACCATAAGTTTGGCTCTACTACTCTTCGTGTTGAATTATGTAGTTAATATTAAAAGACTTATTAAATTACACAAAATATGTACTTCAATCAATGATCAAATAAATTATAATACAACAATACAACATAGACATTAAGACAAGCAAGCATATTATTATCAAAAATATAATGTTATTATACCTAATCGAACAACTGAAAATGTATGATACAATAGGTACCTACTAGACTTTTTATTTGCTGATATTTGTTACTGATAATATTATGTGTTTATAAATGATAATACAAAATCTATGATAATATAAATTGAGTAATGTGAATTTAGCATGTTATATATTATTATCCCTCATAATATTATTGTAATAATAATAGTATATCTAATTTGTGCTATTTATAGAATTTTAAAATTAAATTCTCTAATTGAAGATAAGTATACATATACGTCTTATACCTACTATATTATTATCCAAGTCACTACAAAAAAAAGCACTAGCTTCCACACTATAAAGGTTGAATAAAAATTATATAACTATAATACAATGTGTCGTTTTACTGTACATAATATTGTGTCAAATGAATCAGGAATAGTGTCACAACTCAAAAAATAAAAATGATTTTGAGTTGTGACACTATTCTTGCACGAAAGTAATGAAAACGTTCGGCAAGAATAATGACATATTACAGTTTTTAAGTCAGTTCGAGTGAAATAGGTAACATATTTTAATCACATAAACTAAAATAAAGAGCGGAGCACTTTATATTAGAATCAATGAAAACACGAAAATCAACAATTTTGAGTTATGTCACTATTCTTTCAGCAGTGCGATATAACTTAAAAATAAGACTGACCGCCAAGTTCAGACTTGACTGTCGTTTTCAGTTAAAAACTAATGATTTCCGGCAATTATTTTTTGCAATATCGTTCTTAATTCGTTGTTACTTGTAATATATACATATGCCTATTTTAAAAATATTATTCGTGGGTAATTGAAACGTCTAAAATATATTATCATATACAAATACGATAATAAACAAATAATAATAATTCAACTTAACCGGCTACGGTATTAATAATATTTAATAATATCAATATAAATATAGTATACAATATCCTAGGCTGACAAATCGTCTCCACTTAAAATCGTTTTTCGTATACTATGATATTATATCATTGAATTCAAATTTAACACTATCCATAACAGTCACCCACTTGTAACCTACTGTTCAGCAGAGTCACTTCCAATTTTTTTTTTTTAGATTCTGACTTCTGAGGGAAGCGATGAATGTATTGATTTTACAATGATGTGTGTTGTTTTTTTATTTTTTTTTTGTGTCTGTCATCACCTTTTAGGACAGTAAAAGTGCTTGAATTTTCTTTAACAGTATTTTTTCTGATAGGAAAGTGAATCTAGTTGGTACTATGGGGGGTCAAAAGTAAATTTTCCCAGTAGTTTTCAAAAGCGACGTGAAAAACAAAGAAAAAACGGGAATTTTTTACGCAAAGTCCGTTTTCGAGAAAATCGATTTTGGTTTTTGGTGCAACTCTAAACCAAATGACCGTAGGTACATTAAATTTTGACTGAATGCTTATATTAGCATTTTCTATACACCAAAACATTTTCCAAATATTTTGACTTATTTTGAGCTGTTTACGGACATTTTCAGTTTCCATTTTATTTTAGTTTTTTTTCTATAAATATCAATAAAATGTTATTTGTTTGTTAAAAACGCTTGAAAATTTAATAGAAGGCTCCTAGGTTATTGTTTCAAAGGCAGATGAAAAAAATTAAAAATCCTTAGTCACGGTTTTTATTTATAAGCATTTAAAGTTCAAATTTTGACAAAATACAGAAAAATCACGAAAATTAGCAAATTATTTTGAGTTGAGAATTCATAAAATTTTTTTTTTTAAATCTAAGATATGCAAATGTAATATAAGATTACTGATAAGTTTGTCTACGTTTATCAAAAAAAAAATGTCTACAAGAAACTTAAATTAAATTTTTATGAGCGTCTGAAATTTATATTTTTACAACATTTGATATTCACTCGATTTCTCATGTAACAATTTTCTTATTTTGTTGTAATTAAAAAACGAATGACTGTAGATACTTAAAAATTTCACTGAATGTTTATATTAGCATTTTCTATACACGATAAAATTTTGAAAATATTTTGACTCTTTTTGAGCTGTTTACGGATGTTGTCAGTTTTCAATTTTTTTAGTTTTTTTTTCTATAAATATCAATAAAATTTTATTTGCTGGGTAAAAAAGCGTGAAAATTTAATATAAGGCTGCTGATATATCGTTCTAATAGCAGTTAAAATATATTAAAAATACATAGGCTCAATTTTTATTTATAAGCATTTAAAGTTCAAATTTTGACAACATTTATCAAATTTATAATTTAATTATTATTTTGTAGTTAAAAATTTATAAAATGTTCAACTTTTGTAGCTAAGGATTAAAAATTTAAAACAAGGTTCCACGTAAATAGGTTATATATAAATTACTTTATTCACTATAATATCATCAAATATAGTTGGTAATATCATAGGCTGACGGACCGTTTTCGCTCAGAATTGTTTTTCTTATACAATGATATATCATTGAATTCAAATTTAACACCATCCATTACAGTGACCCACTTGTAACCTACTGTACAGCAGAGCAACATCCACTTACCCACCTTTTTTTAATTGACCTCCCTTTATTTAATTCCTGATAAACGAGTTTTGGATAAGTAACTACCTACATAATAGGTACCTGTCCTACCTATATTAATTAAAAACTATTTTTAACACGACGTATTTACTTATTATTTTTGTCTTTTATTTTATCTAATTTTGTATGATTAAAATATGTTAAAATTAAGTACCTATAAATAATATAGAACTCAATTTTATTTTAACAATAAATACTTTTATTAATACAGTGTTGACTTTGTAGATGGGTAGTAATAAATTAATTGTACATTCAGGATTACATGCATTCAGGTGAATAATTATAATATTGCAATGATATATGTAAGATGTAAGATGTACTGTTCATTCATCAATACGATGCTGGTTGGACTTGAGGACTTCCCATGTTCAGCGACCGGCGTCGACCCGTTTTGTGGCACAGCGGAAACTTCGTACAGCTGACTGTTCGACAAAGACACTGTAATATTATTTGAAAAATATTATTTCTACTTAATCGTAATAACTGGGTATAATGAGTTTAATATTATATTATATTATAATAAATATTAAGTACCTATATTATAAGCTTCTAATAATTGGGACGTCATTTTTGTAGATATTGATCCGGACAAAATTATGCTGGCCCAGCGCTATGCCACTTTTTTATTTATTTATCAATTCTTGATAAATTAAAAATATTTGAAGATTTTATTTGTCATACGTTTACATGGCAATAGTAAAAATCTATTAAACCTATTAGGTATGTAAACAACATTTATTAATATGACAAATATTTAAAATTTCAAGAAAGGGGAACCCTCGTGTTAATACCCCTCACTTTGTTTTTTGGATAGCGCTGGGAGTTTTTGTGCACAAACGTCGGGACCTGGTGCAAATTTCTGCACAAACGATGCACAAACGTTTGGCACCTTAAAAATTTCAATTTTCCAAAAAGGGGTTGTATCGTTTCAATGCCCCCCCCCCCCCGCACTTTATTTTTTGGATAGCGCTGGGAGTTTTGTGCACAAACGTCGGGACCTGGTGCACATTTCTGCACAAACGATGCACAAACGTTTGGCACCTTAAAAATTTCAATTTTCCAAAAAGGGGTTGTATCGTTTCAATGCCCCCCCCCCCCCACTTTATTTTTTGGATAGCGCTGGGAGTTTTTGTGCACAAACGTCGGGACCTGGTGCACATTTCTGCAAAAATGATGCACAAACGTTTGGCACATTCAAAAATCCAAATATTCAATGTGGGGGGGATACCGTTTCAATGGCCCCCCCCATTTTGTTTTAGGGATAGAGCTTTCAGTTTTGTGCACAAACGATTGGACTTGGTGCACATTTCTGCACAAACGATGCACAAACGTTTGGCGTGGTCAGAAGTTCAAATTTCGAAAGTGGGGGGGCCATTGAAATGGACCTCAACCAAATTATAGCCAATTTAACTAGAAATTATTGTAGCGTATTTTCAACATTTCATTAGATAATATTTCACGCGGCCTGCATTATAATGTACTATCCGATACCTATGACAACCAATACACAAAAGAAAAACATTGTAAAACTAATATATTGCCGAAATAATAAGGTATCAACGAAAAAATGAGTGACATCCCAACAATAACATTCCGCCATACCCCGTGTAAAAAAAATGCTAGGTACAAAAAAAAACAGTTCTAAAAGTTGTGATATAACTGTATATGTATCTAAATTCTAAGTTTTTGAACTATAGATATCATTTATGTTAAAATAATCTGCTAAAAAATTGAATTTAGCTTGTTTTATTATCAATTTTTAGCAGATTATATTAATATAAATGATATACAGTATGTTCCAAAAGTCCCGTATCACCCTTATAGTATCTCCATGGAAAATCAATATATTTAAATGCGGTTTTTTTTTACAGTAATAAGTATAAACATTCTGATTGAATAGCATAAGTTTCAATTTTTTTTTCAAAAATTCAAAAATAACCAAAATATTTTTTTAGGCAATTAATTTTTTTAAATTTCCGAGATGTTTTGTTGATAATATTTTTTAAAACAGTTCAAAAAAAAAAATATTAAAATTTAAGTTAGAGCTAATTATTATTTTGAATTTCTAAGAATAATAGTTATGTCATTTTTAAATGTTTAACAAAATAGGTACAAAACAAATAGTTATATCACCTCCGACACTATCAACGTTGCGGTTTGAATATTGGTTGTCAGAGTGCTCCTCGTTCGAGTCATCGTCGTGAATACATGCCTGTGGAAGTCCGTCAGCACTCGGCGTGGTGTGTGGGAGGCCTACCAGGTCTTCAAGTGCTGCATTTCACTGCGTTAGTCCATCAGCACCTCGAGTGTGTGAGAGACTGCACATGTCGTCCAGTTCAGCTGTTCTTTCCACCAATGCTTACTGCCCGTTAGATTTCAGTAGTTTAAGTTTAATTTTAAGGTTTGACCAAGACATGTGAGCTCAGTGATCATTGCACCATACCGATTCGATCACAGAGACCTCCGCCCCTTATAATTAAATTGCACCTTCCTATCTGCCGTATGTCATCATCACTCGTCCTCGTTGTAATTGTCGTTGTGCACATAACATTGCCTATCCACTCATTTTTTAAGGCGTAGGAAGTGTCCACAAGGCGTCAACCAAGTATTATTATTGTTCTCGGACATATTAGAGTGTTCCTTCGGGATACAATGGACCAGTTCCACCTGGTCGCTGAAACAACCCTCACACAATTATAAACATCAAACATTTTTTAAATGTCAAACAAAAATAAATTATGTATGTACTAATACTAATTTACCCTGCAAAAATATCTGAGCGGATTTCACATAACAGCCCCCAAACTTACGTTTATGGTCATAGTCTCAAATAGGAGGGGGGGAGAAGTCTTTTAAGGCTAAAAAATATCCTACATTTTTTTTAGACTTATTCAATGTTATTATAGTAGGAAAATCATCGTTCCGTGTCAGTTTGAGAAGTATTCTTACTTACATAAAATATTTTTTACACATTATTGAATGGCCTGCCTGTAGTCTGTACACATATTTTTACATTCCTATTTAAAAATAATAAATTCAAAACAATATACGACGAATACGACCAGTAATATAAAGAGCTGAAACATTATGGCCATAAAGAAAAAGTGATGAAAGAAAACTCTTAGTTCCGGAGAGGCAAACATTGCGGAAGATGTTTGGGACCTGTAAATGACATGCTATAGGTGAGTTGAGAATAAGGAAAAATATTATGAATTAAAAACGCTCTACCATAGTAATAATATATCTTTTATCCATACATTATAGAAAACGTACTACCCGCCAGGGGCCCAGTATTGTTCGATAGGTGTGGGCCCGGGGCCACGGGCCATAGTCCCCTCTTACTCCGGGCTCGACAATAGGTATCGTGAAAAACGTATTTTTCATTCAGAAACACTTTATACTTTAGAGGTATAAATTCTATTTAATCAAAATTCACTGACTAAGAATTATGGAACATTTTGAAGCATTTGTAATATTATTAAATTAAACACAGCTTTGTATAAAATATAAGTCATTATAACTCATAACGTTTTAATAAAAATAAAAATAATATTTTTTTGTACGCTATTCATATTCCATATAATTTAAATTATACTGTATTATTATATTTAATTTACACTATTTGGATTATTTAGTTACGTGGAAAAATTATGCGAATGGAATATTTTTGGAAGGGGTTTATAGCATAGCATTTCTCTTTGGAGAAAAAAAAAAGAGCGTGAATAATTGTATGTGTGCACTGCACAATATTTAAAACCACACCTGGGACAAAAAGAGAACAAAGAGAACGACTGCTTGTCAAATTTTACATTGAAGTCGACATAAGTAGTATAGTTTATTAACTTGCTGGTTTTTTTTTGTTTATTCCGCCTAATTTGTATTTAAATAAAAAATCATCATAAGTAAACATATAAGTTATATAGGTTATAGGTACCAATAAATAAACGTACATGTATATTCTTCCCACCATTTCCGACTACTCGAATGCTGACAAAATATAATTAGCTTCGCTGGGTTCAATTTGAATATCGTCCATCCGCCTCATGACTATGCCCCAGTGCTCCAAAATTTGAATCTACCATCTCTGGCCGATCACCGTAATGCTCGTGACTTAACCTTCCTTCGGAATATCATATGTGCTAAAATGTCTTTCTCTCCTTCAACACATTAGTTTTAAAGTTCCTACTTACGCGCCCGTAACATTTCTCCGTTCACTGTACCATTATGCACCATTGATTACCTGAATAATGAACCTCTCACTCGATAGTCGATGTATGAGACAGGCCAATCAAGAGTGTACCATTTCTTCGCCTACTCTAATTGATTATGTTGTTTTCACCAAATTATGAACTGTTTTTCTTCCTTTATCTTGTATTCCTATAATATTTTATATATTTTTGTATATTATTGTTAATCGTAAATACCAATATTACTGCGTACTATAATAAATATTGTCTTAAGATATTATTTTACCCGCCAATATTAAATAAATAAATAAACAATAATATGTCGGCTTATCGTTGTGATTTGTGTTGTATTACTTGTACTATTGATTGAGTTAACATATATTTAATTAATGGTCGTGTACTTACTATATTATAAGTTACGACCTTGATAAACGTGTGAACCAGAAGAAGACTGGGCAGGTATGCTGTAGTGATGTGATGTGATGTCGTAGCACAGCGAGCAAGCTCATTATATGAGATAACTGGCCGCTTGGACCGTTGAACATATTTTGACAATATTACTAACACATTCATTAATTTTAAATAATATACCTAACCGTTTTAAATTGCGATTATTGAGACAATAGGAATAAGTGGGTAATACGACAAATTAATGATCAAACCATATACAGTTTATAATAATATTTTGTAGAAGGTATGTATTACTTATAAGCTAATTAAGGATACATCCATCATCTATTTCTTAATTAATCCGTGATAAATGTGAGACATTATGTCACTTTATAGAATTTCCCGAGAAGAACTTCTATAATAGTGCCCTATTGCCCTAATAATCAATGCTGCATAGACTTTTATAGATAATATAATAATAGCACATCAAGAAAATATATCGATATTATATTAAACGAATTTCATAATAAAATTACGAGATATTTTTTAAAATATCAATTTATGGTACATTCACTAAATATATACTTTAAAATCAAAATATATTACAAATCCTTGAAAAACTATTTTAAACTTTGGAAGCAACTATTTAATTAAAACAAAGTTTTAGTTTTTATTATAATAATATACTTCATGTTATTTAGTAATATTAAAAATTCTTTGAATGTTTTATCTGTATCATGCCCCCTGTAAATTATGCAAGTTGAGATGGCTTTAAAAAAAAAACTATTTTTTTTACACTGGATAAAATATTGGTATGCAGTCAGCATGCGGTAGTTAGGTACTGAGAAACAATTCCTTAGTCCACATAGCTTATAACTTATAAAATGTAGACATTTAGCATAACATTTCATAACCATGTGGTTTTTCAAAATGATATGAATATAATCTAAAACTATATTATATTTAAGCTTATGTATATAATATATACTATATACTGTAAGTGTACCTATACTATATACCTTGTTGATGTTCACCGTCCGACAGTAACTCAAATAATTTTATGATTCAAGTTAACAAATTGTTAATTTATATGGACTCAATTTTAGATGATTAAATATAATTAAAAACGCAGTAACATAACACTATGTTGTTTTAAAAATATCAAAATAATTAGAACTGAAGGACGAAGTGATAGGTAGGTTAAGTAGGTACGTAATAATCAGAAGGTCACTAACTTACTATAATTAACCTTAAATTGAAAAAAGTTATGGTATAACATAATATAAGGTAATTAAAATAGGAAATGCAAATAGAAATTAATTAATAGTTATACTCATTAAAAACCAAAAAAGGAAGCCAATTAAGAATCTTAATTTAATTAAATGGGACGAATAAATAAAATAATTTAGGCACAATAATATGTGTCTAAGTATAATATGAGTAGGTAATATTATGACTATTGGTTTAATAATATATGTAGTAGGTACACATAAATCATTGATATGACCAAGTACTAATAGTACAAAGGTAATAATCGATCTACCTACGTCACTGTAGTATAAACATATCATACTAAAATTTATAAAATACACATATATACATATATATACAATATACATATATAAATAATAAGCCTATATTAAATTTTAAGTCCATAGTAAGTTATATAGGATAGTCAATTAGTATTTTTAAATTTTTAACCTGCTAATTTAATGAACATAGTAAAAAAGTATAAAGTTAATTGAGTAACATATTAAGTTGAATTTAATTGAATTTAAAAAAAAAATTATTATAATCTTGGGAAATCGTTGACGATTAAATGAAAAAGACAACTAATAGAAGAAACTATTTGCTTCTCCAGATCACACCCATAATATAATATCGAAATAAATATAAAAATTAATATCGCGCATAAATAATTTAATGTGTGTTGACTGATTACAATAAAATCTATAGTTTTTTAATGGGCATTATAGTATAAAAATTATGGTGTTTTTGTGTAAACATTAAATATGATTTTTCAGCTAGGTATATTATTAATATTCATATTTAGTTGAAGTAAAAAGAAAGGATTTTGAATTCGACTATTATATTCTTATGATTCCTTTGAAATAATTTTTGTGACAATAATAAATGTGTATCCGGTAATTTTCATATTTAATATTTGAAAGTTCGACAACAAACGTCACATTTATCTCGTATTTCAATATTATAATACATACATAAATACATATACAGGTTAGCTATATACACTTTCGAAAATATAACTATATCGATAACACACTTACCACTATAACGCATTAGCGCTTTCATTTTTTAGCAGCATGAACATATTATTATTATTATTATATTTTATGTTTGTATTTGTATTATAATTTATAATAACCATTCGAACATGATTCAATATGCATTTTATGAAGTTTGTGTACACATAATAATTATGATAGGTACCATCCGTGAAATGTGACGTGTAGGTATTATTTGATATGTACGACAGCTGACGGTCTACACATTTTTAAAAAGGGAAACTCTTGGTAATAATAGTATGTATAATATCCAGCTATAATATTAACGGCACCGACGGGCGCTAACCATCATAATTGAGCTCAAATGCCGGCTGGACTTTACTCCTGCAGGATACTAATGGGCATAGGACAATGGCTGGGTGGGAGCACTTGAGAGCATTGAATTGCTCACCTTGGCGCGAGATTTAGTGTTATTATAGCTTAATATAATATGTTTTGTGATTTAGACATAATAATACGCGTTGGGAAAAAGATAACGATAGCGGTGCGTAGCTGCAGTTTGCTATAGTGTTAATCCTTCGTTTTAAACGTTTTAAGCAATCGCAAAATAACAAAACATTTGGTTAAAAATGTTTGAAATTTATTTAATTTTTTTTTTTTTCATAATCAACAATTAATAAACTTACAATTCAGTAAGGTTAGCGAGTTTAACACAATACCGAATTTACCTCTTATAGTCTTATAAAAAGGTAAGATAATAATCTAGGGCATCTCAGATTTTTTAATCGATATATTTGAAGCAAGAATTATGACAATTTTTAAACGGTACATTTTAAAATGATCATAACTCAATAATATCAATAAAATCCTCCGAGATGCCTTAGACAATATTCACCCCTTTAAATTTTATACGAGCAAATTCACTCTAACAAAGTCATCTAAACTACTTTCATACTTATACCGCGTTTAATCCTTACTTTAACTATGTAGTTACACGCATAATATCATGGTGTCATATTAGTATATTACTAATATAATTATATTATACAATTTATAGTAAGTAGGTACAACGTACAAATGTATAGAAAATATGCGATTATAAATTATTAGGTACAGTATTACAGTTTTCATTTGAAGAGAATTATATAATGATGATTGATCGCTCGGAAAACGCAGAATATACAAACACAATGCTTGTTATAATAATATTTTATTCAAGGCGTTCGTAACATAGGGTTTTTGTGAGTATAACAAACGGCGTAGGTATCGTGAGGATGAAAAAGTTGTGTGAGAATTACAAAAAAAAATAAACATCTGTTTGACAGGCAGAGCATATTATGATGATTTGTATGGTTCAAAATTTAAGCTGAAAATGCGCTCCGATAGTCTCAGGTCTAATAATAAATACCGCTTACGTATATTATTATGAAAACGTATTCCGTACAATATCGTTGTAATTATTATTAAAAATGCACTTCCAAACAATACAAAACCAGCTACTTACAAAGAACATATTCTATTCGTTCTTGTCTCACGACATTCGTTTATAATCCGATGGTGGCTATTATACCTACGACTTACGATGATATTTGTAACATGTACACACAGAGTTTCATAAACACCACGAGTGTACCTAATATGAATCATAATTTATAATATCGTTATTATACCTGCTATAACACACACTATAACACATCACAATCGCATGTTTCCATATTGGACGTACACAATAATACATTTGGCAACGATTATATGTTTCGCGTGTGATCGACTCATAAGTTGTATTGTTGCTCCGTTTGATTCACTGCAAGATCTACGCTGCGATGTACTGAGTAAAAAAAACGAAAAGAAGAAATTGATTCGAACTGACCTTCTGTTTCTGAACATTTCCTGTAAGTACTTGGGAAACAGACACTCTATAGTCCATATATAGGTACTTACCATAGGCGTGTGCAGACTCATGTAGCAGATGTGACTGATGGTTACCATTTTTTCACCACCCATATCTCCAAGCTGCAATCCCCACCACCAAAAAGTATACACACTAAAAAATTCATACTCCAACAGAAAATTAAAATTCATTATATAAATTAAATTATACGCATCTCCCGAGTTCTGAAATGCGTTGTCGTCGTCGTGATAACAATATGTAAGTACTTACCAATTCCAGCGATTAGATGGAAAAGACTTTGGGGACAATCTTTTATGCTCCATTTTTAGGTGCCCACCTAAAAATAAAAATAATTTAGGTGTTGCCATAGCCCTCTATACAAGACACACCCGTGTGCTGCACGTCTATGAATTATTTACACCATATATTATAATATGTACGTGCGTCCACGGACGAGTATTTAAATACCTATATACTATAATTCTTCAGAGGTTAAGTTTAAAATCGAGTCGAATACTCAAATATAACACATTGTATGCCTACATATTATATAACGTTCCAAACCTAATAATTGTAATGTCTTACGAGCGTATTTTTGATTATTAATAATTACCACGGTGCTGTGACATTGGGATGTTGCTCGAGATTGAGTTCAACGGACCCACAGGGCCATACGATAAGCTGTGTATGAGTATAACACACTTACACACGTATAGGCAGACAGGTATATACCAATATAATGTATACAATGTACACACTGCCATTACGAAATGCAATTCAAACGAGGAAATGGCTCAAGGGCGAGATATTTCCTCAATAAGAAGTCTTCTCGTATATTAATATTATATTGTATTTATCGGATTCAATTATGCGTAATAGTCACAATATAATAATATAATAAATATTATAATTATAGGTAGCACTAATAAAAAATTTAATAGCCAAAAAATTATATCTTCATAGCGTGCTTATACATGCGAAAAATTCGTAATACTATTGTTTGTCTTCCATTTGCTTATTAGTTATTACTTTATTAGTTATTGCCTATACTATAATGGTATTTCACCACCGCTTCCAATAGTTTTTTAATCATACACGTAAACGTATATGATTATGTGAATTAAACGAAGGATAAGCTCCACGATTCACGAAGAATAGGCGCAAATATTCGCAATGAAACGGCGATACAACATAGGTATCCTAACCTCCTACAGAACTGCGCTAAAAGTGTGTTAGACGAAGACAGAAAATAACCGCATCGATCCCCTTCCATTTTCTTGGAGCACACAGAATGTTTCCTATGAATATATAAGTTTGCGTGGACTGGTGGTATTATGTTTTTATACCTACGCGTATTAACTATTAAATATTATAATAACATTAATATATTATTTTGAAGTAGTTAAAAATTCATAATTGTTATCAGAATATTAAAAAGTATAAAATATATTTAGAATGAAAAATTGCCCCCCCCCCCCTCGTGCCATGAAAATATTTAAATTCCTGGTGACCCCCTTGTATACTATTATCATATCTTGTTGACTAACTGCGCCTTAATGGCTTTTAAAATATTTTCGACTTCTGAATTTATAGTATATTAATTATATTGTCTATTGATTATACAAAACATATGAATAGACAAAAATAACCGCAGTTAATTTCACTACAGAATACGAATAATAATTATTCTAGTTTATATATTAATATACACTATACAGTACGTATATAGTATAACAAATGTCATGAACCAATCAATAATGTATAGTATTGTATTATTATAATTATATACATTTGAGTATATCCAACGATCGGTTCTTTTCTTCACTCAGTGAATAGTTGCAACTTTTCAAGAGGCACACGACACTGTAATTTCGAATTTTGACTGTCGACTGACGCCATTAAAATATATATATATATATAGTAATAGTTACTCAGGCTTATTTTTTCCCTTTGGGCGTCCAATTGTTTAGATATAACTGCATAATATATATACATTCATTAAGTTGCCGTTTAGATGAGGAATTCATCGCTTCGTTCAAGCGACTGCAGTCTGAACACATACCACAATTTACTCACCGACCAGCGATCGGATTAAAATCAAAAAACCATATGTTTAACAGCGTCGAACTTTCGAAATGGATCGTATTTATTGAGCAGGTGTCTACTCGTTTCACTGGTACATATTATTATATTGATATACCAGCTATACCCACATACCTACATGGCTACATCAAACGATACACAATTTTAAGATAATTTAAAATTACGAACGAACATTCATATTATATCTGGTTTTCACGATATATCTTGACACATGTATAATTGTTCAAGATCAACGATACAATTATCTCGTTATATTTTTATGTCATTAGAATCTGGAGTGACATATCGATTGGACCAAATAAGCCAGATTGTTAATTATTGTTATATTATTCAGTTTTAAAGATTTCAAGGTCATAATAACTGTTAATAAGAAAAAAAAGAATTTAATTATTCACACGAATAGACGCATATACCTACGTAGCTACTCGGCTTCGGCATTCGGCACATAAATCTAGACCAGGAGTCGACAACCCACGGTCTTCATAGCAATTTTATATTTTTATGTGGCTGACGAGTAAAATTTATAATTTGTATATAAAAATAAACTGTATGTATAAAAACCATGAACTAAGATATTGTGGACGGGAAATTGCGGATGAAAACATTGTTTATGTTAACCTACCTTGTTAAATTAATATTAGTATACCTACTACCTACTTAACAGTTGTGAACTCAAATAAACTAAATTTGATACGACTATACACTTTTGTTTAAAATAAAAAAAGGTATATTCAAATTGTATATTTATTATTTGGCCCTTGACATTAAAAAAGCTGCTGACCCCGTTAACTTGACTATAAAATAATAAATTGAAGCGGTATGTGTCAAATGCCAATGTTGTCTTATAGGTATTATACATATTATATTAAATTTAAAATGTATTTAGATTATTTTTGTTAATATTAATTGTTAACTCATTTCTAAAAAGTAATTGTTTAAAAACCGGGAATTATATTATATTAAATCAAGTTCCATAGTAGCTCTTCACTTAAATTATTAAAACTACCATTGTATATAAATAAATGTATAATTAAATAAATGTATTATAATTTTAGATGGTACGTTAGATACCACTACTTAAAAATATCATTGTACTATGTAGATGAACATATTATACGGGCCCAGATTCGTTTTTTGTGAATAGCGAAAACATTACGCAACAAAATACTGGTCAAGAGAAGCCGTCGAGAATAAGGCAGGTAATTAATTTACAGCAACCGACTTTTACGACATTGTCCTTAATTCACTCGTATACAATGATAAACTAATTGTGTTGGCACACAATTTTCCAATTAATTTTTATTAAATTATACTTTATGTTAATATGACATCACGACACTATGTCATGACTCATGAGATTGTTTATTATGCATGTACAGCATGGTAAATTCATAACACAAAAATGTAAGATATTTTAAATACAAACAAATATGTTATTCGCAAGGCTGGGCAAGTTAATGATTTTTTTTTTTTTAACTCAGTTAAGTTAATATGCACCAATAACAAAAAGTTAAAAGTTAAAAGTTAATTTAACTATATAGGTGAACTCAGTTAAGTTAAAAGTTGATGCACACTTTTCGTTAACTTTTTATTAAGTTAAAAAAAAGTTAATTTTTTTATACAACGCTAGTGTACTTAATGTTTTTCCAACCCAAAACTAAATTATAGACTATAGTGTTTATACTTTATACAGTATTTCCATATAAGTTAGATTTCAATGATATCACGGTAAATATTTTTCGATATGAAAATAAAATAAACTGAAATAGTGAAATATGATAAAATTAAAATAAAATAAATTAACTTAACTTACCTCTTAAAATGAAAAATGAATTCGTTTATTTCACATTAATTAAAAAAGAAATTTAGTAAGTTAACAGTTAAGTTAATGAAAAGCCAAAAATAACTAGTTAAGTTAAAAAGTTAAAATTAAATTAACTTAACTTTAACTTTTTAACTCGTTAATGCCCTTGGTTATTCGTATACAATATACATGTACAAATTTACTATGTTCATCGACGAGTATATTATACATTGATACTCGACTACGGTATATATTATATATTAGGTAACCTCGGTCCACGTTGTATAAAGCCAGATTCACAGCTATATTGTGCGTGTCATGTCGTGTGAATGCGTGGTAACTATACGGTTACAACTGGTAACTATATTGGTTTACAAGTTGAGCTTTAATCAACTCTTGGTATACTCGGTTGTAACTTGGTTATTACATAACACCAAAAAAGTAACGATTAGATCGACACGACACGACACACGGCGTAGCTGTGAATGCGCCTTAAAAGAACGTTTCACCACATATAATGGAAAACTTTGGCTGTACAATATCGTTTTTATTATTTTGATATCACTTATACGAAAAAAATTCTTATTATGTTTCAAAATCCATTATTATTTGTGTTTTTCAAGCTTTAATAACTTTTTTTGAAGTTCCGATAACGAAAAAATAAAAAAGATGTTGCACAGTCAAAGTTTTCCTTTTTATGTGGTGAAAATGTCGTTTCTTAGTTATGACTGTAGCGTTCTCAGTTCTTTCCCGCGCAAAACAGTTTTTGTTATGTTGTACATTTGTAAGACGGAGAGACACATGCGGGTGCAACGTCCTCTCAATGCGGTACAATCTCGTCAGCTGGTAACCGCGATTATTTCCACGTCGTCACTTGTCAGTCAGCATTTGGATGGAAACGTGGCCTTTTTCTCCACGTCCGTCGTCCTGTTGATTCTCGTGATGCAACCGGCGAGGTATGCGGCTAACCGAGGTTTCTTTAACTCACCGAGTTTCTATATATATACTGAATACTTAACTTACCGACAATTTCCAACGATGATGCGTCGTTTATGGTCGTCTGTGGCCGTAGCCAGTCAGTAGAGTATATTTTAATAAAAATACTGGACGGTGTATAGGTACAATAATACGCACGTGATTCGGGATTGAAAATCGATTTCAGACGATGCAGCGCCTCAAAAATACAGTCGATATAACTCGAATTTCTTTCTCGCCTTAAAAAGTGCCTTATTAACTATTAAGTTGTGTTTGAGGTATATGACTATAAAAATATAGAAAACTAGAAAGTCAAATTTATTTGTCTTCCCTTGAGATTCTAGTTATCGAGACTCTATACTATACTAATTAAATATTATATTTCCCAAAATATTGCCCGGTTTGTGATAGAAAAAAACACTCACTCCGTGTAATCACGTGTCGTCGAAATCAGGATATATAAAAAAAGTTAAATTCTTGCACATGCGCAAAATAAATTAGTTGAAAAATCGGAAGTCGTAGGAATTTAAGATCCAATAGTTCAGTCTCGTGTCCCGAAAATAGAATTCAAAAATATGTACAGGGAACTGCGAGTAATATAAGTATTTTAGTTATATAGAGTGACCCCTGCAGGTTTTTTGGACATACCACAGCATATAGATCTCGGGAAACTCGACATTGGACACTTTTGGGTTGGAAGACTTGTGATCAAAAACATGTATATTGTAATTTTAATTGAATTTAGTTTTTCATATTTTGTTAAAAATAAGACACATTGAAGAAATTTCGGGGGGGGGGGGGGGGGGTAAAGACCCCTCGACCCCCTCAGATACGGCCTTGACGTGTAATAACTTGAAACACAGTTGTACTAATAATATTTAATAGTATTAGAATTAGATAAAACGAACTGGTTCGATACTTCGATGTACCTCCTATCAATTCATACGAACGCGGTAAAGGACTTGAATAGGAGTAAATACGGAATATAGGTACATCTAACTAGATTACGTACACAGCTCCATAGATGTACTTACTATAGCTACTCGATCTCAGTGTACAATATTTCGTTTTCATAGTTATTGTTATTGCCTTTATTAATCTATTTTTTTTAGTTGCAATCGACTCGAATGCTCATCTTGCGATCGACCTGTTGCACGCCACCCCCGGAATGCCGCCGCCGACGACGCGTTATGACGACCGACCGGATTTCTGCAGTGTTCGAACGCACATCACGCAAACACGTAAGACACTAAGACATATTGTATTGTGGACCTAACCTATAACAGGTATACATATTATGGACACGCACAAGCGGCGGACGATCGGACCTCTTAATAGCGTGCGGCGGCACAACCGGCTATTCGCGATAAAAACCGTTATCATCCTCTGCTCCGGTGGGTCGTCTTCGAAATTTTTTTTCTGTCCGAACCGGATTCACGGACAACAGCGCATTATGTTACGTTATATAATATTATCACGAGCCGATCGTCAAGTGAACGATAAATTATTACTCGTTCCCGCCATTTCTGCGATCGTCTGTGAAACATCGTCCCCTACGACTGTATGACCGCGAGATGTAATATTATTGTTATATATTATGTATAGAAAATATAATGTTCTATATTTTCGTCGTGTAGTTGTATATATATTTAAAAATGGATAGCGTTTGGTACGATATTATGATAATATGTAATAACAAAATACCGAATAATAATATTATGACGTAGAAGATAATCTGCCGAGACGTATTTAGTAGTGGTGATCGCCTATAGGTGGACACTTTACCATTTAGACATTTTGATTCAAAACTATATAATATTATGGCTGTTGAAACTTTGAAAGTGGATAGTTTTTTCGTGCATTTAGGGCCGTTCTCACAATGTCTCGGTTAGAGTTAACCGACACTTAACCGGCCGAATTCTGCCAGTAATAAAATCCGTTATCAGTCGGTTAACGTTAACCGTCACTTTAACGGACATTGTAAGAACGGCCCTATGACAAATAACAGAAGAAAAATAATATAGGTACTAGAAGTCCAATTTTTATTTTGAAAAAATATTTGAATTCCTTATTCTCTTGTCTAGGTTATGTATATGATATGGATTTTCGATTTTTTTTGTATTGTTTAATTATTAGTATATTACTAAATCAATTTCCTTTTCTTTTTTTCAAAATTCACCTTTACTTTAGTGTTAAGGGGGCTGCAGCCGGTTTTGTCAAAAGTCAAAACTAATGTAGATTTGACCAATCTAAACATTAATTTTGTTTGTTATAATATTTTTCAATATATTTAAATTCCGTATCATAAAATAAATTTTGAGGGGGTTGGAGGGGGCTCCAGCCGATGAAAAAAAGTGACTTTTAGACTAATAAGCTAGACAAAACTGGAAGAATTTGGTTTGACGGATTTTAATTTTGAAAACGGATTATGATTAATCAACAAGTTTACTAAGGAATGATTGAGGCGATTTTGAATATTCCAATTATTGTTAGTGTCATAATGAATAGTATAAATATCATATTTTTTCGATATTTTTATTCTTGGATACCACGGCTGAAAAAAAATAATGTTCAAAATCACCTCGATCACTCCCATATCCGTTTTCAAAATTAAAATCTGTCAAACCAAATTTTTCCAGTTTTGTTTAGCTTATTGGTCTAAAAGTCACTTTTTTTTCATCGGCTGCAGCCCCCTTTTTAAGAATAAATTGAAAATCCATTTCTTATATAACCTAGAAAAATAGAACAAGGAAATCAAGTTTTTTTAAAATTTAAAATTGAATTTCTGGAAGTATATTTTTTTCTTCGGCATATTAGGTCTAAATGCACAAAAAACGACCAGCTTTTAACCCTTATTATGATCCGAGCTTATTTTCTAATCGTCAGAAATTAACTTTACCATATACAGGCCATATAATAGGTTTATTAGATTTATTTACGTACATTTAATTATTTATTTATAGGGTATTAATTAAATAAAAAAATAAAATCCTCGACAAAATATCTAACGCTCTTATTGTAACGAGATGTAATATTATAAATAGGTAGAAAATTTAATATTCTATTTTTTCATGCAGCATATTTTTAAAAATGGATAACGTTCGGTACTATATTATAATAATAAAATACCAAATAATAATAATGACTTATTATCAGAAACGTATTTCGGAGGGATAATCGACTTTCAGGAGGGCACTTTATCATGTAAACATTTTGATTTAAAATTAAAACTTTAAACTAGAATATAATGTATTATATATTATGCAGTCATTTTTAACGCTTATTATGATCATAGATCAGAGCTTATTTTCTTATCGTTAGAAATTCGTTTTTCTATAAACAGGCGCCTATAATATTATATTAAACATTGGATTTATTTAGGTACGTATACATTTAATTATTTCTATCCTTGCTAAGTTATATGCTGATTGCTGATTATTGAAATTTAGTAAATTACAGTTTATTTTCCTTTATTGGATGAGATTTGTGTACTTAATTTTATCATAATAATATTATGTCATTGTCGTGTATAAAATTATTTGTTACGATTTATGTTACTGAGGTGATTTTTTAATCATAGTTAGCGTACTCTGCAAGATTCAAGCAATAAATAATAATGCTATATTGCATGGGTACATGAATATATTATGGTGAAGTATAAAGCATGCTAAGGCTAACATTCATTTTGTGCTTAAATTACAAAATTATTGAATTCTGATTTATGTGCTAAACAACAACGGATTACTTCATTTAATATGATGTAACAATTGAACAATGCATGGTTTAATAGGGATTTTACATTTCTATAAGTTTATATCAATACAATAAAATATAAAGCGACGATAATCCACTGGAATTATATAATATAATAATAAAGGTACTTCATATTAGATATTACTTTATATATAATTTTAAAAATCGTCATACCATGCGTTACTCTACTATATTATCGAGGTTTCACTTGGATTTTATTAATCTATCTTCATAGACAGCATGTACAATGTACATTATATACGATACCATGTATGTAAATGCTATAAATTCAAAATTACGTGCCAATATACTGGGCATTATAGACGGTGGCGTATTTAGGAATTTTTCATGCTATAGGGAGGGAGGTTCACATAATTTTCACATCACAAAGCTGTGGGTTACATTAATAATAATTTTTTATAACCCCGTGAAAAAAAAACAAATTTAACATAATTATGGGCAAATTGAGGAAAGGGTGGTAAATACTCTTTGGACCCAACCTCCCCTTAAATACACTACCCCTTGAAATAACTATTTGCTTTTGTGAGAACAAGAAAGTGAACTAATGTTAAATAAAATAAAACCCACATCATATCATTGTAATATCAATACATTCATCGCTCAGCTCAAAAATTAAAATATATGTTGTCATTTAAAAGAGTGAAAAACTAAAAAAAATTCAATTTTTTCCAAAAATATAATTTTGAAACGACTTGAAATTACGTAAGTTAAATATTTTCTGAAACGTTAGTGTTTTCTAAAATAATGAGTGTTATATATGTTAAAATATATATCACCGAATTTCCATATACACACTCTTTACACGTTTTAGAAATATTATCTCGTTATATATATATATATATTATATTATACGCACTATGGTTTTCATAATATATATTTTTAACTTTTATGCATCGGCTGTCAGAGCATCTGTAAATTTGATGGCAGGCCAGTAATACGCAGAAAAAATATATTAAGTCGATAACAAATTAATAAAACGTTGTAAATAAGTTTCACAAAAAAAATATTTTATTAGATGTTGACAAAATGTTTTAAATATATTTTACATATAATTAGAAAAGATTTTAATAAAATATTTTAAATACGTTTATTATATTATAAACATTTTTTATAAGACTATTTTCAAACATTTAAAAAATATAATGAAATAAGACATAACTTCGAAGTGATTGATACTTATATTAATGTGAATGCAGACATTTATACATTTATAATGACTAATGAGTAACATATTGATAGCTATCGATACATAATAATTTGTTATAAACAATTATGTATTATGCGAGTGCACATCACTCTGTCATATTAAATTTAAATCAAGAATAATAGTATTTCTGATGAAGCCACATTACTCCGCAAATATTTACGCCATGTTTGTCTAAATTTTATTACGTAGTAATAATAATATAATATTATGTAGCATAATATAATTTAAAAAAATAAATCAATCGCAGTTACAAATGTCGATCCGAATGTTCTTATGTAATTTAAAATGCGTTAGGATTTGTTGGTATATATTTTATAACAAAATAAAAGCCGGTAATTTGAACGCTCTATACTTATCAACTTATTCTCAACGTGTTTTTTGATGGAAATCATTACAAGATCGTTACAGTTGTGCTTATTAAAATAAGAACATTATTCATACGTACCAAGCCGATTTGATTGATTTATTTCTATTTAAGGAGCTGTCAAATTTGCTTTGCGTATTTTCGTTAAAGTCGATGCCTACTTTCAATAGTGAAACGTTGTAGTAACTGAAATTGCGAATCAATTCATGTAATTTGCAATAATTCAAATAGCGTTGCTCTTATATGTGAGAAGCTTATTCCAAAATAATTGTTATTGCAATATTAATTTAATATTTTACTCGTACATAATATACAGTATTTAGGTCAACCATCACCATTATACTTCATCGTTTTAAAACAGGTCAAAATTTCGTTAAAGCCTATACCTGATTTAAATGAAATAATTATATTAATGCGTCATGCGTGTAAATAAAGTCTCTTATGTTGTACTTTTATCTTAAATTACCAGACTCTATGTCACCTAAGGCAGTGCAGGCGCCACGCCAAATTTTAACATTGAATCACAAAGTTATTAATTGTGACCTATAAAACAATGCCCCTCCCCCCACGGTACCCTTGTATAAATATAACATACATTTGAGAGACTAATTTTAAGAGAACTTGACGCTTCGGTCGATATGTACATAATAATATAACATTGATAACGCTACCTACAGGCTACAGATATACAATATGCATATTACAATAGACATAACTATATCACAACAGACTGCTGAAAATAAGTTAATTTCATCGTGGAGCATTAAAAATTAATACAATATTATATCTCGTTGGCGTGGATGAATAATTGTAAGAAAACCCTATAGTATAACAACTATGGAAACAGAAGTATAGTGTGCGTTTTTATTTACTGCACATGATATTTTTCTATATTGCTCTCGGAATAACACTCGCTAATTCTCTTTAATAAAATTGGTGTAAAAGTGAAATCAGCTGAAGTGACGTGGCGGGGTAAGCATTGCAGCCGGGTTTGAAGTCATACAAAAAGCCTATCTATAACGCCGTGTGATCAAAATTGTGTTATTGCAATGGTCATAGGTATACTCGTAAAAGTTACCGGGAAAATCAACCCAATAACAATACAAACGCCGGGACAAACAAAAATAAAAAACGATCATTGAAAAAACATTTTATTCTTTTGGAATTTTGACGAAACTTTCCGAAACGAACACGAATGAAACGGAGTAGACATAATGGCTTTGTGTTATTCGAATGCATGCTCGTATAGGTACTTATATGAGATGCCGATAAAATGAACTGAATAATGATACAAACGCCGGGACGAGCAAAAATCAAAAACTATGATGGAAAAATGTTTTTGTTATTTTTAGAATTTTGACGAAAATTTTCGAAACGAACTCGTACAGATTGTTTAATGACCATATATTATAATACCATAATAATTGTTATAATATATCGGCCAGACGAGATTGAAATAGAAAAACGAACGATGACGCATGACTTTTCGATAACGATTAAAAACGAAATAATCTTTTAGGCAGACACGTTGAATGCCGCGTGCAGGTTTCCCATCAGTTTTCGGTACAAACGACTATAGCCTTATCGCCAGTCTTGTAAAAGATAATTTTTAAAAGTATTCAAGTACTGATACAACTACTTATTTTGATAAGTATTTAAAATGAGTAATTGAATACTCAGTAAAAAAAATATTTGGGTACAAATTTAATACAATGCTTTCAAATATTTTATAAAACATCTTCTTTTTTTTACTAAATTTTAAAAGAATTAAAAGATTTCCATGATTTACGTTACTTTTATAAAATATTGAACGTTTGTATTATTTGATGGAACTATAAAATACTCATCTGTTTTCTTTATCTAAGTATTTTAATTTTCTGTTTAAAAAATTCACAGTAAAAATTATATTATTATATAATATTATATTCTTATTTTAGATTCTGAGCGGAGCGATGAATGTATTGGTTTTACAATGATGTGTGTTTTATTTTTTTTGTGTCTGTGTACGCGATAAGTAGTCGGAATAATGCTTCGATTTTTAACTTCAGTATCTTGTGAAAGTGAATATTGTTGGTGAATTTGGGAGGTAAAAATTTAAAATTCCCAGTAATTTTCAAAAGCACCGTGAATAAAACAAAAAAAACAATTAATGAAAACCGGGAAAATTATACAAAATTGATTTTCGACAAAATCCATTTTGATTTGTTTTGAACTGTTTACGGACATTTTCAGTTTCAATTTTTTCCAAACTTTGAGAAAGTATTTAAAATACATATTTGAGCACTTAAAAAGTATTTGAATACTTTTACTCAAGTACTTTATGAGACCGCTTATCGATCAGTATAATATTAGAAGCATTATAGGTATATACACATAAATTTGGGAAGTACCTACCTAATGCGAAAGCCCTCTCCCTCAGCTCCTTAAAACGAAAAAAAAGTAAGTACGTACACACGAAAATTTTACAATAAATTATAAAGTATAAAATATTGAATTACCTATGACATATTTATTTTATATTTTGACATTCTATCTGATTTATTTCGGATATAATATTATCTCGAGAGAGATTTCGAACGTTAGAAAAACGCGAATCGCGTATGCAATATCACCATCGGAATATTTTCTATACGTTTCGACAACGAATGTTAAAATGAACTAAGTTATAAAATATATGAAGTGCAATTGTTTTGCGAACTTATAAAATGTTGAATAAATCTGACGTTTGTCGAGTGGTGGGTATGCTGTTAATATTAAAGTTGCAATATTTGAACTAAATTACTAAATATTCAATATTATACGACGATAATAACATCATAAAATAAATTATAATACACGTCCAAATCAAAATGTAAAATGGAATACCAAACGAGGAATGCTTGGATTAAAAAAAAATAATATATTTTACAAGTGGCACATAAAAAATGTTAAAAAAATATTCACGAATATATAAATATTAAATATGCATTAAGT
This sequence comes from Metopolophium dirhodum, assembly GCF_019925205.1. Taxonomy (NCBI): domain Eukaryota; kingdom Metazoa; phylum Arthropoda; class Insecta; order Hemiptera; family Aphididae; genus Metopolophium; species Metopolophium dirhodum. The sequence goes on from NC_083567.1 coordinate 16,049,964, forward strand.
TAATTAGATATGGTAAAGTGTAATAACATGAAGTATTAAGTTCCGCATAACACAATTATATTATTAATTATACTCATAATTAATGCGTGTTGCTGTCAATAATGGAATAAATCGGCGTACACAAGGTGGCGTGTCGCGTGTGGGTCCCCTGGCCTTTTTTTACTAGGAAATTTTCAAAATAATGTTGACAAATATAACTGTTGTTAATTTTCATAAAAAAATTAAGTAATTTCACATCTTATAGTCAGTATTAATGCTCGATTAAAATACCTAAAACTTTAGACAGTGTTTGGTCTATATATAGTCCCTACTACTTAATTGATAATATTATATGGTACATAAGAATCAAAATAATATAGACAGCAAATGTTCTATCTCCGATCTCGCCAGTGACGATTTTAAATGATGTAATTTCATATTTAAGTATTTACCACCACCATCCCACAATATACTCAAATATACACATTATTTACGAATAACAGAGTTATGGTGTAAATAAAATGTGACCGAAAGAGGTCGGGCCGTGGCCAGACCTCATAGCATATAGACTTCGGCGCCACTGACGCCACCCCTTTGAAAAGTTGATGTAGCAGCGTCAAAATTGAGGCTTTCGGCCCATTACAACTACCGATCGCACGTCATCACTAGTTACTTTGTACGCTGTCAACTATCACATTTTCTTATTTAATTTATTCTGTTATATTATAATCGTCTGGTAATTATAAATAATATTGAGTTTTGTAATTTAATTTTAGAATTTTTTTTTTTTTAATGGAGTGTTTTACATAATACGTAGGTGCACATATTCGTATTACTTTATAAAGTATAATTATTAGTTAGTGGTTGTTTTACAGACTCATAAATTGATAGGATTACTTATGTAAAAGTTAAAACTAAAAACTACCTACACTTCTACCATGAATAACCGCATAAAAATAGGTGGGACTAGGTTAACACTTTGGGGGCCCTATTTTTTCTTAAAACATTATAATTACTACTTAAAGCACCTTTTTTTGGACATGGTTTTTTCTACTGATCCCCAGCCCCCCAAACAAAAATTGTATAAATATTTAAAAGTAGTAGAACATTTCAAATTTAAGTGTTGCCTATTTTCTTTATGAGGGTAAGATTGAAAAAAAATTACGTCACTGTGTGAATCACGTAATAATTATAGGTACGTACCAACATTACGTACTCATTTTCATTCTTGATGACGTACCTATAGCACGCGCATTACGTAGGTATATTTCCAAGTGTTGACAGGGAAAAATAAGGCTGTAACAATATTATTCCCAGACATATTATTTTAACAAGTAACAATTCATTGCGTTTAAATTTTTTGTTAATATGGACATTTTACGAATGCTTATACAATGTCATTATATAATGAATGGCATTTCCTCGAAATTAATGTGAACATGATAAGTTGCAGCAGAAATAACATCGATTTCAATGTGCTCAAGAGACGAGAATTTTCTTTAGTGGTTAATAATTGGTAGCTATTATACATTTTCTATTATTCTAGGAAAATGCTAATTTTAAATAAGTATAGTAGATAGATATAACATCAGAAATTCAGAAAAGTCATATTATAATTGAGTTCAACAATTACAACGAAGTGTTTAAGTAGAAGTGTAAACGACAGAACATAATTATTTGCAGTATTTGTTCAAGAGCCTGGAATTGGAATACACAGAATAATAACTCTAAATGTATTAATTATGCGGAAAATGTGATTTTCAGTTTTCCGAATAAAAATATACATTATATAAACCTTATGTAATACATATTTTATTAATTCGAATTGAACAAAACCGACTTCTATTTTCCTTTCATCGTCAAAGTATAATTATATTAAATATTACGATACACTATGAAAAAATCAATAAATAGCACTTATTCGTTCATAGGCCATCTGAGTATCTTATACATTTAGTATAATATAATATTATGTTCATAGTTTACGGATATACCGATGTACATATAATAATATTTAACTCATTGGTTGATATTACGAATTAAATATTGTTTAGGATTATAATAGCTAATACAACGTGTGTCAGTGTGAACATAAACGTAGCGTGTTAGATATGATATTGTTTTAAAATACTGAAACAGAAATATTAAGGTTACCAAGTAAGATGATTATCTCAGACTATTAACATATGCATATCTATTATAAAAAAAACCTTCAGTATAACCGTAAAATATCTTAATATGTTTTAATATAGTATTATAGCGATATTATAACGATATATAATTTTATTTATCTGTATAATTGTCACAAAACTGAGTAAAAATAGTAATTTCACTAGAAATTTAATTATTTAATATTTGTGTTCATAGTTTTTTTTTTTTTTTAAAAAACGGACCGTTGGCGTTTTCATTACCAGTGCACCCTCTCTTATGTGCTTGCGCGTGATGAGCCAAAAATGTGTTCATACGTGTGTCGAAGATTGTTGGACCCGTCACGTTAGTAAATTGACGGTCCGGTAAATTATTATTCGGATAAGCCATGCATTTTGTGCAACCGAACAATAACCATGGTTAGTTAAAAAAAAAAAAACCATTTCACTTTTTTAGAACCGTCTGCAGTATAGTCAAATCGTTGTGTGCCATAAGACGCAATAATAGGCATTTTAACATTGCTAAAGCGAATGCGTATGGTCGTCTTCGGTCATTATTGCCATCTGGTCATATTATTCTGGACGACGAGAAATCCTATGGCCACTTAAAGGTTTTCCCCATACGTCTCCTGCAATCGCATTTGTCCAACTATTCCCGAAGCAAACTACTCGTACACATACACCACGCGACGTGCATAGATGAATACAGATTGTAAATATATACATTTTTCAATAAAAAAAGTTGTGGGTTAAGAGTGTTTATGATAAAAAAATCATAACTAATATCTGATTTTGTCAGTTACTGTTTATTATGTTTTTTTTTTCACCTAAACTTTATCTTATTGAAGTATTTTACTAATGCTATTTCATTATAGAAGTATTTTTAAAAAAAATTATTTCGTACAATGTCTATTTTTATCGCGTGAAATATTTTTTTTTAATAGATTGTCCCTCTAATGGGAGTACAATAATTGTAATATATATATTTTTTAAATCTAGTTTTATTTAATTACTTGTGAAATTGTAGGTTCAATATACAACATAATAATATATTGTAGGTATCTACAATGTCTAACGGTTAACGGTGCTATGTTACTTCATTATTGATTGAAACTTGAAAGTATATATAATCAAACGTAAAAAGTTTAAATCGTGTTAGAAGGCACTAAGGCGGTCTCTACTACCTACAGGCTACAATATTACTCATTCGTTATACGCCTTCTCCGACTGGAATTGTTATCTTAGTTGTTACCCTCAGCATTTTGTAAAGACCCGCCGTCGTGGCGTCGTAACTCCGTACCCACTAATTACTGAATTATAAACTAGTATTTATTACTCTCACTCATCAGTCATCGTCACATGGTTTTGTTTCAAATTGTTTTCTTTGATTATAATAATATAATAATTAGGTGTTAAATTGAATAAACTTACGCGACTGCACAGGTATATCAGCAAACATTTCGTAATATCCGATGACTGATAGAGTTAATATAACTTAAAATTATAAGGTGACCATAAAACCTATGAAATTAAAATATGTATTGAATATTTTATTGATAGCTTTACCTAGGAAGTTTTGGTTGTTTTAATCACTTCAAATAATAACTTAATGGAATAGGTATACTTAATAATCAATAATAATACTAAATTAATGCAAACGTCAATTTATTTTCGAGCACCGTTTAAAACGACATCTTCGTTGATGTTTCGTGAAAAAATATGTATTAAAAACATTTAAATTCAAAATCAGATTTTTTTTAACAGAATCACAAAGAGGTATATTGTATAATATGGACTAAAAATTAATTTTTTAATCGAAAATTTGTTGGTACGTATGCGAAAAACTAATCATATTATATTTTGTTTTTAATTTATGTTGTAAAATACGCGACGCACCGTTGTCCGTTGATCATCGCTGGATGTGTTAATCACAAAATGTACAGTATTATTAGATAGGAAATTACAAGGAAGTGGTACAAAAAAATATGCGTTGCCTGGTATAGTGGGACCGTTAAAACAATAGCAGCTATTTGTTGGTGTCATATTATATATAGGTCACATTATTATTGGGTATACCTACGGGCTACATTTATATAATATTATACGTTGTAGGTTAATTACGTTTAATTGAAAACAAAAGCTAGTAAAAATGTTTAAACATGTGACGATATTTTTTGCTATACGTTGAAGGTTATTTTTAACTTTTTCATAATAGTTTTTTTTTTGTGGTACCCTTTTTAATGTAATTTCTGATCAAATAAGCTTTTCGTAGAAATTCAACAAAATGTAGATACCTACCAGCCTCAGTATAATTTTTCGTCTACAACAGAGGTTCCCAAAGTGGTCTATATCGACCCCCTGAGGTCGATTCTCACCTGCAAGGGGACCATGTCAACGAAAAAAAAAATCAGGGGTGCATGAGATAAAAAATGGAGGTCTACATCAATCGAAAACTTTATCTTTTACTCCTGCATTATTTCGTCCAACATTTATCATAATATTCAACATTGTGCTCCTACAAGGAACTTGACTGGTATAAGGAACTAATCTGATTACATATAAAATAATCAACAACTAAACATATACCAGGTCAATGCATGGCTGCGTGTATTGTGTAAATAACGATTATTGACTTTACAGTTTGTTTTATGTGTACCTATGTTATAAAGTTATGATCAACACACTATATACAACGTTGATGCATATTGTGTATCAATTATATATTATCTTTGCCTGCAAATACATGTTACTGAAATAGAGAGAAACTCTCGTGAATTGCTTAATCATTATTTATCAATTATCATTAATAGGTATGTATAGCTTCATTATTTATCATTAAAAGCAAGGTTTTTAAAGGCCGTATTGATATTATATACACGATACATTATATATACGTGTAAAAATACTTAAATAAAATGTGTTTGTGATTAAACAGCCAACGTATATATAAGTACCTACTATTACTTACACGTAATTATTTTAAATTTAGAATTTAAATCAATGCAACCAGAAAATAAAAATTGTTGTGACGAATACAATTTCTTTTTAAAATTTTAAAATGCATGAAAGTTGAACAGTTTAATCTCATTAAATATGCATTAAAAAAGAGAAAATATACACTTGCAATAAACGAAATATGCAACATTTTAAAATTTACGTTAAACACTTTGTTATTTTTATATTCTTTATCTCGTGCAATGGAGTTGGTGGTGCAGTACATGATAGTTTTTGCAGTGTGACAGTAAGTCTAAAAAAAAAATATGCAAATTCAGTAATAATACATCAGCTATATTATATTATACTATATGTATAGACGTGTTAACAACACGTGTAAGTATAGATATAAATAATAAAGAGTTTAATTTGATTTTACAATTCTTTTTCACAAACAAAAATATATGTATTGCACACATGTGGTTTCCGGGGATGGGGGGGGGGGGGGGGCGGCGGCTATGCCCCCTCGTTATTTTAGTTAATATTATTTTTTTTTATTAATTGTAAATAAAAAAACTAAATGTGCCATAATATTATATTCTTTGACACACGTCAAACAATTAATTTATAATTCATGATTTTATTTACATCTGCTAAAATCAAATTATAACAATAGGTAATAAATGATAATGTATCTTGTGTAGTTGAACTGTTTTTGCATATACTATAGTATTTAGTGATTATTATAGTAGTATTAATTATTAATCGGTATGAAATTAATCCACAAAAGCGAAAAACTCATTGTTTGGATAGTTTTGCTTTTGTCACTATGGATATCAAAAAATAATAGAAACAAAAATACTGCAGATGATATAGATTACAGATAAATCTACTGTTAATAATACTACCTACAGTTTCGTCTATTGCAACAGTTGAAAAGCAAGTCTGACTTCAGTTTGTATTTAACGTAATGATAAAACTACCTACGGTAATATTTAGATAAAATTATATTTTTTTTCTTCATCAATAATATTATATATAGGTAAGTAGGTATTAAATTCCTTAATTGTAGTTTATGACTTTTGACTTTTGACTTTGTCACCCATCGGCCATCAGACCTCACCACGATTTATATTGCTGCGGGGGCCTATTGATTGCGTAAAACCGTTAAAGCCGTAAGGCTAGAGGAATAAATAAAATATATTACATTGTTCACGCATAATATATAAAGATATATACGTATATGCATATTATAATTATTAATTAGTACCTACAATAGTACGACGTGAATTTCAAATAGATCTACGACAAAAGTTGTCGGAGTCATCCCAAACAGTATTAAAGTGACTGGCCAGCTTGATTCCGCACTTTGAAATTGCTTTGCATAAAGTTATATAACAATATAAAATACGTATGGTAATAATAATATATAGTCTCCACGGGTCCCCACAAGTCCCAAATCGAATTTAACCAATCGAATTTTACCGCTGGCGAGTGAGAAACGTCAATATTGCTATTATTATTATTCACGGGCCACGGCGTTTTTTTCACATAAATATGGGTATAGGTACCCATAATATATTATTTTTCTAACCCGTAATAATACTTCGCGGGCTCGGATCGTCCGAACTATAATATTATAGTTCACTATACCATTATGGCACATCGAGATTTGAACGTAATCAAATATATTATATTTTATTATGAAAATGTTGACCTTTGAACGTATATAGATCCGTCATATTTAGTCAAACGCAAAAACGTAGGTACAAGAGTATTATAAAAAATCTTAGGCACGGCCTCCGATGGTATCATCGCTTATTGAACCGATGAGAGGAGAGCGCCTACGGATGCGATTTATTGCTATAATATTATCAGCCAACTCCGTCGCACCTCCGACGACAGACTATATAATATTTTATTTCACACCTACGCGTTACGTCCAACCGAATGATTGTGCATTAATTCAATATCATATGTTATATACGATAACGATTGCAGCTTATCGTTGTTCCTCGCGATGTTTGCAGCAGTTAATATTATTATTCAATAAACGTTTTTCTTTTTTCTTTTTCGCGACCGTTTGCGGTTGTCTGAGGTTTTAAAAAAATATATTCTATACCTATGTATACATTCGACATTGTATATAGTTTTACTATTTCAGCCGATTATTGCGATTTCCGATCATCTATCGTCGATTGACGGTCACATTTTGTTCGCCGTGTGTGCGCCTCGACGGCGTCACTTGACTTGTTGCCACATAATATTATAATGTATATATATATATATATATATATATAGATATCACTTCTAGATAAATAATAGCAGTATGTATATAATATTATGATTTCATATATTATACTATAGTGATGGTGCCGAGAGGCACATCGCGCGGACGGTCATCATGTCCAAATATAACTCGGGACCTTCTCTCCTGTCGGCGCGGGGTCGACGGGCGTTATTTAAGTATTTAACGCGCTGGAAAACGAGCCTGAATCACACATGCTCGCGTTAGCAGTGTACACATTTACACTTTATATACATATACGTTTGTATAGTATAAATAATATCGCGTGTGCGTGCGTTTTAAGTGCGACGAAAACCCTATTACACACGTGACTACGAGAGAGGTGCTATAATACTGCTGAGGCTGCTCACAAATGACACGTCGTCGCCGACGAAGCGGTTAAAAATAAAAAATATTTTTATAAAAAAAAATAAAAAACACTTCTGGTCCATGAGCAGGGTCGTCACCGACGGAAATCGGACTACGGCACCCGGACATTCCGGGCCGAGTTCATATTGTATAATAATATTATTTTTACATTTTATGCGCGTATATAATATTATATTATTATGTTATATAGGTCCGAATCAAAACGATTTTCAATCAAGCCAATACTATGTTAATACCATTTATTTATACACATAATAATCATAATATGAGCGTATAATATCGTCGTGTAAGGGAGAATAAGGATATAGGCGAGACATTATTATCTATCATTTCCAACCTTATATTTTGTCAGAATCACCCAAATGTTGCTGCAGTTCAGTATCCAATAAATTATCGATTTTCTCATGATAATAAGTATAGGTAATAACTAATCCATTAAGATTAATTCTATTTTTAAATGTATATACACTGCAGCTGGTGATGTAAACAATCTTTTTATTTTGTGGCTTGGCGTGGCGCGTTGGCTGCTACCAGTCGCGGAATGCGACTGGGAGTAAGTAACGGCCACAGCTACTAGCTCCCGGATGGGTGACCACCCGGGTTCATAGTAGTTAAAAACCTTGCCACACATACACGTGTTTGCTACCTACCGTAACAACCGTTAAAAAAACAATCGTAAAACTAACCTACCGTGCAACCTTACCCCTACCACAGTTCATAACCTCTACAACAGCTAATGGCCATAGTCGCCGGGCTCAAATTCAATAAAAAAAAAAAAAAAACAATCTTTTTTAATTTAAATAATTATATATACCTAGCGTTAATTTATTATAAACGTATTTAAATATGTAATAATATATAATATGCCGAGATGAGACCCTAATTTTATTTATAAAATAATAATTGGTTTTACTAAAATATATAGTGAAAAGCTACTACCTACTTGATATAAGGCAGTTGACATTTTATATTCAGTGACCTGTCAAATCCAAAATAATTCACAGTGAGATTGAAATGAAATATTTAGGTCGTTTCACTATACCCCCTCCACCCACCCTACAAAAAGGCAATGCTCGGCTAATTAAAAATGAAAAATGCATTCAACGATAGGTAGGTCTGCAAGTCAGACTACCTCTGCAAGTCAGTGCAAGTTCAATTAATTATGTATTGTACCGATTCAATTTAGTGGCCTGTTGTACTTGTGTTCATATATGTTAATTTATTTCGTTCTACAATATTATCGCTATACGTTACACAAGTCGTTAGAAATTAATGCGTTATTAGAACATTACAATATATTTCTAGGGGGAGATTACAAATATAAATATACAATATTATCTACTATAGTTTTTTTTTCACGTGGTTTTACTGAATCATGTGTTCTAAACGATTTAAAAAACGTGGTCGGTAAGTCGGTTTGTGGATATATGTATAGGTGTAGGCACAACTGGCACTATATACCTAGTCTATATTATTATGCATCCATTATATACACACATCGCACACTGTATAAGGATGATTCAACATTGGGATTTGGCTTTCGAAAAATAGAAATTATTGTATTCGGACTATTGGCTGGTAAAAAAACATGTATTATAATATTGTCTGGAAATAAAATTACTGTTTTTTTTTTTGCAGTGGAGTGTGTTTTGAAGGAATTTTATACAAAAAAACATCATGAAATAAAAATAAGTATCATATTATAATATTGGTATGCCAGCCACTATTATAGCCTACCTATACAATAATTTCTGCTATATCGTGCAACATATTTTATTACAATAACACGTTAATATTCACCAAGTCGCTGTGCAGTACGAGTAAATTTGTTAGAAATAAGTTATATAGACTATAACAAAACGCTGTCACCTAATTAGGTGCGTCTTGGTAATATCGCACGCCACTTGGAAAATAACGTCTTTGTACAGAGTGACGAGTAACTTATATAGGTACCTACATGCCATGACTCGTTCGTTACTGTTACTATAGGTACCTAACTAAGCCAACAATGAATATTATTTATATTAACATTATAATATTATAATGCTAACATAAAATAATATTATAAATACGAGCGACTCCGGCGCAGCGGAACGGATTAAAAGTCGTTTTTATTTTTAAATCGTTTCGTTTTTTTTTTTTTGTCGACTTTAAAAGTCTACCACCGTCGCTGCACGATGACGCCTACGCCGCATACATTACTTTCATCGGATATAATATACGCGACTTTCACCGTCGGAACTACATTTTCAAAACTCTCTTTTTCATATATTATTATTGTATTTGCACACTGCATAAATCGGAATTCTTAACGACCGATTTCAACAGCATTTTTGGCAACGTGTTTGCTCGTAATGTGTTCAAGTCAAACCCGCGACGTCTTATATGTATATACGCAGAGAAATTTTCAAAAGGAAATAAAAAATGTATAACAATATTATGCGATTCGTCGATAAATCGTTTTCCCTTCATACACCTACGAAGACTTTGCAATTTGTATTTTTCATACAGCATACGCATTTTCTTAAAACGTGGAATATACATAATAATAATAGTCGCTATGATGTGGTATAATGTGTGTTGTATAAATAAATAATAATAAGTACGGTCACAAAGTCTTATTGGTATCAAATATATGAATATATTATGGTACCTAATATTCGATTAAATCCAAAAAATAAAATAATTCTACCCAAAGAAACGAAAGTACTAATAACAAAAAACAATTGATAATAATTATTAGGTAAATAATATTATTATACTATTGTAAGTTGTGAGTCGTGAGTCGTGACCATGATCGTCAGTGGAATCGACAAAATAATATGTAGGACGTAGGTATAATAATACTATTTATTATATTATATTACAATGTTATTTAATATTTATTATAATATATTACATTATTATTTAATATTTATTGTATATTACATTATTATTTCATATTTATTATATTTCGTATAGAAGGCATTGTGATCCAATCTTTCAACGTGTTGCTAATGGTGTATGCATAAGAGATTTATCCGATTTAATATAGAAATACAATATTAATTATAAACTGTTAAGATAAAAACACTGTGAAAATGTGAAATATATTACTAGTTTTTCAACATTCAAACATTGTATTTTATCTACGCTTAAAGCCCGAAACTATAACGGTTGAAACGAAATCATATTATACCTTCACGCTACAATATAAAATATTAAAATAAATAATCGGTGAAAACTTTCAGTTTCTACTTTCTATATTATAAAATTATGAGCAAGTATGTTGGAACATGATTTAAAAGTTTGTGACTATGTTTTTTTGTTATTTTCCCGAAAAATAGTTAGTAAAATCACTAAATAATTCCACAGATGATAACTTATTAAAAGAATCGAATGTTATTTCACACACCGATTGTACCACCGCTTTTTATGTTCAACAATAAAAAGTCTCTGGCTGTAATCATTTTTTACTTTCTTGATTTTTAATTCAGTAAGTATGGTAATTGAAACGAAAAAAGTCTGAATTTTTAAATCTTCAAGAATTTGTGTTAAATAGGAAAATAATAAAAACGTAACTCAGTAATGACGAGTAGGAGGGTAATTTATGTCGCTTTAATATAAAATATTAACGAGAGAGATTTTATATCACACCCAAGTGGTAATATAACCACTTGAATCCATAAAAACGTCGGCGTCTACAGTCCTACAATTTCTATTTTTTAAACTTTTTTCCTAAACTAAGATAACTAGAAAATTGGTTGTTAATTCATTAAAAAGGGATCATTAAGTAGATACTAAATGTGGAATTAAAATTTTTTTACAGATAAAAAAAAAAGAGTTATTTTTTGCTAGATTTTCTTTTGGCGAGGAAGATTTCCGAAACTGGAGAACGGATTTTGTTGTTTGGGGTCTTGTTAGATTCATATTGGCTAGGAAAAGTGCAGTGAAGATTTCCAGAACTTTATCTCCAATCGTTAATTCACTACAAAGCTATAAAGTTGAAAAATATCAAAAAACGCCCAATAAAATTTGTTTTAACTTTTTTTAATGTTCTGTAATGAATTAACTATTAAAGATAAAGTTCTGAAAATCTTCACTGCAGTTCTCCTAACCAATGTGAATCTAACAAGACCCCAAACAACGAAATCCGCTATCCGGTTTCGGAGATCTGTCTCACTAAATGAAAATGAAAATGATTTTTGTGGAGCTGTTCACACCGACATTTTTCTGGATTCAAATTGTTATACCACTTGGGTGTGATATCAGTTAATACATTTCTAAAAATTAAAAACCAAGAAAGTTAACATGACGATCCCTGACTTGGCAAGCGTTTTTTATTTAATTCGTACCTACCTCGTTTTACTCTTAAAGGGGGAGGGGCTCCAGCGTGTCATGTTTTAAGGAGTAATATTTAGGCAATTCACATGACATGAACATTTGGGCTATGTCTATGTGTGAGTAGTAAATGATAATTAGTGTGTGTTTCCGAAAATCGTTGTAAAGCCGTCTCGGCAACCACCGCCGGATGTAACTCTCGCACGCGCATATACATGTCAATACTTCGCGAAAAATAAAATATATTCGTGTTTGCATAACTATAAGAGCTACTAAAAGTGGTAGTAAATTAAACATACTTACTGAAGTTCGATTGTAATATTTCGAAAAAATGGTTGAATTCAGAAGATTTTATATAATTATGCTCTTTCGTCTTTATAGGAATCACTTATTTGATTTCACATCAGATGTGCCCAAAATAAGTACAAATGTAATGCAATTATGGAATTTTTGAAAAAAAATACTTATCTTAAGGTGCTCAAAAATTAAAAATTGAAAATCGTTTTCCTTAAAAGCCTAAATATTTTGTTAAAGAGTATATACATGTATGAAGAATTAAAATCGGATATTCCGAAGTATGTGTAATTTACCACCGCTTATTGGTTGAAGATGTATGAAAAATACATGTACTGCGATCCTTTAAGCGGATGTACATTTACTGCACAATTGCAGTGATGATCTAATTAATACATCCGTAAATATTGTATACTATATTTTGATCGATAAATTGTAATTGGGATAAAATGCGTCGCAAGTCATTGAAAACACATTAAAATTTTTCTCGTTCTTTTTAGAAATATTATAAAATTAACCATATCAAGATTAATTTTAAATCAACTGCGGTTTGTTTGATTTTTTTTCATTCCAACTGGAATAGTTATGAGGATTAAATAACATTTTGTTCTGTTTTCAATTATCTTATCGGAAATTGTGGTTTAGGATTATACTGATGAGGTCCAAAAATTATCATGGCCAAAATTTTCAATTAGTATAAAAACACATATACGCGCCACAATAGAGTCAAGTGTAATGTATACAATATTATTATTATTATAAATTTTTTTTTTTTTTTACTCTATTGATTCTATAATAAACACAATCAGCTATAGTAAATACACAAATAATAACAGCTAGATTATCAATTGAAACAGTATCACATAATATTATATTGTTGTTGGTTTGTTGGGTTGTCGTACCATATACTTCCACGCATAACGATAATATGAATGTAGAGTATTTTAGTTTTGTTCGGATTAGAACTAAAATCTACACAACAATATCGTGAACTAACGAAAACTTAATTCGCGTATATATAATACAATGTATATAATTTGATGTACTTTGTCCTCGCGAGAGTCTTAAACATATCTGCAGCAGAACTGCAGAGGTCGTATTATTATTGTATTGAATTCTGTTTGTATTCTATAAATGTAAGTTCTTTTCAACGTGTGATGCTTTGTAGAAAAATCCATTATGAGACCTGTGAGCTGTGACAATCGATTTCATCGCTCAAGACTACCACATGATATAATAAAATTCATCATCACTTTTGCTTATAAATTGTAAAACAATATTATCAATACAGCGATTGTGTAGTATATATTATATGGAAGAAAAACGTAATACAACCGAGAAGTGTAGTTAACAACACCATTGGTTTTAAAATATTTACGTGTTACCTATGAATATAGTCTGATTTTTACAACCACCGTCTGGTCGTGGAATTGAGTGAAAATACGATTCTAAAACAATATATGGAGTAAATAGGTCAACGGCGCACAGCTCTATGTTTTCAATTATTAAACTACAGTCGAAGAACGATTAAATAAATTTTTTGAGAATTCTTCTCACGCGTGTTCGACAATAAATTGACAGTATACCTACCACAGAAATGGATTTTCAGTTCGTTATTAGTAAAAGCAATTTTACTGAAAACAGGTACGAACACTGAATATTAAAACTCCTAATGTTTTTTTTTTAAAATAAGTTCGTTTAAACTCACTGTGACGTGAAATTTTAAAAAATGAATTGGTTAGGTACATATAATATAACTCTATACGTCTATACGTCTATTACCTTCACGTTTATTTTTTACAATATTTAACAAAATCAAAAGTTGTATTACTGGTCCGTAAGTTTATAGACATTCTAATACATTCTCCCGGCAGTGTCAATAGACACAGTGTTTGAGAAGTTATATTTTTTTGGTACCTAATTAATTTACAATATGAATTATTATAAGTTACCTATGTAGGTACTTGTCCAAAACTCTATTACCGGGAAGCCATTGGTATTTATGGTACAGCCTTACGAAGTTCACGATTTTCGGTGTTTTACGCACCCGTACAACGCTTAAAGTTTACCGAGCTTAAGTATAACAAATTAATTTTTTTTTTAATCTAGGTAAATCAACGTTTTAAAATTGATGATGCAAAAATAATTCTGACACCCACCCATGGTGGATTTACATAACAAGTCGAGGGATGTTTTTGATTTTAATTGTTCGAGCAAGCGCAGTGTGCGAGTGACTACACCGGATATATTATATGAAAATACCAAAAAGTTCAATTAGGTATAATATAACTTAAAAATAAGACTGACCGCCAAATTCAGACTTCTCTGTCGTTTTCAGTTAAAAACTAATGATTTTCGGCAATTAATTTTTGAAATATCGTTCATAATTCGTTGTAACTTGTAATTTATATACCTATTTTAAAAATATTATTCGTGGGTAATTGAAACGTCTAAAATGTATTATTATATACAAATATGATAATAAACAAATAATAATAACTCAACTTAACCGGCTACGGTATTAATAATATTTAATAATATCAATATAAGTATAGTATACAATATCCTAGGCTGTCAAATCGTCTCCACTTGGAATCGTTTTTCGTATACAATGATATTATATCATTGAATTCAAATGTAACACTATCCATAACAGTCACCCACTTGTACCCTACTGTTCAGCAGAGTCACTTCCAAATTTTATTTTTTTTTAATTGACCTCCCTTCTCATTTAAATTCTGACAAACGAGTTTTGGTTAAGTATATACGGCCCTGTCTACGGCCAGTAAAACAATTAGGATTCTTGGGGTCGCGGACAAAGTCAATGTATTGGACCCTGAGGTATATGTATACAATATTTGTTTATAGGTTACCTATACAAAAATAAATAATGATGGTGATTTTTTTTTTTAAAAACCTAAAAAATTTTATGTGAAGGCCCGCTGACCAGTGTATTGTTATTAAAATATAACTACACTTTTAGTGTTCTTTTTTTTATTATAAATATTAATTAAAGCTTTCCACACATAAAAGTAACTCAATAACAATAAAACAATAAAACACTATAAAAATATAATTTTAAAGATAAATATAGGTATTATTATGGATAAATAGGGGCCCCTTGTTCTTCGACAACAAATTAGATAACATGATAAATTATAAAAATAGATATTTTTATTTAATATATTTTATTTGATTTAAACATTAGATTACAATGCAATTATTTAAAAATTTAAAGTAGATGCTGTGCGCCGTCGGGGCCCCTTGAGCCAACGATTAGCAGCCCTCTACAGGGGCATTGACCCGGCTGCCCCTGCGGTTGTTGCGGCACTGTTATAACTGGTAATTCAGTTATTGATATTATAATATATATTTATACTATTTGAAGAAAAAAAGCATATAACTAGAGCAGTAAAGCAATATATTATATATTACTATAGTTTAAGGATTATTAAGAGAATATTTTTGGATTTTTTAGAACATATTAGAATCATATTTTAAACCTAATAATCCATTATTTACTTATAATTAACTTATATTATTGTAATATAATATAAAAACATGAATAACATTTTGTTAGATAGTTTATTTAAATATTATAATTTTTCGACTTCTATTTGCCAACGACCATACCACGTTGAATACACCAGTTCTCGTCCGATCACTGAAGTTAAGCAACGTCGGGCGTAGTTAGTACTTGGATGGGTGACCGCTTGGGAACACTACGTGCCGTTGGCACTTTTTGCTTTTTTTATAAACTTTACTTCTTTATTTATTAAAAGAAAAAATTTAAGTAAAATTTGTCGATTTCAGTTCATACAAATGATTTAAACTTACTGGAGTGCCCATTCACTCCAAATTCCCTTAGTCCCTACACCCTTGTTTTGTCAATATAAATAATGTCCATCGCGTTTACAATCATTAACAATTCATAACTTTCTTAATCTAATTTTGTTTAGTTCGCCAAAGCATTCTGGCCAATTAATATACCTACTTTCACTAATTATACCTACTTGTCTTATTCTGTACTGAAACGTAATCATATAGAATATAATATGCCTGTTATTATTGATTAATGTATTATCTATTAATTGTATACCTACGCACCTTTACAAGTCATTATATTATTTTTTTGTTATCGCTATAAACGTTTTGTATGTCAAAATAAATGCCATTCGATTTTATGTGTCAATACTCAATTTAGTCGTCGTTTGCCTTTGCTCTTTGCATATGCAGTGAAATCTCGATAACTCGAATCGATGACAGGCACAAAAAAAAATTTAAAAAATTAAAAAAAAAAAAACACACACATTGTAAAATCAATACATTCATCGCTTCGCTCAGAATCTAAAATAGTATCTATTTTAAATATATAGACAAAAATAATTTAACCACAAGTTAAATTAAACGCTTACTTTTGAATATTATTATTTTAATTTAACACCAATATTTAAATAAGTTTAAACACTGATAATTTTTATGAGGCATAAAAATTAATTTTAGACTAATTGGACTTTATTTTTGGGTCTGTCGTCATATTTCGGAGCAGTAAAAATACCAAGATTTTCAACTTTAATATCTTTTCTAGTTGGTAGTTTGTAGTGTCAAAAAGTAACATATTCTCCGTACTTGTTTTAATAGTTTTAATTAATAAGTAACCAAGTTTTCGACAAAATCTATTCTCTTATTTTTTTTAAATTAAAAAACCAATAACCGTATATCTTGAACTGTTCACCAAAATATGTTAATATTAGCAATTTTTATACTAATCTATTATATCTATGATAATATCACGGTTTTTTGTTGATGTATAACGCGTTATAAGTACCTAATGGATATTGTGATATGATTAATTTGGAATTTATTATAGGTCAATTATTTTTTTTAATACTATAGATAAGTACCTATAAAATGTCTTAAACCTAGACTGACATACCGTCTCCGCTCAGAATCGTTTTTCTTACACAATGATATTATATCATTGAATTCAAATTTAATCCCATCCATTATACAGTGATCCACTTGTAACCTACTGTACAGCAGAGCGACATCCACTAGCCCACCTTTTTTATTATTAATACTTCAATGTTGTACTGAATGACAAAAAAAAAATGCATGTATAAATAATTTTTTTTGTTAGGTAATTTGTTCAAGGTTTATTCGGTAATTACTAATTACAAATGTAAAGATTATCTAAATGATCTTTAATCTTAATGATATCTTACAAAATAATAAATAACTACCTAAACATATTTGGCAGTATTTGTGTATTATTTATGTTTTTATGTAAAAGGTTCATAATAATAATAATAATACTGCTGTATGCATAATACATAATAATAGTATTGGAAACATTCATAAACACAACATATTTGGAAAAATAATAATATTTTATTTCGTTAGATACTAAGTGTAAAATGTTTAAGTATATATTATACATTTATACGTTTGTCTATTAGATTTAATAAAGATTTATAAAAGTATATAATAAATATATTGAGTATTAATGTACAAAACTACAAAAGTATATGAGAACATAAAAAATTAATTGACACTATTGGCTTCAGCCAAATTACCAAAACACCAACTAATACTTCATATTCGACTTCATATTATAAATTAACACACAAAATTGTGTTTCTATAAAAAAAAATATCTATGCATAATTAATTTTAAGATAAAAAAAAATCCTTAAAATTACATAATATAAATAAAATCACAAAATTCGAACTAGGATCAGACATACTGTACTAAATAAAATCACATAACTAAAAAAAAAATTGAAGGATGGTGTTGGCGCCCGCAGGCAAATGCAGTTTAGAAAACAAAAAAAAATTTAAAAAAAAAATTATTGTAGGAATGCACATTTCAAAGTCTATACAAAAAATTCAATTAGTCACATAACAAAAAAAAAAATTGAAGGAGGGTGTTGGGGCCCGAAGGCAAAAGAATTTTAGAAAATAAAAAAAATTGAAATTAAAAACTTCAAACTAAAATGTCCAGAATCTTAAACAGAAAAAAACCATTCAAAATATTTAGTTCATTAATGATGGATTATTCAAAGTGCACCAGGTTATCAATGTTCAAAAAGTATATACAAAAAATTCAACTAGAGTTATATAACAAAAAAAAAAATTGAAGGTGGGTGTGGGCGCCCGCAGGCAAAAGCATTTTAGAAAATAAAAAAAATTTAAAAAAAAATATTATTGTAGGAATACACATTACAAAGTCTATACAAAAAATTCAACTAGTCACATCACAAAAAAAAAAATTGAAGGAGGGTGTTGGCGCCCGAAGGCAAAATAATTTTAGAAAATAAAAAAAAATTTGAAATTAAAAACTTCAAACTAAAATGTCCAGAATCTTAAACAGAAAAAAACCATTCAAAATATTTAGTTCATTAATGATGGATTATTCAAAGTGCACCAGATTTCCAATGTTCAAAAAGTATATACAAAAAATTCAACTAGTCACATAACAAAAAAAAATTGAAGGAGGGTGTTGGCGCCCGCAGGCAAAAGCATTTTAGAAAACAAAAAAAAATATAAAAAAAAATATTATTGTAGGAATACACATTACAAAGTCTATACAAAAAATTCAACTAGTCACATAACAAAAAAAAAATTGAAGGTGGGGGTTGGCGCCCGCAGGCAAATAGATTTTAGAAAACAAAAAAAAAATTTGGAAAATAATTTAGAAAAAACTATTCAAAATATTAAGTTCATTAAAGAATGATTATTCATGGTGCCCCATAAGTTATCAATTTTCAAGTCAATACAAAATATTCAACTAGAGTTACAGTACTAAAAAAAAAAAATTGAAGGGAGGGGTTGGCACCAGCAGGCAAATAGATTTTACTGTATGAATACTCATTATAAAGTACAAACTAAAATGCCCAGAATCTTAAACAGAAAAAACTATTCAAAATATTTAGTTCATTAAAGAATTATTCAAAGGGTAACAGATTGTCAATAATTAAAAAATTTTGCTAGAGTTAAAATCATAAAAAAAAAATTGAAGGGAGGTGTTGGCGCCCGCAGGCAAATCGATTTCAGAAAACAAAAAAAAAAATTTGGAAAAAAATTTGGAAAAAAATTTAGAAAAAACTATTCAAAATATTTAGTTCATTGAAGAATGATTATTCATGGGGCACCAAGTTATCAATTTTCAAGTCAATACAAAAAATTTAACGTATGAATACACATTACATAGTACAAACTAAAATGCCCAGAATCTTAAACAGAAAAAACTATTTAAAATATTTAGTTCATTAAAGAATTATCAAAAGGGTAACAGATTGTCAATAATTAAAAAATTTTGCTAGAGTTAAAATCATAAAAAAAAAATTGAAGGGAGGTGTTGGCGCCCGCAGGCAAATCGATTTCAGAAAACAAAAAAAAAATTTGGAAAAAAATTTGGAAAAAAATTTAGAAAAAACTATTCAAAATATTAAGTTCATTAAAGAATGATTATTCATGGTGCCCCATAAGTTATCAATTTTCAAGTCAATACAAACTATTACACGTATGAATACACATTACATAGTACAAACTAAAATGCCCAGAATCTTAAACAGAAAAAACTATTTAAAATATTTAGTTCATTAAAGAATTATTCAAAGGGTAACAGATTGTCAATAATTAAAAAATTTTGCTAGAGTTAATATCATAAAAAAAAAAATTGAAGGGAGGTGTTGGCGCCCGCAGGCAAATCGATTTTAGAAAACAAAAAAAAAATTTGGAAAAAAATTTAGAAAAAACTATTCAAAATATTAAGTTCATTAAAGAATGATTATTCATGGTGCCCCATTAGTTATCAATTTTCAAGTCAATACAAAATATTCAACTAGAGTTACAGTACTAAAAAAAAAAATTGAAGGGAGGGGTTGGCGCCCGCAGGCAAATAGATTTTACTGTATGAATACTCATTATAAAGTACAAACTAAAATGCCCAGAATCTTAAACAGAAAAAACTATTCAAAATATTTAGTTCATTAAAGAATGATTATTCATGGTGCCCCATTAGTTATCAATTTTCAAGTCAATACAAAATATTCAACTAGAATTACAGTACTAAAAAAAAAAATTGAAGGGAGGGGTTGGCGCCCGCAGGCAAATAGATTTTACTGTATGAATACTCATTATAAAGTACAAACTAAAATGCCCAGAATCTTAAACAGAAAAAACTATTTAAAATATTTATTTCATAAAACAAGGATTATCCAAGAGGTACCTGTCATTGTTTAAAAAATTTGGCTAGAGGTTAAATCATAAAAAAAAAATTGAAGGAGGGTGTGGGCGCCCGCAGGCAAATGCATTTTAAAAAACAAAAAAAAAATTTGGAAAAAATTTAATTGTAGGAATACACATTACAAAGAACAAACTAAAATGCCCAGAATCTTAAACAGAAAAAACTATTCAAAATATTTATTTCATTAAACAAGGATTATTCAAGTGGTACTATATTGTCAATGTTTAAAATATTTGGCTAGAGGCTAAATCCTAAAAAAAAAATTGAAGGAGGGTGTGGGCGCCCGCAGGCAAATGCTTTATAGGAAACCAAAAAAAAATTTTGAAAAAAATTTACTGTAGGAATACACGTAACAAAGTACAAACTAAAATGCCCAGAATCTTAAACAGAAAATACTATTCAAAATATTTATTTCATTAAACAAGGATTATTTAAGAGGTACTAGATTGTCAATGTTTAAAATATTTGGCTAGAGGTTGAATCCTAAAAAAAAAAATTGAAAGAGGGTGTTGGCGCCCGCAGGCAAAAGCATTTTAGAAAACAAAAAAAAATTAAAAAAAAAATATTATTGTAGGAATACACATTACAAAGTCTATACAAAAAATTCAACTAGTCACATAACTAAAAAAAATTGAAGGAGGGTGTTGGCGCCTGCAGGCAAATCATTTTAGAAAACAAAAAAAAATTTAAAAAAAATATTATTGTAGGAATGCACATTTCAGTCTATACAAAAAATTCAACTAGAGTTACATAACAAAAAAAAAATTGAAAGAGGGTGTTGGCGCCCGCAGGCAAATGCATTTTACAAACAAAAAAAAATTGAAATTAAAAACTACAAACTAAAATGTCCAGAATCTTAAACAGAAAAAAACTATTCAAAATATTTAGTTCATTAATGATAGATTATTCAAAGTGCACCAGATTTTCAATGTTCAAAAAGTATATACAAAAAATTCAACTAGAGTTACATAACAAAAATAAAAATTGAAAGAGGGTGTTGGCGCCCGCAGGCAAATCGATTTTAGAAAACAAAAAAAAAATTTTCAAAAAAATTTAGAAAAAACTATTCAAAATATTTAGTTCATTAAAGAATGATTATTCATGGGGCACCAAGTTATCAATTTTCAAGTCAATACAAAATATTCAACTAGAGTTACAGTACTAAAAAAAAAAAAATTGAAGGGAGGGGTTGGCGCCCGCAGGCAAATAGATTTTACTGTATGAATACTCATTATAAAGTACAAACTAAAATGCCCAGAATCTTAAACAGAAAAAACTATTCAAAATATTTAGTTCATTAAAGAATTACTCAAAGGGTACCAAATTTTCAATGTTTAAAAAATTTGGCTAGAGTTAAAATCATAAAAAAAAAATTGAAGGGAGGTGTTGGCGCCCGCTGGCAAATCGATTTTAGAAAACAAAAAAAAAATTAGGAAAAAAATTTAGAAAAAACTATTCAAAATATTTAGTTCATTAAAGAATGATTATTCATGGTGCCCCATTAGTTATCAATTTTCAAGTCAATACAAAATATTCAACTACAGTTACAGTACTAAAAAAAAAATTGAAGAGAGGTGTTGACGCCTGCAGGCAAATTGATTTTAGAAAACAAAAAAAAATTTGGAAAAAATTTGACTGTAGGAACAAGCTTTATGAGTACACGGGTACTCAGCGTACTCCCAGGTATAGCCGGTTAATCTTGAAAAATATTTATACAAAAAAATCTACTAGAGTTCAATGAATTGAAAAAAAAATTGTTTGAGAAATCTGTGTGAAATAACATTAAACAAAAGAATACGCTGGAAGCTAAATACTGCAATACATATTAACTACAATCCAAAAACTAGGTATTGTTTACATTATAATAATACGAACAGTTATTATGATCAGAGGTGTATCACCGTAATATATGTATTAGAAAATGTATAAAAACGAATGTAATTTATAAAGGATGCAAAAAAATTAAATCAGAAAAAGGTCCTTCACGGACTCTATTATGTGATTGTAATTTATGAAGGACACAAAATAATGTTTAATTTAAAATAATATTGTTTTTGGCTAGGTCTACAGTCAATATTAAATAACAAACTATAGTCTAAATTCAAATAAAAACATAGTCAGATATTTGTTTTAGTCTTTGTAAATATGTGCGGAAAATAATAATTAGATATCGTAAAATGTAAAAAAATGTGGAAAGAAAACCCTGAGAATTCTTTGACAGTAGGATAATAAAACACAAAACTATATATTAAATTAAAACTATTGATTTTATACATTTTCTATTTACAAAAGCTCATAAGTATTGAAAACCTTATAAAATCCTAAAAAAAATTATATTTTGTTATATTTTAAAATACATTTTATAATTTGTTGTGTTAAAAAAATCATTATTTAATGTTGGCTGTATTTAAGTTTTTAATAACTATACTGGTACAACTCTAGCTGACAGTCTTTAAGACCGTGTTAAAAACTATAATAATTAGTTAACGTCTAATTTACTGTCCTATCCTAACCTAACCTAACATAACCAAATTAATAATATTTAAATATTTTCTTTCATTGTTATGTTTACAATATCGAATACCTTTATAGTTAGTAGGAAAACATCATCGCAAAGCTCTCGACTAGTGATTGTAGTCGTCTATCATCATCATAGCTTCAACTAATCTTAGGTTTACCAAACTAGCTTCTTATGACTAATTACATTAGGACACTTTGAATAAAAAGTTCCTGAGTTGCAGGTTGCCGAACTTATAAGTGATTGATTATCAAGTTGATCCTTAGATTGTTGACACCTTAGTTCCCCTCGAAGACCGCTGGTAAGACTATTATGTCCTATCCATTATGTTATATCTATATTATCTATGATGGAGCTATACCCAGCTCACTCGTGTAAACAATTTGAAGCACATAAAAGCGATTAACGAGTCTGATAATATGAAATCCCAGACCTGTCCCCCATACTCTGATATTAAGAGCCCTGCCCACCTTCATATTCTCTATGCAAAAAGTAAATTTAAGACAAATTTGTAAATCAATGCACAGTCTCTCTATTGTACTAATATTTGTGATTTCATTAATTTTCAGTATTTTGTATAATTAGATTGGGAAAAATAAGACAATATCATTTACAAGACTGTGACTAACACAATCATACTTTGATAAAAGTATATGATATAAGTACCTTCTATATTTGAATTCTTCGTTTTTTTCCCGGTACTTTATTGGTGGACGGCACTTTAACAACGGTCCCTCGATCTACTAAGGCAACCTTGAGGCATTTCCTTTTAGGAAATTAATTAAATTCTCAAACATAACTCTTAATTCAAGTGTTTGTAACTAATAAAATATATGTTATGCTATTTATGGACGACACTTGCACCATGGCCCCTCGATATAGTAATGTAGGCGACCCGGCACATCTCTTTTAGATAAATGATAATTTTAAACATTTATGTTTTATAGATAATTTGAAGAAAAATTTAAAATTGAAGAGAGACTGTGTGAATTAACAAAATTTGTGGTATGAAATGTTTATTTGAACACCTGTTATAATGTATTATAATGAACTTAAGTTAATTTTTTATAATGTACTAAGTAAACATTTGAACGTTTATTACAATATATGTATATTATACATAGATTTCAAGTATGATTTTTTTTAGTTTTTTTTTTTGATAGTTACCTACCTACTACAATACAAGACACTTTATTTTTATATTTTGAAGCAACATTATATGTTTTGGATTATTTAGAACAATATAAACTAAATTTCAGACCCATAGTTTAGTATTTAAAGTTTGTATGATCAAAGTCGTGGAACCAAATTTTATCAGACTCTACTAGAATGTTGTAGTTAAATTAAACTATAATATAGTTATGTGGAATAACAGTACCTAACCTTCTATTATAATTTGTTATGATTATAATATTTTAAGTAATAACTCAAATTTAGAACTTTTACGGTACTTAATACATTTTCCTAATATTTTAACAGAAATTATGGAGCTAAAAATATAGAAATACCTATATTATGTCACGGTCCATAGTTGATAGTTTTGTTTCATTTATAATTATAATGCTTTTTAATATACTTTTTCATAAATTAATATTTATTACAGTTGGCTTTTATGATTTGTTTGAACTATTAGTACGTATTTTTTTGGGGAAATCACTATTATTACAACACCGTTACCAATATGCGTTTTTTTCTGGTTAGTTAATATGATTGCATGTTTTCATGATTTCTTCGTATTTATGCTTATTTTCTTAAAATGTTTTTATATTTTCGGTTCATCCGTTACCTACCTCCCAAGTGTGTAAATAAAGAATTTTTTTTGTAAACCAATTTGAATTATTATTTATTAATTTAAAAAAATTTTAATAAAAACGTTTTCATTCAGTATTTTTTTGAATATTTTATTATTTTTAATATTTTTGAATATTTCAGTGCATATTATATTTGCCTGTTTTAGTGCATACATGCAGGCAAATATTTAACACTTAAGAGGATGTCAGATTTTTAGCGCACCATTTATTTCTCTCTCCGACCCACGCACAATCATTTTAGTGTTTTCTTAATCGTACATTTGGTATGCTACGCGTGGGTCAAAGATGGAAAACAAATAGTGCGCTGACATCCCAACTTACACGAGTGAGCTGGGTATGGCTCCATCATAGATAATAAAGATATGGATAGGACATAATGGTCTTATCAGCGGTCTTCGTCCTTCGAGGGGAACAATTGAGGCCAAATAAAGTATACTCATATCGAGTATCGACTATCAATATAAAGGAACCTCAATTGCCTTCCCCTCCGGGAACGCGGCCTCAAATGTATTTAACATAGGCGTGGACTATCCATGGTGTCAACAATCAGAGGATCAACTTGATAATCAAACACGGCAACCAAGTTCGGCAACCTGCAGCAACTCAGGATCTTTTTATTCAAAGTGTACTAATGAGTCATAAGATGGTTAGTTAGGTAAACCTATGGTTAGTTGAAGCTAGTGGCCTTTGCAATTCAAGATCTTATCCTACGTATTCGGCATTGTTAACATAACTATTCTACCTTTACACTTTTTCTTCCCCCGTCTCTCACAGCTATATACAGGTTCAGCCACTCTCATTCCACACCTCCATATGATCGGTATTCTGTCTATCCATCTCTTCTTCAGTCTTCTCGCCCCTCATTTCCCACCTAAATTAACTAACTTCTATAGCCACTCTCACTATCTCTTATCATACAGTGGCCGAACCACCTAAACCTATTCTCTCTTGTTTTCACTACAATATGTACACTACCCTACACTACCCTTAATTAATTAATTTCTTATTCTATCCTCTTTTGTACCTTAACACCTTACTTATTATTCTCATATCTGCTACCCTCACTCCACTTACCTACCCTAACATTACATTTATTTTTCATCTTTCCCTTTCATACACCAAACATTCTGAAATCCTGTTGACCCATTTCCTTATCTTCGCCATATTACACACTACCTAATTCCTATTCACCCAGTTTCTAGTTACCTACAAGTCATCGTACTTGATTATCGGTGAAAATATTTAAATATCATTGAGCGAATTCCCTACTCGAAAGAATTGCTTAAAAAAATATCATACCTCACCAATTTTCTAATTTTGAACACGACTTTATTGATAGCCCGAATAGTGTTATACCGGTATA
Organism: Metopolophium dirhodum; assembly: GCF_019925205.1. Taxonomy (NCBI): domain Eukaryota; kingdom Metazoa; phylum Arthropoda; class Insecta; order Hemiptera; family Aphididae; genus Metopolophium; species Metopolophium dirhodum. Next base: position 16,076,257 of record NC_083567.1, read on the forward strand.
GTTACAATACATATATTGAAAATTTTCGGGCAATACATCCCCTGATCAATTAACTATAATAAAAAAAAAACCTACTGAGAAATAAGAAAATACATACCCCGTGACGGAATCGAAATCTGCTACGAAACTTAGTCTTCAAAACACTGAAACGTTCACACATTTCAATCTGCTTATGATATATTATTCCCAGTTTGAAAATGTTCACTGACGAATACCATTTCTGAAATAACACGCATCTTATGCAGTAAAATGTTCTACAATATTCTAATGACCTAGTTACAGTCCACAGATATTATATAAACCTACCAATAAATACCTAATATTAATTTTTATTACACAGAGTTTGTATTTTAGATTCTGAGCGAAGCGATGAATGTATTGATTCTACAATGATGTACATTTATAATAATAATAATATATTAATAATACATTTTCATTTTTTTTATTTTTGTGTCTGTCATCACCTTTTAGGACAGTAAAAGTGCTTGGATTTTCTTCAATAGTAACTTTTCTGATAGGAAAGTGAATCTAGTTGGTACTTTAGGGGGTCAAAAGTAAAAATTTCCCAGTAGTTTTCACAAGCGACGTGAAAAACAAAAGAAAAATTAAGGAAAAACGGGAATTTTTACGCAAAATCTGTTTTCGAGAAAATCGATTTTGGTTTTTGGTGTAACTCTAAAACAAATGACCGTAGGGACATGAAATTTTGACTGAATGTTTATATTAGCATTTTCTATACACCATAAAATTTACAAAATATTTTGACTCTTTTTGAGCTGTTTACGGCCATTGTTAGTTTTCAATTTTTTTAGTTTTTTTTTCTATAAATATCAATAAAATTTTATCTGTTGAGTAAAAAAGCTTGAAAATTTAATAGAAGGCTCCCAGGTTATTGTTTCAAAGGCAGATGAAAAAAATTAAAAATCCTTAGTCACAGTTTTTAATTATAAGCATTTAAAGTTCAAATTTTGACAAAATACGGAAAAATCACGAAAAATAGCAAATTATTTTGAGTTGAGAATTCATAAAAATTTTTCTTTTTAAATCTAAGATTTGAAAATGTAATATAAGATTACTCATAAGTTTGTCTACCTTTATCAAAAAAAAAATGTCTAGAAGAAACTTAAATTAAATTTTTATGAGCGTCTGAAATTTATATTTTTACAACATTTGATATTTACTCGATTTCTCATGTAACAATTTTCTTATTTTATTTTAATTAAAAAACGAATGACTGTAGATACTTTAAAATTTCACTGAATGTTTATATTAGCATTTTCTATACACCATAAAATGTTGAAAATATTTTGACTCTTTTTGAGCTGTTTACGGACATTGTCATTTTTCAATTTTTTTAGTTTTTTTTTCTATAAATATCAATAAATTTTTATTTGTTGGGTAAAAAAGCGTGAAAATTTAATATTAGACTCCTGATATATCGTTTTAATAGCAGTTGAAAAATATTAAAAATACATAAGCACAATTTTTTTTTATAAGCATTTAAAGTTCAAATTTTGACAACATTTATCAAATTTATAATTTATTAATTATTTTGTGGTTAAAAATTTATAAAATGTTCAACTTTTGTAGCTAAGGATTGAAAATTTAAAACAAGGCTCCACGTTAATAGGTTATATATAAATTTTTTCATTCACAATAATATCATCAAATATACTTGGTAATATCATAGGGTGACTGACCGTTTTCGCTCAGAATCGTTTTTCTTATACAATGATATTATATCATTGAATTCAAATTTAACACCATCCATTACAGTGACCCACGTGTAACCTACTGTACAGCAGAGCGACATCCACTTATCCACCCTTTTTAAATGTTGTATTTAAGGATTTATTAGTTTTATTTTTATACCTAACAAAAATTACATTTATTCACAAGTCAGTTATCAACTAGAACTCGACTACGAGTAAGACAGCGTTTGGATTGTTCGGACTGGCGTATTATTTATTATTATTATACATTGCGCCTTTGGTAGGCAGTAGTAAACGTATATGCTTCTACGTTACTTCGTTAACAGATTTTCCGCGACAATAAATATTTAATTCAAGTCTAAAAAGTAAATGTAAGACCAAAATAATATAAAAACAAACTTATGCATAAACATCGACTCTTCCAGTGAAACCTAGCTGTACTGCAGCACACGCTGTCGTCGAAGAAACAGCTATCTTCATCCGTCTACATCTCGCTCCATCTCCATCTCTCTCTACATCTCGCTAATTGAAACTTATCTAGTATACAATACTAGTACCTTTATGATGTGTAATATATTCTGGTGTTCGATGAAAAAGATTGAAATAAGATAAAAATACATATTTTTTTGGTTTTGAATATGAAAGCTGTGAGATGATCGATATGAATTTTGTGAGAAATCTAGAGGTACTAGAAAACTGAGACGAGTGTGTTGAATGAAATAAATTAAAAAATTGATTAACACAACAATCGGTTAAAAATTAATTTAATTCAAATAATGAGATAAACCTTATTAGATCATTTAAATTGTCCAGAACAAGCCCCCAGTTGTTGGTCGCATGCCAATTTTAACCATATACTAGACCACAAGTTTATAGACATTCTATAATGTATTCTCCTGCCGGTGACACTGTTGGGGAAAATATATTTTTTTAGTAATTAAATTACGATACGAATTATAAATTACGTAGGTACTTGACCAATACTCGACTACCAGAATTAAAATTAAAGAATGTGATATACCTAGGTAACCTATTGATCGATTCTAAAACAGAAACTTAACCTAGGCACAAATAATATCACAATATCAAATAGTGAAATGTGAAAATTTGAAGAAAATTTCCCTTAGGTATATCCCGTAAAACCCCCCCAAAAAAACGTACGTTTGAGGTGTTCTCTAGGTATGATCTGCTATGTACTTACAAATCATATTAAATAACATTAATCATTATGTATTTTCTTATTTTGTTAGGTAGGTATAAAAACCAACCTTCCTACTTATAAAAGCATTACCTAATCATTGATTTAAAATTTTAAAAATTATTTTACTATAACAATAAATTAACAGTTGTAGGCAAAGTATTATAATTTAAGGTATTTTTCATAATATCCTAATTTTTGTACACCTATAACAACTGGATTTTAAAAACTACTCTACGTCTAGCGGGTATATAAGTTTGTCTGACAATAAATATTTACATTAGGTCTACCGCCTCAACAGAATAGAAGGACAAGACTTACGTAATTATTTATTCTTCCGGCGAAACGCGTTCCCTTCGAGTGTATAATATTGTCTAGTGTCAGAGCTGTGCATCTCCGCCAAGGAAAATGCAGCGCGCGTCTTCATATCTCCGATCCAAAAGTTCAGTCTGGAAGTATTGAGATTAATGACATTTATAAAAATAGGCACCTAGTTTAATAACCAGAATGGAACGAAATATGTGAGTACGTATTGGAATCGCTGTTCGTCTCAGACGATTGTCATTTGCCATAGATTATTTATAATTATAACCTCACCGTCCTAATCATAGAAAATATATATATATGGTCCTAACCGATGGATGATGGATATTTTTACATTATCTTCAAAAAAACATTTATTTGTTTCTACTAGACGCAAATGCGGTAAATTGAATTCAAATTTATAATATAGATAACGGTTTTTTTTACTTGGTAACCATTCATTTATTACTTGGTTTATTAACAAATTCTAATTGATATAAAATAGTAATTGAATAAAAATAGTTTTATTGATCCCAATATTTAAAAATAATGTTTCAAATAAAATAATAAAAAAAATTTAAGAAATACCTATTAATTAATATGTATTACCTAAATAACAAAATAACTAAATAAATTCGTAGCTTAATAAAATGTCCAGAAAAATTAAAAGTCCAATTTAAACGAATATAAATTATAATTTAGATAGGTGTATAGGTATTGTATTCGTTATATTTTGAGTTTCATTATAGGACATCAGTCAATCAGATGCTATTTAATATTTTAAAATAAAAAACTTCGACAGTAATTCCATATTGGCAAGTGTTGTTTTCTATAACTGAAGACCGAAGTTATAGTATCGAGCATAATGGGTACGTAAAAAAATAGAAATATAATTTTAAAAAATTACCTTTATTTAATTTTATTTAATTTTTTTTTAATAAGTTTTTATAATATTGACTTTAACCCATATAAATGTTCTTATTTCATTTTTTCAATTCGTTGATAATATATGAAACGAATTCTTTGCTTGGAAAGCAATGTTTAGAAAATTTAGAAAATGCAGTTTATATTTAAATCCGTGGCCTAATTATAAATAATAATTTCTGATGCATTGATGCTGAAGAGTGAGAGAGGTGCACAATCAGCCGAACCGAAATCTAACATCTTAAACACTTAATATAAACAATTTTTCACACACGCGTCATGGTATGAAAATAAAAAATATTTATAATTAATATTTATACCGATTTTCTACCGATTTATACCGATCTTCTATATTAATAATAATTATAAATATATAGCAATAACAAATCATTTTTGAGTAGCGGCCAACCGGGTATGTTCCCAGTATCCCGCCGGCCCAGTCCGCTCCTGGTTCATATTGTAACCGAAAAATCTAAATAATCTATTATATACACAGTTACTTTTTACAGATATTATAAGTTAAAATTTGGCCGAAATTACATATTAAAACCAAAAATAACGATTTTAGTTATTTTGTTGTTATTTAAAAATAGTAAGTATTCGCGGATTTATGAAACTTTTAGAGTATATTTAATATTATTATAATTTATAGACACGATGACACTTTCAAATGTTATTATTTGGGCAAAAATGACTTTAACCTACTATTGTAGGTGCTAATGTCTAATAGTAAAATAAATTACTTTAATCTCAATATTATTTATTAGTTAACGATGTCTTTTCTCAGAATCGTTTTTCGTTTGTTCGTTTTGTATTTTAATAATTTATACATTGGTATATTAATATTATTACTAATAATTATAGTAGGTGTGTTTGTTTTATTTCATTAATTAATTTAATAGTATACCAATAAATTATATATTAATTAATAATTTTTTAAACATTGTGTTCGAAAAAATAAAAATAAATGTGATTTTAATTAGTCTTGTAATGTACCTACCTATATGTAAAAAATAAATAAATATAATAATAACTATTGAACTTTTAGGGACATAATAGGTAACACATTCGTGTATGTAGTATTACACTATTTATATACCTATACGAGTATATGAGTAGGTATGTTATTCATAAGTGCGCACACGTCAGGATAGGCAGTTGACCATTCCGTGAATATTACTTTTATGTGTGCATGGTTATACGGCCCTAATCCCTATGATATAGAATATAGATATTAGGTGAACAATAGAAGTTAAGTATGTGACACTAAATTGATAGCTACCTATAACTTATAACGTTGTATTTGGAAAAAAAAATACCAGTTATTAATTAAAATTGTATCTTATGACTATTATCAGTTATAAGTTATAACATATATTTCTATAAATTAAACCAAAACATATATATATATTTATATATATTGAGTACCCTATAAAGGTATGCACCTATTAATTATAATTATTCTACGAACAGGGACTGGAAAAAGGACGACGACGTTTATATCTCGCGTATTTTATACATTTCTAGTCCGGAACTAAAATATGCGCCTACAACACTTGGATAGCACATTTTTCGTGACATTAAATATTTGTTTTAAGTCTTAAAAGTAAATTTAAGCCCCAAAAGAATATAAAAACAAACTTACTTTAATTATCGACTCCTTCGGCGGAATCTGTGACGTGTGTGAATTGCGACGCCCATGAGGAAACGCTCCAGAATACAGCCAGAACTTAGAATATCTTCTTTGCTTATTGAAATTTTAGAATTTTTAGTCGAATGTGTCTTCTGCAACGACTCTGAGATTTGCCATAGATAAATAAATAAATGATAGATATTATACTAGGTACATCAATATGATGAATCCACGGATATAATATAATGCAACTTTTTGTATCAAAGAGTTCCGTGTTAAGGAACAATTTGTTCATTGAAATTTGATATGACAATAAACCAAAATAGTTTATAATTTTGATTATAATAATATGATATGGGTATTATTTAATTTATTATTTTCGTTTATCAATTTAATTATTGATTAAGGTGGTGAATAGATATCAGAAGCACAATAATATTTTTTTAAGAGCATATTGTATTTTATGAATTATTAAATAAAAATGTGATTACTGGATTTTAGAGGTACAGTAAATTCATCAAATACCAACTAGATTTCTAAAACTCCGAGTCCATAATTCTAGATTCTGAGCGGATCGATGACTGTATTAATTTTACAATGATGTGTTCTTTATTTTTTAATATTTTTAATTATTTTTTCTTGGTGGTCTGTGTAAACGATAAGTATTCGTAATAAAGATTCAATTTTCATATATAATATTATTTTATAGACACTCAGTATATGTAATCATATGTTTATTTTTAGTTTAGTTTAGTTGTAGGTATTTAGTAAATAATAATAGGTATACGAAATTGTTTTTTCGAATAGCAATTTATTGTTTGTATTAGTACCTACACCATAATAGGGAACTACAATTTTGTAAATGATGTACAAATGTATTTTTGGTGTTTTAAGGCTGCTGTAAGATCAATTTATGAGAATCCTTGCATTAAATTGTTAGGATTATTTGATATGAATAATTATTTTATTACATATAGGTAAGTCGATCAGAAACTAAATTTACACTGAATGTTAATAGTAAAAAGCTATTAAAATATCTATTATTTGTATTTTTTTGTTAATAATAATTAAGACTTAAATATTAGCAGTAATCTTGTTCCTTTCACAAAATGTTTTTTAATTATTTTTAATTTAATTTACATTTATACGTTTGGCATTTATCCCAAAGTTATCTCTGAATAATAATTTGATTCAATTTAATAGTTACATTATATGGATTATAAAAACTACAGTTTCCAGCTTCTACTACAACATTGTTTTATGTTTTTAATTTTTTAAATTCAGTCTGCACCTTGTGTTGGTGATTTTACACGTAATATAATAAAATTGATACTAGTGATGAGTAGGTACCTGATTGTTTAATCAAATTATTTACACGATTTCAATAAAAAAATATCTATGAAGTATAAACATCCGCATTTCTATTAACTATAAATTCATAATTGTATGAGCTATACATGTTACATATATTTTTCGAAAAAATTATTTAAAAAAACAAGAATAATTCCTATTTTACGCCTAATTTATGTCTAAAAAGTAAATGTAAAATAGTAGGTAATAATATGAAAACAAACTTACTCGTAAACATCTACTCTTCCGGTGAAACGTAGCTAGAGTGCCGCCATCGCCGAAGAAACAGCCATCTTCATCCATCTCCATCTAATCATCTCACTCCGATGAACTGAAACTTGAAAGTATCGAAATACTTTATGAAAATAACCTGATCATAATGAAATTTGCGAGTTTTTATTAAAACTTACATTATAATATGTACGGTTTAACGAACTGTCTGTTTATATTAGTGGCTTATTGTTTTTTTGTTCACTGAAATCAAAATATACAATATATTATATTTATAATACAATAGTATTAGCTGAAATTATTAGAATTGTTAACCATCGCCGACGAATTTCGACAATTGACGATTGCCATAGATATTATAAAATATATTGTTTATTATGATAAATCCATAGAACTTATATATTATAGTATTATCTAGTACTATCAGTATTATCAGTACCTATACGGTATATTGATAAATCGTATGTTCTTTTACAGAAATCTTTGTCATCTGCAATGCACCTATTCTGGTTTTCTATTTCAATTATAGTTCGCATGCCAAATTTAACTATACAAACTGGTCCAGGCGCGGACTGGCTGGGATGCTGGGATGCTACAGCATCCCTTGCCCTAAAATATATTTGCCTAATATTATTTATTATGTATTTAAAGACTCTAGACACCTAATGAACAACAGATTGTTACCAACTTACGAATACTAGTAATCTATAATATTGTACAACTTTGATTGAAAGTTTTTTGTAACTTGGTACTTATTTACGTGTTTAACGTATATTCAATATTTTTTCAAAACAAAATAAAATATATTAATATTTTATAAATAATCTACATGTATTAAATTCGCCCCAACAATTTATGTTATTTGCCCTTTAAATTGTGTAGCATCCCGTGCCCTATTTTACCAGTCCGCGCCTGGTTGTATATTCGTTAAAACTTATAACTTTTACGCAAGAACGAAATCTAAGCTTGCTGGTGTATTTTGTCATTTTGGAAAATAAAATAAAAGTTAAACGTTTCTATAGTTACTAATAAATCAAATTTCCTCAAAATCTTTTAATTTATATCTCATACTTCATAATATAACTTTGGAAATAATACAATTTTAAGCTTTTTTTATAAATCATTTTACATCATTATTTTTGATTAAATAAAAAAAATCTAAGTTAAATTCGGCCTGTATGAAGTCTTCTTTTACAAATAAAAATTCGACAATTCTACAAGGCCTGATAATTTATGAAGTAATTTTTGTTGGTATAATACTATAGTATTATAATATTATACCCATAGGTGCACCTTATCAAACCCCCTCCCCTCATCGAATTAGATATCGGGCAGTAGATTAACGGAAAAGTATTATAAATTATAATTTATAATTAGGATGGCAACTAAAATATAAAAATAAATATAATTTTCAAATTTTATAGAATTGCAGAAAATTTGAAAAACTGGAACCGGCACCTGTAGCTTAATATTTTAATATTGTATAGGTAGGTGTCAACGCAGTCTGCGGCAACAATAATAAATAATAATATAATATTAGGATCCACAATCTCCTACTATATCAGATACACTATAGCTGATGTAGATTTATGATTGAATCGCAGTTATTACCTATATATGTGTTACAGTCAAAACAATCATTACACGTTTGATTTACCGTTTGCGCATTTACATAATGGCAATAGAGATAAATAATAATCATTATATTATGTTTTATCGGTAGGTATGCTGCTATTACTGTCGAACGGATCGCGACAATGAAGAGAATAATAATAATAATAATAATATAGTATAGGTATTATGTAAACGCTATCGCGCGACAATAATAATTATTCATTATCTGGTTATTCGAATAACGAGACGATGCATTTATTATAATAACATATTACTTTTTTGTATCCACGAGCGACCTGCACGGCGATATCACGATAAGCGACGCAATAATAAAATAATAATATAAGCCACGTACGGATACTTCGGTTTCCTGTAAACATGCTATGATTGCTGTTTCATATTTAAGACGCATTTATTGTGACAATCTGCAAGACGTGTATCGTAGTTACGAAACTGAGCAAAATGTTTGATACGACACGTGGCACTCGAAAGACTTGAGCGATGCGCACACAGTACGTCATGATACATTGTGATAATAATATGTTTATATTATAAACGATAAGATAAAAACATAATACTATGTATCGCTCTATACCAGCTCTGTGGTCTGAATTATTATTATCCACCTACGTCCCACATAGTTGCTCTTGCACCTTTAAGTAAAAAAATTCCATTTTATGAGGGATCAGGGCCACTCCCTCTTAGGATACCAATATTGATAAAATCGTTAATATATTTCCTCGTTGGTTGAGCGAAGACGTATTCGTTGCAGGCAGCAGGGCTTGAAACCGAAAATATTTTCCCTTTTTTTTATTGAACAAAAATTTATATTTAGAATCTGAATTTACAAGTAGTACAATAATAAGTAAATGGGATGTGGGTTGATTGGTGGGAGGGGGAAGTCACCCAATGGTGGCACCCCGAATATATATTTTTTTTTATTTCGTTTTCAGTTTTTATTTTTTCCTATTTCAATTTCGGTTTTGATTACCGGATGGTTTTTTTTCGATTTCGCTTTCAGTTTCGATTTCAGCTTTTAACGGTTTTAACGGTATTCTAAATCGAAATCCAATATTATCGGTTTCAAGCCTTGGTGCGGGTATTAGATTTATTGATGGACTGTTAAACAGCCAAATCGAATCCACTGATCTTGTTTCACTAATATGCATTAAGGTATATCATCGTTTCACTAGATCTGCGGCTCCTTTTTATGTCCCTCACACCACCACAAACTATTTAAGATAACGGGCCGCTGAGAAGGTTAGTGTAGATTGCCAACGCCTCATTTTTTAGTTTAAAAGTCTTATCTTCTATATTTTAACTGCTGCGTATATACTTAATTATGCATGTGCTTAGTTATCTTTATAATTTACTATTAATGCAAATCGTGTAAAGAGGGCCTCGCCCGTTAAATAAATAAAACAAAATACAAATTAATAAAATTCAAATACGGCGATTTCCGCTTACAATGGACACGTCGGGACCAAGCTCATTTGCCGACATCCAACGCGGTAGGCCATATGAGCCAAAATTAATTAGTTTGTTTCCCTTGGAATATTAGGGCCAGACCGTTTTATCCATTTTGCCAATTTTACGCTTATGCCGTTGCCCACATTAGGCGGAAATCCGCTGTAACAATAATAATAATGACCGCCATATTTTAAAACAAACAAATGTAGATCGGCGGGCGTGTCACAAAATTTTTTTTATGTAGGTACCTACTATGTTAGTATTGTAAATTATAATATCATACTAGTATCTTGTACTACCTACCTGTAAGAATCAACCTGAAATCAGAATACGTTTCCGCTTTGATATTATAATATAAATTACGCGTTGTACATTCAATTAAATTAATGTATACGATGTATATTATATATACGAACACGTGGCATGAGGGATGCCTGCAGGCTGCAGCAGCAACAAGTGTGGCAATGATACATAATATCTAATAAATACAGACTTGCAAGTATTATTATAGGATGTATTTTATGACTTTGCGCATGTCGTGATGGTTTTCCAATGATATGGATGTAATAATCTGGAATTTCAAAAACGAACCGATTGTTTTTAAAGGGATATGTTTTAATAGCAATTTATATATTATTCTTTTAGAATTCGGTTGTAATACCTACCTTTGTATATCAACAGTATATCCAACTGTATTTTTGTATAAGTAACGACATTTTTTTTAAATTCGAATTCTGTTCTTTGGAAAATTTCAACGGTTGAATCATCGATTATTGTTCACGTATATACTTCATTAGGTTATAAAAGTTCTTATTTTAAAACACACCATTTCCGCATAAAACCATAATAAAACATAATACTTACTTAGATCGTTTTTACGTTTAAATATTTAGTTTTGCCAAATTGACATAATGCGACACTGCCTAGCTATATTATCCATTTATCCAGTTGTAGCCAAACCCCCGTCCATCGTAAAGCAATATATTATTAGTAGTATAAACTATAAAGTATTAGTACCTATACATATTCAATAGTAGTTTATACAAAGTCGAGTTGATATTATAATGTTAGGTAATCGAAAAATCAATTTAACAATTAACTGATACAATCGGTTATTTCATGGATGAACCAATAAACACACAACTGCAGATATTTTACCAAACTATATGAATACTGAATAAATTTCCAGTCTCAGAGTAACCTATTTACCTATGGCTTGCGGATAATAAACGAATTCTATGAACGTATCATTACACGTGGAGTCAACACAGGCACGGCACTAAGAAGAGGGGACACAAAGGGCTTTAGCCCCCCTCAACATTTTATTTTTATAAGAGCTAAATTATTAACTTTATAATTTTATTTTAAAATAGGTATCTATTGATATAAATTTGTATACTTTAATTTCTTTGAGTAATTTGATAATTTTAAATGTTTTTACCGTATGTTATTCCAATACCGAGATGATAATATACTATCATATTATCAGGTATCAGGTATCAATACACCAACATGTAGTATATTTTTAAATAGGTTATAATATAATTACTAAGTTTACTTATTACATTGAAGTAATGAAGTATATTATTGATTATTGAATATACCTACTATTATAATAGGTATCATTATTATTATTATAAGATATAAGTTTTTAAATTTTTTACATACCTACGCAATACGCATCTTAAAAATGGCACCGCACTGATGTTTAGCACAAAATCATTTTTCAAATGTGATTTTGTCACGATGGGAAGCGTGCGAACATTTCTCCAGCCTCCCGAGGCTTCGTAAATTTGCGCTTAAACCACCTGTGATCTGTATCGCTCCAAAAGTATATTTATCTTTAATCCCTACCGTGGTCTCGTGTTATACATGTTTTTTATCTTATTATCATTTGTGTTGATCTACTTATACATTACATCAATGTACTCGATGTATTGGATGGCTCTACGCTGCCGTCGCGTATAAGTTTCCACGCCACCTATATGCTTGTTAAACGACGTTATAATATCAAATCGTCCATGTCGTTTAAAAGCATGAGGTATAATTACACATGGCGCGTTTTTTTATTGTGGTGTCCCCTGTAGGCCTAATCCACATCGCAAGCGAGAACACGCGAACGCCGGTCGACTACGCAATAATATTGTAATTTACATAGATCGGTACAGCGAAAATTACTATTCTCTCGTGTGACATTTTTCGTTATTTATACGTCAATAAAACATATTTTAATATAAATAAATATCGAATTTAACGTTGAATAGGCTTTAATTACACATTTTTTATTTTGTCGCAGTACGGCATTCGCACATTTTCGAATTGCTATAGCGTTGTATTTTAGTGGGTTTCAGCCTCTGGAAAGGCGAGCTAGGCTGCTGGCACCGAGAGATTCGTAATTGTCACATAATATAGCATTTAACTTATAAGCCCAAGAGGAGTAAAAATTCAGTAGTTTTAAATTATTGGGATGATATCCACCGATTCTTATTTAAAATTCAACACTGTCCTAACATTATAAGTTATAACTATAACTATATTATTATTATTATTATTATATTTATTATATATATTGTATTTATTATTATTTAGAGATTACCAAATGTCTAAGTCTCCTACCACTCACTATTCCTAATGGACCTCTTTATATTCAATCTGTTTTAAATGTCTTGAAACTCATTCATAAACATTTTTTTACGGTCCTGGAAAAAAGTCTTTATTTTTGTGTGTGTGACGCCGACCGGCGATAGTGGGTGGTGTGTTTGGTGTGAAGATGAAATGGTGAGGGGACGACAGTCAACAATATTAAATAAATACATAAAATACATAAAATGATAAATACATAAAATCATCTTACTTGCTTTAGGCATCTATAGTTTAGCTTACTTATGCGACGACCAAGACTTTTATCAAAATAATTCCTTATCGTCACTTGGACTCGATAACTTTTCTTTAAAGCTTGACGATGTTGAAATATTGTGTATGCATAAAAATATTTTAGCCTTCAGATCTGTGGTCTGAGAGATAAAATCCTTTGTTAATAATTGCATTCATTGTTGATGTGCGTGCGTCTATGAATCTAAAAAGTGAAATTGTTTTGTGTTGAAAATAAAAATAACTTATATTTTACTAACGAAATAAAACTTAAGAAAGTAAGAAAAGAATATAGGAAAACTTTTAGAAAAAAAAAAATTAGAACAGTATTTAGAAAAATATAAATATTAAAAACTGATGTATTATTATATTATGCAAATGTAGTTTGAATAAAATTAAAACGGAAATAACATTATTAAGAAAATTAATAACTAGACAGCATACTATTAAGCCAGTATATTTATTATTCGTCATAATATTAAATATGAATAACTTGTTTGTGTACGTTTGTTTATATTGTGTTTGTGGCCAACACACGATACTAAAAATTAATTCCATGTAAGTATACCATATAGCTCTCCACCAAAGCTGCCTTTATTTACGTCCACGTAGTACATGCAGTATTTAAAAAAAACCTAATTACAAGAAATTAACGATCTAACTATCTAAGTGTTCTTTTTAAAGCTATTCTAATTCTAGTTCAAATCAGTCGTCACAGTTAAAAAGTTCGTACTCGACTGAATAAAAATAATTGCAAAGGCATTATCGATTAGGGTTTAATTGAGAGAGGAGAATTAGACCTCGTCGTCCAGAAGTTTGAACTAGGTAGCAGTAATTTAATTAAATAAAATTTACTGGTCAAAAAATCATGTAATAGTCACAATTTACTGTTAATGTTTCACAAAAATATTGATAATATAGACATATAGTACTTAAATATTAAATATACATTTTAAATTGTTGTTAATAGATATACAGTGTTGAGGAATGAGAGGAAATTATACCGGAAACGTTTACAATTTGACATTTGTGCACCCCTAAAAATTTGGCCTAGTTGCGACTGCTGCACCTGTGACTGCAGCGCCAGCTGACGTTGTACTCAATCTCGACGATCCGATCACACGTTGAAAAACCGTCAAGTTCACCACCGTGGCCTGTGGCCCGTGGCGTGGCCGTCGACCACAACGCGAGTGACGTCAAGCTGACAGTGAGCTCTGGCGTTCATCAACACCCGTGACGCTGATGCACCGTCAATAATAGTCGCGGGCTGCAGTCGGTGCCATCCGGTCAGCGGGGTGGCTGGTGCACGCCGAGACTTGGCCGCGCCGCTGTTGCGTCCCTGCAATAATTGCGGTATCCGATATTTTCGGTATTTTTAGAATACCGGTATATACCGTGATCCAGTAATTATTACCGTTGTTACCGACATTTTGTCACCTATATAATATTAATTAACGTACGTGACACGACACTGCACGGCGTAGTGAAAACCCGGCTTGAAGCTGCTCTGTGCGCACCTATAATATATACCCTAACAAAGTCTTTATGGAAAAAATGTTATGTTTTCATGAAACAAGGACTTGTCTCGTACGTTAAAATTCGAAATTACCAAACTACGCACCTGCCTACTTTGTACAGTCGCACAGACGCATCAAATTGTATTTTTTATTTACATATTTAAACGCCCGTGTTTGCTCAAGCACGATATAAGAAATAACATAAAATATATGACTTACAGTTTAACGAGTATGTAAAAAAAATAATTCCGTTCTTTTGAAATCCCATAAAAGGTATTATCAATCAGTGTAATAATTAAAAAAACTACGCGTACTAAGACACACTCTGTATAATAATATATTATGCTAATCGGACGGAGATTCGCGTTGCGAAACCGCTGGATAATATATCATAATATTGTATATTATTGTTTATAATATATTATATAGGTACGCACGAATATTGTGCAAACGATTACGCCAACATAATTATTATCACAATCGATGGTAAATTATTATATTACTATTGTATATTTAGTAAACCTGCCGGTCGGCGGTCGAGTTTAATTTAAATTCACTTATAGAATTATTATCATTGCGAGTTACACTGCGCAGTAATTATTATAGATTATAATATTATTATGAGCACGTCATCCGCGGCGCAATGCGGTGGGTTATATATAATATTGGTTTTATAATTAATTATATTAATTATTATTGTTTACGGCTGTGATATATCTGCGAGTCGATGACTACGACGACGATGATGATGATATGGCTAACTGGCGTATGATGGGCATAGGTAAGTATAGGCTGGTGCCATGGTCGTATCCAGAAATTTTTTTCGGGGGGTCCACAACATGTATATTGTAATTTTATAGAATTTAGGTTTTGATATTTGGTTAAAAATAAGGCACACTGAAGACATTTCGGGACCCCCTGAACCCACCTCCCCCCTTCCACAAATACGCCCTTGGCTGGTGCTGTACACGCCTAACTCGAAATGTCAATATAACATAATATTTTTCTGCGTCCAATGTCGTACCTGTGTGTAATATCATACATCGCTACTCAATGCGATGGCCTTTTTTTCATGTGGCATTCTTTTTTTAAAAATCGTTTTTAATCAAACACCGCTGTTTATAGTATTATATATTTTTATGTCCGTGACCGTATACAGTGCGCAACAACAATAATAATAATATAATGGACGTGCGGCGTGAAGTACCTAATATCGAGTCGATTGCGTTCGACTATTTGCCGAGATCTTCATCGTTAACCTTCGGTACACGCGTACATCGAGTCGTGGTTATTATTAAATAATATACACATATAAGTAATATGATATGTGTGTACTGCAAGTGTATAATATGTACACTGCACAATGCACATGCATATAAGTACTTACACGGGCGCAACGTGGTTGTTGTCGGTAAGCACATCATTATAGGTACGCATATAAATAGGTACTCGCGATAATTACCGTACAGCGGAGTGGTCAACTGAGAAATCAATAATATATAATAATTATTGTCCGAGACGATACATCACGCACCGCCTTTGACTATGACGTCTTTACAGGTCCCAACATGACTCTCTGTACAAACGTAGAAGTAATTTCGTTGACATTTTGATGTTTTAAAAAAAAAGAAAAAATCAAAATGTCATTACTGAAGAAAAACTATTGCCGGAAAATATCTGAAATATCGGGCTTCACCGATTGACCTTGGTTAATTCAAAAAAAGAAAAAAGTTCAATTATTGATTTCAATATAATATGATTGTGTTGTTATCATGTCTACAAAATATCACATCATTTTCAGTATTTCAATTTATGACTTTTGATGGCGTTTTTCTGAGGAAATTCCTGTGGACCCATTGCAAGGTTAAAATATAAATTAAAGTATTAAAAACTTTCCAATTTTTCAGTATTTCAATTTTATAGTTTTGGAGCAGGATGAGCAGATGGGGCTAAATATGCACCACCTGGGAAAATATTTGTAGGTTTAAAACTATTATTATTTATAAAACATAAAAATTCCTTCAGTGTTAATTTGTTTCCATGCGATTATGGCCGAAATAGTGACATTTTGAGAGACTGTCACACATTGGTACTGACATGGGTATAGTCACGAAAGTACGAAATACCAAGCATTTGAGATTTTAATTTCACTAACGTTGACATCATAATAAATTAGATAATCATATGATCTGTGATAATATGTAATTATTATTCATTTATTCCAATATATTTTGTACATCATGGTTTAGCTTAAGTGGTCGAAATATTTTAAATTTCATATCGCAACAGTGTTTATATTGTGAATAATGATTTAGTGACCAGTCTAATTTTTAACTAAATAATGTTATTAGTTATGTTTAAATACCTTGTTCTATTATACTCATCGTTGATGTGTAAAGATTAAAATAAATGTAACGTTAGGATTTGTGGTGGGAGGGAGCAAAGGCCTCACAGCTTATATATTGACACAAAAATTAGTTTGCACCAATATAATAGTAAGCCAATTCTCTGCGGGCGTCACTGATTTGGAGAATATTTTACAATAGTAATTATTAACTCAAATAAAAATAATTACCAACCTACCTATTGTAAATTGGGTTACATAGAATTCAAACTGTATGTAATTATAAATAATCTGGTAAAAATTTGTCTTATTCACGATTAATAATATTGTATATTATTTATTCTAGTACTTACCTATTATATCAAGATTTAATTTGTGATTATTTTTTTCAAATTAAATTAATAATTTAAAAAAAACGTATTTTTAAGCATTAGGTACCTACAAATTTTAAAAAAATAGATCATTAAAAATGTAGTTAAGTAAATATATCTTACACTACAATACAATAAACAATATATAAAATGTAAATCAAATCTACATAGTTTTATATTGTCATCAATAATATTTATTCAAATAATATTATATTTTCATCAAATACATTTATATTTATTAATAAATAAAATATTATAAACACAATTTTCAAATATTTATTTCATTTTTGTCGCATTTGTTTTGGACATTTTGATGTTAGCAATTTACTTTTTAAACCTATTTCGGACATTGCCATAATGAATATAGGTATCATAGTTTATCCTAAGGTTATCATTACTAGTTTTTACAACACCAAATTACGATTTATATTTTATAATCTTTCAGAGTTTGACCGATTTATTTTGCAAATCCTATATAATATTTACCAAGATCTATCGATATAAGCCCGGAATTCAGGCAATTAAAATTTAATTCTAACCTAATCTAACCTAGGTTACTATGTTTTACCGGTATTCGTACTTTTACCGTTACATATATATAATATGTTGTATACCTTCCTTCTACCTATATATGTTTACAAGGAAGTGAAAACACGCGTACAACGCACGTCCCAATACTAACTATATTATGTTATAGACATTCGAACGATTCGAATTCATGACCAACACACATCACACGTCATAGGTATACGTCATAGAGGAGACTCGTCGTCTAAATATAATGCGCCTATATAATAACTAATATTATTATAATAATATCGGAAGAGTTGTTGAAATGTGACACACACTTACGTTGAACCACTTACGTATATATAGTATAAGTACATAATAAATAATAATAATATATAGGTACCGCTATTATGTGTATATAATAATAACCGCGTGGTTGTAACCTGATGGGTATAGCCGGTATAGGTACACCTACTATCGGTAGGCTTACAAAATGGTGTCGGCTGTTGTTATAATATATCTGCAGCAGGTAGTCTATCAAATATTATACAAAGTACGTGTAAGCTTACAATTTTTACACACACACACACACACACAAACGTCGCACGTGTGATGTACGCATATAAAAATGCGTGTACGGCTGGCAAACCTTGAATAATTATTATTGTTTGAAAATATTGCAGTCGTTTTCAAACGTTTCGTTTCGTCATCGAGAGAAATACCGACAGAACCGTCGTACGAGTACTTGTGCAGTAATATACAATATATAACATTATGAGTACGACGCTATATTTTTTACATACGTAGAGTCCTACACAGTGGCGTACACGATGATATTTTCAATGGGAGGGGTTATGTTAAAAAATCATATGCATATCACGTACATGGCCCACTGCATGAGTGGGAGGGAGGTGGTCGCAGGCCCTTTAGTACTGCAGGGTTCCGGCTATTTCAGGGGGCCTTTGAAATGAATTTGTAAGTTTTGAAATGTGTATAGGTAGGTATACTTATTTTATATTTATTTTAAATAATATTTTGTTAACCATTGATTATACCTACCCATAAATTATCGTGTATGGGGCACCCGTATCGCTCAATGTAATGGGTTGTATTTTATTATTGAGCGTTTTGTTTAGGGCTCGCCAAAATATTCAGTACAGGGTCCCAAAATTTGATATTGTGGACCCCGGGTCTGTATAATATATATATATATATAGTATGTATATCAAAATATTTTTTAAACTGTGTTAATTTTCATATACATCTACGTATAGTAAACAATACTAGAGACATTTGAACCCCCCCCCCCTCCCATGTGTGTACGCCACAGAGTATAAAAGTACCTACTTAATATTAAGATTTATGGTATACAGTGTACTCCTCGAAGTATTACCATATTCGTTTGGTGTAATAATGTCCGACGATAGAATAAACCTTCAGGGTGAATTTTTAATTTCATCACGATCCAGCCTGTCCAAGATGTCCTTAACCGGGCATTCTACGGGCTGTCAGATTTACTGAGACCATAAGAAGATAATAACAAAACAGGGTTCTACAATTCCTATAATTCAAATAGAGTAGGTACCTATGATGATACATATGATATACATCTGAAAGTTATATAAGTAATCATCAACTCAAAATGTTCTTACAATAATCATTATTCTTATCTGGAGTGAGATGTTAAAAATAATTTAAAAGTGAAACGATTTAAAAATGAGAAAATTCACTTTGATAATTATTTTGAACAGTAAAATATATTATACTCTGAACCACAAACCATTTGATTTTTTCGGTCCCACAAAAATTGATAAAAAATACTAGGCATAGGAGTGTGCCACTGTGGATTAAAATTACCACTCTATATGAAAAAAACATATTCTATGTAATGTGGTTTATATAGTTATATGTTTATAGTATATATATGTACAACGTATATATTATTTATTTATCGTGGAAATAGTGCGTACACGGTGATGGTATATATAACGTGTTGTTTATTTTCACTCGAGTACTTACCTACATCAGAGATCGCTTTCGTAATAGTCATACGCATTTTGATTAATACATAACGTCATAATATCGTAGGTACACCCCGGATTTACTGTAATCGTCGGAAAAATCGCAAAAACAACAGTAAATTAATTGTCGTAATCGTGATTTTTATCGTACAAATATTTTTGTTTTCGAATTTTCATATAATTATTATTATTGTTATCGTTCTAACTGTTATTGTTTCGCGTAAGTTGTTATAGTGGGTATAAAGTGTTATGTTTTATTGTTCCCATTCCAAACCATTAATTTTTTTAATTAAGTAAATAAATATTATGGTACATTAATGGTCATACACGCCTCGATGCCTCCTCAACAATATCATATACTCAGTAGTCAGTACTTTGAAACCACTACGCTGCATTGCAAAGCCATACATTAAAATGTATAAACGTAAACGAAAGTGAATCCGGACGAGTGTAAGCAATTGTCGAAAAATAATACGAACAATCTCGTAAGCATTATCAATACCTACGCAATAACCGTGGCAAATAGTTTACTGTTTACAAGATGTACGCCTATATGTGTGACGTCTGTATTAATAAAGTTAGAAATCGTTGAACGTGGAAATGGCCACACAATAACAAGTTTGTATCAGATTTGAATTTTTATACGGCAGTACAGTCCATGAACATATTATAATGTGATCTATAATAATAATACAATTACATGGAAGTATCCACATACAAAACTAATAGATATTTATGCAGTTGTGAGAAATTCAGTTGAATAACTTTCTTCTAACTTCTCAGAAACAAATTAATTTTAGAATTTTTTTCACAGTGTGATTATCATCACATATCATTCATAGAAAAAACATTTTTATTTAAATGAATATAGGTATAATACGATGTTGCTTGAGCTTGACTAGGCTATCTACGGATACGTTGCGTTTAATTTTGACTATTTTAACATTATGTCAATTAATATAGTTAATAGAGGTGATAAAAAAATAATTGGTTATTGCAGACAATATTATAATAACAATTAATAATAATTCCAATAATGGAGTGAACTAAAAGAGCCAAGGAAAAATATTTGAATAATAGTTTTTTAATATTGCACTCGTAACATAATATTATATTGTAATGATAACAATATAATAATGACGTTCTATATCTGAGGTAGCGTGTGGCCAACTATAAGAAGGTCGTGAGGACGGCCCCGTTTTAATTGACGTTGTGGTGCACGTGAGTGCGTGTAGGTTGTAATGAATTGAACTTGTTGAATTGTGCAATGAACTATGGTTAGGGTTTTGTTGTAGTCTTGAATTTCTTGAACTTGGAATGTTTTGTGTAGGTTAGCATTTCTTACACACCTGCAGTGAGACTGCACTTGGGCGTATATTTTGTGTTTGAAAATTTGTATTTTTTTTTTTTATGTGATAATATATTGTGCGTTTTCTTCGGATCGGACTTTTCAAATTATTGTCTTGAAGATTAAGAAGAGGATCTTTTTTTACATTTATACTTACTTATTATTTATTTAAATTTATATGAGAAAGATTACTGCAGTGCCCATGGGCGTCACCGAGAGAAACTCGTGAGTTATATGGTGGGGAAAGAACCGTAGATACTGTTTCTTCTTTATTTGTTATAACAAGCCCCTCCATTGAACATTTTTGATGAACACGCCACTGAAAATACGTACACATTATTCTTATCGTCGGTATTAGGTATTACTGTCGAAAAATAATAAAACTGATTAATATTACGTTGTTAAAATGTGAATGTAACCAAAGTACAATAATATAAGTTATAATCTAACAATCCGATTAACACTATATTCGGTTTTGTTAAATTAGTGCATATTATAGTGGTTTATAATTTATGAAATAAAAGAAGTCTAAAACTGTTCGTAATTCATTCGAACAGAATTATCTATTTCTATGGTGTTAGGTTAATATTGGTTAATATTAACAATGGTTAATATTACTAATTGGAAATAACTAAAATAAGTTTCTTTTGTATATACAGAGGAATGCTACCAAGCATGCTCACCCAATCACCCCCATTTTAGATTTTATGAGACGAGCTTGGAAGTATTATTGGTTTTACAATGATGTGATTTTTCATTATTTTTTTGTCCGTGTGAACTTTTTATTTTATTTATTTTAGAAAAACTATTTTGATTTTCAACTTCAGGTGTGGTTTCTGCTATAAAATTAGATTTAGTTGTACTTTGGGAGGGATGAAGGAGATAAAAAAAAACTTGGGAAAGACTGAAACTTTTATAGAAAACCAGTTTCTTCAGAATCTATTTATTTTTTTATTTTTTGTAATTTATAAATCATGAATCGACATCAAAACCACCAATGGACATGGAAAAAATGCTTTAAGTACTATCAAAATATCAGTTCTGTATGAAGGGAGATGACGTCATAATTTCAATATATTTGCGAGTTCTTGATCCAGTGCATATCTATCATAATATTATATTAAATTATCATCATAAATTTTTTACTATACTATCAAGCGTCACTTTTAAAATACCTATATAGGTAGATCAATATTGGAAGTGTATAGCCAAGATATATAACGAACGAAAGTCAAGCGATTAATGATTTTAAAATCAGCTCGATAGGTGATAGCGTAATGCCAACGAATGATGATATCATTTTTTTAAACCAACCCATTTTAACATAATAATAATATTTTACGATTTTACCTATAAGAGCAAATTACCGTCAATAAGATAAACGTATACCACTTACCAGTTACCACCTCGCATCAGTGACACTCGGTGAAAAATGTTCACTATAACCAGGAGATTACTATGTATGGTAATAACGATTCAATTTTTAAAAAATGTTTTTTTGTTATATAGGTATATACCTAAGTATGTACCTACCTACTATAATCTAAAAAAACCAACCGATAATATGTGCACATTCTTTTGTTGGATATTATCGGAACACAAATTTTTGATTATCCTACATTTTTCATGCTTAGATACTTACGATACTTTTTTCGGCATTGTTAAATAAAAATAATATTATTTATTTAGGTACATGTGATATATTATACTCAATATTTTCTTATTTTACGCTTCCGTTTTTCTCGTTTTACACGATACTACGTTTTTATAACCTATAGGTACATACACTACATTTATACAGGGTAACTATATTTTATCAGCTTTTCATAATTTTTACAATGGTATTGAAACAAAAAGTATTTTTTCATAGAGTTTTAAGTGTTCATAAGACCACATTTTCAGGCACTTCATTTTTCTGAATAAGTAGGTGGTACCCGTGGTTTTAATTTCTTATCTTCAAAATGAAAACATTTATAAAAACGTCGATATTAAATACATGAAATATAGACAGGAATTTTGAATTGAATGAGATTTTATTTATGCCGAGTAGAACTTCTCACTTCACTATTCTCTTATCAATATTTGAAAAAAGTACCAAGGCACTACAAAAGTATAAACTACACAAAGACTTTTTTTTTTAAACTACATAAATTTATTTAAAAATGATATGTTTATCGTGTTAAATGCCAAAGGGTACACCCAGTACCTAAATAACGTGCGTTATATTACGTAAATTATACGTAATTATTACGTATATAATGTATAATATGTAATGTAAATATAATATAATGGTATGTCATCAAATGTTTGAATATAGGAAAAAAATTCAAAAATTAATAAATATAGTAGTTATAATACCATTTATATTAATAACATATAATTAGTGTTATAATAATAGAATACGATATTCAACCTATGTATTGCTTTATAAAATAACTTGTCCTGGCTGACTGCCTGACTGACTAATTGCCATAGACTAACTGGAACCGCTGAATCTATAATATTATGAATATGAAATTTGGTAGGTATAGTTTCATTTTGTGAAGTAGAGATCCGCTAAGAAAGGAGTAGTCACCAAACAAAGATTTTGAAATTCATGGTGGAAATAAAATTTTTTTTCTTTTAAATGGTTTACATTTATTATTAGAACAGAAGGGGTAAAATCCGATGTCATCTTTTTAGAAGAGTACCTCTAGAAACAACAATTTTTAATAAATCAAGGTTTTCTAATAAATAATAATAATATTAATAATGGTAATGACATAAAGGCAATCTCTACCTGTATCTAGTATAAGAAATTAAAAGTTATAATACAAAAAAAAACTGCACGCGGGCGAAGACAAGTTATTCAACTTATTACCTACATTGTAGCTTATAAAATTAAAATCAATTTTACCACACCTTTTTTTTGTACCTACCTATTATGGCTTCCGTAAAACAATTTAATACAACGAGTTTATCCTAGATTTTTCTGTTACTCGAATCTCCACAGTCTCACAGCATCTAAATCAAATTTTCGCAGAGATTTTCATATATCCCCTAATTAATTTTTTAAAAGTATATTAACATTATAGCGTAGTATAAACTAATTATTATTGCATTATTACTTCGATTATTTTTCAATCGTGTATTACGTATATGGAAATAAAAATTGGGACCAATTATGTTCCGTGATGTATGCAATCATGACGGAGCCATATATTGTCCAGGGACTAAATATTAATATGTCCGTTTACCATACTATATATAATCCGTGTAGGTACGTGGCCGATTGGCGGCGGTCGTGTACCTATAATATAATATTATACAGCTACGTTGGATAACCGATGACCTCATCGCGTTTGACCCACTATGCAGATATACTCCTAACATTATATTAGTATTGTTTCTCCCGTTTCAACGAAAGTGACCGAGTCTGCATTCCTAAACTGGCAAAATCGCCATCGCATACGGATTCTCTATAAGTCCGGTCGCTGGAGACTGGTTTTCAGCACACGCGATATCGGCACTATAAATACGTATATTATTGTATATTATAAGTCCTATCGTCTGTGGCGTACCTATACTATAGTATTATACAGAATGATTCATCCCCACGCTTTCCCTCCAATTTCCCCGCTATGCTCCTATTCAAATTCCGATTTTATTACTTTTATATATGTTATTACTTTACAACGCGTTATCAAAATACATCGCTCAGAGACTATTATAGTTCAATACCAAATTTACAAAATTTATTTACACCATATATTATTATAGATATATGACGAAAGAATATAGGTTTGTAAGTAAATTTTAACTTACCACTTTTGATGCAGTGATTGCACTGCATTATAATATTTCGATCTAAGACTTAGATTCTAAACGGTCTTCGGATCGATAGGGCATTTTTACTTGTTCGGTATTCCATGCCAACACATCGTTTGGGAAATCGGCATATTTAAAAATATACTAGGTTTAGGCATTAAAATTACAGAAGTATATACAATTTGTTAACGAGTATATGACTATTTAAGCAAAAATACGTATATATATGGCATTATACTATACCTTTTATAATTATGTAGGTAGGAACTAATAATATTTAAGATAACTCAAATGCGTGAAAAATGCAAACGTGTATAATAATCAATAAAATATTTTAACAATTGAAAAAATGTTTGGAAAAATTATAGATTATTCGCAGTCCACTGAAATAATTTTCGTAGTAAGTAAGAAAGTTTTGTTTCACAGGCACGCATAATAATATGATAGGTACCTACGTGGTGATAATCGATTTACGTTAAAGTTCGTACGCGACGTCAGCATGACTGCGATACGGCTTTTAAAAGTTTTAATTCATGTTAATTGTTCATAATAATATATGATTTCTACCTCATAAAGTTATGCATAACTCACATTATATTGTACCTTTATAATATACTCATACTTAACGTGCGTAAAAACCTTCATAGTATATAATATTTATTGATGTTACACACTTAAGTGCCCGAACGTGCAGGTACATCGGAGATACTCAGCCCGACATACAATAGTGCTCAAACGTATATAATTGTTGTATAGCCCTATGGATATTGGCCGTTATATCTTTCTCCCTCTCAAGTCTCGGCGTCTCGTGCATGTATGGTACGTCGTGAAAACAAACATATATTATGGTTTTACGTCTACATGTGACGATCATCTGGACAGACAGTAAAACGTGTGATTATTTTATGGCACATAATATTATGTAGGTAATTATAGCCAATGTACACAAGCACGAGAGACTGTTATGTCAATTATATATTATGCTCATGCGCCAGACGTCCTGGGTGCACGCGCATATCATTATACCTACGCGGTCTTCGCGGCGATCCACTGTAAGTCCGGATGACTCATTTTTTAGGTACCTACTTAATGATATTATTATATTATTATGTTCTGCGTGCAAGTAATAATACTATACCGGTATATAACTGTACAAGTATAACGTATAATATATATATCTAAACCGTCGCATATATAGGTACATGATAGGTAATATATATTTCAATAAAGACGGTCGACGTACGCCAGTCGATGTATATACACCCAGTGGTCCCAGTAGTTTTCGAAAGTGGGAAAGATCTATATAATACAATAATATATTCTCGTGTCTATATTAGTGAGCACTGACGATACCGAATCGTTCGCGTTATATATTACGCAAAGTGATTCACCAAGCAAGTTCACCCACTTTTTTTCTTCGACAATGCATTTATTCAAAATATTTTAAATATACCATGTTTTTAAATTCTTGAGATTTTTTTTCTATACTGTGGAGATACGAACTTTTGTTCTTCGAATGAGAACTCCCTTTTCTACTGTAAATTATTTAGTGGATAATTTTTCTGAAAATGTTGACTTATACTTATTAAAATCAAAATTCAAGCCAGTAGTTTTTGAGTTATTTCCCTTAGTATGTGAACTAAGGATAATAGGTCCGAAAATCTCAAGAATTCGTAAATATGGGTTAAATGTATTCAACATTTCCAAAAAAATCAGAATTTGAATAAATTCATTATTAAAGGAATAAATGGGCGTGATCATGCCTGGCGAATAGCCTTGTATATTATAATATTATACAGATACATACAACTCCGTCGAATTGCCAAAATCTAAACACTTCCTTATTTGGAAATTCTGTTATATATTTTTTTGTTGATAATTGTAATGCATCGTCTCAAAAAGTATACCGTTCGTGTCAGAAATTCTAAATTACTCCAGATATAATATATACAAATACCTATATTATATATTATGTGCTTCTCGTCGTGTACAAGTATAATATTTACAATTTACATGTTATATATCTATATATACACGGTTATTTAAAAAAAGTCAAGCATACACTAAACTCGTCAAAACATTATTAATTTAAAAATATATATTCGTTTGCGATTTTTAATTTTTTTTTTTTTTTGAATGTGAAGTAATAAATTTAATTCATAATAATAACTATTATTAATTTAGCCACATTATTCAATTATAATACGCGTACAGTACCTATTATACTACGCAGTTCACGTTATAACATTTTTACAGACACGTATTCGCACATATCGGCCATATCGCACGCGTTGTATTTAATGGACATCACGTAGGTATAGTCACAAAATGCATAATAATAATGTTGATACAATACACTGACATACTGTATTGTATAATATGAATTATTCTTTTTAAAGTCGACGTGATATAAACACGTTAGTATGTAACTATATTATTTCACTTAGGTATATTTAAATATTTTACTAAATATTTTTTTACGCGAGAACATTTTTAAAATACATAAATCACAAAAAATCGTTTTAAACATGCGTACGGTGCCCTTGCTGACCTTGCATAACATCAGGTTTTGTAGTATATACAATAAGTCTTTAGTTTTACGAAATGCTTGTCGGTACCTGAATGTGCAGTAGACCAATTAAGTAATTTTGATGTGAAGGTGCATATTGTGATTTAATATTTATATCATTAGCATAATAAACGTACCTATAGGTACATTATATTATACTATCCATATAATTACTAAAATAAAATATCCGTAATTATTGTAATTTTATTGCTAACAGCGATAGTTTCGTTTTTTTTTCTTAATTTATAGTAAGTTTTGACTTGTGTTTAAACATGATGAATCCAAAGTATACATTTTAACCTGAGAGATACGTTTATACAAAATTTTAATTGTAAATACTGTAAGACCGTATTAAAAATAATTGTTATAGCCAATTTGGTTAGGTATAGTAAAAAATATGTTACATTTGAATTGTAAAGAAACTAGTATTTTGATAAATAATAATATTCCTGTTTTGAATGTTCGTGATTCCAAGAAATAATTGTTAATAAGAAGCAACTTAAATGGTTCTAATATTGAAAAATATATAGGTGTATATAAGTGTATCGAATATAATATAGGTAGGTATAACTAGTTTTCAAAACATGTAAATAATTGAAGAATATTACAAAACTGAAATAAAGTCATTGGCTGGTTTGTTTTATGAGTCCAAGTAGTAAACTAAATTAATTTGTAAAATATTATGACAGAAGCCTTTATTTGACTGAAAGGTGAGTAAAATAATATATATTATAGTATACACATCATTGGCATGCTATTAATAATAATTATAATTACCTAATTATAATACATTAATCAATAAAGTAGACATTATAGTATAATGTATACAATAACAAAATGTGACTTTATATTATTATATATTGTTTTGTATTTATATTTGCTAGTTTTAAGTCATGACACTTTATGAACTCTTGTATCCTATCCGTGCTCAGGATTTTGGTAACAAACCTTTTCACATAATATTATATTGTAGGTACACATATAATTGTAATTATTGACTATTGTATATAGTTTTTGAAATAATAAAGTCTTTGTATTTATCTATCTAACTAGATTATTATTTTGTTGAACGATATATATGTATATATTGTATAATATTATATAATTAATAATAAATCAAAAACTGTACCTATACCTAAGACCGTAACGACAATTTTCGTGGTTACAGGAAGAAGACGAAAAGGAGGTTGAACAGGAAATATAAGAGGCAGTGATGCGTTAGCGAAAAATTATAACTGTTTTCAATAATACAACAATACATTTTGCTCTAAGCATGGGAAATTAATAAGAATGGAAAATTGTACATTGAACAATACAACCTGCAAATCAGCAAAACAATTCTCGCTCGATATAGTTTTATTTCGTTTACTGCTCAACGACCCCAGTCCCTAAGGAACAATAAATTATTGTATAGATTTATGATTTTACTATACATATATATAAGATAATAAGGCCTTAAGGGCCTGTAATAGTCTTATAACAAGTGATAATTATCAATAAACATTTTAAAAATGAATAGTGTTTGATTCCTTGACAAATAACGAATCTTACAGTAATAGTATCTACAATATTATTATATTCTAAAAGTGCATTTAATTTTATTTTAATTTTTAACTTACATGGAGGCGAGAATGTATATTATACGTCATTTATACATATTATACATTTGTACGAAAAATAACATACCTAACAGGGATTTGTGATGGCAATTTTATTATTATTCTTATATCAGACATTTTAATTTATTAGTATATTGTATACGCAAAATACTTCTGGTTTGTAATCACTGCAACAATTTAAACATATTTTATAATTGTTCCCATAGTATATTTGTGTGAACGTTCACAGAATATCAATCAAGCAGGAAGGAAATAATTGGTTTTTTAATATATATTTTTATCTTTGACTTAAATAATAATAATATTTTCATTTTAACGTCTATCTGTATAATGGCACTTTTAATCGTTAATATATCAAAGTGATATATTGTGGGAAATACTCAAATACTGCTGGTAGACGTGAAATGTTGACGCGATACATAGGTAGTATTATCATTACTAATATTATAATATTAGTGATGAAATATTTTAAAAATACCATCTTCTTAATCATTATATTATATTAAGGACTGTAATTACTTTAAAGTGTACATGCCGTCAAGACATCACTTGTATACGTATAAATACAAACTCCACATTCAATTTTTTTTATTAATTAAAGTATGTATTTCCAGGGTATATAGAATTATATATACACACACAAAATAGGTTTCTAATAAATAATACATATTATTAAATACCAATCGAAATCTCCAGATGATAATGAAATGTATAACTGCTCGACTTGTTGTAATTTAAATATGGTATTTTACACAGATGTATAATAGCTGGTACCTAATAATATGATGATTAATATTACATTAGCAATTATATTTAAAATTGCAAATAACGACGAACCCACGCGTTATCTAGGTTATATCAGACTCGAGAAATGACACAATATATTATGCTGATCGTGTTCGTTATGATTATAGATAAAATTGATAAAATTGATTATTTATTATAATAACGTCACATAATAATATATTCCACTAACTAACGGAATCAATCACAGGGATTGTCAAACGCACGCTCGTACTAAAATCCCAGTAAATAAATCACGTGGGAAAACGTAGGTACCTTTACAAAATAATATTATACATAATATGTAAGGTATATTTGTACGAATCGCACTTTATTTATAGGTAGCATTCTGCTGTTAAGAAACGTGTAGTCATGTGGAGGTAGATATTGTTATATAATATTTGTAACGAATATGATTTTTGGCGATAACTATAGTCATACACTATAAAATAGTATTTTCCGATTCGATATTATAGTTATTATATTATTATACACGCATGGTTCAAGGGTATATTATTATCATCGGAGTGACTAAAATCAAATTTGTCACCTTCATTTGGAAATTTTTTATAATCGACTGTTTTTTGCAATCCGAGCTAAACTTTTCAAAGACTGCGCGGAATATATAAAACGTCGTGCCAAAAAAATAACGTTTTCCGTCGTAGGTAGACGGCGTCGCATATGTTATATAGGTACTTATATAATATAATACCATAACCATTTTTGTATTTTTTTTTGTGGTGGCCTTTGGGGAACCATTTCGTGTGGCGTTGACCAATCTTTTATTACCCTATCGATGTGTCCAGGCTGAAAATAACGATCGCTGGAGGTGCAATGGCCGTGGAGAGAAGGGAGCGTGGTAACGGAATCGTTTGATCGAAAAAATGACGAAAAAAAAAATTTCGGTAAACGGTATAGGTCGCAATACGTTTATATATCATTGTTAATATTTTGTCGACTCCACGCGGTTATATTATATATAATATATAGATAGGTATTATAGCTGTAATACCACGTAGCTATAATAGTGTAGTATACAGTATGCAAGTGTATAGTGCAAGAGTCATTTTATATTTTTATACATTATATTATTATTATATATTATATCCCGTTGTGTGAACGCGAGTCGTGGCAAATTCTTTGGAGCGGAAACTGGTGAAAATGGATTGTCAGAATAATCGATCCGACACGCTAAAAACTTGGACTGTGCTATACAGATGTTTTTTTTTTTTTTTACTTCGTTTTTGTTTT
Source organism: Metopolophium dirhodum (assembly GCF_019925205.1). Lineage (NCBI taxonomy): Eukaryota > Metazoa > Arthropoda > Insecta > Hemiptera > Aphididae > Metopolophium > Metopolophium dirhodum. The sequence continues at coordinate 16,107,703 of NC_083567.1, forward strand.
CACTGCTCTGGCTCTGAATTTTTTCCTCATTTTTAACCGATTAATATATATGGTATACTATGTATTATCACATCGCAGCGTAAACAAAGTTTCTACTCAAGTTTTTTTTCACCACGAAATTGTTCGATATCGGAACCTGCTGCAGAGGCGTACAACCGGCGTCAGTGGGTGTTCAAACCTCCACCCTTTGCTCTTTTCACAATATATAATAATGTGAAAATGTGGTTATAAAAATGTACTTTTCAATATTTCCCACCCCCTTGGAAATTTCTGATCGGAGCAATTTTTGCTGCGGGTCGGCCACTCGGTCGTCGGTAATAATATTGTGTAATAACTTAATTCTGGTTATACCACCACCGCAGACTTCGATATATAACTAAGTAATATAATATCGTGATAAGTTACACCGTGTCACTGTATACATAATAACGTTTCAATGTAATATTATAGTATTTTAGTGACGCCATCGGTTTTTGTGTTTTTTGTCTGTAATCGTTGTGTTATTATATCAACAAGGTGTACTTCTGTTAGGTATAATATATAATATCATATACAATTGATCGATTGTTGTTGGATTTTTCTTTTTGTCGTTAACCACCGGGATTCGTGTGTATATATGTACGTAGGTAGGTATAGAATTAATTATCATCCGACTGCTTTATTCTGGCATTGCGTGTATATTATTTATTGGTTCGTTCGCCTTTAAGACAATAACACATTACCTATGATGGGTACCCGTAATGCAATATTCGATTCCGGCCGTCGACACTTTCCAGATTATTCTTCAGTTATTCTATCAGGAAATTATCTTCTAGACATGCATGCGATGACGCACTTACTTTGTTATACCTACTATAATATGTATAATGTGTATAATATATAAGTCGTGCTATATTATAATGTATTTACTTTATAACAGTCACGACTTCATAAATGTCGTAAACTCAACAGTGGTGTACGTATTATGTATATAATTGTATGTACTTGCGAGTCACTAATATTCCTACAATATAACGCATATAGTAAATTTATAAATCAATCGTAATTCGTTTTCAAAATTAAAATCTATCAAACCAAACTCCTTCAGTTTTGTCTGGCTAAATGGTCTAAAAGGCACTTTTTTCATCGATAATATGGATTGTTTATTATATACTACATATATATATATGTGAGGCGCACGATTTGGTTCATTATAGACGACCCAGTAATCGTTTCTTGTTTATACGACAAATTGTATATTATAGTATAGTATTATAATATTTACCTATTCTTTTATTTGCTATACCTTCTAATTAATGTTGTTGGTTCTATTCGTGGACTATACAGAAATAAGATAATAAGTAGTGTACAGAGGTATTATAATGTATATTTTGATAATCTAAGCGACAATTAGTTTTAGTAAATTAAAATTAAATTATAATAAATAAAAGAAGGTACCTATATACCTAGGTATATACTATATAGTGGGAATTACTAATATTTACTATACTATATAGTTATATTATTGGCATTATTGTTACTTAAATTTACATAAACTGATTTTTCACTTTCTTTTAAAATATATTATCGAACACTTATATAACATGTAATCGTAAACAAACTAAATATTATTATTAATTTGATAAGTATTATCTTTATTTAACAAGCAGGTATATAAACATAGGCGTTGCCCTGGGATTAATGAAACCGCGAGATGGGCAATCCACCTGCGGCAGACAGTAATTACTAATAATTAGTAACACTAATGGGTAACTTTTTTTTCTTACGTGAACCAATTTCTAACAGAAATAAACGAATATGCGGTTATGGTTTTAATATTATTAATAGCGGGTAAGCCACCCTAAAATATCTGGTTCAATTTATTATTTAAACCTTCCTTGAATCGTCAAATGTGGTCGAGTATTTTTTCATTCCATAAGCTTCAGCCCTTCAGCCGTTTGCCTTTTATAAAATATAATGGCTGTTACCCGTGGCTTCTAATACTCGTACGACCGGTCAGGGATCCCAAATAATATGCGTGCAAAATTAGGAGGTGCTCCACTTTATTTCTAATGTACAAATGTACTAATATAAATAACGGCTGTTACTCAACTTTACATTTATATAATATAGAATAACTTTAATATAGCCTAAATGACAATTGACAAAATATAATATAGTACAGAAAATGATATCCAATCATAAATCATAAATCATAATAACTATTTTATCATTCGTTGTAATATAAACAAAAAAAATTCGATTTTGTGAACAGCATAAGTAAATTACCCTTGAGCGACCCTTCAAGGGTTGTAAAACGAAGCTACAAGCTCTTTCCGAGTCTAGTCGAATCTGTTGATATAACTTTTTTTTGAAAACGATCTAGTTGTTTTTTAGTCCGTACAGAAGACGAATCGTTCATTTTTATATATTTGATTTTACACTCTCACTTAAGATACATTATAGATTACAAAATATTATATATGGATACCTGTAATCAAAAACAAACTACATACATTATATTACTAATACGATATTAACTTTATTTAACTATTATACCTAACCTCGCGAATCACGATATACAATGACAAACTAGTAATAATTTTACTATATAAAAGAATACCCTATCATTTATGATTTATGCATCATATTATTGTGAGAGGAACTTCAAGACTTATTTCTTAGAGAAAGTGCTAGAAGTATATCTTATATATTGGGCGAGCATACAGATAACTATCTGCTGTTAATGCGGGGTTAAATAACAAATATATCTTATTTTAGTAAACCTAAATTGTGATGAATGATATTTTTTTTTTTTTTGGGGGGGGGGGAACTAATTTTTTCTCGAGCCACCACTAATAGTTGCAGTTATGGGTATTATAAAATAATATGTACTAATACTATATATAGGTGTCTATACATATACATAAAACAGTACCTATATACTGTATAAGTATATCCTATAATATAGTATAATAATTGTTCATAGTAACATATTAATATGTATTAAAATATGTGCATTTTGGAATTTAAACACTAAAGTAGTTGTTTTTGATGTATATAATGGTCGTCGGTCGTGTGCTAATAGTACCTATAGCCCATAAGTACCTAACTGTTGCTTGAATCATGAATTGTATCCCTAATAAAGAACAAACATAAAATTAACGGAATCGGGCTTAGAAGTAGAGCAGTTGATGAATAATATATAATATCCGCGAAATGTCAAACATCAGAAAATTTGAAACATGACTGTGTCACTGCATGTGTTCAATAATGAATTCTATTTGGTCCCCAGAATCTGTTACAGAACGAGATTTGTCAAATTAGAGTGAAAGCTGAGACTGTTCAGTGCTCTTCACCATGACGCAGGATAGTGGTGTATTATAAATTAATGAATATACCGGAAAAAACCATTTCATCGGTATGCGTAACAAAGATTGGAAATTTGTAATCGTTTGATATTCTTGAATCTGATCAGCAAGGGAAAAATATATTGTATAGACAAAATTGAATCCTTTTGAAAAGAGCTTAAAATTATTTTGGATAGTATAAAATCGAATTTATCATTTAGTTACCTAGTATATAATACGCTTTTTTTTTTCTTAAGCTTTCAAAGAGTTCTCTATAGTAACACGCAGTACTCTTTCCCAGCTTAACTTAGTTTGGTACTTTGGTGTAGTCAATTTTACGATCGATTTTACCGTGAATATGGTTATCAACGTATCGCAGGTAAGAATGTCTTTTTTCTTAAACGTAGTATCCTGCTTTATATAATAATACTTTTTATACAGGTATGCAAAAGTAGGTATAAACGAGTGGTTTTATTTTATATTTGGGCTTGGTCTCGATTATTGATATGCATTAGGGCCGAATGATTATAGGTAAAATATTAGTAGTATAAAATATTAGTAAAAAAAAATAATTTCAGATCTCGGAAGAAAGAATTTGGGGAATCCTATGTAGAACTTGCTAAACTGGGAACATAAAATGTACACCTAGTTAACATCGATACTGTAATTTTATTAAAACAAATAATTAATAAGGGGCCGGCCCGTGACCTGTTTTTTTGCTCAAAACATGTCTTACAGGTAAAAAACTGTCTCGCCTCGTAAAATGGTCTTATTTCGATTTTTTATTTTTTTTTTTGGAAAGAGAAACAGTTCGTTTAGGATACATCGGACTTATATTTTTGAAATTTTATTTCTAAACCATATAAGTTTATATTCACAAGCTTTTATTATTTGTATTTTGTTTGCTTTAAACAATGAATTTAAAAATCAAAGTCCAATACGCTCTGCAGAAAACTATTCTTTTTCTAATGAATAAATAATTAATCAAATCAGATCACTCAACGACACGTGATAGTGTTTCCTGTAAAGCATGTTTCGAGTAAAAAATCCATTTTTTACAATTGCGTACATTCTCGTAAGCAGTGCTAGACTTGTGGGTGGACGCAAGGAGACGGAGTCCTCATCTAATTATTCAGAAATTTTAGCGTACCCGTACTATTATTTATAAGAGGGACGCACGGAACTCTTCATAATTCTGGATTTTTATCAAAATGCACGAGATACCAATTACTATCATAATTTGTCTTATGAATTAGTTAATATTAAAAGATATGTCTTATAGTAGTATAGCTAGTACAATATAATATAGGTACAGTTAGAAACAACAGTGTGAATATTATATGATTAATGCGACGTTAACCTAAATTAGATGTCGGAAAATGTTGGAAGGGATTGTAATTATTTGACAACTTAATTGTCACAGACCATAGTACTAAAGTCGAAACTATACATAGTATTATAAAGTACGATCATAAGGTATGGTAATTTAATTGCCCACCAGTGAGTTATATTGCATAACTATTAATAAATATAATTACTTGGCATTTAGTTCATCAAAAAGCGGAATAAATAGATTAATTTTACCCATTAAAAAAATAATTAGGTTATTGATTTAAAGCGTAGTGGTGTGGAGCGTACATTATAAAATAATATGTTTATCTCAAGGCTCAAGCTATTTTCAGCGTGTTTATTATTACAATATTTGTAACTTATAACGTACAACATTTTAAACATGATAAAAACCTAACTAATCCTAATAATAAAAAAAATTTTAATTCTAGAATTTTTAGTAAACATAGAAAGTTTTATATTTGTAAGTAAGAAATAATAATTATAGGAAATTAAATAAAGTCAATTATATAGAAATAGTAATAATAATAATACTAATATACATTAGGAAAAATAATTATATTTAATATTTATTACATTATATTTTATAATGAGTAAAGTGTAGGTACAAATTAACAGTTAAAAGTATTATAGTCAATATATATTTTATTATTACTTTTCAATTATAATTTATTAGATCTCACACTCCTTATACGTCAATAAACAATGACAGAAGAGAAGTACTATAGCGTATTGTTCACACCGAGCCTCTTCTGCTGTCAGAAAAAAAAGGTCCTACACTCCTATACTTAGTACCTATAAGTACTATTGGTTCTTATTAGTTTATTACCTACCCCTCAACCTGTTGACCAAATAAGACGTATTTATTGATTATACGACGAAATATATTATGATACTACTTATTATTTACACAGTAAGTTTATAGGTCAATGACACTCCTTTTTTTAGGATATTTAAACATTTGCTTATTAAAAAATAAATATGTTTACCAAAACCAATCAAAAATTAAAACTATTACCATTGTAGGTATTATAATAATTCAGGTGCCGTACCTTATGCATTATGCCTTATACCTGTATAGACTATAAGAACAAATAATTTACATAACTTATATTCAACTTAAAATATAAATTACTAATTAGTAATGTTGGAGACTAATTAATTTAAAACACAAATTAGTCAAACATAATCTTGTTTAGATTTTTGTATGTAAGGTCACTTAAATAATTATAACAATTCCCATTAATTATAAAATGTGAGGTAAGTAATTAAAATACAAAACATATGTTTATACCTACTTGGATGGTAATACCAGTGTAAAATATTTTTATATGGCTTTAAAGAAATCTAAAATGACGCAGCAATCGTATTCTGAATGAAATAACTAATGAATTTTTAACGATTTCAGTGACATTTCAAAGTTAAAATGGGACTTCTTAGCCTCAAGTCTCAACTATGAACTAATATTATAATGATAATGACATGACGTTTTTCACAAGACATTATTATAATAATTCATTGAAGTCACAGGTAGGCTCATAAAAAACCAACGTAGGTATTAAAGTGTATAGATAATTATCATAATATTGTGCTCCAGTTAACACGCTGTGATCATTGTTATACAAATCAGTTTCTTTTTTAAATATAATTTTTGAATTATTTACGTTTAATTTTTATCTAGGTTAAATTAGACAAGCTCAACATTATATGATTAATCCTGTATCGATGTGTTTCAAGATTTTCGTTCGAAATGAAGTACTAATGAATAATAGTTATTGTATTAGGTAGGCACTTAACTGTAATAGACAATAGTACTACCTAGACTCTAAAGCTTAATAAATTGTATGGTTCATTTTAGATTATTATAATTTATTTGAGATGCTTGAATATGAATTATATACGATTGGAATAATCTTTTTTAATAATACCATAATTACCTAATCCTTTGTTTGCCGTGGGTTTTCATTTAATAAAATATAAATAATAATAAATAAAAGTTCAGTTTGTCCAGAACTATATGAAATGTAATAATATAAATTATGTATTTATACGTGTATATAGCCCAGGCGCGGATACAGAGCACTGATGGGGCAAACATTTTATTACAATACAAATACAATATACGTTGATAATAAATACAATATTATCGGCCAGTATAGTATAAGCACTCCCCTGCCCTGGACCCGTCACCGGTATAGTCTGCAGGTATAGATTTGGTCCAGAATCAACAGGTCGTAAATATTTGACGTGTTCGAGTCAATATTGATTTTAATGACAATTGCGATGGGTATACTCAACCTAAGATATTGTGCATTTGTGCCAAACATCGTATCTATTAAACGGCAACAGAACACGCGACGACTTCAATACAATTTACATTACAAAATCGGGTACAACACGGAAAAAAAAATTTTACGTCCAACGATTTTCGTTGTTCGTGTTTTCGTCCACTATTGGGTGATTTTTTAATTTTGAATCTTATTTAATGTGTATTAATCCCAAAACAATAGTGCTCTGTCATACGCTGTCACGCGTTAATTAGACCGACGAAACGTGGTAACAATAAACACTAAATATACGTAAATAGTAGTTTTTGCAGGTATCTATGGCCTATGTGTGCCCGTGTCGCTTTGGTTTTTTTTATGTATATGCCTGCTTTCCGTCACCGTCTGAAAGGCGTGTTCTCGTCATGGCCAGTAGACCCGGCAAGACAAAAAACAATTTATTTGACATTAAGATGTGTATATAGAATATAGATGTATTATTTATTTCGACCCCAGCCGAAACGACACAGGTATGGCAGATCAAATTGTATTTTAGGTTTGTTTTTATTATTAACTATTAATTTATTTCACCTCTCTTCACTGCGATTATCGTTTTTATTTCATTTGACAAAATCGTAAATAAAATGTAGACAAAAAAAGCATTTCTTTTACGAATTATATAGGTACCCATTGTGACCAGCTTGTAACTACACTGAAAAAATTGTTTACACAGTAGTTAGCACTTGCGATCTAGAACAAATGGACGTAGGCACGTAGGTAGCTGTTTGGTCGTGGTGGTGGTCGTTTTTGTTGGGACAATTGGACGTAAAAAAAACAATAATAAATTAGTCACTAAAAAGATTAGTAGAAAAAATTAAAAAATTAAAACGCAATATTGAAAAAAGTTATTTACCAAGAATAGATCATTATTAAAATATTTAAAGCAAAATTAAAAAATTTTTTTATGTTGAAATGCATGTAAGTGTACCTATTATAATGTATAATATTTTGATTAAAATTATTTTATCATTATTTAATGTTATAACAATTACCAATATAAATAACCGTTTTTGATATTGCACTTCCAGTTTGCATTTTTATTAATTATTTTTCTTACTAATATTTTTTATTGATTTTTTTTTGTTGTCCAATCGTCTCAAAGTTCAAACGGCCACGTCTATTTTTCCCTACTCGTGGTACTTGTAAGTCGGCGGCCGGCCAGTGACCAGTACAGGTCGGATATAGTTCGATTTTTTTTATATTATGAGTTCTCATTAAAAATAGAAAATATGAGTTCCTTCCGTCACGCGATCAGACTATTGAAAATATAAATTACCTTGGGAATCATAATAATCGATACGATATTATACAAATTATAATATACCTACTGCTTGAGTTATTTTTATAGAATGTTTTATAATAGATGTTTTCTTGGAGTTACTGAAATTTAGATAAACAGGTAATAAAAACATGAAAATAATATGTACTTCAAATTTTAACTTGAACGACAAACAACAAAATTGAAATTATGAAAAATATCAATAAAATATAATATTTTATTCTTTGACAACAGTTAACTATTATACCTCTGGACAAGAACATCGTATCGCCGATTCCTAATAGGTACTTTCAGATTTCTGCAGCAGCGTTCAGTTTAGGCGAAAACTTTTCTAATCCGACCGTTTGCGAAATCCTGCGTAGAGTTCAATCGACTGCGCTTGTACGCAGACACTACCGTGGTATAAACCGAGGCTACCGCACTTGCAGGTATGGACTCCAGAACTCTGCAGTGGTTATACCGCTTATTGTACCGTATTGACGTGCGTGTCCTCCATGATTTCCGTCGGCTCGTCGCCGTCCGTTTATAATGTTTATTTTATAGTACCTAGGTAGTGGTAATAGTGCTAAGGATTTCCGGCCACGAATCTCATCAGATCTTACAATCAGTTTTCGTTTTCGTTCGCGAGTGCGTATATAATGTGGTGTTGTTCGGTGCAACGAAACGAGTGTTGTACATACTTTTACGCATATATAATATGCATCACCTCCATTCCGATGAAACGCGCCAATTTGTTTCCCGAGGATCAAGCTTCAAGGTAAAACGAACATATCAGTCACGGGTTCCTTATAGGAATAATGTCAGTTTCGTATACGCGTCTACAGACGGCCGTTATTAAGAATTTGTCGTACGTAAATACCATTGTGTGTAGCTAACCAACTATACCTATAAATAACATTGTAAAATCCAAGTGAAACCTTGGTAAAATAAACGCTTATAACATACGAAGTATAATATTATTAATGTACACAACACTGCCGTCGCTTCGTTTATCGTATTTACTTATATAAACTATGTAACATGTTTTATGTATGAAAGTTTGTAAAATCCAAGTATCTTTATATAAAACCTTGGTAAAATAGTCGAGTAGGTATAACGCGTCGAATGACGATCTATTGTACTTAACATAATGTATAAATATTATTATATTATAGACATTATTAATCAATAGGTATACACTAGGCGTATAATATGGTCATTCGTCACTATATTGGCGATCAAAAGCTTATCAATTTAAAGGAGCGGGGGGTGATCTGAAACGGGCCAGATGGAAAAATAACATATAAATGATACACAGCGTGCCCGTTTCAGCTTATCAATTTGATAAACTTTTGATCGCCAATACCTATTATATTATACTAGCTGTATAATCCGACTTCACCTGTGGAAAAATAGACAATTAGGTAGGTAATATAAAATATGGAGTTATATCAATGGTGTATTATACCTCGGTTTTATTGTACCTCAGCTCACATATTAATTACTCTTGGCATATTTCCGAACGTGGTTCCCTAAACTTTTCTGTTATCTCTAAGAACAATCCCTGAATTTTTCGTCAAAATCGGTAGAGTAGTTTTCGAGTCTATAGGCAATAAACATAATGCAGAAGAATCATTTTATAGATAAACTTTTATATTCGTTTTAAGATATAATTTGTTTATTCCAGACAATAAACTCGACGATTTGATACATGATTTCACCTCATCTGCCCGAGTAACCAATGCTAATTATTTATTTACAAAAAAAAATACTTATTTCTGTACTAATTCCTATTATTACGAATTACAATAATTATTATAATCTGCAACTAATGGCAACCATTTATAAACAACATTTTTAATTTCCATCGTGAATCTCAAAACCCTTGTGTGAGCACCTTTTAAAATGCAAATTTTGGGGAAATCCTCTCTTAGTGCACCCCCACATGGTTGTGCGAAAGTACCGTGAAAATAGTCTATACATACAAATAAATTACACAACTATTAATTTTCGGGGAGGGTTGAACCCCCAAACATCCCTCTGTATAAGAGCCTGAGTACGACCTAGAGATCCTAGATAATGATATATATATAATTTATATATAAAGGCTCTCTAGTATACGACCTATGTATTATAATTTATAAATAATATACACAATATACCTATAGGTACAACAAAGTAAATTCGTCATCGCATGCACGTCTAGTCTGAAGATAATTTCCTGATCGAATAACTGAAGAATAATCTAGAAAGTGTAGACGTAGGTACAGCTAGAATCGAATTATAATGGGTTATTGTTTTAAAGGCAAACGAACTAATGTATATACACGTAATGCAAGAATAAGGCTGTCCGATGATAATTATTACTATACCTGTACCTGTAAGAAAGTCTCAACAAAAATCGATAAATTGTATAGACCTAAAAAATACCTAATAGGTATATTGTATATGAGCAGTGGATATAATAACAACGATAACAAAAAAAAAAAACACAAAAACTGATGGCGTCACTATAAATTACCAATAATGAACAACATCGTGCGCATTAGGTATAGGAACCGAAGATTTTATTTTTTAAGAACCGATATGAAACTGAAACCTAAATTGTAGTTTTTCTAGGAACCGTACCGGAACGGAACTGTAAAAATCATCAAGGTTCCAGTCTCTGTATTTAATCCATCTATTTAACCAAGAATAACAGCCAAATTGCCATAAACGTGAAGTATCACTGACAATAGAACACCTCACACTTCACTGCCCCATGTAGGATACATAACGACACATCCTAAGCTTCCTAGTTCCCCTACCAACATGGAGAAAGCGCTAAGTGAAGTCAACATGAATTCTATTTTTAATTTCTTTAACTCCGCCGATCTTATAAATCTATTGTAAAAAAAAAACTATTATAAATAAAAAAATATTATATATACCCCTAAAATCTCATCAATAATGTAAAATATAAGCCACTTAAAAACTTTTAAGCTAAAGACCTTTTCAGTTGAAGCCTTTAATCATGATATAAAAAATGCATGACAATTATAGAAAATAAGTATACCACTTTGACTTCACAAAGTCGATAAAGTCACGAATGTTTTAAAATAAATACAATATAAGTATAGTACAACCATATATAATATTTATTATACATGTATAATAATAAGTATTTGTTGTACCTATGCATAAGTACAACAAAAAAACAAAGTAAGTGCGTCATCGTATGTACGTCTATAGTCTGAAGATAATTTCCTGGTTGAATAACTGAAGAATAATCTGGAAAGTGTAGACGTAGGTACGGCTGGAATCGAATTTTAATGGGTTATTGTTTTAAAGGCGAACGAACTAATCTACACGCAATGCCAGAATAAAGTCGTCGGATGATAATATTATTACTATACGTGTACGGCTGTAACTATACATACAAAAGAAACCCGGTGGTAAACAAAAAAAAGAAAAACCAAAAAAAAATCGATAAATTGTGTAAACCTAATAGGTTTATAAGTATTTGATATAATAACGACGGTTACAGACAAAAATCACAAAAACCTATGGCGTCACTATAACATTAACAAAGAACCAAATCGTGAGTATTACCTATATAATAAACGATCCATATTGACCAATGACCAATGGCCATGTTATCGAGGAAAAAATACTTAACCGTATTATGATATAGTAATATTAGTAACCTGCATTAAGTATATACCATTTTGAGTTCAAGAAGTTGATAAATTCGGGACAGTTTTAAAATAAATGCATTATAACATTATAATACTAGTCGTATAGTAGGACTATGCATTACACATATATAGTATATACAATATACATAGACATAAAATAGGAAGTGCGTTACCGCATTATCTGAGGATAATTTCCTAATGGAATAACTGAAGAATAATCTGGAAAGTGTCGACGTAAGTATGGCTGGAATCGAATTGTATTCGATCGAAACTATTGTCTTAAAGGCGAACGAACTAATAAATCTACACGTAATGCCTGAGTCAAGTCATCTGATGATAATTATTACTAAACCGTATACGTCATACACACGAATTCCGGTTGTTAACAAGAAAAATAATACTAAACAATAATCGATACATTTTGTAAACCTAATAGGTATAATATCAGTAGTTGACATAATAACAAATAACAATACGGTTACAGACAAAAAACACAAAAATCGATGGCGTCACTATAATACTAATAAAGAATCCAACCGTGGGTATTGCCCATGTAATTTACGATAGTATAATATAATATAATAAACGATCCATATTGACCATATTATTGATAAAAAAATACTTAACCGTATTATGATGTAGTAATATCAGCAACCTAGTAAGTATATAAATTATACAGAATAAGTATACCACTTTGAGTTCACAAAGTTGATAAAGTCACGACTGTTTTAAAGTGAGTATATTATAATATTACATAGAAATAGGTATAATACGGAAAAAACGTTTTATGCACTAATGAAATTTTTCAACTCCAAAATGCTATCGAGAAGATCTAAAATGATATTATATATGTCAATCATAAGACCCACATTGACTTACGGTTATGAAGCTTGGACGACAACAACGATAACGGAGAGGAGGCTAAGACCATTCGAAAACAAGGTATGGGAAAAAAATGTGCGGCTCTGTGTTTGACACGAATACGGGAAGTTGACGAAGAAGATACAATATGGAACTGCAAGAAACGCGATGGACTTGGCACCGGTAACTAATTTCATCAAATGTCAAAGAACCCAATGGCTAGACAATATCTTAAGAAGAGAAGACAACGACCGTCTAAAGGTAGCTTTCGAAAGGAAACATTAAGAAAAACGACTACTGGGACGCCCTAGAAAGGGTGGATTGACGGAGTGCAGAAGCTAGAAGATCTAAACACAATGGGTATAGAAAATTGGCATGAATTTGTGACTTAAACGTGCGCGTGTACAAGAGCGCTCCGCTATTTCATTTACACACAGTCACACACAGTAATAATCACTAATAATAATAAACAATAATAAGTAAACTCATCAAGAATATAAATCAAAGTAGAAAAGTCGGAAAAATTCACAAGAAAATACTCTAAAAATAAACCCTGGATCGCCCCTGATTATAATTATTTGTCGTGTATATATTATTAGGTACATTAGGAATTAATGTATTATACGTTGAATATCATAATATAATGTACCTATATTCTCTTGATTTTCTATCAAACCTTACGCGCCTACCTATATACATGCAATATGCGTATTGTTTACGAGTATACCTAATTATATAATGCTAAAAAATTAATTTCAGATCGTTATTAGATAAACCTTAACTTAACCTTAAGGTTGTCGGTGACGGTTTTTACTGCAATTTTCCTCAATTCTATACAATTTTAAAATTATATTTCATATTTTAATTACAACCATAATTATAATACTTATCCACTTATCTTCTGCTTGATAACTATTTAAGGGGGGGGAGGGTTAATATGGTGTATTATATCAACAAAAATGGAATCACAGGAAACAATCTCGATTTTGATTATTTTTTATTTAAAAGAAGAAAACTTTTTTCAGGTAGGATCAAAGTCTGAATTTTCATTTTAAGCTGCAATGCTAGAAAAATACATTTGACAAATAAAAAATACTATGCATTATTCAAATGTATATTTTGACTTCTATAATTACAGTTTTGAAAATGGGTTGAACCGACCTGCAAAATGTTCTCTTCTTTTAAATTAAAAAAAACTGACAAAATCTGACAAAATCTGACAAAATCTGACTGTTCTTGAAGGCGTGAGAGTTATTCCTGTAAGACATGTTTTTGTACTAAAAACTCACCGGCTACAACGCCCTTAATATACAATACAAATAAATATGATAAAAAATGATCATGTTTCATAAGGGTCGAATTATACGGTGATCGATGTAAACAATGATCTGTAAAGATTGTGGTCAGTAATGATTCCATCCCCGAATCGCTAAGAAATTAACCGCCTGAAGTGATGGTATTTCCTAGCCACCCCTCCCCCTCATAATATTTAAGTCCCAGTAGTTATTATGTATAGTACCTAATCTTGATAATTTTTAGAAATTAGTGATAACTACTACACATTTTTAACATATTATATTATACAAAATTTTTTTTTATTAAAGTAAATCTGGTATACCTACCTAGGTAATGTTTAGACCTTAGAGCATAGTAGTTTTGTTTAGTAACCGTTATGTAGGTTAGCAAAAAATAATTTGTGTCTTGTCTTCTAAGTTATAAGATACGTTTTTTTATGTTTGTAATGAGATCATAATCAGGCGCCTTGCCTTGAGGCTTTCGTTTTAATTAAAAAATTGATTTCACCCGGGGTCATGGGCTTATGACACGGGGAATGACACTGAGGGAACCGAGATGAATTCTTGAGTTATTTAGATAAAATCTCTATCAGGAAATAAGTTTGGATGTGTTTAGAATATTTCAACTAGTTTATCGTGAAAACATTTGATTCGTTTATAAACATATATGTACTGCTATAAAGATTCATTTTCTGGTTGAAGTCTAAAGTGAGGGTCAGTTTACTTTGTTTCTATTAGACCTTTCGGTTTTATTTTTTAATCAAATCAGCAATAGAATATAGCAAGTATCAGCTATTATTGAATTGGTTCATATCCTAAGATCCTCGTAATTTGTCAATTATTAATTAGTAATTATCATTATTATTTATTAGTATTATTAATTATGTTATGTTTATTTGTATAACGGACATAATTCCAAATTAAATTATAATTATCGTAACAATATACTAACTATAACAATAAAAATATAATGATGAGTTATAAGTACATTAAATTATGAACAAGAATACGAAACAAAAAATGTAAAGATAAGCCTGTTCGTGTGTCAGTAATAAGGGGCAAGATTTAGGCAAAATCTAAGTAATTTAGGTTCCACCGCCCATTGAATTTGTGTTAGTCGTCAATGATGATTAGTGTGAGTGTGATTATATGCTATCTACGCACTTTCTGTATGTGCATGTGAGTACAAGTCAACGGCACCGTCGACCAAAAATAAAAAGCGTGATTTTTTGCTCAAAACACGCTTTACAGGAAAAACTCATACGGATCGTCGAGTGGACTAATTTCATTAATTTTCTTTCGTTAGAAACATGATCGTTTTTACAGGGCGTATTGGACCGAATTTTAATTTCATTGCTTAAAACGAACATAGTATAAAAATATGAAAAGCTTGTAAAAATTGGTCACGTTCAAATTCTTTTATATGGTCGCCTAGAAAAAGAATTTTCAAAGGCCAAAAAAAAAAAAATATCGATCACTACGAGGCGTGAGAGTTGTATGTATTTGAGCAAAAAACAGGTCACGTGCAGGCCCCTTGAATAATTTATCTAGCAAATAAACAAGTTATCTTTACAAAATGTGTTACCATCCAATTGCATCACATTATAGGAGAATATTATGTTAAATCGTTTTTAGAGAATTATAAATTCGGATATTCATTTTAATCATATAAATGTAATAAAATTGTTTAGATAAATTGCATAGTAAAGAGTTTTCTCAGCTAATCTAACGAATCATTTTTTTTTTCAATTAATAAAACATTCTTGCTTTACAATGCGTAAATCCATAACAGTTTTTAATGAGCATTAGAAGTTAAAATTATGACGAAATGTTATATATTATGTTTTATTTAAGTTGGCCCCCGACTCTCTCCAATCGCTACGGAAAATGTACAAATATGAAATAATTGCAAATTGGTTTAAGTATTCACATTAGAATATGCTAGATCTGTATTATTTAGGTAGGTACTATTGTGAATACCAAAATGAAATATCTGAATGAAGTCAAATTATATTTTAAGCCCAGGCCACTTTGAGGCTTCAACTTCACGCAGATTAATAAAACGTGATATCCTCATACCGTGTCCGATGATCTGATAAATTCGATAAATATTGGTACATTTTTCGAATTGATCGGACACAGTTTGAGGATAATATTACGTTTTATTATAGTGGACTAGATGAGATTTATGAAGAGTTCTTACTTTTTATTTGTATCAACAAAAAAAACTTTACTATTTACTATTTAGATTATAAAACTATAGTAGGTAGTAGGTACAATATATTTTACGTTTATCATATTAAAAAAACTGTTTATTTTAAATTTACATTATTAATGTGAATACTCGACACTCGTATAATACTTCTATTATAACGTGAATCAATTAAATACCAAGCTTGTCTTAATATTTTTAACTGTTTGTTATTAAATTTCCAGATATTAAATCAAAGTACAGTTAGTGTATGCGTACCTTACAAGATTGACATTCTAGTTAACAATGTATTTTTGATAACTTTAAACTATTAGTCATAATTAAATATAATATTATAATTATTAATTATATATTATTTTTCAACTATACTACTCAATGTTTTAATACGAGCATAATACACAGCACTCGTTAAATAGCTTCTTAGCCTTTTGTTTTCGTATTTGAATAGTAAAATATTCCGATATTGTCCTTTGAAAAATGCCTAAACCTGTGCAAAGTTCGTTTGCTGATGTATGTAAACAATTACTATAATGTGCGCATTGTGCCGTAAATTTTCGTGTAGGTACTATACGTGACACAAACAAAGAACAACTGAAAAACCGAATGTATTAGTATTTTGTGTAAAAAGAACGTATATTGTAGTGACAATCAAAAAATAATCAGTGTACTAGGATATGATGCTTAAACCATAATATATTATGTAAATAAAACAACAATGATAGTATTATACTAATAGGAATTTATAACACGTAGCAATATTTTAGTTGGTGCATATAATAGTGTAGGTACTTTATTCAAGTCAAATTCAATACGCGTGACTTTTTTTGCTTCCTATATTGTATTAAACGATAAGAACGTATTATAATTATGTAAAATATGGTAACAACGTCATTCAACGATTTTGAGATAATTTTCATCGAATCTGCTTGTTGTCTGTTGATAATAATATATTAGGAAATTTATTTTATGATAATATTTACTATCCATTAACGTTGTTTGTATACTATATAATCGTATAATATTTAAAAATTGTCTCTTTTTCTTATGTACAGTTATTAATTAAGTTATTGTATCTTAATAGTCTTGATAGTATTGCAGATGATTCGTTATATTATTATAAATCACAAACGGTATAGGGTCTGAGGTTTTAAGTCTATATCTACGATGTTCTAACAATATGTATATAGTATACACCTATACTTATATTACCTACATGGTCTGTAATAAGTATAATATTATCACCGCGTCACATGCACCGACCTCTAATAATATGGTAATCCTACGGAAATGTATTGATTAAAATGTCCTTAACGATTTACAATAGGTTTTAACTATAAAATATGTAAATTAAACGAAAATGCTCAAGGATACCTATTTGTACAAATGACACATCATATTTTTGGTTCAATAGCATTTGACAGTGTTTATAAGTACAACATTTCTAAAACGGATAAATACGTAGGTAAATATTTAGATTTAAAAGTAAGCTCATAGTTTGTTATATTATACAGTATAATGCATATAGGTGCATATATTCGTGTACCTATAAAATAATATTAAATTTATGTAAACATTTTAATATTATGTCTCATCATATAATGCATGTCTTTGCTGTTGTTTTTAAATATTATATTGATTTAATTAGATTAATTTAATTCACCAACTCGATATTATAACACACGATTTGTCAAAGGTATGAATATTACATTACCTAAATTAAGAACTGCAGGTTCTTGTCAATCTGGACCATATTTTGTGTTCAGTTTTGTATCAAACATATAAAATACGATTTCATGATTTTATTAATTTTAAACAGTTAAAAATAAAACTTATGTCTCTGGATTTAAATAATCTTTGGATATAATTAACAAGTATTTGTGATTATTTATTTTTAATAATATAGTCCATCTACTGTGTATAATTTTATCTATTATCATTATTATTAAATATATAGTTTTAAGCCACTTAAAATGTATTAACCCCCCCCCCCCTTACAACAAGGAAAGTATATAAATGTATTTATTATACAATATCAAATATTAAATTAATGTCTACGGCACTGATGCTGTATGTACCTAGTCCCAACAGTATAATATATTCGTTGAGTGATTACTGATTATATTTCCAAAATGTATTACAATATACCTACATCAATGTATATTATATAATTTTATATAATTGTATTATTTGTTATTTATTTTTATTACTTATAGTTTCGTTAGTAAGGCGAGCATAATATAGCATCTCATGCCTATTATGAGATGTCTCATATACAAATATATATAAATTCAGAAGAAAATTGATCTTTTTAAACGAATACGGTGTATAGTAAAAAATTTTTAAAAACACGACGGTTTGGACTTGGCGACGATTTGTAATGCTTTTCACTTGGGTCGCAGCTGCGTTCACCAACTGTGCAGTTGTGTAAGTTCGTGAAAGTCTACATTACATACAATAAGTACATAAAATATACACGCAAGTCTCCTATTCCATTTTTATTTCTTTACATATAAAAAAAAATCGTACTACTTAGTCGTTTGAAACAACTATCTGGAGACATTGACGCTACGCATAAATTGCAATCGGTCGTCCATACTCTACAGAATATAGTACGATTATAATTTATAACTAGTGGGTCTATGAGAGCAATCATTGCACGGGCCATCCTGAGTATTACACCTATATCTTATTAGTAAGTTCTGACACGTATTACTACATAATTTTTACATTTAATGTATATTATAATATGTATGTACTAGATTATAAATATTCTAAATTACACTTAATGTAGGATATCCGGTGTTCGTGTTGTGTGTGGTACCTACAGTATAAGGCTTTGCTATAATTGGTACCACTTTTAAATTATATTATTATTATTACTTATTACCTTGTCGAGGCCGATATCACGTAAATCGGTAGCTAAGTCTCTTTCGTCAGTACGACAGTCGGTCGGCGGGCGGCACGGACCCGGGCTGCCTTTCCTCGTACAAAAAGTCAAGCGCTCCTTTTGCGCACCGATTCATATTATATTGTTCTTAATGACTTCATAAAATAAATAAATTGTTAGTTGTAGCAGTAACGGTGTGTCTTATCATATTTAAAGACTCACTTAAACCTACCAGCCCATAGCAGATCGTGTCGACCTAGGTTGTCATTGTAGCCAGTGCCCAGTAGGTTGTTCATTTCATATCTATTATATTACATATTTTAATCACGTGATGATTTTGTAGATTCATGTTCAAATTTCAATATTGATCTAGTTATCCTTAAGGAGACATGGCCTATGAATCATAAGCAGTGCGACATGATTGAAAAGTACAAGTGGGCAGTTTTCGTAACATTCATAACAGGTAACATTAAAAACTTTAGCTTAACCAATAAAATATATTAGTGAGACCATTGGCGTAATCTGGGGGGGGGGCAAGGGGGATCAACTGCCCCCTCAGATATTTAACTGAACGGGCAATAGTGTCATTTTACCTTATAGATATTTAGTTTTACTAAATATTGACTGCCCCGCCGCCCCCCCCCCCCCCGCAATAATTTACCCCGGATTACGCCTATGAGTGAGACAAATACAAATATTGAAATTTTGAATGAACAGACTTGTTATTATAACGAACGTTTGATTGGAGATTTATCTAAAATATTTCAATGCGAGGTTGGCCTGCGGCAGGGCGATGCACTGTTCAATGTTGTTCAAACTGGCCTTTGAAAATGTGGTGGGAGTCTCGACCTCAGAGATATGGAAATATTAGGGCCCTCTACTCTGCTAGCCGATGTAGATAATATTATATTTTTAGGAGAAACTCGGTACGATTTTGAATAGAGTGCAAGAGCTAGAGAGCTAATTAAAGCTAATTACAATATGGATTACTATTAGTAAACGTAACCAACGCAAAGTATACGGTGATGTCTAGTAATGTAATAATGAAAGGTAATCACTACTTTGAAAGGATTTGTACTCGAACAGGTATGGTGCTTCAAGTACATACTTAGGAGTTAACATAAACGAACAAAATATTGAAATAATAATGAAATTAGGATGTAACTGAATTCGGCAAACATTATAAGTCACAATATAAGTCAATATAAGTAGGTATATAAATATATACAAGTACTCTGTAGACTATAGAACAAATGTAGTTTTAATATGATTTATTTATATAATACTTAAGTATTTTTTATTTTGTATTGATATCAAAGACTCAGAATGTCATTAAATTACGTCGTAGGTGTTATACTCGTATATTAAAATTTATATTATATTATACCCAAGGTTTGTTTAAAATATTGGTTTTTGTTTGACACTCTTCTACTTAATGACTCTTGTTTATTGCATTGTTTCTATTTTCAAACTAGAAGTGGTAACTATATTGTTACCATTTGGCATTTATGTATTTCTAAATAATATATTTTGTAAAACATAATATACTTTAGGTGTATCATTGTATGAAGACTGAAGAGCATTTTATACTTAATCTATACTCTATACTAACGAGATAAAAACATGTAGTGCTGGACAATCACCTTATTTACGATATTATTTTTATTCTAATCAAGTAAAATGTTGTTATTTAAATTATTTAACAAGAAGGTTGGATTTTTAAATACCCAACCAATTATGAAAAAAACTTATAGTTGGAGGTGTTTAATTTAATTACCGTAAACACAGACATTTATCTTTTGATTTTAATACTTTGCAAATAAATTCTGAAATTGATATTATTCGCACATAATCGGTATATAAATTCAGTATATTAATTATAATTTTTTTGAGTCAACTAACACGTAACTTATAGGTTAGTCACTTTTCACATGTCGATAATTTAAACACTTTCGAGTTTCCACCCATTTTATTTTGAGCTTGATAATTGTCACATAAATACTTCGTATGGATTTTTGGAAAAATATACGAACTGTATTTTAATTTATGTCTGGCACACACTATAGTCAGTAGTCGTGTATAACCAAATCCTGTACTTGTCCACCGCGGTCAGAGCTAGACCATTTAACGCTGGGCAGAGTAGGCGCTTTACGAGGGTTAGCAAATAAGTGGCACACGTGCCATGCTTGGCACGGGAGAAGTTCTCGATGGTACCCGAAAGACGTGCATGTGTCTATATTATATATTTATACCTTGCAAGCAGCAGCTCATAAACCATGCGTAAAAAATCTTTCAAGTAATATGAATAAAATGTTTCTAACAATCATTAAAAGTTGATTTTTTTCTACATTATTATCATTCATTTTTCATTTATATTTTGTAAAAATTCTCTGTGTTAGCAAATATAATTTGTGGCTGAATTTTTTTTGAATTGTGTCATAACTCATAAATTGGCACGTTCAACAAATCTTATTTGCCATCCCTGCGGCGCTGAAATAAAATCTATAGCTTGCAACACAGAAGGAACCAATCCACTGATCCAATGAAATCAACAAGCTAGGTAGACATAATACCATGCACATTTTTCCAGCATTCGATTTGATAACACCAACAACTGTGTAGTAGATATTGCGTGATTTTAATATTACAATGATGCGAGCCATTCTTTAACTATTAATTTATCACTTTTCGCAATGTGCATATTATTATTTATGTATAATATTGCACTCGTTTGCATGATATTCTCCGAGTTTTTACGTTTTTTTTTTTTTTAATCTAATCTTTTTCGAGAATTTACTATTTCATATACAGACTGTAGCTATCGAACAATATTACAACGTAATATTTATACAGATATTTGCATCCGAGTATTTGTTTAAATCAAGTTCCCCGTATATTATACTAAAAACAGTTTCTTTGAACGCAATCCAACGGTTTCCACGGTATAATTTACAAATGAATATATAGGCACTCGATTTATCGAAACAATAATATCTTAAATATATACAATAATAATGTGTGCGTTGTATGTGGATTTGGCACCGATAACGTTTTTCTGATGTACCGTCGGTGTAATGGTACGTCGGATAGCTTCGCGTTGAGCTAAATAGGTATCGTCAATAGCCGAGATTCCGTGGGTCTATTTCTGTGATAACCCGCTGCAATGTCGGTCGTGTGAGGGTGATGGGAGGGACAACAGATCCGGCCGAGCAATCTGATACAAGCGATGACACAATAATAATTAAAAGCACATATTATCATATATTATATTATAATATTATTTCGTTTGTGTGATGTCTTTGATTCGACAATACTAAATCATATTATAATATTATACAATAATTAATATTATAAAAAAACATGTACGCATCCTCGTTAAAAACTCATCATATCTATATAATATTATATTATTATAAGGTACAGAGTTCACGCTGAAAGGCGTACCACTAAATGAGCCACAATATTTGAGCTGGATGGCCTTGGATTAAAATGGAGTTTTTTGGTGGTTTTATTAAAAAACGTTAACAAAACTTACTTTTTTGAATAGCCTAACCATTTTTTCTTAAAAATTCAGAAAGATTATATCTTAAACAATTTTTGTAAAACAAGTTTTTTTTTTAAAACTACAAAATTGACAAAGATAGAATAAATTAAAATTTCCGAATAATCTGTTTTTAACGAAATGTCAGCCATATATATTCATTTCATAATCGAGATATGCACGATATTGTTAAACTACCTATAGTTTGTATTTTGTACACGGAGAATACATAAACAAATAACAAAATCTAAATGAAGGTAGGCATTTTTAATGTGTTCCTTTTTATAATTTTGGTAACCTTAATTTTTTGTAAGACGTATGGTTGTATGAATGATGAAAATTAGAGTACTTACCTACCTATAAATTACGAAAATAAATAAATGTTAAAACACATTACTTATATCCTATATATTCTTTAGATTTATCATAAATTTCAACTTACTCTAGGTCTATGATCTTTATCAAATTTGTAATTAAAAAAACTTTTTTTTAAACAAAAAATGACTTATCCTTTGTTGCGTACTTGCATGCGAGATCATATATTATTATATGAAAGTCTTAACAATCTGCAATTATGAAGTAAATTTTCTGATAATACTCCTAAAAATCAAATATAGAGATCATAAATAAAAAATATTGTGAGTAATTCAAGATAAATGTTATTAAACCTTTGTTGAGTATTACAGCATACAAGCATTCTTGTGAAAAAAAAATAATTATGTGTTATATAATTTAAAATTTTTATTTTTCTTCTATAAGCCACGCTAAAATTGGTTTGTGACGTTTGTGTATATAAAAATATTATTTGCTACATATAATATTATCATAAATAATATTATAAATGTATAAAGAAATGTTTCCGTCCCGTTTAGAGCAAATTGATGACAATTGACATGATCATTAATTATAGTAAACAATTATGCGTTCAGCGACTGTTTAATTGGCATGGATGTAGGTAACTGGTATATAAAAACATGAAATTATTATCATATATTATTAAATCATTTCACTAATAAAATGTGCATACGCTTTAGGGGCTAAGCCCCCTCAACAATTTCAATAGCCTCCCCAAATATTTCCTACATTTTATTTAAGCCCCCTATTTTAAGAAAACATTCTGTGTACATATTTCATGACGTCTGTTGTAGGCTCTCAGCCTCTAACGAGACTTTTATATAATAACTCTTACCCCGTATATATGACGTATTCTAATGATGATCTAATAATTATATATAATATTATATAGATTTGCAGGGTCTTACAAATTTCATGTCACAAAAATGACGGGAATTTCGTAATAAACAACAAAATTCCTGTATACCTAGCTAGTGTATACAGTATACGCATGGACCATACGTAATTGAATAATAAGTAATAATAGTAAATATTGTTCTGTACTATATAAGCAAGTTATGAGTTATTAAGTATCAACTCTAAATTGGCCCTTCTTGGAATCAATAGAAACAAAAATATTTATTTTTTGTAAAATATTATTATAAAAATTGAAAGAAATATAATATGAAGATTTGGCAAAGTAAAATATAAAATATACATAGATTGGTATTGTTGGTATACATTTATGCGTATAGGTTTAATATTGTCCAGTTAACAACTCGAGTTTAATCGTCCATTTAAATATTTCCTGAGTTTATATACCTATATCACAATTTAATCTAACCGACTTATATAATGTGGTATTGTCGAACTGTATATGTTTTAGAATGTATTGATTTTACAATGATGTGTGTTTTTTTTTTCTGTCAGTCAGTATAGGTATCATTTTGAGAAGTAAAATTCTCCAATTTTCGAAATCAGCATTTTCTCTGATAGAAAATTGAATCTAGTTGGTACTTTTGGGAGGTCTAAGTTGAAAATTCCAAGTACTTTTAGAAGGTGTCGAGAAAAACAAAAAAAAAAGTGAAAAAATCGGTAAATTTTACGCTAAAAACCAATTTTTGGAAGGATCAATTTTATTTTTTTGCTTTAACTCAACAGTTAATCCGTAGACCCTTGAAATTTTCCCCAAATATTTAAATTAGCATTTTTCATAAATGGTTATATTTTTGAAATATTTTGTCTCTTTTTGAGCTATAACCTTACAATTTTTTTTAGATTTTGTAAATTATTTTTAAGTTAGAAATTCATAAGTTTTTTTTTTCATAGCTAAGACTAAAAATGTTAATAGGAGATTTCACATAAGTTTTTCTACCTATAACAAAAAAAAAAGTTTACTTAAACGAAATATTAATTTTTTATGAGTATTTGAACATACTAATTTGTATGATATTTGATATTCATCTGTAAATTATTGAATTTCTATTTTTGATATTTTGTTTTATTTTATTTTCAAAACAAATAAGCGTAGACTCTTGAAATCTTCTCCAAATATTTATTTTAGCATTTTCCATACTTGGTAAAATGTTCAAACTATTTTGACTCTTTTTGAGCTATTTATAGCCATGATAATTTTTTTCAAATTTTGTAAATTAATTTTTCAGTTAGAAATTCATAATAGTTTTTCTTTTCATAGCTAACATAAAAAATTTTAACAGAAGGTTCCCAACAAGTTTTTGTACCTCAATCAAAAAAAAAGTGGTCCCCGGAAATTCACGCTATTTAGAGCCATGAGATATTTCGATCTTTGTTAATTTTTTTTTTTATACCTAACTATTAATTTAATTATTTATGCAAGTATGCTAGGCTGACACAACGTCTCCGCTCAGAATCGTTTTTTCGTATACAATGATTATTGAGTTCAAGTATCAACATCCACTCAACGACATGATCATTTATTATATAATTTATATATCATTTTAGAATTGTATAGACGTACACTATACCTAGTTTTTTTTATGAAAATGATTGATTTTAGAATTTTGAAAAGAAAAATTTTATTTTCAGATTATTTTATACTTAGATTTTATCTTAAATCTAAAATTCAAAAATTAAATAGTTTTCAAAATTTAAAAAAGTATTTGATTGAAAATATAAAAATAAGAAAAACTCAAATGCATTAAACAATATATTTAGGTCAACCGGAAATAATCTATATTTAGTGAGAGATGATCCAGTATAGATGAAAATAACTATAAGTTGTAATGGCGTATGTGTGGGAATTAGATTCAGAACATACGTGACAAACTTCCAATTTTTTTCAAGAGAACATTATTTCAGTCTTATAGATCAAGTACCTAAATTGTATAAGATGTTTAAATATTTTTGTTTTGTATAGGTAATATTAGGATTTTTAAATAATACCAAAGTATTTAATTAAATATTATTATACCTACTATATTAATATACTATACTTCAAATGGTGCATTGTATAGATTAAAAATTTAATTTTATGAAATGAATGGCACCATTGCACCGTTATACGTGAAATAGGCAATTTGGCTAAAAACTTTACGGAATCATCATTAAAATTTGTTTGCTGCGAAATCATTATTATTAATTCAAAACGTAATCACATTATTATAACAATAAATTAGATGTATTAAAAATTAATGTATATAAATATATTAAACACTTGTTTAATACGATGTGCGTATTTATTTATTTACATAACTTGGAAACTGCAAGACAATTTTTAGAAACAGACTGGTTACCGATTTTATTGGAAGTATAGGAAGATAACGATAACCAATTAACAAAAGTTTAGTACCTATACCAAAAATAAATTAACCACATTCTGAAAATCGTTCATTTAGTGATATAGGTACCAACGGTAACCAATAGGTAACGTATAGTACCTACTACCTACCCATTAAATGGCAATGTATACCCACCAGGAGTCAGGATTCAGGATAACTGTTTACTGCTTAGTTAGATACTATAACATTTAAATAACCTTATAATAACATATTATGTTAATGATAAGTTACCTATACTTCATATGTCTATAATGTGCAATGCCACAGTGGCAGTCCAAAGGAGGTGCCTATTTTTGAATCACATGATTCACAAGAATATTGATGGGTGGGTATCCAATGGTTGGAAAAGGTAATTTGAACAATTTTTAAAGGTTAGCTAACCATTATTTAACCACTGAACAACCTATAAATTTACTATTTAGAGAATACTGAAAAAATGTTTATGCTGGTTCATGGGTGGTGTAAAAGTATTAAATGTGATCAAGAAATCTAATTTTTGGAATTTTTAAATATACCTACTTAAAAACCATAATTTCAAATTGTTGAGATTTATTGTACTATTTAAAGACCTAAACTGTGGAGATACAAACTTCTGTTTTTCAACTGTAAATTCTTCTGTGAATAATTTTTCTGAAAAATTTGATGTATCAGAATCGAAATTCGTACGAGTAGTTTTTGTCACTTTTTGGGTTCTTTAACTTTGTGTTCTAAGGTAAAAGGTCCATTATAATGGATTTATAAGATGGGGCTATGGTAACTTGAACATTTTAGTCATTAATCTATCAACATTATTAATTTGTAAAAATGGCACAAGTATAATAAAATAATACAAGTTCCAATATAACGTCTATTTTATATTTTTATAAAACCATTTTTAGTACCATTTTTAGGAACCATTTTTAGGACTATTATCCTTAGTACAGATATTTTAATAACTAAGAAACTACTCATTCAAATTTTGAATTAGGTACATCAAAGTTTTCAGAAAAAGTATCCACTAACTAATTTACAATTAAAAATGGAGGTTCTCATTTGAAAAGTAAAAGTCTGTATTACCATAGAACGCTCCTTAAGTAGTACAAAAACAATTGAAAACATTGCCTGAGTATATTTGAAAATTCTAAAAATCAGAATTTGAATTAATTATTTACTAAAGGAAAAACATGGGATGAGCTACTTGGTGAATCACTCTGTATATTATCTAGATTTTTGTTTGACACCTCAGTGATAAATAGTTTGCTGTCAAACAGTTATATATGATAATAGGTACTTACCTATGCCTACGTAAAATACTGTCATTTGGTACAATAGTAAGTTGGCGTACAAAAATGCTGTTTAATACAAGACAAATAATAAATTATGAATGAACGAAATTAAGCACCGCGCTAGATGTGTCAAACAACGAAAGGGAATTCATTGAAACTATAGGTACATCGGGAAAATATATATGGTTTTCAGGTCAAAATAGCGATCGACCGCTCAAAATTAAACGTTCGCGATTCGGCGCGGTTATAGACTCATCCGAGAGCGGTTATACGAGTGTAAATTCAAACTCATAATATGAAACAATATAATATTTAAAAAAAGTGCATGTTTAACTATATTTTGAGCAATTTATCGTGAATTCACGACTTTTAAAATCTCAGACGTGCTTGATCGAATCACGTATAGTATGATGTATAATATTAAAATTTATAATACGACAGACTTTATTTTTGCCCAATGCATCATGGGAATTCGGTAACACATTATTCGATGACGTTGCAGTCGGGCACGTAAATAGGTGCTTATTTGGGGAGGGGGAGGGGTTAACATTTTTCAGAATGGTTGAAACTTAAAAAATGTACTAATTAATAATTAGCTACTACTCTACGTTTTTAAATAAAAAAATGTACGTGCCTGGTTACAGCAATGCAATTCTGTTACGTGATCGGCTCAGATTTAAAATGGTTACCTAATAATAACAACAACAAAAGGTGGGGTCATGTTTACTCATTAGTCATTTTTACCCAACAAATACATTTTTATTGATAATTATTGAAAATAAAACTAAAAAAATTGAAAACTGTCAATGTCCGTAAAAAGCTCAAAAACAGTCGAAATATTTTCATAATCTTATGCTGTAATATAAATTAATTGATATATAACCTATTTACGTCGAGCTTTGTTTTAAATGTTCAATCCTTACCTATAAAAGTTTAACATTTTATAAATTTTTAACTACAAAATAATTATTAAATTTTAAATTTTTATAAATTTTGTCAAAATTTGAACTTTAAATGCTTATAAAAAAAAATTGTGACTTTGTATTTTTAAAATTTTTCAACTGCTATTGTAACAATATATCAGGAGCCTTGAATTAAATTTCATGCAATTTTACGCAACAAATAAAATTTTATTGATATTTATAGAAAAAAAAATGGAAACTGAGAATGTCCGTAAACAGCTCAAAATAAGTCAAAATATTTGGAAAATGTTATGGTGTTTAGAAAATTCTAATATAAACATACAGTCAAAATTTCATGTACCTACGGTCATTTGTTTTAGAGTTGCAACAAAAACCAAAATCGATTTTCTCAAAAAAAATTCCCGTTTTTCCTTAATTTTTCTTTTGTTTTTCACGTCGCTTTTGAAAAATACTGGAAAATTTTTACTTTTGACCACCTAAAGTACCGACTAGATTCACTTTCCTATCAGAAAAGTTACTGTTGAAGAATATCCAAATACTTTTACTGTCCTAAAAGAAGATGACACACAAAAAAATAAATAAATAAATAAATAAACGAAAAAAAAAAAACACACATAATTGTAAAATCAATACATTTATCTTTTCGCTCAAAATCTAAAAAATTGGAAACTGAGAATGTCCATCAACAGTTCAAAATATTTTGAAAATGTTATGGTGTACATAAAATGCAAATTTAAACATTCAGTCAAAATTTCATGTATCTACGGTCATTTGTTTTAGAGTTACACCAAAAACGAAAATCGATTTTGAATAAAAATTCCCGTTTTTTTTAAATTTTCTTTTGTTTTTCACAGCGTTTTTGAAAAATACGGGAAATACTTTTGACCCCCCCCCCCCCCCCCCCCCCCCCAAAGTACCAACTAGACTACACTTTCCTATCAGAAAACATACTGTTGAAGAAAATCCAAGCACTTTTTACTGACCTAAAAGGTGATAACAGACACACCAAAAAAATAATAAATAAATCATGGAAAAAAAAAGTGGGTATAAGTGGATGTCGCTCTACTGTACAGTAGGTTACAAGTGGGTCACTGTATAATGTATTGTATTCAATTTGAATCCAATGATATAATCATTGTATACGAAAAACGATTCTGAGTGGAGACGGTTTGTCAGTCTGGATATTTTATATTGTTATTATATTTTATTATAGCCTGTAAGTTGAATTAATATTATAAATTACAACAAAATAATTAAAATTGTTATTTTTATTTTTATTCGTTTCTTTGGTGATAACTGATAAACAAAGCGTTAGAAATTAAAATCCAAGTTTTAGCGTTTTTTTTATAATTTGTCGGTGATTTTTCCCGTGGCATTAGACAACTATTGAGAAAATCGAAAAATGATCTCCTTAAAGTACCATTTTGATCCAATTTGCTAAAAGATTAGGTACTATAATATAATATTATGTTGGAATACAAGCACATACTCTGATAGAAATGTTGTATACAGGATAAAAAAAAATAAACACCATTGGAAAACCACTAGATCCCTCGCTCCGCTCAGAATCTAAAACAATATATCAATAAATAAAAGTTTTATTTCGAAATCATTACATTTAATATTATATAAATTAATAAAAAGAAAAACAGTTTAAACACAATAATACACCAGGGATCAAAAGAAAATTTTTTTTATATTTTAACGATTTGTGTTTATACAACTTTTGTTTCAATATGAAAAAATATAACAGTTTAATAACCAAGGTTCCCTCATACATTTTTATTATAAAAGGTAAAAATATTTTTAGAAAAAATACATAAAAGTACCAATTGACCATTGTCATAATTTTTTTGTTGTATAGGTAAGCGTTATAGCGATTATAATCGTTTATATTTTACTTATAATTGACACAAATCGATTTATCAGCTAAATAGTATATTGTATTCAAATAAATGTCGATGAAATTGATTTAATTTTAATAATAGTCGTTTTCAATATCAATTTACGCTGATGAGAGCAGAGAATAACCACTATACTATTCTACCTTATAAACATTTTGATACCTCTTTGGTATAAATGGTATAAATGTAAATAATATTATCAATCTTATTTCCTGCGTGTTTAAAAATTATTGTAAGTACTCACTCCGCTAAATTACGCAAATGTGTTGTTCAGCGAATGGAATAATAATTGCGCAGTGAATTCGATTACAGATTTTCAATGACGAGGCGTAATCGCAGAGACACGAGTTAATAGAGGTTTGAATGGGAATTTCGAAATGTAATAAGTTTCCCTCTGTAATCATAATTTAATTTTACTAACTAGTTCAATATTTGCTGATGAAAAATTGATTATTTAACGCATTTTTTTCCAACCAGTTTCCATAATATATTGTACGCGGTATGATTTACCTTGAAACATTAAACTACAACTACACTCGTGTAATAATATTATACAACCACTGCATGTATTGTAGAAATTAACAAAGATAGGTAGTATGACTTATGATTTGTATCTATGTATAGTGACTACACATCAAGGAACATTTTTGACAATCAGTGTTTACAATTTTAGTCTTCAAATATGTTACACAATTAATAAAATATTCAAATTTAAATGTCGAATTATAATATATTATCATATGTATAGGTATCTTTTTATTTATTACTTATTGGCCATTTTAACCTTCAGAGTGCGTTTTCAAATGGCAAGTTTTGAGTAATTTATTGTTTAAGATATTTTTTTATACTTATAAAACAATATAAACATACATAAATATAATTTGATTTTAAAATAGGCTCCGTTTAAAATTACAATTTGATACCTATATAGATACAAAACTTAAAATAAAATAATTTGAATAATAATTTATATATTACTAGCTGATCCCGTGCACTTAAAATTAAAATAAAGTAAATTTAAAAATAAATTCAATTCCCTACCAATATAGAAAAAATACCTTCCATAGTTAATCTTAAGAATATAATTACTTGTATGATTGTCTTAATTAAACTTATAACTTATAAGAATTCAACTACTAAATAAAAAAAAGTGTTCTAAACTTCTAAATGTAACTATTTTTAGGTAAATTAAATGTGACCGAAAAATGTACATATTATAATTTTCAAACATACTAATAATATATAATATGGTAAATAGTTAATTGTAGAAAATAACTATGATAATATAGGTAACAAAAAATTAAAGAAGTTTAAAAAAAGGTTTAATTATTTTAATTGTATTATTTTATTTTTAAAATTTTATTTTATTATAAAAACTAGTAGCTATGAAAAAATTATTTATTTTTTTGATGCAATAGTGGTGAAGTAAACGTGTTTGAAACATATTATTACTATCAACAAATTCGCAATTTTTTTTTGGCAAGGTTATTTTTGACCAATTATTAATAGAAATTGAAAATTACTTAAATTATTTTTCACTATCATAATAATTCATCTTACTAATTTAATTTTAATAACTCTGTCTTGTAATTGCATCAATAATCTAATAGGTTTAATGTTTAGCATTACAAAATATACTTACATGCCTAAAATAGGATAGTTCAGTAAAAATGGAAACTATTAGTAAAATTGTTTAATATCTTTTACCTATATACAATTATGTAATAGGTTTGTTATACTGCAGGGTTACCCATTAACTTATAAACATTTATAATCTGTTTAATTAAGTTTATTATTTTTTATCAATTTTAGTTACCTATAATATAATTTATTAGAAGTTATAACATTTTAATTCTAACTTACTCTTATAAATAATATCGTCCGATGAAATATATAGGAATAAAAAAATTATATAAACACTTAAATCTTTTAGTGTGGAGACAGAAAACAAATTATAAGATCAAATTTGAATAACAAAATAGTTTTAATCAAATAAACCATTTACTGAAATTTATTTGATTTGGTGTCTGTTATATTGGTATACGTAAATAAATTTTCAAAACAATGAAGCATCGTTTAGTTTAACAATAGTTGTTCTCTGATTTTTACACATGACTACAAATTAAAGGGATGTTTTTATACTTCAAAGCTCTTATAATTGTATAAAATCCCATTAAAACCTATACTATATTATAATAATAGTTTCTTGAAATATTACATTGTATCTTGTACTTATATAGGTAGTGGGGCTACGCATATTTATATTGGTTAAATGTTTCTGCTAGTAACTATACTATACTTACTCGCTTAAAATATATAATATTATGATAATTTGATTTAAATTACCAAGCGCAGATTGAAAGTCATACTTGCATACAGCAGTATTGTAAACTGTCGATGGTTGTCGAATTATCTTTTGAAAGTGAAACGTGGTCATATAGGCACTAGATACCAATAGTTAAATATGATTTGCGTAAAATAAATGTGATTTTGTTTGTTTTGAATTATAAAATAATATTGTTTGATTTTTCGACAAGTTATACGAGATTTTCTATACCTAACGATCTTGATTACGCCATCGTCACTGCAGCTGCTGTTGTTAGGATATGGACAAAGTTTCGATTTTGCATTACATTATCATGTTTCCTGTCGAAAAACGCCCATGGACGTCCCAAAAAACATGACCAGATTTCTTCTATAACGTAGGTAAATAAAATAATGCCACTTCCTACTTCCCGATAGACATCGTTATTCGCTATGGCACGTTTCAATATCCAAGGACGACAAAATATTATAAGGATGGCTTTCTCTCTTTAAAAAAAAAAAAACCATCAGATTTTTAATTTTTTATGACGATTACGTGTAACGAATAATCATTGGTCTGGTGGTTACGAAAATACGGCTAAGAGGTTGACACCATTACTACAATGATCAAAATAATAATAATACCTATGACTGAATAACCATAAAGCATAAACCAGTTCAAGTTCCCGCCGAAAAGGACAAAAACCTACTTGTTATAATAGTTGGAATTTATAGTATATAGGGTTACCTACTAATAGTACCTATACTAATTATTGGCTGTTTCTAATTACCTACTATGGAGTGATTTTGGGTATTAATTATTATCATCAAATACTGACCCTTTTTATATCCCATCCAAATGTATTGTGCCTAAATATTTTCACAACAAAGTTTAATCTCAAACCATTGCACAGTTTTGTTTTAATAATAACAACAATCGTTTCTTGTATGGAATTCTTACCTAACAAATAAAACAATATAGAAAATCTATCTATTATTATCTATTATTATAATCTAGTTATTATTGTTTTACTTATTTTTTTGCACTTAATATAAATCAGTTGATAACCTGAAATAAAAGATTATTTCATATAAACTTAATAATGATCATTTTACTTATGTTTGATTTATTTCATGAACATGACGTTTTGTAACGTTTTAATCTTTCTGTTGTACAATTAATAAGTGTGTAATTTTACACTATAACTGCCTATGAGTATTGTCTATAAGTTTAACGGGTTAGCCATTTAATATGGTATATTAACCTTAACGACATTCATATATCCTATTAACAATATGATCAATGATATAGTAATATTCTTTTAAAGTGTAATTGGATTTAAGACCAGGCACATTTTTTCCTATTTGTGATAGTCATCAACAACTGTCTGAAAACTATTAAAAATGTTCATTAAATAGTTTCTGAAAATTAAACACAATATATGAATTTCACATTTGTACACGTATTTGACGTTCAAAAGCTCACTGCTGCTTAAGGGTATTGATAATATAATATACAATATTGTGCAATTAATATTTTTAAGTGGTGTTTAAAAAAATGTTTGTCATATATTATGTAACACTATGTGCCATGGGCAAAAATATCTAGATTTTCGTGTTGCACGCTTTAAATGAGACATATTATATTATCCTTCGAATTATAGACAATATAGTAAAAAAACATCAAACCAATATCAGTCTTAAATTGTTGACCAATTAATTATTGTCACCAAAGTCCATGGAATACATTACTATAGTATTAAATTAATTGCTTATGTCATATTGTATTGTATGCCAGTTTGGCCCACTACAGGCTTCTCTAATGCTGTACTCTTCTAACTAAGTAGTAAGTAATATTATGTAAGACTCTGAGTTCCTAACATCGAAATAGATAAATATTCTAATCGTGGATTTACACGCTTAACACGGTTCTCATCAAAAGTAAGCAACTCTTAAAATTCGAAAACTATTGACTACCTATTTCCAATTTAGATCATTTTGAAATTAAAACGAAAAAGACAACAATAATTAAAAATAATTTCAAAAACAATGCAATACATAAAATTATTATATAATACATTTTTACAGTTAATAATTTAAAACAAAATCAAAACTTTATAGCTATTAATCTGCAAAATAAAAGTAATAAAAATTAAATATTTAAAATTCCATAACTAGGTTATTAAATACTTTTTAATTCCATACTACACACACAACATTTCATAGGTATATTACACACAATTTTTATTTCTAGTATGTGGTAGTTACCTATATTAAATGCTTTTTATTTCGACTGCTATACCGTTTAAAACGTGTGCACTGCAAAGTACACACACAAAGTATACGCGTACACTGCAAAGTGTCAAAGTATAACTATATAATATTGTGATACTAATTTTCCATTTTACATACATAATATAATTATGTATTATGTATTTATATATTGCTTTAATTTTAATAAAACCATTCAACTGCAAATGGTCATCAGCCTATACTCTAACTAAAACATTAGCTAGTAACAACAGTTAATATACATACCTATATTTTTACAGTTGAAATATTATGTATGCTACAACTAGTTTAAAGATAATATGTATATGGTAGGTACACATTGGTAAACATGTGTTATTTACAATTTTTTTTGGTAAACAACATTGCCACATTGATATTTCTTTTCTTCGTTCTCTTTGTTCTACCGATTTTTGGATTGTTGTCACTTTGTCGGGTCGTCGAAAACACTGCGTGTCTTGTATTGGTTTAGTGTACAGGTTTTTCTTTTACTATTATTTAATACGGAGTAAACGGGACCCGTTTTCCAAAATGTGTATCAAATAGCGCCACATTCGAAGTTTTTAGGCAAAACGGAACATAACGGTGCTCGGATATTAGGGACAATCCCATTTTAAACGCGACGTATGGTCTGTAATCCGCACACGCTGACACACTGCAACCGTGGTAGCGATGGTTAGGTATAATATTATAATATATTGTAATGAGTATAAATGTATAATGACTTATTGTTGTGCAAGTGTAACCACAAGGCCATACCGCAGCGAAAAACGCACGACGTCTACAACTCGGCGGTAAAGGATGTGTGCGGTAAATGTCTGCAAAGCGCCGATATAAACGAGTTTATCTCAAATATTTTGATTCGTACATTTTTCTACGATTGACTTAGCATATTATTTTGACCAGTGACAACTCATCTTCACCCAACTATAGTGGCTGGCCATGGACGATCGGTAGATCGGCTGATGTACTCGCACATATGTGTGTTTTCGTACACGTAATATTTGTTTTGAATTTTGATAATATTTGTCCACCGCCGGCGCCCCCCTGCCAAACTCCCGCCGTTATATAGGTGTATTATTACGTATGATAATATTATTATTCCGTGCTATTTACATAAACCGCTTTGACAAAACCACATTACCGTGTAGATGCCTATACGTAGTAGGTACCATGTATATATAATACCAATATCAAAATAATATTATGCATAATATTGCATATTATTATCATTATGGGTATATTATACTGGGTGGACCAGCGAGTTTTTTTGCCGCATTGGCCACGTGGTAAAACGGGAAAACAAGTCGGCGCACCTTGTACACGAATACGATTTATTGTATTAAATTAAATTTCACTCGGCCGGACGGACTATAAACTTGAAAACGGGGTAAACTTCTTGGCCGGCGGCGACACACATCCTCGGTCAGCTAGTCCGTGGACCACGTGTTAATCGCGTGCGTAACACCGTGTCCGTGTGTTCGAAAAACTGGTTTGCCAAAACCGCGGTTGTGCGTATCACGTGCAACCACGCGTTAGGACTTAAGGACATGACCAGTGACCACGTGGCGGGAACTAACGTGGCGGGAACACACCTCCTCCAATGCAGGCGCCGCCGCTATGTGCGACACACATGTGTGCAGGTACATACATATTATTAAATATAATAATAAAATACGCCCGACGATCGTGTTTTTTTGTCCATGGTAGACTATAAGTACAATTTATGTTCACAGCGCCGAAAGGTCAATAAAATATAAAACGCAGTTAACACAGAAATTCAGTTTGTAAAATATGTATACTGATGTGGGTTCAGATATTTTGGATTTTATTTTCTATTCTACGATATATCATTGTCATTAAATCAAATTCATAATAGATAGGTACCATAGTATTATAATATCATTCTTTTGCGTGTATAACAACATTTTTTTATACCTATTAATGATAAAATAAAAAAATGTTAAATGTGATCATAGGTAGGAGGTACTCGTTTTTAGTCATATTTCGGCACAGAGTATACCCCTGTTATATATCTAATATAATATATTATGACTGTCAGCCGACGTTTGAAAT
The DNA here is from genome assembly GCF_019925205.1 of Metopolophium dirhodum. Taxonomy (NCBI): domain Eukaryota; kingdom Metazoa; phylum Arthropoda; class Insecta; order Hemiptera; family Aphididae; genus Metopolophium; species Metopolophium dirhodum. The sequence continues at coordinate 16,144,851 of NC_083567.1, forward strand.
ACATATTAAGACGTAAAAAGAAATAGCCGGTTATACTTTTATTTAAATTATTAATAAATCCAACCTTGATCTTAACTTCAAAATTTAAATCCATTTAATTTCAACATAAATCATAATAACATATTAGTTTTTGATATCGTCTTAACTTTGTAATTTGCATAAAATGATACAAATCATTTGTAAAACATGTCTTATTGAGAAAATCTAATTAGATTTGAATAGGTATAATACGCATTACGCGCACGTGAAGATTTTAAATTTAATTAAACTTTAAAGTACAATATATTATGTACAAAATCTAAACACGTGCATGGTGCATCTGTTCGACACAACGACGATATCATTTAAATATGTATACCGTTATGGCGTTATATTGTTATAATATAATATGTGTACAATTATTTTAAATGAAAGCGCTTTGTAACATTATTGTAACTTATTATCTCTCTCGTTATTCGATACAATACACTTTTAAGTTGTACAGATTGTCGTTGATCAATTTCCACAGATAGCATTCAAGCATTGTACATTTATTTTGCATATAGGTAATATGTTGACTTTCATAAAAAGGTACCTACATTATAATATTGACGACGTCTGACCTCTTTAAAAACTATCATATTATGCAGATATACCTAAGTCGTAATTTCTGGAATTATATAGGTATTAGAAATTAACTTTTGTGCGGTATACAATGGTGTATTTAAGATTTCCTTCTGGGTTACATTACATTAGGCTATATGTTATAACTTTTGACATTTCAAGGAATTTCAACATTACGTCTGGTACTAAATAATCTTTAATTTTCAAATCCTTTATTTAAATTTTTTATATTACAAAATAATATCTACTCTTTGGAGTTTTCGGGCTATTTCATCCTATACTAATTCTTAGTTCTTGTATATCCGCATCGATGTTGCGATGGATGCTTATAGAATTGCCAAATTAAGTATTTAACCTATTCTGAATTGAAAAAAATAAAACTTACTAACCCAGCTTAACGATATAAATATAAATTAAAGTGGGACGAGCTTCGTATTCTAATGTGAGATAAGGAGTAGAATGTATATTGTACATGTCATCTACGAATATAAAAGTAAATACTGAACATAGAATGAAAAGACTTTGAAATTTAATAAAAAAGAAAAGAAAAAAGGCTCCGAGGGTGAGGGGGTGAATGGGTTACATAACACCCAGATTAAGCGGAAATACGCCGCTGGGGTTGTATACAATTCCATGCTAAAGAAACGTATCACGATAGTAAGTACCTACTAAAATGCATATGTGATCGTGTGTTAGGTAGGTATTATTTTCTTGTGATGTAGGTATCAACATTTCGATACCAATAGTATAAGTGTATAACAAAAACTTAACCTAAAAATTAAATTATTGTCCATGTGATTTACTCGCCACATTTTGTTTATCCCGAAATACACATGTTCGAGAGAAAACTGTGTCAAATACAAAAAAAACCACTTGCACCGTCGACTCTTGTCGCGCTGTGCTGCGGCCATGGCGGCAAAATTACGAGTTATGAGATCGCTTGATAAGTACACACTATGTAGTATATACCTACACATTTATTATTATTATGTATTTTATGTATATGTATGTGTAATTTATTCGATGAATCGTACACAATAAATTTATAAAAATTAAATGTGTGTAACAATTAGTGTGTTTTAATATTATTATTGTTTTTCTAGATTATATTATTATAGCTTTTATAAAATATACGGTGTATGGACGGAGTATATTGCACTCATCTGCAGTGTCGTCTGCATGTGAGCAAATTTAATGAAAAATTGTATCTAGTCAATATCCAGTACAGAGTGTATAGTACCTGATTAGCTATGACGTATAACTAGTATAACTGATGTATTTCCAGGCCTAGAATAACTATATAGGCCATAATATGTGCGTACTTCCCATACATATGTCATATACATAATCATACTTCATCGTACATATATTATAAATCTACCCTCCATGCAAATAATGCATGTTAAATTAATAAAACATTAATATTTCTTAACGTTTATTTTATTTTTTTAGTCTTATCTATTTTGAAGCATATTTTACAAACACGTCTCTAGATAATAAAAAATAAAACGTTCACAAATAGCAGAGCACAATATAGTATATTATATATAATATACTATATTGGAATGATGAGCCAATATGACCATGCACTTTCAAAAAATACATAGATTTCGGTTATCGTATTTTATTATGTAATTTTTTACCGCATTCTTTTGAATTTTAATTCTCAAAATCAACTAATCTTATAAAAAAATGTTAAATTTGGGTTAAACTTTAAATAATAAACAATTTTTACCTCCACGTTTTTAGTGCACAATTTACATTTATAGTTCATTATTTTATTAAGTTTTTAAATAAATATTAAAAAGAAATGTTCATTTAGGTAGGTAATCAAATAAAAAATATTATAATCTCTTGCCTTTGCATTATATTAACCTAAGATTTCTTCTTTCTAGATTTTTTTTCCACCAAGAACTTTTGCATACCATTTAAGGTCCTGCAACTATTGTACGCCACTTGTTAAATCGTAAAAATAAATAAATACGTGTAAATCAAATAATATGTGGTATTGTATAAAATATAATGTAAAGTTACTGTATAAGCTCTGTATTTACAATCCGTTTACATACCTCCACTGCGACATTACTTACAGTGCATATTTATTATATAGAACCACATCGTGATTATCGAGGAATGTATCCCAACAAAAAATTGATGGTAAAAACGTTTATTTAAGTCAAGTAGTTTATTTTTACAATTTTTTAAAATATCAATAATTTGTTGAGTAAATTAACTTAAAACGTACCTAATGACTTTTTCAAAATATTCTTTTTGGAATTTCCTGACAAATAGTAGGTATATTTATTAAATGATTTACTATCCATATAATTTTTACAATTTCTTTCATACTTTTAATTTGTCACGCCTTTCTGCTACACCCTGTATATTAAATAATAGGTAGTGTAAAGGTACTGTATGGGCTCTGTATTTACGATCCGGTTTAATGCCCTCACTGCAATATTATACTTATAAGTTACAGTATATATATTTATTAAGTATAAATTGTGAGGTGATGATTACATTATAATAATTATATGTAATATTAAATATTATTGTAAACTGTATAGTTCAATATGAAATTCAAAAATATTCAAAAACAGAAATTGTAATACGCATCTTATAAAAAAAAATAAAAAAATATATAATACCGGATTCGTTATTCGTTATAATATTATAACATTGCGTTGTAATGGTTGTATGTTTTGGATTGTGAGTCCTACACAATGTTCTACATGACTCAGGACATTTTTGTTATAATAATAATATTATGATATTTTCCATCATACACAAGTTTCCTGCCGAAAATCGACTGAATTGTCCGGATGATGGGTGAATTGCTAAAATATTAGTATATAATATTATGTTTGATTAATAAAGTAGGTTTTTGTAATTATTAGGTTTTATTTTTATATGTATCCATACACGATTAGACCGATATCAGTTTTCTTTTAGTCTGTAACTTATCATCAAGGCTTGGTTTTTATAGCATTTGCATAATTGTCTATAATCGAAAAAATATAAGTAAGCATGTAGGATGCAAATTGATTTCGAGATACAAAATATTGAATTACGAGATTTTATTTTACATTTTTAACCATTTTTAGATATATTTTAGCCTTTTATGTATATAGCACGTCTATTAAAGTATTATACCTCAAAAGGCAGACATGAATTTCGTATATTGCATTTCCATAATTTAAAGTTGTGAAAACCGCAAATTACGTTAATGCGTGAACCAAAATACACTTATACCTACTTAACTGTTTTACGAGATTTGCTTATTTGTTGTCATCAATAATAAATGTATTTGGAACAATCTATGTATAGGTATAAGGCTTATCTGTGTGCTTCTGAAAACCACGCTATGCATTTAATCATACAATTTTCAATCTATTAAACTGGAACTTGATTAAATAAACGAATTACTTGTATAGTTTAGAAGAAGAACTGCAATTAAAATTCAAAATCCAAATACATAGAATATAGTATTTAAAATTAAACAACACTGTTTATAGATATACCTTTTTAAATGATACATCGATAGTACAAAATGCATTTATTTTTATTTCAATAGCGCACAATATTATTATTATAGTGCATACCTATAATATGTAATACAATATTTAGCACACATATTTTCAGTGCTACAAAATCCGAGCTCTGTTGAAATATTATTTACAAACTCACACACACACAAACACCTGGCGTTGTAGTTCAGGGTCTCTGCGGAGGGTACATAATATACAATACGACAGAGGAAAATGGCGCGTAAAATACGAGACGAACAACGAACAAAAAATTCGGCGGCTGTGTAGAACTGTAGAGTGTATATATTGGGTACCCGACGCGACTATGCCTGTATGGCGGTCAATGTTACAAGACTTGCACCTGCCTGGAGGCCCGTGCAGACAGGAGGAGGAGAAGGAGGAAGAGGTATACATATCTATATATGTTATATAACATATATATGTTATATATGCTTGGTATATACCAGCCATTATAACGCGGTACAATACACAATATCCGAAACGTTTTATAGTTTTCACCGTCGTCGAGTTTCCCCAATATATTATACTATTATACAGAGTAACCGGTCGGCATAAACGCCCAACATAATAATAATAATGTATACCTATTATTATATAGAGTTTTATCCATATAATAATAATAATAATAATATTAATATATTATGGCTGGCAGGGGGTAGTGCTGATGCATATTATCTACATATGGCTATATATATGTATAATATATATATGATACACGTACCTGCAGTTTGTATATAACATATATATATATATATATATATATAAGCGAGTATTTTATATACCTATATACGTTTATGGAAGATCCATTCGGCAGCGGCCTCGTTCACAAAAGTATATATTATATATATATATATATATAGGTATATCTGGTATACCTGGTACCCACTTATATGGTGAACGCGTATTATTGCTGACCGCTCTTGCAGCAGTCTATATAGTACAATAACAAAAATGCAGCTGCCGCCTGCTGCACCGGTCTGAGATCATATAAATTATTTTAATATGGCGTTTCGGCGGGGTGTTGCCACATAGGTGGTTGTAATATTTTGTTCGGAGATCGAATTCGTCGATCCTATATAAACCTGAGCTCTGTAACCATCTGTTATTCCATAACAATAATAATAATATTATGGCTACATTACAATCGGCCAGTACCTACGCTTTTTAGTAAACTGTTTTACCATCATTATACTATATACGTTCAATTCGATACACTGCAGCGTTCTCATTGCGGTCCGTTTTGAGTTCAGTCTACGGACATATTTTATGTTTATTTAGAAAAATATTAATATTTGATTTCGTGTTAATTTGGTAATTTCACGTCTCGCAATAGGATATAGTGAATAAAGAATATAATAGTATATACCAGCTATTACCTACTTAATATGAAATACGAACCCGGAAAGGTATACGAAGACCAGTTACCGCGGATATTATTTTATAAGATTAACGACTTTACATTAATCATCTTTTCCTCTTTCAATATTTTTACTCTACGGTAATTAATAATTATACTGGCCATAGAAAATGTATTGTATAAAATAATATGAAATACCTATTGCATTACGTACAGTGCCGACATTATGGTAATCAAATGATTTACTATTTAGTCATGTGGGTGATGGGAAACGAGGCTGATTTTGTGACATGCACTTTGATCGTTAAAAAACATAATTATTATCCTCCTTATACCCTACTCGTTTGACAACCACTGATTTACGTATAACTGGGTTGTAGATAAATGGGTATATAGTGGTATACAGAGTATCGAGCTAAAAAATATTGTGTTTACAGTTTCTTCCAGTATAATAATGGTGTGATTAACGTGTCGTCGAGGTGTTATACTTTTAAATAATAATTACAATACTGCTTGATCCACGGAAATAACGTGTTTATAAATTACGGAGTATATTAATTATCGACTTAAACAATATAAATGGTTTTCATAATAATATAGTCTCGTGATTAATTTTAATTTGTCAAAACACAAATACGGTTTACTATACCAAAGAAATTACATATACTTATAATATGGTTAGGTAGGTTTATATTGGTTTATTATTTCATTTTACTTAAAGTTTTCTATTCGATCGCCTATCGCCATAAAAAATTGACTTGACTTTTGTGATATTTTCAATAGCTTTACCTAAAAACCACTTACAAGATATTCGTTCTGCAAAATACGGCTTTTTTTGACTTAAAACTTTACAAAACTGTATTCATTATCATTTGAAACAATCGATTTATAATAGTCAACAAGTGTTTTTTTAATAAAATTACTCTTTACTATTATTATATTTTCTAGTAATCAGGTTCCTAACCTATATAAAATATTACTAACTCGGAGTTCGGACCGCGGTCATGTCTATTTCCAAACCATATCTTTAAGCCAAATAGAAGTAGCCGATATAACTGATTTACCCAGCCTTAACCGATGTGATGATCAATTTTTTTTCGTTATTGTGAATTAGGCACACTTCGTAGTAAAAATAAAGACTAGATAAACAGTTGTATTCCAGAAATATTTAGATACATTGACGAGCTGATAATAAAAGAACTACAGTATTCAGTCATAATTTATTATGATAGTGCAAAGTGTATTATCGATTAAAATAGAGTATTTATGCTAAGTAAAATTTCGTCACCAAAATTATAGTAATATTAAATTTAAACAACGAGTTAAATATGATTTTATGGTAGGACCACTCAACACTGACCTCTTATCCATCAAATGGAATACAATATACATTTTATAGGCGTGGACGAAATACGAAATTGTTTTGTTTTTACAGGTAAAATATTATAATTATATAATATTGGATATATATACCTACAATATATTATCATTAGTTATTAACTTCATATTATATGTCTATAATGTAAAAAGCTTAACGGCATCAGTCGTTACTCGTTATGTTTAAATCATTTTAATATTATATTAATTATATTTATGTTATGACATTTAAGATACGTCCGAACATTCGTCCGCTCATTATTATTGACTATAATTGTCTTTTAGATACATAAATTGTACATAGATTTTCTAAATGCGCGATTCTGTAGGACGTATACCGGTGCGGTGCAGCGTCACGCACTTTACCACGCAAATTTCGATGATGTTATTATTTCCGTAATTTATTTATCGTTACATTTATGTGTATATGCGATATATCTAAAGAAAAAAACCGTTGCGTCGCTATTTTTTTTTTTGGCAAAACAAATTCAATACAATTCGTCTCGTAGAAAAGGGAGAAAATATATATAAAGTCGTTTTTAGGTATCACGCTTGAGTGTAACGCGGTGGATCAATAAAATAATCTGAGATTTGACGGAAAAAAATAGCAGGAGCTATATAAAACGTGAATAACTGTAAAACACGACTCCAATAAAAAAAAAAGCAAATACGTTGTCTTAAAAATCTACGCACTCAGAGACAGATAAATAAATACTATTAATGATAAGATTAGTTTTTATTCCTATACAGAATATATTATAGTAATCATACAATAGTAATATCGATTGTACTTCTGAAAATTCCTTCACAAATTTCAGACAAATTATTCAAAATTGTAACTGATGTATTCACATACGAAATGGCTAATTGTTTGCTGTCTTACAATACTGATGCAGTTTTAAGTGTTTTAACATACAATGTAATAGGTGCATAATAGAATAATATTACTATATCGAATACAAGTCATAAAACGAACTTAACAAACACTGGTACGTGTGTGCTTGTGTACGTGATACATCAGAGGTCACCAAATGGTAGCCCGTGGACGAACTTACTCTGACCAGCAGACAAGACATTTATTTATTTAAATTATTAATATTATTTATTTTTTATTTTAATCGTGTAATCTGTGCGTCGGTGGAACAATACGTGTACCTTCATTTGATGAAGGAACTATCCGGCAACAACACTTCGGCAGCGCTGTTAATATAATACATATTTTTTAGATTCTAAGATTTTACAATGATGTGGGTTTTTTTTATTTTTTTACTTTTTATTTTTGTGTCTGTCATCACCTTTTAGTACAGAATTTTTCTTCAACAGTATCTTTTCTGATAATATGAAAGTGCATCTAGTTGGTACTTTGGGGGGTCAAAAGTGAAAAGTAGTTTTCAAAAGCGCCGTGGAAAACAAAAGAAAAATTAAGGAAAAACGGGAATTTTTACGCAATATGTTTTCGAGAATTTTTGACTGAATGTTTATATTAGCATTTTCTATACACCACAACATTTTTCAAATATTTTGACTTATGTTGAGCTGTTAACGGATATTTTTTAGTTTTTTTTAGTTTTTTTTCTATAAATATCAATTTCAAGTTTGATAAATTTTGTCAAAATTCGAACTTTAAATGCTTATAAAAAAAATTGTGCCTATGTATTTTTAATAATTTTCATCTGCTATTGTAACAATATATCAGGAGCCTTGCATTAAATTTCACGCTTTTTTACCTAACAAATAAAATTTTATTGATATTTATGGGGATAAAACTAAAAAAATTGAAATTGACAATGTCCGTAAACAGCTCAAAAAGAGTCAAAATATTTTCAAAATTTTATGGTGTATAGAAAATGCTAATATAAACATTCAGTAAAATTTTCTTGTACCTACAGTTATTTGTTTTTGAATAACAATAAAATAACAAAACCGCTACATGAGAAATCGAGTGAATATCCAATATTGTAAAAATATAAATTTCAAACGCTCATAAAAATTTAATTTGATTTGCCTGTAGACATTTTTTTTTGATAAAGGTAGACAAGCTTATGATAAATCATGTATTACATTTTCAAATCTTAGATTTAAAAAGAAAAATGTTTATGAATTCTCAACTCAAAATAATTTGCTAATATTCTTGATTTTTCCGTATTTTGTCAAGATTTGAACTTTAAATGCTTATAAATAAAAACTGTGACTAAGGATTTTTAATATTTTTCAAATATCATTGTAACAATATAGTAGGAGCCTTGTATTAAATTTTTAAGTTTTTTTACCCGACAAATAAAGTTTAATTGACATCCATAGAAAAAAATACTCATAAAATTAGAAACTGAAAATGTTTCTAAACAGTTCAAAACAAATCAAAATATTTTTTAAAATTTTATCGTGTATAGAAACTGCAAATATAAACAACCAGTAAATGGTTTCATGCATATACGTTAATTTGTTTTAGAGTGATACCAAAAACCAAAATCGATTTTCTCGAAACAGACTTTGCATAAAAACTTCTGTTTTTCCTTAATTTTTCTTTTGTTTTTCACGGTGATTTTGAAAACTACTGGGAAATTTTCCCCTTTGACTCCCCAAAGTACCAACTAGATTTACTTTCCTATCAGCAAAGATACTGTTGAAGAAAATCTAAGCATTTTTACTGTTCTAAAAAGTGATGACTGACACAAAAAAAAAAAAACACACATCATTGTAAAATCAATACATTCATCGTTCCACTCAGAATCTAAAATTAATAACGCATTGATTCTATAAAAATGTAACTAACCAAAATGCAAATCTGCAAATGTGCCGCAGTATTTTAACAAATTTTGAAAAAGTTTAGAATGAAAACAAGTAATATTGTGGTCGTCATTTTTGACTTTAAAACCTTATACTTAGCTATAAAATTTAACATTTTAACTATAAAATAATTGTCAAAGTTTGTTATTTTGGCAGATATTTTAAAAGCTATACCTTATGACAATAATTATATTATAATAATACCATTACATTAAATTATTTGTATAACATTTATAATTTGAGCTATAATCTTAAACACAATTACCTACTTCAGCTTAGTTTTATTTATAAAACGGGTAGACAAATGATTAGATTCTAAATTATATATAAATAACGATCTGCTTAGGACTTAAAACTTCTAACACAGGCTGAGTTTACAATATAGAATGTTGTACCTAGCTATTATATTATTATATTTATAATAAATTTATAAATATGTATTTTTGTGGTATAAATAAAGTCTTAATATTATAAACAATAAATATTGTCAGTCAAATAGACAATAGTCGACGATTAATCGAATACATTGATACTCAATTTGGTGCGAATTACACATTATTTTTGACTACCTACCGGCTACCTACGATGGTGCAAATTACATACCCTTATTTTGGTGCAAATTAGTAATTACAAACCTTCAAATATATATCCGGAAACAAATTAAATTTTAAGCTTATAAAGTTATAAAATAATATATGGGTAGTGTATACAGGCTGCTACAGCATTTTTTTTTTATTATTATTGATCTATTCGCTTCAATAACAGAGGCAAAATATTCTATTTTATGTCTTGTGTATGATGAGTATATATTATATATATATTAGCACCTTTGCAGTGTAACTAAGAAAATCTCTTGGTCACTGGCTTTGAGTCTTCCTGCAGGATCTCCAGAAAGTGAGTGACAGGAAATACATTTTTCATAAGTGGATTTGAGTGGTTGTTGTATTGACTATCGATCTATATGGTTACTTTTAAAACACACAGTTTTTTAATAACTCGCCTGGGTTGCGCAAATGACCAATTAGTGGTTTCGTTAATTGGAACTATTTTCATAGTGTTAAAATAACACTTCAAAATCGTTGGCGCAAAATCGACGTTCAAATGTGTATAACATTGACGCTCGTTGTAGTAAACAACTCCAAATTTCTATATGCGTGATGAGTATGTACAGGTTTGTTTGTAGGGAATAATTTGAGACAATGAGACGTAGTAAGAACGTGAGTTGGTGATGAGATGGAATATTTTTGATTGGACCATTTGGCATTTTTTAGTTTTTGAAATGTTGGCTGCACCCATAGCTGATTCACCATCGCTGGATCATCAAACGAGATTTTCATTAAATAATTTTAATATCATTTTTTGATTTTGACTTTACTTTCTTTGCAGGATAAACGAGTACATTACATTTTGACGGCCTACTCGAAAACTTTCTAAATTCCTAAAGTAGTCTTCCAAAATGATTAATTGGTGATCCTTGCTATACGTACTACTATCTGTATGACTGTATTTAAAAGTATGACGTATATAGTTATTTTAATACCTACCTATACTTAATATTGGTATAACAATATTGAAATGTAAATAATAATTAAATTGCAATAATACATTATTATACCGATTTTTATTAACTGCTTTTTTACTTAATTCTCGAAATTTCGACGGATTTTATTAAAATTTAAACTTCAAGCGCTTTACAAAAAAACACTTTGTAAAACTAATACATTCATTGCTCCGCTCAGAATCTAAAAAGTATATTGATATATTATTGCTATATTATTATTGAGTAATAATTCAAATTATCATAAACCAAAAGCATATATTATATATATTATTATAAAATAGAATTTACTCCAGTTATACTATTTATATACGAATATATGATAGAAGTAGTAAACATATATCACTCTTGTTAGGTATATTCTATCTTCCCGAATATTTGTTGTAAATAATATAATATGATTATTGATTATAAGTTAAAATGCATTTCTAAGGATATCATTATAATGTAAAAATATAATAAATACAAAATTATGTAAAACGCTACGATTGTTCGTGCTAATCAACAGCTAAATAATTGAACTGCACTTGTCTGTCGATAATATCGTATTCCATTATGGAATTTTAATCCCAATTAAACGTTTTAATTTCTAATTATTTTTGTCAAACACATTATATTCCGTTTAGAAGTATTTTTATTGAGTAAAGTACAAGACGTTACAACGGCTAGTTACTACGACGCTCTCCTGGGTCAAGGTCGATGATGTGTCTATATATATTTTTATATAATATGTATTATTTTAGCGGCGTGATCATTCGTTTTGAAAATATTTATTTCTCAACTATATATTTGATGCGTATACCATACCAAACTATATCATTCATCTGATTAGTGATTACATAACAATTATATATTTAGTAGGCAGGTACCTAACCTATTATTATATTGTTATGTTTAGTCACTGGACGCATGCACAATCAAGATAATATTATAATAGTATTATAAGTTATTGTATATTATATACATAATATTCGTAAATAAACGTAGTACGTAGTTAGATAGTAAAGTTATAGTTTTTATTTTCTCTGTTTAAACTTTAAATCGATATTTCAATATTACATAATAATATTATATGATTTATAACACATGCTCGACGCCGATCATTCGTTTTGTCGAACACTACGCAGTATATTTTTATACATTTTTAATACCGTTGAATACAAATACTAGTATATTATATTTACAATCGATGCTAGCACTTGGATATCATGCATATATCATAGGTATCTGAGTATAATATATAGGCAAGTACCTATATTAGACTCATGTTATTTGTTAGATATTTTCGAAAAATCACCGAGATATGTGGTTTTTAAAACGGTTTTGATGTTAGATTTCATTTTCAAACAAATTTATTTTGCAAATATTTGCATTAAAGCTTACATTTTTATTTCGGAGATGGGACTGTAGAATTGTGTGAAGAGACACACAGACGCACGCTTAAGGTATATTATAACTTATGCCATTGTTTGTTTTCAACTAAGTAAATCACAAAACTAAAGCTTATCAAAAAATACAGAGTCAAAACATAGCATTTATTTTAAAATATAATAATTGGTTTTACAATGATGTACCTATTGATGTGTGTGTGTGTTTTGTGTATCTATACTGTATTACTGTCATACTAATATGCAGGTTAGTTTAAAAACCTTTTAGTATGGTCAAATGGATATAGGTAAAATGTTATAATCGTATGGACGAGATGATAAATTATAATAGTTGTACTGATAATGTTACTACCGGTATAATCTAAATAACCAATCATGAACAAAAATAATTGGTGGGGGGCACGTGCACCCCTCGGCTACGGCAGTGATTTTGAAGACTTCAATATTAATGTATTTTCCTTCATTAACGGAACTATTTTTATAGTTTATTTTAACATATTTGTCATTTAACATTTTATTAGATCTTGTTAATCTGGATTCATATACCTGTAGGGACACCTATCGCTAACCTTTTAAGTTGTAAGGATGGTTCTCCGGCTATATAGAAACTAAGATACTGTGCTGCTGTGAAAAGCTCCTATCGTTAATCTTATTTCACGAATGTGTAATGTGTATGCTGCCAATCGACTTTAAAATGGATTGGGATGCTGTCCTATACTCCTACCTATACAACTATTGGTGTACTCTATCATTTTATATTTACTACAAATATACACAATGAAATTTTCAAAATTTTCAAAATATTTATTTTAAATTCATACCTATTTGTATTACAAAGTACAAAAAAACTATTAACTATGTACACACCGTTTTACGGAACTATTATTGAATTTTATTATATAACTTACAAGTTAACAACAGGCAGTAATATTAGGTACCTATTAAATATATGAAATAATATTATATAGACATTGTTAAAAAATATTACATATTATGCGATTTTTTTTTTTGGCAAAAATTATTTCAACTTACAGGATAATAATATACACATACGTTATAGGTATTAAATATTTCGCATACAATGATTTGGATTTGTCGTTGAGTTTAGATCTATTACAGTGATCTGTATTCAATGACGAGGTACACCTATTATATTAATAATGGCGCAGTGACTTCTCCAATTTTTAATTTTTATTATATTATACTTCTTAATATTACAACTATCTTGAATTTTACTTGTTTTTGGAAAATTTTTCTCACGTATCTACCTTTGGTAAAATAAAGAGTTGAAACTAGCAATAATCAATCAAGTTTAGGGCGATGGGTACCTATATGAAATTTTCAATTACTTTTTTATGTCATCAATCTAAAAATAGAGTTGATTAACGCCTTTTTTTATTATATATTATACGATAAATTTTGGTTTATGTATATTAAGTTCAATTTTCAAAATAAACTAAAAATACAATTTAATATTTATCAAAGATGTCTATACATATTTTAACAGTGGTTTATTAATTTATAATGTATTTGAGAATTTTATTTTTTTTGATTATTGGTTCATATCTAAGTCCCCTCAATCCACGCCTGGTCGTACTTATGTTCGTGACCGTTTAACCTTATGGTTCTGTAATATATGTATACAAATATTATTAAAATCATAAAATCGATTTCAGATCCAATATTATAATATTATACGTTTATCGTCCTCTGTGACTGTCCGGTAATTATGTTGATAAATTAATAATATTTCTCTGTTGTGGTTTATTCAATGAAATACAGAAAATGAATATAATAATAGAATATGAGAAGGCTATAATGGTTTCTTTTTCTGTAGGTAATACCTTCGTATAATATAGGTCAGCCTGTATTGATATGTGTATTGTGCGTTAGGTATCTGTTAAATATTAATTTTTTTTTTGTTTTACATTTACATTTTTAATGAAAATATCAGGATGTCATAACTTACTGTCCTGCGTTAAATTATTCAGTAGACTGCTAATAATCTAATATTATACATATACCTATGGCGTGATCGGAAATTCGTGTTTTTCAAATAGCCAGGATTCCCTCTTTACAAAAAAAACCTATAATAACATAAATAATTATATCCAAATAAAGGATTAATTTGTTTATCGTATTATATTACTGTTATTGAACTGAAAAGTCGTGATATATATTATATAAGACAACGACTTATTAATTTTTTTTAATCGATCAATTTGATTAATTATAATATCTCAAATACGACTCAATGGAAAACACGCTGGTTAAAAAGTACCCACACACTACACTACACATCGATTTTGGTAAATGTTTTCAACTTAATTTTATATAATTCGCATTTCATGTAATACTTCTTATGTCATTATCGACTACTACCTATTCAGAGTTCACCTATAGATTATAAAAAAACATATAATATAAATATAATGTATTCTTGTGGTAGGTCTTTCTTATGGTTTCGTTAATTAAAAAACTAATTCTATCGATTACGTTCAAATAAAGTATCTGAAAAATGTTCTCAACATTTTTGCATTTATAATCAAAAAACAGTTTTTTACTGATAACGTTTACATTTAAATAATTACCGATATGTTAACACTTAACATTAAACAACAGTTAAAAATAGTTTCAAATATTTCTATGTTTTCTTTAATTCAGTGAAGTTTATGTTTTAATAACCCGACGATTTGTTTAGGGCACAAATAAACAGATTTTTGAATTTTGTTGGTTATACAGTATTATGTAATATACTGTACTAACTAGAGAAAAAATAAACCAACAGCCAACAATCATGATATGCCCCTTTAAGGAACTTTTAGCAATAGCGTCTAAAATAAATTTAAAAAACGGTGCGCACAAGAGGTAAAAAATGCCATGTAAAAATGTAATATTTATTGATAAGCAATTTTACTTCTAAAAATAATGAAACATTATTGGAATATTCTTTACCTATATTATTACAGGGTTACTTGACGTTATCAAGTATGTAATTAGTAATTATAATTCCGAGTAATGATTCCACCAGACTATTATTTTTATTACTTTTACTAGAGCCATTGCAACAAAAAAAGAGAGTAAAATGATTTATTTATTGTCTTAGAATTATATTTTTTTTATTTATTATTTATTTAATATTTTAGATTAATATATTGTCCATTCATATTGTATATTTTTAATGTATATATGAATACATAAAATACAATGATTTAGAAATGAAAAATATGAATTACATTTATTTGGAGATGATAATTCTTATCATATTATTTATCGGACCTCAATACCTCAAAAGTCTTTGCATTTACATTTGTTTTACGGTAAATCATAGAACATCCTAAGTAAGGTAAAATTTGTTTCACACTTACCTTTTCTCATGATGAACAATCATTTTTTTTGTCAATTTTTAAATATTTATTTTAGGGCTATTTTTCCATCTTTGGAATTGTAAGGACTATGAAGATATATTTTCATATACATACGTACGGATCAATCAAAAACAATTTGTTAATTTTTTTTTTTAATCATAATGTATTTATTAAAGTTAAAATTGGGCCTCTTAAAAACGGAGCTGTTATTGTAATTAAAGTGAATTATTATTTTTCTGTGATAGCCGATAAGTATTCTCTATCTTTATCAATAAATATAAATAAATATAATGTAAATAAACGTAGGTACCTATAGCTATTTAAAACAATTTTATTTCACATGACATGTACCTATTACATATTTTTTTGGCTTTTAGTGATAATTATTTTAAAGAACTAATAGAAACCTTTTTGGTAAAATAACTTCCGACCACTGAATTTATTATAATATACGATATCTATTTAAACTACATATAATTATATAGTCGAATGAGATGATAAAATGATATGAACTATGATTATTTTGTTACTTTATGCTTCGATGTGATGACAATTGTATACAAACCTCAAACGCCAAACGGTAACGTACAAACCTTGAAAACATTGTTATTATCATCTTATTTCGTGTTCATCTTAAAATTATTATGTTTACATAATATTGTGTTAAAGGACATGAGAAGCCAAAACAATATTTACTCCTCGCCACTTGGACTAAAATAACAATTTAATTTTAAACCATTTTCAGATTTAGATCATACAAATGAATAACTAATGTTATTTCATATTATCATGTTGTAGTATATTATAATGATAAAGCAATATATTATTCAGCTTATTATACGTTATATCTACAGCGATATAAATAAACGGGTAATAATATAGGTACTTTAAGCATGATAGATGATGTTTACGTACGTCAACGATTTTCCATTTACGATATACCTATATTGGGTAGTACCTTTAACTTGACAGTAAATCACTCAAAAGTCAAGACTTACACGACTGTGAACAATCGAACAAGACTAGGACAAATAGTGTTTTACATTAATATAATAAATAATATTTACTATATAATGTATATAATATTGTATATAGGATCATAATTTAATTGCGTACTTGTGTAATATATTAGAAAACATAAATATTATATTATGTAGTTTTAAAGTGTATCTCTATGACTATATTCCCATAAGATAAAAAAAATAATAATAGGATAATATTATATTTTTAAACGATACGCGTTTTCGACTACAGACAAACCGTAAAATTACCAATTGGTGCTAATTGAAGGGGGAAAACTTTGACGAAGTCGAACGCCCATGGCCTATGATTTAAGCACGATCCTATATATAGGTTCCCGAGCATTACGCGCCCACCCACATAATCCACAGTCCACACGACCCAGGCCGTAATTCATAAAAAAAAAAAATTAACAGTTTCGAGAGACAGTACAGATAATATAATATTATCGTTATAAATTTGTTGCTGACAACAAATCTGACGTAAGTGCGCGTCACCATACTACATAACATACCTACGGGCAACGGGCTACAATTTACATCATATAATAATATATGAAACAAGAAGGATTAAAAATATATTCATCATCATCGTATTATAATATTATTATTTGCGCAAACTGGCGTAATTGTCTGAACGTGTGTGATGATGATTCGGGATACTGCAGTTTGCAGAAAAAACCGTTTCTGTGTCGGTTTTGATCAGCCGAATTGAGTAATGATTACTCGCGTAATGTCAAATTAAAAAAAAAAATGTAATTTCGCTAAATAAACGATAAATACTCATAACAAAGTATGTGTGGTCAGTTTGTATTCTGGTTTTTTCGTACACCGCGGGCGTCGTATCTCGTAGGTATTTCAGTGATGCAAATGATTTATACGTTATGTCATTATATTATGCTTACCAGTTACCATGAGACAGCAAGAGGGGTTAAGGCCCGTGACGCATTGCCACGTTCGATGAAACACGGAAAACGTGGTTTTCGATCATATTAATATTATATCGTCATCACGCACGAGATAGGTACGTACCTATGGAACTTGGAAACCCGACCGGCTACACTCACAGTGTCACGATACACACCCACGAGACCGTGAATCAATACCACCGTCGATGAGTCGTGTATAAAGTGTATAAAAAAGTAAAAATATAATACGGTTTACCTACGAGAGAAACGAGTCATTCGGACATTCGGCGTTTTGGTTGAAATGATAATAATAATAAAAAACTAGACCTAGCTGTGATCGGATAGAATAGTACATACGACATAACGGGTGTCGGTAGAACGCGTCATAATAATAATAATAATAATAATATTACTAATCATCGGTAAATCCACCATCATTATATAATATAATATTATCGTCGCGTTTATGAAAACAATATTATTGAAATAATAATTATAACTATCACTGGCGAAAATGGCCGTAAGTACTTACATATTATATTTTATTTGTTCGTTACTAAAGGGTCCGTTTTACAATCATAGTTTAACCTCGGTTACGCCTAACCCACTGATTTTACCAGCCGAATTCGGTGGTTTAACGATTGTAAAACGATTGACAAGGCCCTGTTACAGATAATAAGAATCATATTACAATCATTACTGCAATAGACATGATATCGAAATACAATAGAATAGTAATAGCAATATTAGTAATGTTATAAAATATATACACAAGCTTTATTATTCTGAGGTACAAATTAGAAAATTACAATAAAACTTGAACGAGTTTGGCGAGTTGTACCTACGTGTCTATTTCTAGGTTGTTAACGGTAAGCGTAATATTCTATTGCAGAGAGTGTTTTAGCGTTACTTGTAATAGTTATTAACTTTTAAACTTAAATGAAATGGGTTTTTTGACCGTGGATCACGAGTTGTTACTTGGAGTAGAGAAGGATAAACGGCTAAAAATCCAGGGCAGCCAATATTACCGGCCTAAAGCTTCGACGCTGTTCAAACGTCTCAAGTCTACGTACGTTTCCCCAGCCCCCCACATATCAATTTTCGTAAATTTTCTTTTGCCAATATTTAGTACGTTATTTGTTTGAATTTGTTTGACCCGAATCAGAATTTGTTTGACATCAGGTACCCCGGAAAATTCAATTTACCCGTGGGGGGCTGAGGAAACGTTTCCCCAGCCCCCCTCATAGGTAAATAATCGTCTTTTTGAAATTTTTCTTTTGCCAATATTTAGTACGTTGTTTGTTTGAATTTGTTTGACCCGAATCAGAATTTGTTTGACATCAGGTACCCCGGAAAATTCAATTTACCCGTGGGGGGCTGAGGAAACGTTTCCCCAGCCCCCCTCATAGGTAAATAATCGTATTTTTGAAATTTTTCTTTTGCCAATATTTAGTACGTTGTTTGTTTGAATTTGTTTGACCCGAATCAGAATTTGTTTGACATCAGGTACCCCGGAAATTTCAATTTACCCGTGGGGGGCTGAGGAAACGTTTCCCCAGCCCCCTCATAGGTAAATAATCGTATTTTTGAAATTTTTCTTTTGCCAATATTTAGTACGTTGTTTGTTTGAATTTGTTTGACCGGTTTTGGAATTTGTTCAACATCGGGAAACCCGTAAAATTCAATTTACCCGTGAGGTCTTAATTATTAGTTTAAATATAATGGCAATCAAATTCAAATTCAACTGAATTTGCCTTTTCAAGGGCAGTCGTTACTCAGAATTGGATTGACATCCAGTACTTGTTTGCTTATAAAATGTTTCTTTAGAACATAAATTGAAAAATAATAACTGTTAATAATAATAATAATCTTGTATAATATAATGCAATGAGTTTCAATCTTTAAAAACAATAAAAACAAAATAAATTGTACAAAAACAAATAAAAAAATACCATAATAGAGCTTTGTTCAAAAAAAATCACCATGTTAATTTATCAAATATTTTTTTAAAACACAACTTTCAAAAATAAAAATATTGTTTATTAATAATAATAATTATGCATGCAATGAATTTTATCTTTCAAAGCAAAAAAAATTACTAAATCAAAAAAAAAACATCTTGATGCACTTTCAAAGAAAAACAGTACTAAGTAGTATTTATATTATATTAACAAAATAAACTTCAGTCACTTAAATAAAATTGACCTAAATCATTATTGGTTTAAGAAGAACTTATAATCATTGTCATCATCATAAAAATTCTCCAATGGTATTTTTGAAAATATAATAATATAATACGTACATTAAACAAATATATATATTACAACATAAGTTTTTAGTAGGTACATTCCTACTTACTTAGGTATTATACTTTATGCAAACATTATGATGTCTTAATTAAATATTAACTTTTATGTTTTTATTTTAAAATCTATATTAATATAGAATAGGTACTTCCTTTTTGCCTTTTTCGACGCACAATAGGGATCTAGTTATAGATTTATACGGTTTTACTATTTAAATTCTACTTTATACATAATAGGTATTTTATTATTTTTCAAGGTTCGAGGTTTTTAAGATGGATAATATGAATATGGTAGGTAATCAAATTCAAATTCAACTGAATTTGCCTTTTAATGGCAGCTCTTACTCGGTATTTTGTTGACTTGCAAATTAACCAAAAGTTGGCAAAATTTATATTACCAACCTGATTCATCTGCATATTTGTTGATAACTGGTATACATTTATATTTACATACGGCTAATTTTTACCACCTTAAAACAATAGATTAATCTCCTAATTATAATTTTATATTAGCAATTTTGATTACCTTTATACTTGTAGAAATAAATATACAATGTTATGTTAAGCACATGATTACATATTTATTTCAATAGCTCTCTGTATATTAATTTATTCACTCGAATTTGTCAGTTTTCAATTTTTTTAGTTTTTTTTTCTGTAAAGACCAATAAAATTTTATTTGTTTAGTAAAAATGCGTGAAAATTTAATATAAGGCTCCTGATATATCGTTCTAATAGCAGTTGAAAAATATTAAAAATACATAGGCACAATTTTTTTTATAAGCATTTAAAGTTCAAATTTTGACTAAATTTAATTATTATATTGTAGTTGAAAATTTATAAAATGTTCAACTTTTATAGCTAAGGATTGAAAACTGAAAACAAGGCTCCACGTAAATAGGTTATATATAAATTACTTTATTCACAATAATATCATCAAATATACTTGGTAATATCATAGGCTGAGTGACCGTTTTCGCTCAGAATCGTTTTTCTTATACAATGATATTATATCATTAAATTCAAATTTAACACCATCCATTACAGTGACCCACTTGTAACCTACTGTACAGCAGAGCAACATCCACTTACCCACCTTTTTTTTGTTTGTTTTTCCTGCTGCTTTTGAAAACTATGTATTATTAGCTAACTAACACACATCATTGTAAAATTAATACATTTATTGCCCAGCGCATATTAAACTATTATATTGTATTGCGACATTTTGCAGCCCAAATGACAATATAAATACAAATCAATAATTTTCTGAATATTAATAATTAATAAATTACTAATTTACCAAAAAAGCAATTAATGATAAAAATTATAATAAAAATATTATACTTATATTAAATTTACCTACACCTAGAATAATTTTTATTCATGGAATTTTAGATATTTACAAATAAATAATTTGTCTAATTGATCAAATTTGTAAAGGCTTATATCTAGCGTTTTAATTATAAGGCAGATACCTACTTACGGTAACTGAGCACATACAGTAAACTTTTGGTACAACGAATGTCAACGTCTCAATTTTTTCATATTTTGGACTAAATTTAAATCATCTTGAAATTATTCTACATGATTATTTGACTGTTTTCTAAATATCTACTACCTTTATTATATAACTATACTATTAAAATATAAGTAGGTTCCTACTTACCTTTTTTGCCATCGTCATTTGTAGGTATTATTTTATCTATAAATTTTAAAACAGCGTCAATAATGACTGATGCTGGAAGAGCTGGTTTTCGACCAACCATTTAGAATTTTAATAATGTCTATAAGAACTCAAAAATAAAAAATATTGTGAGTACCTTTGATAAGGTATTTGTGAGCAAATAAAGTGAGCACTGGTAGGTAATGGTATTAAATAACAGATTCACTGATAACATGTGCTACAGCAGTACGTGGTTCTTCCAAATAAGTTGTTAAAATCGCTAACAATATTATAAATGAGAATTTTTATGATGATGACAATGATTATAAGTTCTTCTTAAACCAATAATGATTTAGGTCAATTGTATTTAAGTGACTGAAGTTTATTTTGTTAATATAATATAAATACTACTTAGTACTGTTTTTCTTTGAAGGTTAGGTTAGGTTAGGTGATCAAGATGTTTTTTTTTGATTTAGTAATTTTTTTTGCTTTGAAAGATAAAATTCATTGCATGCATAATTATTATTATTAATAAACAATATTTTTATTTTTGAAAGTTGTGTTTTAAAAAAATATTTGATAAATTAACATGGTGATTTTTTTTGAACAAAGCTCTATTATGGTATTTTTTTATTTGTTTTTGTACAATTTATTTTGTTTTTATTGTTTTTAAAGATTGAAACTCATTGCATTATATTATACAAGATTATTATTATTATTAACAGTTATTATTTTTCAATTTATGTTCTAAAGAAACATTTTATAAGCAAACAAGTACTGGATGTCAATCCAATTCTGAGTAACGACTGCCCTTGAAAAGGCAAATTCAGTTGAATTTGAATTTGATTGCCATTATATTTAAACTAATAATTAAGACCTCACGGGTAAATTGAATTTTACGGGTTTCCCGATGTTGAACAAATTCCAAAACCGGTCAAACAAATTCAAACAAACAACGTACTAAATATTGGCAAAAGAAAAATTTCAAAAATACGATTATTTACCTACGAGGGGGGCTGGGGAAACGTTTCCTCAGCCCCCCACGGGTAAATTGAATTTTCCGGGGTACCTGATGTCAAACAAATTCTGATTCGGGTCAAACAAATTCAAACAAACAACGTACTAAATATTGGCAAAAGAAAAATTTCAAAAAGACGATTATTTACCTATGAGGGGGGCTGGGGAAACGTTTCCTCAGCCCCCCACGGGTAAATTGAATTTTCCGGGGTACCTGATGTCAAACAAATTCTGATTCGGGTCAAACAAATTCAAACAAACAACGTACTAAATATTGGCAAAAGAAAAATTTCAAAAAGACGATTATTTACCTATGAGGGGGGCTGGGGAAACGTTTCCTCAGCCCCCCACGGGTAAATTGAATTTTCCGGGGTACCTGATGTCAAACAAATTCTGATTCGGGTCAAACAAATTCAAACAAATAACGTACTAAATATTGGCAAAAGAAAATTTACGAAAATTGATATGTGGGGGGCTGGGGAAACGTACGTCTCAAGTCTCAGTATTGATAACATCGAGGATTGTATATGAATGTGAGGTTCCCTGGGATTGGAGCATTGAATATTGCGAGAGGAAGCGTAGACGTTTTTGTCGTACTTTTTCCAATATTTTGACTTATTGCCCGACTGATAAGGAGACCATAATAATATAACTGATCCGTATTCACAAATGGACCGTACCAAAGAACAGTAAATTGATTTTAAAGTATAGATATTTATTAAACTGTTTATATAATTTAGTCGAATATAACGAGCGTATCACAAGATCGCCAGTGCACTCTACTCGCCAATTATGATCCAGTGCCTAAAAATCACGGGTTTTTACTACTGGACAACTAATACCACCAAAATGCCTTAAAATAATACACCTAGTAGTGTGCGCATGAATTAAAAGTTACTGCACAGTCTGCGCACTTTTTAATTTGCTACTGCACATAGGTAGTGTATGTGTTCCTGCACATACCTATTATAGTGTATGCTACTGCACACGATTTTAAGCCTTGCCATGAACGTACGATTTTGCCTAGAAATCTATTAGACACGAGCAATAGTGGTCTCTGCACGTTCGCGTGTTTATCATAATATTTATAACGATCGTCGAGTTCACGGCCTATAAAATATTCTTCGGTATAATGACAATATTATTCGTCCGCAACTGCAACGACCGCGATACCCTTTTTTTGCTCCATCAATTATATATAAAAAAATAAAAATCGATTTTTACGACGTGGTCCAGAGTAGTAAAAGGTCACACCATACGACGATCGCCGAGACTTGTATATAGAGATCTTCCGATAACGAACGAACCAACGACGATCATCGATACTTATATTATAATAATAATATATGTAGAGATCTTTCGAGAGCACTGGTGATGTCGAATCATCGTGACGTATCGCTTACAACGATTTATTTGATAATACTTCTATATTGCGATGATGATCATATTATTATTACAGAGCGCCGAGCGAATATATAGACACTGAAAAGTACAAAATGCAATTAATTGATTAACGCATAGCTACTAAAGTTTGTTTATAAAATGTCGTTAAAAAAACAAAAACGTTTGTTTACACATAATTTGCTAATATTTAATGATAAAATAAAATTTATAAGTATTATTGACATTTATGAAATATGCGGCGACCTATATATAATATTAAACTATTACACTGAACTATACGACGTGACTAAGTATCCTTAAGGTTTCTGAAGGCGAAACTGGAATGACCGTATATATTATCGCACAACAAGTTTACGATCTGGAGAATTGGCTTCTTTCGAAATTGGTTAGTTAAACCCTAATTATTATTGGTATAATTGCCAATTGGAACATTATACATATGACCTATTATATTATGTAACTATATTTTTATACACTTACTTCTGCTTTAAACTCGATAATTTTTCGATTTCGAATAAAATCTATCATAGCCCAGTTGATTTTATTCTGCTTATTATTTCTCCAATTAAAACACCATAAATACAAGTAATAATATAGGTAGGCTCATAGCACAATTATTTTTCTATAAAAATATACAATCTTATGAAAAGCCCGCTGCAATATCAACAAAATTCAATGGTTTTCAATGGAAAGTTGGCAAAAGGTTGGCAAGTGGGTGCCACTCTACAGACGTACAGTTGTAGGTGACGAGTGGGTAACTGTTTAGGACGTGTTAAATTTTAATTAAATGATAAATTAATAAATCATTGCGTATACGAAAAACGATTCTGAGAGAACTGGCCGACGGCCTATAATATATATTATTTTTATTTTTTGGTTACAGTTTAGACTTCTTACGAGAAACCTTGTTTTAAATTTTCAATCCTTAGCTATAGACATTGAAAATAATTCTCTAATTTTCGGGATTTTGACGAATTCTGTGACTGCTTATTTTCGATATTTTTTTAGCATTATAATAAAATGAACGTACAAACGTATTATGAGGAACCTTATGGGGAAACGATACCGCGCACAACCACGCCAACGTAATAATAACGATAATTATTTTTACCAACGTTTGTTATTGTTTTGCGGTTATAATAACAACGGCGAGACAATAATATTATTATTGTTATTACCTACCTGTTATTATTAATTATTTCTATAATATTATATATTCACGTTGCGTACGGAATGCCGATCTAATCCGACAGATGGCGTGTCGCGGCGGTCGACAAGCAGCTCGCCATGAGCCAGCAACGCATCGGCGGGCCACTCACTGTAACAACCGTCTGGCCACCGACTGCTCTAGTGCTCTCTCCCGTCATTCGTCTGTCCGGTACCGTCTTGGCCGCGTCGTGCGATCAACTCTCTCCGTCCGTGTGCTGTGCGCGCGTGTCCGTAATAAATAATAATAATAAAAAACAGTGTGTGTGCATGTGTGCGTCCGCGACCCGCGCGCGTTATATCATTTCCCGCCAGTGATTTCATTTTATTATTGTTTGTCATAATTTTTTTTTTTTTTTCGTACCGTTTTTACAATAATATTATCATCATTACCAATATCGCACTGCGATACTGGTCACCTCGCGTTCGCGTTTTTGACTTATAACGACACGATCGAGCGTAAACAATTTTTTAATACCACGCGACACACGTTCTTGTCATATGAACACATATATTATTTTTTTTCTAAACAAATCAATCGATCTCGGTCTGGCATTTATTTTTTCAATTTTTTTTCTCAAATGCCGGTTGTGTGACGGTTTTTTAATGCTCGCGGAACGCCGCATGCGACCCCGTCGACAGTGCGTACCGCAGTCGAATTTGTGAACAAACAGCGTGCAACGAATGCTACTACGATCGCGAGCACGACGTCGTAACATGTTCATAACCATGACCATGTATTTGTTTCTCGGATTGGATGTGTTCGCCGTAGATAGTATGTCGGTGACCGCACAAAAAATTTTTGAAGTTATGGATAGCGGCAGTGATAAAATATTATACCTGATTGGCAAGAACACAATTCATTTTGGCTACTCAATTGCTCTTGTTCTTTTAGCATTAATGTTTTTTAAAGTCGTCTGTCAAAATATATTTTATGAACCCGATAATCCGACCACGGTGGACGAACAAAGACACGAACAGCAACCGCAGGAGTCGACCACCGCCGCAACCAAACGTGAGTGTTTCTAATGCCTCCTATTTCTATTCGTATTTTGTCACCCACACGGCCGGATGGTAGGTGGGTTTTTAGTTTAGTTGGTTGGCGGGCGATTGGCCAGGTGTAGCTTGTGTAGGTTAATAGCGCGCGCGTCTGGTTTTGTGTCTGGAATTCGGTCGTTTCCGGTTCGCCTCCGGGTAGGTCGGCTGCAGCAGCAGCATCGTCGTCGTTGTTCTTTACGTTACCTACCCGTTACTATTATTATTATTATAATACGGGCAATGAATCTCTCGTCCAATAGGCTGCTGGATACCGTTTTTATCTCTCCCGCACTCCAGCCTTCCCTCGCCACAGCATAGATTTATTGTGTAATGTGTATCGATCGCTCATACCGCCATCGGTACCTGTTACGCGCGTACCTTTATACCGTAGGTACGCAGTGAAAAAAAAAACTCTTTGTCACGCGTACGTCAAGGGTGTCCCAAAATAGCGTCTTCCGCGTGCGATCGTAAACCAGAGAAGACACTTTGTGAAGGGGCGATCGAGAGTATGTGAGGGGGGGGCTAGATGGAGAGAGAGCTAGTGAGTGAGTGAGCGAGAGAGAGTGAGAGTGATCTAGAGAGAGAGTGGGTGAGAAGAGAGAGCGCGCGCGCAAACAACGAGAGAGCCAGTAGGCAGCTGCTGCGTCGTCGACCGCCTCGAATAGGGCTTCTAAAAATAATCCCGGCGCACGCATATTGTACACGAACGCCGAGCCGGTGGTTTGATCGTAAACGCGTAGTGTGTTGGTAATACTCGTCGAGCGCGGTTATTATATGCATATTTTGGAGATCGTCATGAGCCCCCGTCAGGCATTTCAGGCCCTCCCACATTTTTCAAGACCTTCAGTGTTCGTCTACATAAACAAAAACGTCCTGCATAAAATAATATGTTTAATAATAATAATAGTACAATGCGTATTATGTATCGCACCAAGTCAACGGCTAATGTATAGGCCAAACGCGATTTTTGTGTTTCCAGTCTTTTAAACTGCGGAAAACGCAGTTTCTATAATACGCATGCTCGACGGATGGTTTATCTAAAAATACAAAATATGTATGAACAACAGTATTAACACGGCACGGACGCGCTGGCCATATCGTTGCTCCGAGAAACCGTTTTACCTCGAAAACGCGACCCTCTCACCGTTCGCGCGTGCAGGTCTCTCGACGCCGCCGTCTCGACCCAAACCCCCTCGGAACTCTGCGGGGTGTGCTGGAGGGGCGGGGACGACAGAGCAGAACAACAAAAAAAGAGGGTTCCCGTGATGGGGTCTCGGTACGGCGGGGCTGATGAAATATTATGGTGTTTTTACTGCGCAGTAAAACAACCCAAGGCCAACGTGTTTCGTGCCGCGTGGTCCCTCGGAATGCATCGACGACGAGAGGACGCGAGAGAATTCGTTTCTCAAATACAACAATCGTATAATAAAACGCGTTTTTATATATTATGCTGTTGTAGTTTCTAAACATCTCCGCAGTCGGTACTCTGGTCCAACTGCTTTTGTTGTACAGTTTTCATCCGAGATGCCACCCACCTCGATACTTCCACGTAGGGATTCGACTACCCGAAACAAGGTGTATTGTTGTTGTTATTATTATTATTATTGTTACTGTTTTGGGTTTTTGACTCCTCGGGAATTTTGTACATGCGTGCACGTTTTGCTATATACACAATCGTCATAACATAATTTTGTTGTACCAAACCATGTTGTGTATTTATGCTTATTTTCCAGTTCTTTTACTCTTGAATAAATAAGAAAAATAACCGGGCGGTGTAGACAATAATTATATAATATTACTAGGTACCTGTAAATAAACGCCTCAAAAACGTATTTGTTTATAAATTATATTATTATGGTTATTTTTCTTCAGCTCTGTTTAGAGACACTGTCAATTATCACCAATGATTAGGTACAATCCTTCAAAACGTTTTTTCTTACCTATTTAAAATAAACTTACACTTTTAAAATGTGCCAACTAAGTCGTATTTATGTAATACAATATACATAATATAATAATATTTTGTTCCTTGAGTGAAAATAAAAACAAATTATTATATGGCTATTATTTCAATGCTACCCATAAAAGATAAGGCAAATGTTTTGTGTATTTATTGAAATCAATTTAGCATTAAGTAATTAGGTACATACTACTAATGGTGTAATATTTACTCTTGACACCTAAAATGTAGGTAGGTACTTAAAATAGCGTTTTAATGGAACTTAAAAATCACATGTAATTGTGATGAATACTCACGACGATACTCTGTTAGAACACGTGTGAGAAGTGAGAACACTGCGCGATGGGAGGGGATAAGGCAAGACTATAACATATTTTCTTCTTTCCTCGTGCTGCTCAATAAATAATTTAACAATATTCAAAACGTAGTAAATTATATTCTCTGATTTATCAGTTTATCACTAATATACATAATACCTATTATATTTAAATGCAAATTTGGTATATTAGAAAACATACCTACCTATATTTTGTTTTTAAATCTTTGCAACTCCATAATATTATTAATATTCTATATTACTCATCGCCATAATAATACGTTCACTATTCTATTTTGATTGTTAAAACTTTAAACATAAAAAGGTATAATAATAATAATAATATCGATAATTGTATTACCCTATATTTCAAAAAGAATGGTCTAACGAAAATTTGATTTCGATTGGTTTAGATTACACTTTTAGATTTATGTTTACATAATAATTTTTAGAAGAATATAACCTTACCTCGTGAAACTTTTAAGTGTAAAATGTATTAGATAAATAATTGATAGTTGCTCATTTGCTTATGATATTAGCTCACTAAAGAGTGTGATAAAATCATTTGTGAAAATGATATTTAAAAAATAACAACGCTTTCCGAGGTTTACTTTAAGTTTAAATCATCACGTATTAAATATTAATTAGGTACTTACGTTAATAATTAGTTATGTGAGTGCGTGAACGTGTTTTTACCACCTATTTTATAAGTATTCTGAATATACTTTACACCGCTCTTGAAATCGCGGACTGGGGGCTATGCAGTAATGTAGTACGACCGGACAGATACTGTGTTTCTACTCTCTGTATTGTATAATAATTACGTTTGAAAGTGATCACCGAGAACAGAATATTGTAACAATAGGTAGCCCGCAAAAAAGAACAAGGTCACATGGAACGAACAAATTTTTAACTGCAGGCCTTAAGATCTATAATCGAACGTACCTAAATAATCGTCTGTTTGACCTAAAACGCGCTCGTCGCACAAACTTTGATTAGGTAGGTAATAATATTCTTATTATAATAAATCATTAGTATTTTTAATTTAGTATTTATTTATATGTGTAGCTGTCGGAAGTTCAGCGAAGTACAATTTTTAATATAATACAGTTGAACTTGACTTGAATCGTCGATACCTTGAACTTTTTCCAGGTCCCCTAGAATTTCCTATTATTGTATTATCTTTGGATAACTCGAACTTTCCGTCCGGTCCCTTTGACTTCGTGTTAACCAAGTCCGGCTGTATTATATTTTGTTCGTATGGACATTAGACAATAAGTATGCGTGTTCGCCGTTTCATAATAACTGTTCTCAAACTCAACTTTACTCGTATGAGGTAGCTTATTATATCAATTTTTCATTAAAATTCGTTGAGTGCCAAATACCAATTGTATATTATACTATTATATTCTGTGTCGTATAATACTCGTGTGGGTATGTGAGAGGGTGGTCGGGGGGGGGGGGGGGTATCCGTGGCCTTCATTTATAGTTTGCCCTTTGTTGTATATAGGGTACATTACGCGAGTAAAACCGCAGAACTGTAACAAATTTAAAAAAACGTGTGTAACGGGTGGTTTTATTTATAGACCCGGTGGGTAGCACCAGATCTAGCAATTAAATATTAATACTGGATTTTTTAAGGAGCAACCCATATTTTTAAAAAATGTTGTATTTTTGTCGACTGAACATTCTGCTATCTCGAGTTTGAATGTAAATTTTAGTGGTTTAGTTGAAAAAGTAATAAGTATAATAGGTTTTAGTACGTTAAAAGTAATAACTATTTATAACAATTGTTGTCACTTTTTAGCATAACATTTTTTTCAGAATCCATGAAAAGTACTTCATGTGAGTATGAGTTTGATAAAGTTTTTGAAAATTCTATTTATTTTCTTAACTTTAGGTAAATTGCTTTAGGTCAGTCAATTTGGGATTTAGACCATATTATAATAAATAAATTAGAAATCCGGTTAAAAATGTGGGTTGTAATATATAAAACCACGTTGTTCATGCACACCGATAGGATTAAAAACGTTTACCGAAATGAGTATTTTAGTATTTTAGTACTATGTTTCTGGCTATTAAAACAAACACATTCAATGTGTAAGGTCATACGGGCATACTACGGCTGACTACTTCAATATTTATCAGTGAAAATATGTAAACATTGTATAGTATGTCATATCGGTGTCGTATATTATACTTTTCTCGTGATTTTCTTATTTTATTTTTACCGAATCCCGTGGACGACTCGTTTCTTCGACCGACATGCAACACCTAGGCACAATGTACGCGAGTGTGGGTAGTATATTACATTATAAACAGAGAGGTATAGGCACCGAATATATATTGTTGGCACATGCCAAGGACGTCGTCGCGTGTATTATCATGTCGATAATAATATAATATAATATAATATAGTAAGTAACAATAAGTAATTATTCGTGTGCACGGCATATACATAACGTAATCGTCAACCTCATTGGAGAACGACAAATTCAATTAACGATAATAATAATGTCATCGATACGCGTGTATAGGCACCCTAACCTCTACCTGTAGCCGCTATTATGATATTACATTTTGGAGTTTTGTTTTGCCCGTTTTCGAGGCGCGCGCATTACCACACCGCGACCGACCAGCGTGCAAAGAACAACAATAAAAATATAATTTAGCTGCAGTGTAGTGCATGTGGTTTTGGCGGCCTGTGTGGTGGGTGGGAGGGGGGAAGGGGTGCGAGCCGATGATTGACGTTTTAGGTTTCTATTCATCTGGTGCAGACAATATGTGTGCGTGTGTGCGTCCGTCGAGAATTCGCTGTGGGTTTTGTCGAAAAGTCGTATACAATATATTATTATCACCTTGAATGCGGCGAGACCATGTTCGTGCACGTTCGATCGTCGGTCCCAAGTCGGTGTACCGTAAAAAACGAGATATCCCCCACCCCTCAACTTCTGAAAGAAAATTGAATAATAATAATAATGGCGAGGAACGCGCATCTATAGGAGATCCTTGGATAGGCAAAAACGCTTCGCGGTCCGCCGGAGTCGAATGATGACTGTTGGCCGTGCCGATAACGCACCGGCGGAAAGCGGAACGACCGCCGACGATAAAGGATGACCGCAGTACTTGGCACGGGGTACTTGAACTTGAAATCGAACAAAATAAAAAAAAAAAACAACAAACGATTTGTTGCGAGTCTGACACGATAATGGGTTACGTGTTACGATAATGCGTGTGTCAGGTACCTATATGTTACTCCGGCACGCGAACGAAATGTTATCATCTCTCATGCGACGACGATAAGAGGCGAGACGTGTAGTTTCTGCAGTGCTCAATTAGTAATTACACATAATATACGTGTATGGGCGGTGACCAATTAAAAGTGTTTGCTTGATGTGGGGCAGGTTCGGGTTGTCTGGTTAACGTGAAAAGTCGAGGTAGGTAATTTAAACAGTCACATATTCTGTAGAAAATGGCCGTAATATACTACGCTTGTTCTGCGGAAATGACTCGTTGCCAACTCGATGGTGGACTTTAAAATGCCGATGGCTTGAAAAAGCTCGCTCTTCCGAAAAAAAAAGAAAGAAAAATGCTCCGAATCGATGCAGTGAAAACGAAAATACTGCAACCACTATAACAGCACCTACCTGCCTATATAACACGTGAAATCGGTAGTCTCAACAATATTTATGCGCGTGACTACGGTGTGTTTGAAATGGTAATGTCCGAATAGACATTGTCGAAATAATATTATAGTAATGCTCTACCCGAAGGGTCCCTGTATACCGATATTCTATTGGTAAAAAGAAACCATTCGATTTTGAATAATATAATCCTTATATCTATGTGTGACTGCGTGTGTATTGCGTTATGGACAGGTCATATTGTGTACTTATATAATATAATGTATACCTATACCTCTATACGACCATATACGACATTCGTTCTTTATAACTTTGAAAAAATAAAACAATATGTTATACAGTATGCACGCTATGCATATTATTGTTGTGGTGCAGCTGTCGTCGTCGTGTGACCGTCGTTATCGAAACGGGTTTAACAATATTCGAGAGTCTCGAGATTATATGACGTTACATTACGACCGCGTGCGTACACGAGAAAACGATAAAAACAATGAGAAAAAACCGAATCTCCTCTATAACAATGTTTGAAAAAGATCAATTGTGTGCGTTGTCCGTGAATCGTTAAAGCGACGTGTGTGGTGTGTGTGTGTGTGTGGTGATGATATTATATGTGCTGTTATGTACAATACCTACGCCCAATAATACGTGTAGGAAACGAACGAACAATATAATATAAAAAAACGCGTTTTTTGTAACAGTTTCTTTCAAAACTGCAGAGGACGATCGTTTTTTATTATTATTATTATTGGGAACCGTCGTCGCATCATCGAAACCGAACGGCTTTGTTGTTCGACGGTTAGGTCTTATATTTTGTATTTGGCAATACGATGGTATATTATTGAAACCTCAACTTCCCTGCACACGAGCACGTGTTTTTCGTTTCCTCTATCGTTACCCGACGTATACAGCGTGAACGTACAAAATACCTGAGTGTTCAGCTCCCAAAATGTATGTCTTACAATATTAATATTGTCGCTGCAACTTTCAGCATCTCAGTATTTATCGCGCGTTACGAGTTACGAATAGATGTTTCCAAAAATGTGTCCTCCTAAGCACCGCATTTTGGCTCTTTTTAGTAATAATATTACTGTCGTGAGCAATCGATTTGCGGCAATCGTCGTCATCCACACTATATATTACTAAGTATAATTGAAAATAAAAATGCGTTTGTTATCCGCTGTACTCATATTATTTGTTATTGTCGTCGAGTGGTTACAGGTAATATAGAGTTAAAAAATAAATATGCACGTACGTAAACGTCTAGATAGATTAAAAGGATGTATATCGGAACTGTACGCGAAAGCATTTACGGCTACTATATTAATTGATGTATACTAAGTAATAATTATGTTAAGGTACTGCGTCGAAATTATAAAATAATATTCTAACTATGTATTGATATTATGCTTCAGATTTTTGTAAGAGTATGATATAATATTATATAATAAATAATGGTATATCACCTATGTCCATGGGGAAAAAGCAATCGTTACGTCAGATTTTTATTGCTGGTGCGTCGTTTTTCCGACGACAATTTTCCAAAAGTACCAAATACTATTATTACTGTTTAGGACGTATATAGTTGATTAAGTGTAGTATTTGGTCAGATCTCTTCGAACGGTATACATATACCATAAAAATGCCTGTTAGGTTGTCGTCGGTGCTGGGAAATTTAGTAATACAATATATGACTGTGGGATTACAGATGTTTTCGTAAAATGGTGGTGTTTGGAGGGAACGATACTTAGTCGAGGACATATTGTTATAGTAAGTTAGTTGTATGTATAATAGGCTGTGAGACATGGGACCAGATGTTACGCACTAGGCCCGCCGTGTAAATATGATGGGTAGTACGCCACTAATTTTTCGGCTGTTTCCGATGGTAAAGGTTAATAATAATATATTATGCGCGCCCACTATATAGGTACGCCACATTTCCTGAAGCTCCCCGCCACCTGCACCTGCAAACACCGATTGAACATGCTATTTTACATTTTTGTATAAGTCGATAAAATATATGCTATAGGTACCTCCTATCGAGTTAGTTATTCAACGGAAAGTTTTTTTTTTATGACGAATTCTCTAATATTTATTTTTATTTTTTCGGCCTTACACACACATTGTCCAGACATGCGTGCTATAAACCCACGATGGCCTACCTATTGCAGTTGCAACTATGCCCGATTATAGTGTTAGCGTTGGTGTCGAATTATACAGAAAAATTAGTAGTTCAATTCCTTCATCGAATAACAAGTTAAACGCTGGCGCAATCGCTGTAACACTGCAACGAAATGATTATTTTTTGTGTCTCCTATGCTCCAGGGTATCGCGAACTGCTTGAAATTCGAAAAATTTCGAAAATACAGTCTGTCCCCCCTTTGGATGTAGTTTGAATAATAATAGTACAATGATATTAAAATTGCTTAACGCTTATATAGTTTTCTAAAGATTATGATTTTCGTTTTTCAGGATTGAAAACCAAACAGCAGCAGAACACCAGCGCCAACAAAGACGACAACCCGGACACGGACGACTTGGTCAATTCGAGTCCACCGAGTAGGATTTCCAAGAAATCGAAACCGTCATCGGCGCCACCGTCGCCTGTAAAGAGTCGGAAATCCGCCGCGGCCGCAGCCGCAGCGACTTCGGTCTCGGCTCCACCTGTAGAGCCATCTGCATCGGGCCATGACAACTTTGCGAACGATGTCGAAGTCCACCATAACAACAACAACAACAACAAGGACGACGACGAAGACTGTAGCAACAATGACGACGACGAGGACAATAGTTATCAGTACCAGTATCATAACCGGAACAAGAGGAACCGCCGTCCGTCGTCATCGTCGTCCACTTCATCGTCTTCTTCGTCGTCCACTTCGTCGTCTTCTTCGTCGTCGTCCGCCAAGAACGAAGCGGTCGTCGTCAAGCCGGAGCGTCAGTTGAACGGCGGTAGAAAGTCGTCGTCGCCGCCGCCTGCAGTGGTGCCGAAAGTTGGTGCCAACACCATGCCCGGTAAAAAGAAACAGCAGCCGTCCCAAGAACCCGCGGCGACACGAAACGGATTGCAATCGGCGCAAGCGCAGGCGCGCTATGAAAACTCGACCACGGTGGATCATAGAATCGCTTCAAAAGGTCAGTACACCGTCGTCGTACTTATCGCCGTAATAACTATAAATACGTGCATTAAAATGATATATTTATCGCCACTCGCATTCGGTGGCGATTCGGTCTGGTTATCCGCGCACGTCGTTTTTCGGTGGTTTTTTTTTTCATTTACCGTTTTTCCCGTTCGTCGTGTATTATTATTTTATATTATAAAAACCCAAAGCTATGTATAATATGCCAATGTCCCGTTACAGCCGTATTCCGCCGCTCCGGTCTCGTACAATATATATTATAATGCGCGTAATAGTACCTCGTAATTGCCGCGTGCCGTGTTCGAGTAGTACAACCTTCGTCGTGTAGCAAAAAAAAAAAAAAAATTATAGCATGGCGCCAGAAGTCATCAGCAAAAAGCTGCTAATCTTAAACAAAATTATTGTTTTGGTAAAAAATATGTTTTGCGCTATCGGCGTATAGATGTTGAAATTATTGTTGTGCGAGTGTCGAAACGTTAATGATTTTCGACGACAAATTGTCCACAACAATACACATTCTGTATGGATATAATAATATTATATGGTCGACGATTTCCTTTAAAGGGTTGGGTCGATCGATGATAAAATATTGTACGAATTATAGAACGACAATGTCAATAATATGTATTATTATTTCATGAATAAAACACAACATTTGATTTTTTTGTGGCTTGACTGCTT
Source organism: Metopolophium dirhodum (assembly GCF_019925205.1). Classification (NCBI taxonomy): domain Eukaryota; kingdom Metazoa; phylum Arthropoda; class Insecta; order Hemiptera; family Aphididae; genus Metopolophium; species Metopolophium dirhodum. The sequence goes on from NC_083567.1 coordinate 16,181,135, forward strand.
GAGCGGTTCAACATCAGGCATATAATAATATAAAGGTCCGGTCTGGGTTCGCCTCGTATCAATTTCCGAATGTACCTAGGTACTTCCGGCGTAACCCTGGTCGCAGTATTATAATACGTAGTTGTATATAATATATACATACCAAGAGCAACCTCGACCGCGCGATGATGTCGCATTCGGAAGGGCGTGTGTGCGTATATTAATAATATATTATTAGGTATATCGAATCCCCGACGAGAAACGCGTGGTTTTTACAATCCACGACAATATTATTATATTTTATTCTCAGCACCGTTTCCGACCAAAATGATTCGCAAACCACCACGTGTTTTTTTTATTACCTTCGCTTATTACTTGAACATCGTAATGGTATTTTTAATCGGGTTTTCTCTCCCTCTCTCTCTCGATTACGACCGCGATTTTCTCGCATCCGTGGTCGTCGTGGTCATTACGATCGCCGTATGAATTATTATCGTTCTCGAGTAGTGTTAATTTATTCGGCTGTCGATATTATAGAATAGTATAATTTCTATATCCTCGGATTTTAGTGAATACAATTTTGTGCGCGTCTCACGAAGTAAAAAATGACCTTAGCCGCCGCTAGTATTGGGTATATACACGCTACAGCCTATACCCACGGAAGCTTTGCATATTATAATGCGTACCTAGGTATAATATATAAAAAAAAATAAAATAATTGCCAAATATTGTAACAGGCGGTAAAATGGTAGGTAGTATATAGTAGCAGTAGTAATACTTATAGTGGTTTAGGCAGATAAATGTATAGGTATACCCATGCTATAAAATTCAAGGCTGACTGGGCCACTATACCTAATTCGCAGCATATGCCCGATAGCAGCATATGCCCATCATCTAGAACAAATTATCAAAAAAAAATGTTTATATTATACAGGACGATTCTCTTATCGCACAACGCGCTCTAAATATGTATGTTCGTCAACCCGACTTAACCTAGCCGTTAGAGCTGCAGTGTTTGCTATATAATTATTTGTATCTATATATATGTGTATAAGTAAGGGCGTGATATAAGTTTGGTCTGGGGTCAGAGTTATAGGGTTGCATAAAGGTCGGTCGTTGTGTGCGTCACAAAAATCACTCTGTACAGTACTCGCCGATACGATGTGTACGCCGTTAAGGCCGTATGGCGCTGTCCGTAGTGAATCGAGCTGAGAAGTAAAATTTTTTTCTCAAGAATTTGTCAGCTTGAGACGAGACTGCGTCGGCGGTGGCGACGGCCATAACTGTCGCGTCCGACTTTTGTGTGCACGACGGGTTTTATTGAAAAAAAAACAAATTAATCGACAATAATATTATTTCACGTACACGTGCGCACAGGGGAAAAAAAATTGTTAAGCTGTCTGTAATTTTTTTCCCGCACGAGCAGCAGGTCTCGGTCGAATATCGCATCGGTGGTTCGTATGGAGGGGGAAAAAACGGTAAATATATACGATCTAGTCATATGGCTCTCCTGCGTTGGCATTTTCTCCGCGCCGGCTGCTAAATATAATATATAATATTATTATATTATATATTCTCATCATATTATTCGGTGTTGTAATATATGATGACGGTAAACCTCTCTGACACGGTTGTCGTTGTTTCGGATTGACGCGCCAACACTTTAGAGTGACGACACGACGTGGACGTTTTAATTATATAATTCATGCGTACAATTATTATTTTGTTTTCGGTGTAGGTACGCGGGAAATGGGAAAGAACCCATCGAGATTCGTTCGTATCGGCAAAACTATCTTTTTTTGAAAATAATTCGTTTTAAACGCATGCACAAGAAACACTGTTCGGGAACAAGGCAGGAGACTTTTCTAAAAGGTCGTTTTCACGTGAAATATTTAGATTTTTTTATTTTTAAATAATTTGTATTGCTGCTTTGTTAATAAAAAGAACTTAGTGTGATGGCCAACCGTTGACGAGTAGAAGCACATAATATTTACCTATTTAATTATGACTTTTGCAACATTATAAATGGGTCGAACAAAGGATCGGCGCCGGCTCATGGATCCTTCTACTGCAGCAGTTCTGTAAGATACTCGCTTATCGTATACGGTGTGTAATTGGAATATCTGTTTTTTTAAATTTGAATCCCATTAAAGGTTTGGGCACAGGTCAGGTTGTATTATTTTACAGAGACCGCGTGATTAGACCTCTGTGTTCCAGAGCCTTTGAGAGGGCGCTCCACTGGTATTTATTGTCTCCGTCTTATAAATGCGTAACGTAGCAAACGTACGCTCAGTGGTTAACGTATAGCTTTTTCATAGTTGAAATATTAAAGTAATGAATCGACCTACTGTTGCTAATTATTATTATTATTATTATACTAACATAAATAATAATGGTAAGAACATTATAACTGTGTTCTACGATAGTTCAATTTTTCATCGAGTTTTGCGTATTTAAAATATCTCTCAAGACTGAATCGTCGTAAAAAAAAAAACGTCTCACAATAGGTCGATTCATTCTAATTTTTAAACCAACTAAACTAAATGTAAACTGCTGAGCGTAAAATTTTCCATATTATCATATTATGCACTCGTAAGACGGAGACAACAGATTCGGGTGTAGCGTTATGTTAAATGTGTCGTATTATATTATTCGTGATGATGTACATCCTATATATACAAACACATATACACACACCACGCGTATATACTAAAATTATAAACAACCGAAGAAAGTTGTCGGGTCGTTCGCGCGTAGGTAGTGTATATACGGCTGCAGTGCTGCTGCTGCTGCTGCTCAGCCGTGTATATTATAATAGAGATCAAGTGAAAGTAGACGAACGAGCGGATTATATTTTCTTCTCCCGTCTTCCACCATTGGAATACGACGACGACGACGACATTATCGTAATATTATAAATACGATGTTATTATTGCTCGTGATATTAGGTATACCCACCTATAATATTCGGTGCTATAAATGCCCCGCTGCAGCTCGTCTCTTGCTGTTCTCGATTTATCAAAACTGGATTGCCATATCGATTTATACACGTGCGTATACGCGTGGTTGCTCTGTTTAAAATTATTTAATATAATGTAAAATAATCTTTTTTTATACCAACTCAAACGCGAGCAAGGTCATTTTTCGCTGTTTTCTCTCCCGCGCCAAAGAGAAATCTTCCGAGCACGACAACGACGACACGTGTCGATAGATCGGTGATGTCCACCACCACCTACTGGATAATATTATTGTAGGCCATTTCGATCAGAACAATAACAACAACAATCTTATTGTAATATACACGTATATTACACTCGTGTGGAATAGGTGCGAGTTCACGACGCGCGTGGCGTACTTGCTGCTGCAGCAGTAGTTGCAGTGGCGGAATTAAAGTCTTCCGCGAGAGTGTTCCGATAACGCCGAGAAAGTATGAAGCACGAACTCCCGTTGTATAGATAGATACCCGCCTTCTAATGCTTCCATAATCTGTCGCTGGTTTTTAATAATGTATGCGTTTTTATATCGCCGCCGCCGCCACGTAGTCGCAGTGGCGGCCAGTGGTGATTGTGTAAAAACTAAAAAGTGATCTATTTTATAAGCGCGTAGCGGCGCTTCTCTCGATGGCAGTAAATAATAATTATTATAATATGCACACGTCTGTCATATTGTATTATTATTATTATTAATAATACATCGACTCCGCGTTGGTCTTAATATTATTCTCATCTGCACATCTGTCGGCCGAGGCTTTCTCACCGACTGGTGTAGTGTAAAATGTATAATCGTTTGAAATCGAACCAACTGCTGTTGCAGCCATCACGCCACGTTTGAACGTGTTTTTTTTTCGTTCTGAAGCGTCATATAGTTGAGAAACGTATCCGATTACAAAACGGGTGTTTTTTTTTTCAGACAATATTCTCTTAACTCTTCGATAAATCACGCACCACCCGCACGCATCAGGACATATCCAGCTTATTTTAAGTACCCGTTATTATATTTTACTTGTAAATGTATATATAATATTTACGTGTCGTATACTTAATTTTTGGTCGTGGTTTTGATTACAAACTGACAAAGGGCTTGCACCGTGGTGGTGCTATAGCTAACCATCTGTTGTTTGTATAATGTGCAGTGTGCTGCACAGTTTCGAAACGTGTTCTTGCTAGGTATTAAGAATTACAAATATTTTCAAAATATGTTTTTTTTGGACCGACAGACCAACAGTCTGTGCACCGAGGCACTTATAAGTCTAAACTAGTGTGAGTAAACTGTCTAAAACATATTTGCAGTTTTTATTATTATTTACACTATCATCAGATATTTTACATAGTTTAGCCGAATTTATATAAAATCACCTACCCATAAATTTAAGATTTAATACGTCAATATAATTTCCTATAAATAATAGCATGAATTAGTATGTGTCGTAGAACGTAGGTATAGCGTCGTAGCAAGTAAATCCTCAAATTTTTAAGACTTATCATAATCGAATATCCCAAACATATCTGGTCTTATGAACTTGTCGCTGTCCATAAAAATCCTAATACTACAAACCTTTTATAAGATTTTCCAGTAATATTTATGATATTTTGCGTTGTAATATGTATTTAACTAATTTTTGTTCTATACTATTACTGACGACTGGTTTGCCACTTGTATTTTTCAGAGAAGAACGTCAAGAGTTCGACGGCTGAACTGACCAAGAAGAAGGATCAATCAAGACTACGGAACAAAGAAAATGTTACATTTATGGACTATAATGAGCAGAACAACAACTGCAGCATCATCCAGAACAATAACAAAAACAATGATGGCAATCTTGAAACCCCGACCAAGAAACTGGGAAAAAGGTTGCGGAAAAAGCTCAATAAGAATAAAGAAGAAGTGTTGGGCGAAACGAAGACCCCGAGGATCACGACAGATGAAAAAAAATCGATTATCGTAGAAAAGGAGAACCAAACGCTAACGACGGAGAAGGAGAGGGTGCCACCACCGTCTCCAGCGCCGCAGCTATCGTCCTTTATCTCTAAGCCAGGGGAAACGTTTGAGGAGAGCAGGCGGAGCAAATTGCACTGTAATGACTATCAACTCTGGAGCACGCTAAATACATACTACGTACTAAACAAGAAACAGCTGTATGATAACGGGTTTCCGTTACAGTCCACGAAGCCCGGGTATGCGCATTGCTACAGGCAGTACATGCGATCCAAGGCACTAAACCCTGTGGCCAAAGAGTTCTGCTTGGATATGCCAGAGGTATCTTCGACGTCCCCCTCGTCCCCCTCATCAGCTCCACAGAAGATCGCTCGTCGCAAAGGTACTGGCGACGGATGTCAGGTGCAAAAGCCGCATCAACAACTGCAACGGTCGTCAAATGATCACGTTACGTGCGTTCGATGCTCGTCGTACTACAATGTGAAAGACGAGTACAAGTCCGCGATGCCCGGCCGATGCGTGTACCACTTTGGCAAGTACTTTAGCAATATGTACGATTGCTGCGGTAATGAATGCAAGACGTCGCCGGGTTGCACCGTGGCCAAACAGCATGTGTGGAACGGATTCGTGGACGGGCATAACGAGATCGGAAATTTCGTGCATACGGACAATGTGAACAGCTGGTCTGCATTGTTCCCGTACTCGTCGTGTCCTAAAGAAGCCTCTTCGTTAAAAATGGAGGAAGCATCATTGAAATCATTGGTAGGAATCGGCCTTTACCGAGTTTTGGCCTTAGACTGTGAAATGTGTTATACCGAGTGTGGCCTGGAGTTGACCAAGGTGACGCTGGTGGACCTCTGCGGTACAGTCGTCTACGACACGTTGGTCAAGCCCAGCCGTCCGATTGTCGATTACAACACTCGGTTCAGTGGTATCACCGCGGACCACTTCGCGCGCTATCCATCCAAGACGCTGAACCAGGTTCGGCGAGACCTGCTGCGGAACATCCGGAAAGACACAATACTCATCGGCCATGGACTGGGCACCGACCTATTGGTGCTTCGCATAATCCATTTAATGGTGGTGGATACGTCTTTGCTATACCCGAGAGAGGATTGCGTTAGCCCAACATACTACCCAAAAAAGTATTCACTGAAACAGCTGGCCTCGCGACTACTCGGCCGTGAAATCCAACTGAAAAACGGCCACGACAGCAAGGAGGATGCCCGGGCCGCCATGGACCTGGTACTGTACTATTTGACCCGTCAATACAACGGAATTTAGCAGTTGGTCGCCCTGCGCCCGACTGAGCGCAGCCCCCAACACCAACCAGTCTCAATGCTGCACCCCGCTCCTCACTTTGTCGTTCCTATTTATATTCATGCATATTATTATTGTTGTTATCATAATCGCGCATGCGTACATACATAATATCAACTATACATTATTACAACGTCGAGTATTACATTCATTGTATTTAATATGTTTCAATATATGTGTAGGTACGCGTATGTGCCGCGCGCGTGTATAATAATATCATCAAGGTAATGTGATGTAAAAATGTTTTTCCTATTTTTAAAAAAAAAAAAAAAAATATTTTATACGACTATTTTTCACTTGACATTGTGATAAATTGATCGACGGATGATCCGGCATGTAAAACGGTGATCCCGCTCCGATCTATAAACTGACTGACTTATTTGTTAATAACCCCCCCCCCCCCCAACCTCAACTCTTTCCCCCAGCTTTTTTGTACTTAAAATTAATGATTATAAAATATGTTGTACAAAAAATACATGTTCTCTTATATATATTAACATACATATATATATATGAAAAAAAATATATTTATATATATAAATATTATTTAATTTGGAAGCTTTTTGTTTTCTATATTTTCTGTCCTACATCTCTTGCTTCTAATGAATGAAACGTGATTATTGTGATTTTTTTTTTTGTATTATACTTGTTCGCCGCACAGTGGTGCCGTGTGAGGCAAGACGCCAGTTGTTGTACGTCGACCATCGCTTAAATGTCAACGAGCCAAAACCCGATGAAATCGAATACGCATTATTCTATACAACGCGATGTGTGTAAATAGGTAGTAAACACGAAAGAGCGTTCTGCTCCTCTCGTCACTGACCGGCCCGCAAAATATTATTATCGAAGTAGACTGACGATACAATATTCTCGTTATTATTATCATCTATACCTGCACCGGGGCCGGTCTTGGCGCATTCGCTGTGCCGATGCGTTGTAGTTGCTGTCCGTTGACGTGTTGCCCCCTTTGACAGCGACAATACTGCTTTCGCTCGGCACGTCCATCAACAACAACAACAACAAAAATAATAATAACGTCGGAATGAAAGTTGTGCACCTTTTACGACAGTTAATATATTATAACGACAACGATGTGCGTTTAGAGGTATAATATGTGCTTATATATTATTATGTTTGTATACACTATCCGACGGATAATATTTATAATCAATTTTGGACTCTCGGAAATGTGTGTGCCGCGCGACCTGGTGGCCAAGACGTACAATAAGTATGTATAGTAATATAGTCAGACCCGTCGATTAACGTCGATAAAAAAAATCAACAATATGCGAGCAGCGTGAGTATAAGGCACCATATAATGTACGTATAATATGACAAAATAATCGTAAACCGCGTCTGGCACAGGTCCCGTTGGTCGTTTGGCATGTCCGCTGTGGAAATTTGTCGCATCCACAAACGCTGACGCGCGAACGACGAACGGTGGCCAAGTCGCTCATATATAATATTATTATTATGAACATTGTACGGACAACGCTTATAATATTATATTCGCGATTGCAATACCCACTATATACGACACACTTACGCAGGGACGGTATTTTTCATTTATTTTTTTTTAAATTTTTATAAACCCACGTCTGCGTAGGGGTTAGGTTACACGACCTACAAACAGAGTAGTATTGTTTTCTTTTACCGAACGCAGATGTTTTCAAATTACATCGAATTTAGCAACAACAACAACAAAAAAGATGGACAAGTGGGTACCCCTCTGCTGTACAGTAGGTATATGTCTAGCAATGGATGCGTTGAGTTTGAATTCAATGACATAATCATATAAAATCATTGCAGTATACAAAAAAACGATTCTGTGCGAAGACGGCCTATGGCAGCCTATAATAAATATTACTAAGTAGGTATATTTCATGATATTATTGTGATTAAAGTAATTTAATATTAGGCATTAGTATCTACAGAAGGTTAAATTCATTTTTGCCAACAAACATTACATTTGAAAATGTCATTGGGTGTATAGTGTATAAAATATAATAATTTACTCTTAAAGTTTCATATATTCAAGAATAATATTTTTAACACTACAACCGTTATTCTTGGTTTTAATAATATGTAATTTCGTCGAAATTTAAATTGAAAATGTCTGTAAAAAATAACTGCTTATATATTTTTTAGATTTTTAGTTACAGTATAAACTATTTATGAGAATCTTTGTTTTAAATTTTCAAGTATAGGAACTGATATAATAAACATATGGTGTAAATTTCAAGTATTTACAGAATTACAGCAAAATAAGAAAATCGCTACATGAGAAATCGAGTGAATATATCCAATCTTGTAAAAATTTGAATTTTAAACATTCTTAAAAATTTAATTTGACTTTCAGGTAGACATTTTTTTTTTTTTTGATAAAGCTATACAAACTTATGAGGAATCTTGAATTAAATTTTCAAATATTAGATTTAAAAAGAAAAATATTTAGGAATTTAACTAAAAATAATTTGCGCATTTTCATGATATTTACGCCTTTAGTCAAAATTCAAACTTTAATGCTTAAAAAAAAAATTGTGACCATGTATTTTTAATATTTTCAACTCTCATTGTTACAATATATAAGAAGCCTTGTATTCAATTTTCAAGCTTTTTTACCCAACAAATAAAATTGTATTGACATTCATAGAAAAAAAACTAAAAAAATTGGAAACTAAATTTCCGTATACAGTTCAAAACAAATCAAAATATTTTGAAAATTGAATTGTGTATAGAAAATACTCATATAAACAACTAGTAAAAATTTCATGTTTCTCCGGTCATTAGTTATAGAGTTACACCAAAAACCAAAATCGATTTTGCGTAATAATTCCCGTTTTCTTATTTTTTTTTTGTTTTCCCGGCGCTTTTGAAAATTACTGGGAATTTTAAATTTTAACCTCCCCAATGCACCAACTAGATTCACTTTCCCATCGAACAAGATACTAAAAATGAAAAAAACACATTATTGTAAAATCAACACATTTATCACTCAGCTCAGAATCTAAAATATTTTTTAAACATTCATATTTATTTTTAAGGCAAAAGATCGTTTATCGATGTTCAATGTTCACGCGTCATGTCTCGTCGAAAAAATAAAATATGTTCGCAAGCTGCAGCAAAACTGATAAAATTTCACAATGTGATTTCAATGCATTTCTGCAGAGATTTCCGAACGGTTTTTTTTATATTTCAACATTCTACAGTTCAACATTTCAATTTCAAATTCAAAATAACGTGGATATTAATAATATTTGAAGTAAGAAATAGTTTCCCAAATCGCATTGAGACAACACAGTAGACTAATCGATTGATGGACTTTACCGTGAGCTTTTTATACATTATTATCATCGTGTTTTTATATAAATAAAACAATACTATTTCGGGTAGCCTGTATCAATGTTCTAGTCGTGAAACTTAATCTTGTTAATTCCATAAATTATTATAATTAAAATGTGGCTTATTACCTACATAGGCTGTATTCGTGGTTTTCGTTCAGATTTCAATTATACGCCTCAATCCTCGCCAGTCTACCAATACACCACCAAAAAACACTTGGCCATGGACCCCCACTTCCATTCTTGTATCTAGTCTACACCTAATCATAACAACATTATCGTCTTTTGCGAGAAAAAAAAACCTCATCCTCGTCGGCCCGACGTATTTGTAAAAAAAAGACAAACCAACAATTAATGAGCATATATAGGTACCTACGATCATCATGTGAAATATACCGCAAGGTTGTTCGGTTTACGGTAAGATATCTACATTGTGTTTTACTTAAGTACATAATACCACACAATATTTAATATAGGAACCTATTATATGTATTATATTATAATTGAGTGAATAACTATAACGACAACCTGCGAGCCGTAAAAATAAGTATACTATTATAATATTATATTGGCTAGTGGCTACATTATAATTACTATTACTTCGTATCATTATTTTTTATTAGTATGCATACAAGTATTATACAGAACACACATCAGCCATAATACACGCTATGTTCTAGACCACCAGTTTTCAATATTCTTTTTATAAAAGATTTTAGATTACCATACGTCATACAAATTTTGAAAATGTTTACGTACCACTCGAGCGCAGTCTTCCCTGATAATAACCTTTATTTTAATATTTACTAGGTAATCAAAACATTTTCGAGTTATTAAATGTACGTGATTATTATTTCTAGTTAAGGAGCATTAATTAGGAAATAATTACCAAAACATACTATAATAAGTATATTTTATTGCACAAAAAGTAAAATCAAAATATATTAATTAATTAAATATTTAATTCTTTTAATGTTTCAATAATGATTGTGGTTTAAAATTTAAATATTTTAATGAGGGTTTCGGTGTTGTTTTGAACTAACAATTATAGACATTAATATCGGGCTCCTTATATTGGTAACCTTCAGTCTCAAAAATAGCCAAATCATTCAAGCAATTATCGAACGCACAGTAATTCTTTCACTTAATAATATTAATAAATATTTAATGTTGGCATTATTAAATCTATTTTTTTTACATATAAGTGAGATTTTTTAGCTTACTGCCCGTGAACCGATGCTCTAGAGTCTAGACCAATAAAATATGTATTGTTCAAAACGTCTTATCTGTCCTACGTGATCAGTGATCACACCATCGAGGCCCGGTCGAGTGCAAATCGATATATTATTTCATAAAGGTCACATTATTTTTATCATGTACGCGATAACTACAAGACGTGCTTAGTGCAATATTATTATTATTATACTAGCTGATTCTGCGCAGTTAGCTGTCCGTAAAAATTACAACTTTTAGAAAAATTGTGACTGTTCAACTTTTTTTGGGTGCAACTCAGTCTCCTTGGTAGTCAATCCGTAGACTACGTCGGATCGCGGACAATCTGCGACAGCATATTGAGTGGACAATGTGTGAAAATTTGATTTGATATGCATGCTTGCACCTGATCGGCCCGATTAACCAATGGAAATAAAATAATAAATACTAATTTCTACTAATAATTATTATTTCTCCTATAACCAATAGCGACGATTTATAAACAAACATTTCCACCGTAAATCTCAAAATCTCCGTTTGAGCACCTCTCCGGGTTAGTGGCTGGAGGGTGAAAAATACTTTACGACCTATTCTCATACCTACCAAATATACAAAAAAATGTTATTGAAATCGACCCGTTTCGGAGGAGTGCGATCACTGCAAACACCGTGACACGAGAATTTTATATATTAGATATTAGATATCTATTTATATAGTATAGTCGTTGTCACGTGTACGTAAATCGAAATTTTACGTCCGCAGTTATTGCTTTTGATGAGAAAATCAAAATCGTTTATAATCGCCTGGAGTCCCCGACCAATAAGATTATTAATTTTATCCGACTGAGCATTAAGTAAGTAGGTATCGCATGACACGGCCAAAAATGTCCACAGTCCATCCCCAATTCCCTGGGGAATCGTAAGTTCCTATAGCAGGAGACTAGCGAGAGTATAGCCGGAAAAAATTACACATGTTAATTCCTTCATATGAGATGTGTAAATACTAAATTCCTACACGTTTTACGAATATAAAAATGTTCGGTAAAAAAAAAGGTACGTATCTAAGTTCCTATACGCATTTGAGAAAGTTGTGTGACGTGTAAGTTACTATCATAGAAAAAAAAATTACCTACTTATGTTAGTTGGAATATACATCAATCATACACTATTACACTAATCTTACACCGATTGTTTATTTGTGGTTATTGGAAAATAATAATAGTGTGGAGTGTTTATTTAAGACATTATCATCAATTTTATTAAATTTTTTTTAAAATTACTAATTTATGGAAGGTATTATGATATTTGTATTATTTTTTTTGAGACATTGTCATCGGTATGAATGCCTGATTATTGATTACATATAAAATATAATAGTATATTTAATTAACTAATACATGAATAGTGTTGCGAGATTAGATAACTAAAATATTAATTATTATCAAGATAAAGATAATAGATAAAAAACAGATAAGCATTTTTTTGTATTTTTTACATTTGACAAAAACTATGCAGTGCCTTTGCCAGAAACTTCCCAAGGTGGGGGGAACCACTAGATTAGATACCATAAATATATATATTACAGAGTGCGGTGAAACAGACAGTGCTGCAGTTTTGAAATGCTATTAAGAAAAAACTACGCAACTTACTGCAGAAATTTAATTTTCTTCAGTACATTATGCCGTTTTATGTATCAAGTTTTAATAATGACATCCGAAAGATGATGGCAGTCAGCAGCGATACATTGTTGAAGGCGATTCCTGAAGTTTTCGGCCGCATTTTGACACATTTTGACTGGTATAGCGCCGATTTCCTCCCGAATTCGCTCTTTGAGTTCTTCCAAGGTGTGAGGCCAATGTTTAAAAAACTTACAGCCTTGCCTGTATACTACACAAACCAAGGGGAATGACCGGACCCCTCGATTACCCAAAATACGCCACTTGAACAATGAGTATAATAACGATTTATCAATAGATTAAAAAAACCAATAACTGTTGTCAGTATTATATATATTATTTTACAATTTATAATAATATAATATTAATGTATAGCCGCAGTCAATTGTAGTCGTCTGCGGGTAGTGTACGAAACACAACCGTATAATATATGCATGGGAATTTCACGATATACACAAAATATAATACGTAAATGCAACATGTATTAAATGCATAATATTATATTATACTATAATTATATACAATATAATTATTATTATTAGGTTATAGTGTTATATATAATATATTATGTATATAGTAAAATTCCTCTAAAACAGTATATTACGCTGAATTACGATATAATAAAATGTTTATAACAATAATACTATTTATAGGTATTATTATAAAAATCGTCATGTTTTTTCTGCCCCAAAGCCGATCAGAAATAACCATGTAGGTACTGGGTTCTTATAAATGAACGCAACAGCCAACAATCAATTATGGAACATTGACTATCAGTATATTAAATTACATTATCATGGTTTTCGAACACTAAATGTAAAAATTTATTTTATTATAATATTAAATAAATGTTTTTGCATAAAAAATAACAGAAGCTTTCATCTAATATAAATAAAAAGATGACCAGTAGATTTTTATCTAGATAAGTCCCAACACTAAATTATACATGATTAGTGTAGAGACTTAAAGATAAGAAATTTTTTTACCATGCGAGAACTTACAATATGTTATATAATTTCTCTGCCGTGCAAAAGCTAACACACGCATCTATTTTTTTTTACCACGTTGGAACTTACATTCGCCCAATTCCCTAACTAACCTAACACGTTCTATAAAATGTTACATATTTTCCTTTTCTCTGGTTAGGTATAGCTAGCTAGGATTTGGACTCTCAAACGCCACGTGTATAATAATATTATTATAATATAAATATAATATAATATAATATAGTAAATGTTATGCCTAATAATGATCGGGCGAATAGTGCGCTCATACAAAATATATAATAATAATATTATATGTATTATGTATAGCTACGAAAACGAGTTATATTATGCCAATCGACATGGTTTACTTATTTCGTACTCACATATCATAGGTACATGATGTGAAGTGTAGGTATGCGAATACCAAAAAACCGCTTTTGATTTCGTCTGTACTTTTATTCGCGAACCTAAAAAACTCTACACCAACACGTCACTCGAGCCCGTTATTCGAAAACGACACGATCGCCCATCCACGTGGCGCATACCTTACCGGTCTTCGATTATCGCCAACTCAATCATTGGTATTTATGGTACTGCCGTGCACATAAATCGTACCTACCTATAATATCATAATAATACATAAAAATATAACGTTTGTGTGTATTATAACATTATAGATTCTGAACGATGAATGTATTGATTTTACAATGATGCGTGTTTTTTTTTTTGTTTTTTTTTTTACTGTAGATAGATACTTGAAAATTTCACCGAATGTTCATATTAGCATTTTCTATACACGATAAAATTTTGAAAATAATTTGACTCTTTTTCAGCTGTTTACGGACATTGTCAGTTTTCAATTTTTTTAGTTTTTTTTTCTATAAATATCAATACAATTTTATTTGTTGGGTAAAAAAGCGTGAAAATGTAATGCAAGGCTCCTGATATAATGTTACAATTGCAGTTGAAAAATATTAAAAATACATAGGCACAATTTTTTTTATAAGCATTTAAAGTTCGAATTTTGACAAAATTTAATAATTATTTTGTAGTTAAAAATGTGTAAAATGTTCAACTTTTATAGCTAAGGATTGAAAATTTAAAACGAGGTTCCACGTAAATAGGTTATATATAAATTACTTTATTCACAATAATATCATCAAATATACTTGGTAATATCATAGGGTGACTGACTGTTTTCGCTCAGAACCGTTTTTCTTATACAATGATATTATATAATTTAATTCAAATTTAACACCATCCATTACAGTGACCCACTTCTAACCTACTGTACAGCAGAGCGACATCCACTTACCCACCTTTTTTTATATGTATTTTTTTTTTAATTTATCGTAAAGCCCGGCAACTATGGTCATTAGCTATTATATTATTATAATTTATGGCAAAATTTCGGTTGCAAACAAATAGGGGGGCGATTCTTGAAAGCGACAAAGTTTATTACGATAAAAATCGTTCATAAATATTTAGTATCAAAATAATTATTACCTAAGTTTTGCAGTCACACAGTCGTGCAGTCGAACGAAATCTGTAAGGGAATATTAACATAAACTAATCGACGCATTTCATTGATCTTAGAAATTAGGAAATCTAGAAAATAATTATGATTTGTTTAAAAATTTAAAAATAATATATTATATGCCTATATTATGGTGTAAAAAGTGGTACCACCAAACTATTGACGGAATAACCGTATCGAAATCTGCGATAAAAATCGTCCCTACCTACATCGAATAGATTCAAAGCAGTTACACTATGGACTGAACTACTAACTGTAGAGTGTAGAATGAAGATATTATTTGTGTGGATTTGAAAATTGGTTGTAACGGTGGCTACTTCAGGTGAGAACGATAATAATACTATAAATATTATATAATATATTACGTGTCCCTATAATAACAATTGAGAGCCGATGATAATAATTATAGTCGTAACTATTTAAGTACTTATGTATTTTAATCGAGTTATAGAAGTTGCGTGAATTGTTGTAAATTGTAATCGATTGAAATACTCAATATCTTGCAATGGATTACTTATTAAATACTATTTTCTTTTACTATTTAAACGAGTTAATTGTAATCATAATTTAATAGAAAACAATTTTTACATTAAAATATATTTTTTTATGAAATAACTGCAATAATTCATAAATATTTATTATCAAAATTATTACTTGTGTTTTGCAAATTTAAATTTAAAATATATAATTCTCGTAAAATCAAAGGTCTGCAAATGTACCTATACCTATATATAAATATTTTGTAATCTTCTGTTTGTTTCTATAAAAACTGCAACTAATATTACTATGGGTTTAAAATTATTGACATTGATTATTATCCACAGCTGATATCGATAAAGTTTTATTTTCAATTATAACCAATTTGCTTCAGACTATCAGGACTCATTGATAATATTCTATTCTATTGATTTCATGCTGAATAGCTAATATGTATCTATTTTTGGAACGGAACAGTAAATATTACTATAGTTTGAAAATTACAGCCGTCTTATCGGGTATACCAAAAACTCGGATTAATGAAATATTTTCGAGCAATTTATAATTACGATGGTTATAGTCTTATAGATTTCGCGATACTCTCCTAAACAGAATTTTTTTTATCAGAAATCGGCTTTAGATTAAATTTAGTTTATAAGCTATACGTGATTATGAATTATAATTATAATCATTTTAGAAAAATTCTAAATTGTAGGTATACGGCTATAGGGAATAAATATTTAATGTAATAAATTATTAACTGAAAAATTAAAAGATACGTAGCAAGAGCAACAACAAACACCTGCAACAATAATAGGGAAAATGAAGCGTAGTCTTTCACCGTAGTATATTATGTACCTCTATTATAATTTATAGGTTTATCGTACATATATCATACCTATCCATAACAGTTGTATGTTTACACATATGCGTATAATACCACTTGGTAACGATGCGGATGGTATATATGGTTTGAATATTATATCCACAAACGTATTGTTTTGGGTAGTACCTATATTATTTATTTATTATGATATATTTTCAACAGACTAATAGTATAAATTATTATTATTATTATTCTATTACAATACTGTTTGCTACTGAATTGCCACGGCAAAAATTTCGATGGAATCTTCTGGCAATGACTATTCGGCGGTACAGGTGTGGGGGAGGGGTAAATAACCATGACATCCATGCAATGGCCACCGGCTGTCGGATGAACCATCGGATAAGACCTGACCGAAACCTTATTTCCCACAATAGATAATAAACAGGCTGTAGATAACTGGTCTATACTTGCCACGGTTCCGAGACGTGTGGTGGACGGACGGCCGCGAACGTGGCCGAGAGCGAGACCCGCGAAGTCAAACGTACTTACACTCTTCAGTGGGCGGCGCGCAATAATTAGCTCGTTAAAATATTATCATCATTATTATTGTTATCATCCGTATTTTATTCGTTATTTTATTGTTATTTTAATTGTTTTGTTTTTTTTTTTGTTCGCGGCGCGTGAAATCAGCGATACAGTCGTGTGAATTATTATTGTCGATTCGGAACAACCGGTCGTCTTTAATGTAATTATATTTAATATACCAACAGTAAACTCTACAGTACACGGTGAATCGAGAGCTCGGTTAAATAATTGGAGGGTGACGTTTCCTGAATTACATCCTTGTCTCAAAAAATGTTTCGCTCCTCTAAATTATGCTCCCACTATGATATGAGAAATGTCTAGTTTTCTACTCTATAATAACACCAATTCGAAATATTGACGATAAAAAAAACCTCAGTCTTCTTAAGATAAGGCTATAACGTTCAACGTTATTCCGTGTGTTAAAAGTAGGTACAGTGTACTGTTTACTATATATAGTGTTTGAGTCATGTTTGTGGGGGAAGGGATTGAACAATTTACCCCCATAGATAATATAAGAATGGATAGGACATGCATATACCAGTTCCATATGGGGCCGTGTGCTTTTTTGGGGAAGAGAGAACGTAAAGAGAGAAAGACGATATGGGGCTTTTTAAAGTTATGTGCAAAACTATTTTATTAAATAATAATGATAACATAATAGTCAGTTATATTTAGATATTTGTCAGTTTGTATTTTAATTGTTGTGCTACTTGTGCCTGGAAAATTACTATAAACTTTGTTAAACATTTAAAATATTTAAAATATTTATTATTATTTATCAATTATCATATCAATATTTGCCCCATATAACCTTAAAAATAGTATCACTAAAGTTTCATGTGTTAAGTTCTTATGTCCTATCACTCCTATCCATTCTTATATTATCTATGTTTACCCCCCTCCTACACTCGCCAAAAATAATATGTTTGCTTATTCATATAAACCTCTCAGTCCAACCATTGTGATCTGTATCTGTATAATGTAAGTAGGTACATGTATACATTAAAATAAATAATTACATACTATTTAATAAAGTTTTAAAATGTTCTTTTTCGAGTAGATTCATGGAATAACCTGCGTTGACGTAAAATACTCAAAACTGCAAACTTCAAAAGGTTATAAGTTATAACCTTTTGACCATTGTACTTAACCGGTTGAAATATATATATTCCCAAAAATGATTTCTAAAAATAGCTTATTGGAGCTAAGCTGCATTTTCTGCGTAGATTCGTAGAATTATCTGTGTATGCATAATATACACAACATCCCGAATTTTCAAGTAGCAGGTATTACGTACATTATTTGCAGAAAATCCGATTCCGTCGCTTACTCAGTGGCTGTGGAAAAACCATTATTATTGTTACTCGTATTGATGTATTTAATGTTTATGAGTGTAAAAACCCAAAACCAGTACTTATCATAAGTTTCGGGATAAAATAATTTAACATTATTGGCTTGATTCTTTTTTTTACATCGATGATTACGCAAAGCATATATTATATTCTCAAACATATTATTTCGCGCAATGCTGTTAGAAAACAATAAAAACATCCGTATTAACATGATAATTTACAGCAGTTGAACAATTGTAGCTAAATACGAATTCGACAAGATCAGAAGATCTCTAAAGTGATTCGAGTTTTAAATATTATTACAGTTAATTACGGTGATTTAATATTATTGTTTTTGGTGTTTTCAGTTTTCATTGACCACCATTGCATTTTGTATTTATATTTCACCAACCTTCGTTTATAATGTTATATTCAGGCTCAAATAATTAAATATTGTAATATAATAATTTTATTATTATTTACTTAATCTATATGAGAGATAACAAATATCACTTGTATCACTTTAGTATTTATAATCAATGCAAACATTAATAATTATTTAAAATATTATACTAATACACTATTATACACGCACATAAACCGTAACACGTGGCACGATTTGCACGGCATGTGATTGAGAGTAAGCAACTACTAATAGTTCCCGGATGGGTGACCACCTGGGTCATAGAGTGGCAAAAACTTTGCCACACATAGATGTGTTCCTAACCGACCGTACCAACCGTCCCAATCCTACTGTACCAACCCTACCAACAAGTAGAATTATCTGTGATTGTATATGTTATTGAATGTTACAATGTCTTAATTTTTAAGTGAGTTATGAGTATTTTGAAATTATAATAATATTGTACATAGGTCTAAAGTAATCACATGCCATAAAAACTCGCTTTGTGGCTTGGTGTGTCGCAGTGCGTACACTCAACTGCGGAAATGCACTGAGTGTACGAAACGGCCGGCGTTGCTAGTTCCCGGATGGGTGACCACCCGGGATTTTTAGCAACGAATCCTTGCCACATATACAAAACGTGTTTTCAACCCCCCCCCCCCCCTACTAACAACAACCTACAAACAAACAAATAAACCAACAGCTATTGGCCTAAGTTGCCGGGCTCAAGCTCAATGAAAAAAAAAAAAACTTGCTTAAAAATATAAATATTATTTGAAATAAATCAGAAATGGAAAAACGAAAACCTGCATGGTTTGGTTGAGACTGCACGGTGGACGCTGCATGAACGTAAGCCCGCGACGAATGACTTATATATCATCAGACTGACTGATCGACGAAGTTGAGCTTGACGAAGTTGAGCTTAACAAGGTTAGCTGCTGGAAAATGTGTACAGTTCAATACATTTCATCGAGTCAAAGGTTGGGTATCGGACGGACGTGGTGAAAAGCGTGTCGGTGCGAGTCACCTGCACCGTGTTTTCCAATGAGACCGACCGACGGAAAATATCGCTGTTACTCACTCACGAGTAAATAGCTACATTCACAGCTATACGCCGCGTGTCGTGTCGAATCGCATTGCGTGATTGGAGGTTACTTTTTTGGCATCATGCAATAATACCGAGTTCTAACCGAGTATACCAGGAATTTACTATGCTCAACATTAAAACCAATATGGTTACCAGTTTTAACCATAATATATCTACCACACCCTCGGACGACGTAGCTGCGTGAATCCGGCTTATTATGAACCGCGGTATAAATTTGCTGACCGTTTGTACACATTGTATAAACAAATTGTATGGCCGCAAACGGGTAACCGCGATAATTTCCCAGTTGTCAATCATGTCTGCAGTACACGCAACAGCAGCTGCAGTCTGAGGAAAACGTGGTCATCGCCGACGTTTTTTCTCCGCGTCCATCAACGTCCCAACATTGGTGCGATTGATGCCTCGCTCGTGATGTGGTCGGCCAAGTATAACATCATATAATTAAATAGCGTTATTTATTAGTTAAGTATATACCGACAATCTCAACGGACGGCGTTGACCGTTATACAATGCGAGAATGTGGGACGGCGACTTATCGGTATACTGAACTTACTTCGATTTCAAACGATGCTGTGCCGCCCAAAAGCTTTTCGTCCCTTCACACACTATGGTACAAAAACTAAAATTTAAAACAACTTAATTTTTTATTTAATACCTAATAATATAAATATTCAATTGTATATAAATCATAATGTTAGTAACTTATGTTAACTGATGTACTTCTATCGATTATTGTCAAATATAGTGGCCAATGTCAAATCTAATTTGGTCATAGTATATCAGAAACATTGGCCGTTTTAACACAAGTAACCCAATAAAATTATGTTGTGCTTATTATTATATTTTATCTGTAAAATGATCGAATGGAGTTTACAATCGACCTTTTTCCCCCTGAAATTTCCTCCTTGAGTTTACAATAAAAAAGGTAATCTAGAAACCTAACCGATATTATGTGATGTTTAAAAATATATGAGTTATGTGAGTTTTCTCTTATAGTGGACATTTTTCACACAGTGTTTATCGCACGTAAATTAGCATTAAAATAAAATAGTTTTTAATTATAGTTTTATTAATAGAGTTAAGTGTTAATAATACATTCCTATGAATAATGTATATAATATATTAGTAAATATACATTTTACTTTTAAATTATATAGATAATACAAATTATAGATACATAAAAATACGTATTATTATGATTAAATAGATACAGGAACATTAAAAAAAATTTCTCAATGTAGTTGGACACCTCTCAATGGCGAATGGTTTTAAATTTCCTGTAACTGTCCATTATATTGAACTATCTATTACTACTGTACCAAATACAACTATATCATATTATATTATACATACCTGTTTGGCTATATTATATAAATATCTAATTGACTACATGTATTTACCATTTATTTATTATGTATATTATACACTTATTATACCTATACTTAGCTGTATGCCTGTATAATAATTAGGTATAATAATGTTTATAAATTATAATGATACAATGTCGTAAATTATTTTATGCTTTTATTCTTACTATATTCTATTATTATCGAAGAGACGTGAGTATCGCTCAATGTATGGCTGAACAAGTGATTTTTTTTTAAAGTTAAATGTATTAACAAAAAATATATAATATAATATATATATATAGACACATAGACACGATGAGGACAATGACAGAAACTATACAAAGATCGCTCTTCGGCTCAAACTCCGCATACTCGATCAGGTCACACGATGATATGACCTATTGGTAGCTATAGGTACCTATAATATTATGATAATATATTATATGGGCATATTGACTATTATGTTCTTTTGTCGCCATCATAATCATACCTACTGTAGTACTGAATACCAGCGTCTCCCAAACGGTGGCCCGCAAGTGCACCTGAGGGGGTCCGCGAACACGTCTGTAAATATTGAAGTAGGTAATTAATATCCGTATCACACAGGAAAATGGAGTGTTAAATATAAGTAGGTAGGTCCTCTGATTAAACTGTTAACGATAGTTTTGATGGGCATAGCCTTTATCTTAAAAAAATGACCTTCCCCGTTTCGCTAAGATATCCGTTTCACCCAAATTTTGGTATTATATGATTCCTGTTTCGCCCAGAGTAGTTTCGGTCGATTTAAAATTAAGTTGTCAATGATTGTTTTCATACAGTTATTCATTTTAATGTTTTCGGTTAGTTTATGATGTGTAGTACATAGATTATATATAGATTTAATAATATTAAATAATTTACATTTCATAAACTACACACACACATTTAGGATTGTATTGTATAATATATTCATCATTGAATTATCTTTATTATGTCCATTGTTAGGTTATATTATTAGATATTATATTGTGTTAAATGTTTTCTCTAAATTTTAATATTGTAAAATAATTATAATATTAAGCAAGTCGATTCCTGTAGCCAATAACCCAAGTCACCTGGGCATTTTACAAACAAAAAAAAGTTATATACATTTTAAAGATCTCGGATTTATTAAATGCAACACTAAACAATTCCTTGCAAAACACAAACATAAGATAGATCAGGTGCAAAATCGCTTCATAACTTACTTAGCAGTTAGCATTCGTGTGTAAAATTGATGTGTTTCTCCACGACTATGTCCGTCTACATAATACATCAAATCTCTTTCTTCTCGACACGCTGATATAAATGAATACTTTTAATTTCCCTTATAAATGGTACCTTAGACGCTCACAATTTACTTGCTGGAATTTCATTCTAAGTTCCTACCTTTAGGAATACGAAACCTAGTCCAGTTTTAAACCTCGCACCACTCAACAGTCTATAGTTACAATCATCCACTACACACAACACTCCGAGTTACTAATTTAATTGTGCCTAGTGGTTTTAGCTTCGTTCTTTGGCTACTTGTATCCCTTGTACGCTTTTTCTTATTTTTTTTCTTTATAGGCTATATTATAGCTATTGGTATTGTTGCTTGATTATTTTTTCCACCATACATGTATCCTTGTTAACTGTCGATTGGCTTAAAATATATATAAATAAATAAATATAGTAATATGTGAGTAGGTATCATATAAAATCTTTTGATGTCCTTGGTATTTCAACTTTATCGGTTTTGAGAACGTATCGGTTTGGACATAATTTCGTACAACATTTAACCAACTTAATGTAGACGGAGAATTAGAATAAACATTGTCATTGAATATCAAATGAAATGACTCGCATTCGTCATAAGCCGAATACTCGCCGTGTTATATATCCATATACTAAGAAGTAGGAGTAAATGTAATATCCTCGGAAATATAGTCGTTATTATAGAATAATTACAATATTTGATCAATCCATCGTCAAATGGGTACTCCGGCATTAAATCGTCAACAAAACAACTGGGAACTTCGTAAGGTTCTAATTATAATAAACCAAAGTGCGTACCTACCTTAATACATTCGCTCTTATCCGGATTTTTTAATATTCTGTAGCTTAACCATACTTCTGAACGTTTCGAAACTATATGAATGTGTTAAATGAAAACGACTGTTTATAATAGATGCCAAATTTAATTTGACACCATTGATAAATTCGTAAGTATCATTTTTTCTTGAAGTTCGCTAAATGGTGTTAAAATATTAAAGATAATATAGAAATTCGGTAGACTTAACGGGTTTAAGATTATCCACGTCAATGATGTGGTCCATACATCCTGGTGCGTTTTTTTTTCTCACAGGTTTGAGCGTGCAAATTTTCATATTGACTGAACCATTCCTGATTTAGTTTGAAATTGATCTAAAATTGTTAACTAGTCTGGGTGAATCGTAAATCATATAACAACAAAATTTGGGCGAAACAGGGAAGGTCATTTTTGGTCTAGACAGGCTACGCCTGAGGAAATTATCGTTAAAAAGCGATTAAAAGAACAATGCGGGTATCGATGTATGGGACCTCGCTAATCGCGACGGCCAAATATCCCATTATCAGTGTTTATTGTCTTCGTTGCAGCCGTCTAGACAGTGTCTATTTAGTTTTATTATGTATAAATTCTTCTAGTACAATTAGTAAACCTAATCGAGGCTAGGTATTTGAGTTCCCGCATTGGAATTTGTGAAGACATCAGGCATGGGAAGCATATACAAGCAGTATAGGCATTATACTATATATTTAAGTTGATATTTCACGATTAACCAGTTCACTGGTTGTCACGCGGCAAAATTGTGTCACGTGTTTTTGAGCCGAGCAATTCAATCAGGGTGTTATTTTTGGATAACTGCACGGAGCTACTAAAAATGTTAATTATTTCAATAATTATAAATGACTTTCTCTAGTGGCTTATTTAGCTGGTATTTTTAATTCTTCTAACTCATTGAATATGAGCTTACGGGGGAAAGAAGATGATATTTTCCATGCTGAGGATAACATTGAAACTACCACCATGGAAAATATTGAGTAATGGTATGATATAAACATTAAACACTGCATATTATACGTTGTGATCGACTTTTAAGAGTGAAGCATAGAAAGAACAAAACAAACCATAGACCAAAAACACGCATGGTTATTCAGGATCCCAAAGGACACTTAAATCCCGAAGAAGTTTTATCGCCATTTCAACGCAATCCAAGTTGCCCCAAAATTGCTTAGATTACAGAAATGGAGAGAAGAGCATAACATACCCACTCTACCTGCCTAACACTTGTCACCTGGAGGAAAACAACCATGGATCGTATGGAATACAATAAACAGATTAAGAGTAGGTTAATTAAGATCAGTCCCGGGCGAGTCCGACGGTGCCCAATCAAATGAACGCCTACTACAGCGTTAGTATATTAAACAATTACTATTTATTACGTAACAATATCGTCATACCTGTGCGGACAATTATGAGTCATAAAAATTATAATAATTATTATTAATTATTAAAGGGATTGCAAACGTATGTTATTTCAAACAAAATGTACTAATCTTTGTCAATCATACTGATGGTAATGCGATTATACTTTTGAATAATAATCTCATTTTTGTATTATGTCTACTTGAGTTCGATCAGGCCAATTTTTTAAAATTTCATTCCCCAACAACTATAACACATATATTTGGTTTAAATATTTAAAAATTTACAAAATTTGATTTTTGTTGGTATTGAAATTTAAAATCTTAAAATCTAACGGATCTATCCATACTTATATATCCATAGGCACGAGTGATATGACGACATGTATATATGAGTATGTACTATGTATATATATTTTTAGTATCGTAATAATAATATTTTCAATATTATTCGTATTATAATCTATAGTATAGTATAATGCTCCCCGTGTTCCAGTGAGGGGGAGTCAGCGCGTCTTCTATTTTTGGATGAAATCCGATAGTATCCGTTCGCGTCGACATACGTATAATATTACCGACGCACAATGACGCGTCCACACATGACACTGTGCAGCACATCAGCTACGACGGGGTCAACGACTAGTGAAACGCAAAAGTGTTGTTTAGGCCTATACCTACCAAATATTATTATTTATTTATTATTATTATTATAATATTTGTACCGATTGATGTAGTGCAGAATAACGGATTGTGTAATTTCTTGCGCGTCGTGGGAATTTGTAAACAGGAAGAACAATTTTATATGGCTACCCGCGGTCGTGTTACATCATGATAACATACAAGGTGTCACAGAAAGACATGTAAAAATCAAAATTGTAAATTTAATTTTTAGAAAAATGTTGATAGTAGAAATATTTATTTAAGTCAAGTGGTTTGTTTTTACAATTTTTAATATATCAATGTTTTTTGGAGTAAATTAATTTGAAACGTAAAAGCTCTTTTTCAAAATATTCTCTTTGGAAATTTCCTGACATAAGTTTATTTCTTAAATTATTTATTACCTATACCTATTTATAATTTTCGTACTAGTATAATTTTTTATTTTTTTTTGTCAGGTCTTTCTGTTACACTCTGTATAACATACTTAATGTAGTCGTCGTCTGCACTATATGTACTCGTATACAATAATATATAAGTACGATGTGTCGATGTATACACCTTAATATTGTAATAAATAATAATACCAAACGAATATTACTATTTATGATACGCTAGACGTATATTATAGTGTTGTCTCGTCGTCGTTGTTATTATTATGACTGTATTTCCCTCTACGTGGGTACGTCGAACTTGATCATAACCTTCAATTTTATTTATTATTATTATTATTATTGATCTAAAACTTATATAACTTTAACCTTTATGGCCTTGGGTTTTTACGTTCTTATGTATTTTTAACATTTTTAACATTTTTTAAATTGTTTATTTATATTTTCATCTTATTATTACCTGTAGGTATACATTTTTCGTTTTAGATTCTGAGCAGAGTGATGAATGTATTGATTTTTCAATGATGTGTGTGTGTTATTTTTTTCGGATGTCATCACCTGTAAATTAGCAATAAAAAAAAGCTTCGATTTTCTACTTCAGCAACTCTTCTGCGGATAGGAAAGTGAATCTATAGTTGGTACTCTTTGGTCAGTCAAAAGTAAAAATTCCCAGTAGTTTTTATAGCTTGCAGCAGTATAATACGTGTAATGTTAATAGTATTTATTACCTATGTAATATATATATTGTATACAGGTATTTACAGTCTTATAATTCTAATTATTGTTAAAATATGGGATCACCGATGGGTATTAAACGCGCTCAATGAATACATTAAAAACCGTTTTCGTTCCGGGACAAACCACACATACATTATTATTAATTATGACCATACCTATACATAGGTATGTGTGTGATGTGACGCGTTATGTATAAAATTAATGTATATTAGCTACACCGAATTACTTCACTAAGAAATGCGTTTGATTAGAATTACTAATTGTGCCCTTGTCAGATGACATATGTCAAATGTAAGAACATATTATTATTATGTGGTGTTTCAAATTCTGCTATGAATTACGCTTAGATAGGATCTTATACTATAATTTCGGCAATGGCTTTCCAAGAGTGGGGGGAGGTTAGGGGTTATTTCCCCACAACAGTGTAATTTTTTTTGCAATTTAAACTCATTTTAAATACGAGTACAAACCAATACACAATATATACACTTAAGTAGGTGTACAGCATTTTATAAGCTATACGAACGATTTTTGACCCATAAAGCCCCTAATTTGTCCATTTGATATTACCATTCACCACCACAATTCATTTAAATGTATTCTTATAACACCTCTCCCCCTACATGGTTGAAAATAAAACGTTGTTGATTCTCGAACCAAATTCGAATAAAAATATATTTATTACCTGTATTGGATGGTGTTCGTGAGAAGGGCACAAGGTGATTATAATTATATACATTTAAATGTTATAATGTCGAATCCTGAAAATTTTTGTTCCAATGATTTGTGATCGTTGTTATTAGTGTGTGAGTATATTTATTAGATCTTTAGATTCACTTTTAAAATTTGCATAGTTGCGTGACTGTTGGCAGTCTGTGAACCAATTTGAAGTGTAATATATTTTTAATTTAAAAATACCATTGTACATTTATAAAACTATAATTTGTATGAATATTTTGGAAAACAGCTTGTTATAGATCTATCAATGTTATCCGAAATCCGAATAGATGCTAGTAATTCAAATTAGGGGCACAGGGTATTCCCGGACGCCAAAATTTAAGGGGGTATCAAAATTTAAATGAAATGGTAATTTAATTTAATTATTATTTGTAACGTGTACCTGTAACATTAATGTAAATTAGCAATTACATACAATGGATACAAAATAAGTGTACTGTGGTAGTCGCACTACCTATACTTACTTTTGATAAAAAAGAGAAGAAGAAATATATTTTGAAATTTGAGACTCGTTCAGGATTGATACTTACAATATTAATATTGAAAAGCTATATTAAGAAGTAGAAAAAAAAATTGTTCTATGATAAATCTAACAAAATATTTAACGTTTCGTTTCATATTATAAAATTATCACCAACGTCCAACGGGTTTGCAAAGAAATCTTACATACCACAAAATATGTATACAAATTATATTTCTTCTTTATTTTCTGATGAATTTATACAATTAAGAAGTTATTGAATTAATTGGTAAGTATAAATAAACTATTTAACTAAAACTATAATACAATAGGTACAATGGTACATGTAAAATGTAAAATTATCAGAGTTGAAAAACTGCACAAACTGTTTCCATACGTAGCATAAAATAAAATGTACCTTTATACTGCCTATTGCACGTTCAGCTAAAAAAAATTGTCTGCACTAAAGATAATTAAATCTTATTGAGAATGACTGACGATCGTCTGAAATCTGAATGGATTAGAAATTTTCTATATATTGAATTTGCAACTACCATTACCTGTATGAATATAAGCTATGATGATATTTGGTATATAATATTTTTTTTAATATTGATAACACAGCATATATAGATTGTATAATATATTTTGTGATAATATTAATTCTCTGATTATCACTTTGGGTTTTTTTTTCCGTTGATTTTTTTTTCTTTGGGTTTTTTTCCGTTGGTTTTAGATTCTGGGTAGAACGATGAATGTATTGATTTTACAATGATGTGTGTTTTTTTTTAGATTCTGAGCGAAGCGATGAATGTATTGATTTTATAATGAAGTGTGTTTTTTTTTATTCTTTTATTTTTTTTTTGTGTCTGTCATCACCTTTTAGGACAGTAAAATCAGTAACTTTTCTGATAGGAAAGTGAATCTAGTTGGTACTTTGGGGGGTCAAAAGTAAACATTTCCCAGTAGTTTTCAAAAGCGACGTGAAAAACCAAAGAAAAAATTAAGGAAAAACAGGAATTTTTACGCAAAATCTGTTTTCGAGAAAATCAATTTTGGTTTTTGGTGCAACTCTAAAACAAATGACCGTAAATACATGAAATTTTGACTGAATGTTTATATTAGCATTTTCTATATACCATGACATTTTCCAAATATTTTGACTTATTTTGAGCTGTTTACGGATATTTTCAGTTTCCATTTATTTTAGTTTTTTTTTCTATAAATATCAATAAAATTTTATTTGTTGGTTATTAATAAATCCAGTCACAATTTTTTTTTTATAAGCATTTAAAGTTCAAATATTGATAAAATACGTAAACATGACGAAAATTTGCCAAATTATTTTGAGTTAGAATTTCAAAAAAAAATTTCTTTTTTTATTCTAAGATTTGAAAATGTAATACAAGATTCCTCATAATATGTTTGTCTACCTTTATCAAAAAAAAAAAATGTTAGGAAATCTTAGCTCAGCGTTTTTATGCAAGGGCACTAAAGAGGAATAGAGCCCCAGGGTACCAAAAATGTAAATACGTCTCTGGTAGTGGGTTGATCTACAGACTACAATAATGTTTTCTCATTTTCCTATTTAAAGCTATTTAAAAAAATGACAAGATACGGTGGCCAGACCTGATGATACATATATGATGAATTAAAACCTAACCTATGATATAGGTCAAGTGTTATGATACTCATAAGTCATAAGTAAAGGTGATTGTCGGTAGAGAAATGTGTTTCATACATTTTATAATTTATACTTATAGTAAAATTAGTTTTACGATATAATTTTTCAGTTATATTAATAATGTGCAGTCGATTATTAAATGTAACGTAAAGGCTGATGTAGACTCATTATACTCAAAAGCTATAATAATAATCTGATCTGCAGAACGCTCACACTTACTACAGATAACGACATGTCCTTCTTATTTTATAATTGCTGTCTGTAGATGTTTCAGACATGAAATTGAACGATTTAATAGGTATAACTGTAATTATAATCATACAGCGATAATTTCAAAAATAAAAAAGCTCGTTTGAAATTAATATTGTTTAAAAAATATATATAGTATATATTATATACTTATAACTATATCGTTTATTACACTATAAAATAGATAATAATATTATTAACTCTGATATTGTATAATGATATACAGTACAATATACGCTGCACTTATATTATGTATTACAGAAACAGTTAGCTTTAAAACCTTTATGTAAAATCACCGAATCAAACTCACCATATTATTTTCTATTAACTGCAAAGGACTGTTCTAAATGTATGTCTAAATTAAGAACCGTAGGGCTTGTAAAAAAATCATAATCGCAGTATAGAAAGTATGAGAATCAAGTGTGATATTTGATGTTATGACCAATTATGAGACCTGCAAATATGCGTTATGTGATTTAGCGTGCAGTGTACATCGGTAAGGCATATATATATATATAATATCATGTACTATAATTTACGCTAATTAGCACAAAATACAAATTAATATTTTACATTAGGTTGGCAAATAATTACAAAGCTAATCGCTGTAGTTATTTACTCGCTGCTACAATCAGTAATCACCTGATACGTCATCTTATTAAGGAAATATGTGTATAAGCATTTTAAAATATAGCCGGCTCGATGATATATCGACTTTAATGCACAAATATATGAAATCATACTTTCGTTTTTTCTTTCAATATAACACAAATATTAATCGTTATTTACAAAAAGTTTAAAATGTAGCGGCTTTCAAGGGAAATTTCTTTATTATGTTACTAGCTGATCCCGTGCACTTCGTTGCCCGTTAAATTTATCAACTCTATATGACTCAAACTTTGTTCAATTCGTTATTTAATATTCGTTGTATGGTGTTCAAAATTAATCTTAACTTTTCCGTTGCCCGAAATAAAAATTCTGATTCGCAGCAGTACATTATCAGGTAGGCAATCTACCTGCGGTAGATCGCGGGCCCCGCCGTGCTGTTTGTACGTAAGTGTATGATTTAACTCTAAAGTATCAAAGTTATACCAAGTGCCCAAGTTTGTCGTTTTTACTTAATTTTACCTACGATAGATTAATATAATAATTTTTTACAAAATCCTATCCTAACCTAATCGTAGGTACTATAATCCGATGAATAAAAAAAAGCAAATTTAACCCTTTGTAAATTAACCTATCTTCTTCCCAGAGGTCTAATCTACCCATAAACATTAATTTATATATATATCTAACTATATAAATACAGAGACTATAGCTATACAGACTAAACTCTAGAACTACTTATCAGATCGTTTTGTATATTATATTATATTTATGTATATTGACAAAAAATAATAATACAAATCAACAAACATGCCCGATTAACCAATAGCAACCTAAAATTTTCTTTCATATAGCCCTTCTCCGTGAAATACTCTTTCGTTCAAAAAAAAAAAATCAAGAAGATCTGATAAGTAGTTCCAGAGTTCAACCTGTACAGAGATTGTCATTTCACGTTTTTATAGTTGGATATTATATTATATGTATATTTAAAAGTAAAGCAAATCGTTTTTTTTTATTATTATTATTATTAATAAAAACCCATGGCAACCATTTATAAATAAACATTTCCATCTGAAATCTCAAAATTCCCGTTTTAGCACCTCCCGGGGCTGATCCTCTCCCTTTTAAAATTAGCCTATCTTTTAAGTTCGGCCAAATTACACACATTGTAAAAATGTCATCAAGATCGGTCCAGTAGTTTCGGAGTTTATTCCGGACAAAGACGTGACACGAGATTTTTATATATAAGATAATAGTTAATAATTAATTATAATAATATAACACTTGGGATTTTAAAACAAACGTTTTAACTCGATTATCGTTATACCCATAGTACGTCTTATATCTACATATCGTAGAAAACAATTTTTGAACCGAAATTGTTTTTTAACGATTTGAACTGCCAGGCGATCAATGCATTCGCCTCTGTACCAACGAACCACCAATACGTCAAATTCAATAAGCTATTCATTGCCATTTACCTATGACAACACCCATTAGTTTGAAAAACTTTAATATTTAACGATGTACACTGTACAGTCATATTTATAATAATTAATAATAAGAGGTGAATGCATTTATCGCAAAGTAAAGTAAAGTAAAATATTTTCGGTTTTAAATTGTTTTATACAACTCGTTTGATGAAAAATAAAAGTTTCTTATAATGTATATTTAGAACTCGGTGTGCGATTATAATAATATTATAACGAAAGAACAGGATCTCAATTGTTTATTTTATTAAATATAATAATAATAATATAGCTTTCGCCTTTCGATTTTCGTACAGGTTATTCGGAATAAATGAACGCTGAGTAACTTCGAGTGGAACTAGTTTTAAATGCATTTCAATATCATAATTTTATTAACGACAAGAATAATGTTTTTAAACTTTACTTTTTCACTTTATACCTTTAGGTACGTCCCACCGGTATATTAAAATACATTTGAATATTATAACGAGATGAATATAGTTTGAAAATTCGTTAAAAGCACAGTTATTATTGTTAAGTGAATATAAACACAAAAACTAGAAAGTTGTAATATAGGTACCTACAATAAAAAATGTGCATACTAATTAGTTGAAAGAGAAACGGGTATGTTTATAAATAAAGTTAAATATAATATAACATTGTAGGTACATATTATAATATACATTATACGTAGGTACTATGTGTAATAATAATGATATGCAATATAAGTATTAATTTGTTTTTATAATTTAGATTTCGATGAATGTATTGGCTTTAGAATGATGCGAGTTTTTTTATTATTTATTATTTTATTTTTGTGTTAGTCGTCATCTTCTTGGGCGGTAAAAATGTTTCGATTTTCTTCAACAGTATCTTGTTCGATGGAAAAATGAATCTAGTTGGTGCATTCGAGAGGTCACAATTTAAAATTACCAAAAGCGACGAGAAAAACAAAAACAAAAAGTTCTTTTAATAGTTTTTTATGTTTCAATTTGGACGAAATTGTATTACCTAATAATAATAATAATATTAATATAATATAAAATATTCTATGTTAACAAACCGTCTCCGCTCAGAATCGTTTTTCGTATACAATGATATAATACCTATCATCGAATTCAAATTTTACACCATCCATTACAGTGACAAACTTGTAACTTAATGTATAGCAGAATGACATCTACTTACCAGTGTTCTAATTTCTAATTCAAAAATTAATAACAGTAGAGACATATTTTTTTCACCAAATTATCATTTGACCTTTATTATGATGTTTATAGATATTTTAAATTTTCTATTTTACTTATATAACTAAAAAGTATTAGTTTTTTTTTCAACTTTAAATTTGTTTGACAAAATATTTTTTTGCAAGTAAAATAGTTTGAGATTTTATTACAAGGTTTCACATAATTTGTTCTAACAGCAATTAAATAATACCAAAAATACATCAGTCACAATTTTTTCTACAAATATTTAGAGTTTAGAGAATGTTTAGAGAACAACATTTGTTAAAATCCCGAAAATGAATAAATTATTTTGTTGATAATTACCGCAATGACATTTCAAAAATATTTTAGATTCGTTTTAAACGATTTATACCACGAACCTTTTCACACCGCATAATTGTACCTACGTCGGTATTATAACTTATTTAATAATGGTTAATAATATCAATATGTCGTGTGAAATAATACCATGGCTATATTATTATAAAATATATATATGATTTGTTTTTGACAATAACTAGTTCAACCTATCGTATTACAAATTTACAATTAGGAACACAAATTACTATATAGCAAATAGCAATATAAACGTATAATAAAATATTATTGTGGCTCGGCGCTGCACAGTGGCTGAAATCAATCACGTGACGTGATTGAAAGTAACAACGACCACTGCCGCTAGTTCTCGGATGGGTGACCGCCCGTGTTCGTAGTGCTCAAAAACCTTGCCACACATACACGTGTTCCTAACCGAACGTACCAACCGTCCCAACCCTACTGTACCAACCCTACCAGCCTTAAAGGCTAATTACCTCAGTCGTCAAAGCCTAAAAAACCTAATAAAAACAAAAATATTATTAGAAGTATAGACCGTCTCTGCTCAAAATTGTTTTTCGAATACAAGATTTATCATTGAATTCAAATTTAACATACCCATTAAAGTAACCTGCTCAATGACAAGGTACACTCGACACCTGCTATACAGCAGACTTCCCCAATTTTCTAATAATTTACGCATATGTGTATTTAAGCATTATTAATCCAATAATTCTTTATAATACTATAATTTACGTCATATTTACTTATCTATATATTAAATACATGAACATTGAACATGTATTGTATACTTTGTATTTTTAATCTAATAATTGTTGATAATATTACCTATAATATTATATACATAAGCATAAATAATAATTTTTAATTATTTTAATCTAATCATAATATTAAGATACAATTTAATTTTTGCGTCAATTTTACGTTCATAGAAATCACTATAATTATTAATTATCTTTCATTAATAATAGTGTCTATTACTATTTATTTTACTATCATCCAACCATTATTGCGTTCGGTTGGTGTGATGGAAGGTTCACAATACTATTTGTTGTATCCACGCAACTCCGAAGTATTTGCAATCCACCAAAATGCTTCTTTCGACTTCGTTATTGTAGAAGCCTTAAAAATGGAGTACATGAAGGTAATTATTATTATATTTATATCATTAATAATTTATGCGAATTTAATTTAAAAAAACGGGTAAGTATAGTTGTACTGTTTAAATAAACAGAAAGATGCGTCTAGTGATTTGTTCTCAAGACTGCCACTTATACTTTATTTACATTCTACAGATGTAAAACGTCTTGTAGAATATAATATAATATTATATAGATAGAGATTCTCTTATTGAGTTACTGTGCAAGACAAATAATAATATAGGTAGATATCATACAGTTAAATACGTCATGTTTGTTCATTAATTGACAACTCGCACTGTGTGTATATTTGCGATTTTCTGCACCAGTATACCTAGGTACATTAATTAAGGGGGAGAAGCAATGCTCGCGGAGAAGCAATGTTTGGGGAGAAGCAATGCCAAAACCAGTCCCTCCCCGGCTCCCCCGGTTCTCGATAACACGGGAAAAAAAATGTACATTAATTAATGAGATGACCCACGTATATTTGGTATTTTGTTGTCTCCGTATTTGTTTTTTATGTAATATTATACCTGCCTGACACGGAAAATGTACGATGTTCTACAGAAGCCATTTAATGTCACTAGTTTTAATCGAATATTATATCGGAGTGAACGGTCCTATTAAATCAAATTTAAAGATAATAATATAACTGCACGCGGACAGTGTTCACAAGCGAACTACGCGAGTATGTTATTAATTTGTTAGCGTTAGTATTTTACAAACCGGTGAGAGATAAATGACAAGATAAATAAACACAGATAATGTAGGTACTTACCTTAAAATATTTGATGTTAAGTCGATTACTGTAAATTGTATTATTAAAACGATATTAAGTCGTACAACCAAACCGAATGGCTATTCTGCAGCTGAACGTGCCTATATTACTGCACACCTAGATCGATACTCCGATTGAAGCTTCTTGACATAGTATATAATATATACAGTGCCATAGGGTTATCGTTAAAATATTATAGCACGAGGATGATATGATTTTGCTTGGCAATTTTATTATTATTATTTTCGACCGTCTGTCGACTGTAATAATAATATAATATCGTCGCACGACTAAATGAAAACCGCTAGAAAATATTTTATGACGTTATCGAATATAGGTACGAGGTACCTACTATCGTCGAGGGTTTTCTACAGACCTCACAGAGTTATTAGAATTTAGGACTTTCTCATTTATCATTTTGCGCAAAAATGTTTTATAAGCTGTTCTGTTTCTTTCACTCGTCAGCACCATCATTAGACGCTTTTTATCATTTATAAAGGTATTATGTAAACGTCATATCGTTGTGATGCATAGGCACTTACTGATATACCTACCGGCGTTCCTAACACTGACGTATTTAGTGTCTAAATTTTTTCAAGTTATTTCGTTAGACTTATGTGCAACGGCAATGCGCGCTATACTTGCTATTTACCAATCAAGAAATTCAAGTTTAAATATAGGAACACCGTTTCGGAATGAACAATTTTATGTAAAACCAAATGCATGTTTCCAGAAGTTATTTTAGTACGCATTAAGATGTTTTGATTTTATTTAAAAACTGTCGTAATATATATATATTTTTTTCAGAACTAACCTGACCTTTTGACTTTTTTCATTTAAATAGATTAAAACTAGACGGATTTATTTCCAATACGCCAACCCGCCATATCGTCCAACATTTTTTTTTTAAATTATTAATAAAACCTGAAACGTAACTAATGAAAACAATTTTAAATGTTTTTTAGTAAAAAATTTAATATATCTAATTATTTTTGGTATAAAACAATTCATTGGAAATTTGTTGCGGATATAACACTGCAAATACATAATATTATATTTAACCCAAAGTCAAAATATATCACTACCTATTTGTTAGTTATGATTTTTTTTTATAGGATTTATAATATTGTAGGCTATTAAATAGATTTAACATTTTTTAATACAGCTAAATTCTAGTTGTATTTAAGCTTGAAATAATAACACCGATGGTAGTATTTGATTATACCTATGTAAAATAATATGATACAACCGTTTTTTATTAAAATTTTAATATCGAAACACTGGCATTACTCATTAAACGTAATTACCTACACATGCATATAAGTATGTAGGTACTTCACAATAATTTAGCATTATTATTATGATTATGTCATAATCATTTTATTATTATATTTTTAATAAATTGTACTAAATTGAAATTAGTTTGTTTAATGTTTTGAGTTATCATCTAGTTATACATTTTATTGATTACAATAATAATTATCGTGTGGCTTGGCTTGGCGCGTTGACTGCTACCAGTCGCGCGATGTGACTGAGAGTAAGCTGCCCGCTGCTACTAGTTCCAGGATGGGTGACCGCACAGTTTCGTAGGAGTAAAAACCTTGCTTCACATACACGTGTTTGCTTACCTACTGTAACAACACCTTACCGTACAAACCTTACCAACCACAGTTCATAATCCCCTACAACAGCTAATGGCCATGATCGCCGGGCTTAAATTCAATGAAAAAAAAAAAATATTGTTATTATTAAAGAATAATACCTATACCTATATTTCTGAATGAGCATTATGAAGGCACGCGTGACATTGTTTTATACGTTCAATGTGGAAACAAAAGTACAACTTTGAAACTTACCAACATACCAGTGGGTATAGACCATCGCAATATTCTCGTGAAACTTCGAAGTTCGAATTGTATCAATCTCTATGTACCTACACAAGAAAGTTACAAACGATAATATCATTGTAGAACTCATATAACAATATAACGATTATTATTATATCAAACAGATGTATGATGGAAAGCTGTTTTCGTAATGAATATTTCATCCTTAATGGCACATCTCAAGATGACAGGTTTTATCATAAGTTAATAACTATATTATACTAATTTTACCTAGACGTACATAATATAAGATACCTACTATCTAACTTAAACTACTATCTACTTAACCTAACTGACACAGTTACAAGAAAGGGTGTAAAAATAAAATATTTGCAGCCTGTCCCTATAGCTAATCCGGGGCTCTCACGCGTGACCTTCCCTTAAATAGTACAATTAAAAACTTAATTTTAATAATATTAGAAGCAGGACCTTGCACTTAAATCAACCAGAACCCGTAACACCCTTAAAAATCCTTAAAAAAAATCAAACACTCGAACCCATATAAATTCTATTTTCAAAACACCCGAATAAAAAAATCTGGTTAACCCGAAACCCGAATAATTTTTTATTTTACAATTTTCGTGTGATTTATCATTTTGTATATATTTTATGTGGTTAGTTCGATTTTGTAGTTATTTATTTGTTTAATAATAACAATATTTGAACATTTTCCTAAACAATTAAACATTTAAAAATATATCTTATAGAAATAACTATGAACAATTATGTGTTGTCTGAACTACTAAACACCCGCGTATTAACCAATATTAACCCGAACAATAACGGTTATTAACACCCAAACGTTTGTTTAATTTATTTATTCTAATGTTTGAGCATCCGAGTACATACAGCACCAAAACCCTAGACCCGTATAAATCATTCGAGTGCAATGACATGATTAGAAGATGGGTTAAAACTTAAAAATGAACAATAATTTATATTCAGGTATAATGTCTGCTAGAGGTTAGAAAGAGACAAACAATTAAATACTTCTGATAATTTATTATGATGACTGTGACAATCATTGTTTAGTATAAGTTACAGATCAGGTATCAGTTATCAGTATAACGCTACATCTAAATGTTAATTTTAAAATCAGTTTTATACCTACTTTTTTGATTACTTGCTAAATACGAGGAACGATCTTGAAATCACAGTTTTTAGACTAGCTTTTAGACTATATAATAGTATAGTCTTCAAACGTCTTAATGATAAAATAACGTTAAAATGGTATGTAAAAGCAACCAAAAAGGCACAAACGGACAGGACGTGTAAGCCGATGCCGTATATAGCCGACGCACTCGTAAAGGGGCCAGAAGTGAGGAACTGTTTGGAGGATTTGGTTTGACAGCCATGTAAGTGACAAGTCACTCCGCTTTGTGTACGCGAATCCTAAAGACCGGAAGAATTATTTTTAAAGTCCAGTAAAAAGAACCTATGATGAAGAATCTATTGGGTTAAATTTTCAAATATTAGGTAATAAAATTAAAAATGGTATGCATTTTTACCTACGAAAATATTTGCAGATATTCGTGATTTTTATGAGTTAAGAAATATTTGAACTTTAGAAGCTTAAAAAAAAAAAATTTAAAAATGTTTTTATAATAATTTTAAAATATAGTTATTTAACAATACTTATTTTTGTAGTTATAACTAACTTATAATATCCATTTTGATGTATCAAGAAAATTACTTGCAATATTTGGTATATTATTATACTTGGGTACGTTATTGCAGTTTTTAAAATATCATGAAAAATATAATATTTATTATTTTAATTGAAATAGGAGAGATCAATAGAATATATTTCAATATTAGTCTCTTTTTTTAGTAGATTATAAAATAATAAAAATAATGCTCATAAGTCTAAGCCATTTTAACCTAATAATCTAGGTTCATTGACTTTATCACTAGGATTTTGCTCCTAAGTGCTTTGGCAATGACCGTATGGCGTGTAATATTTGCCAGTAGGTAGTATAGCTTAGGTAGTAGGTTTATTCTAATGTCTATTTCAAGTTTAAACACAATAATATTAAATAAACAATGTATAATACTACCCACATGCAAACATTCCATTGTGGAACCACTAACATTGACTTAATCAACAATCAATGTGTTTGATTAAATATTTATACTTGTATGAATTAGATAAAACGTCGTCAGATTGATTGGTGTAAATTAAATCAGATTCCGTTCGTATAAAATATAATATATGATAAAATTGAGATTATATTTTTTTGTTATATTATACTGTTGGGCACAACGAGGAGAGTCAATAAATACAGTACAGTAAGCAGTATCTATATTATAGTATAAGCATTTAGTAATATTTACATAAAAACTTAAACGCCCTTGTTTTAATTTTAAATTATTAAGCTATTGCCAAATATATTATTTTTCTTTTTGTCCGTTCAATACCCATAGGAAATGGTATCGAATTTTGAAGTGCGAAAATTGGTGGCTATATTATAATAAATCTTTAACCATCAAACGCTATACATTCTGCGGGCTTTGGGGCTCACCATTCTCTACACATACATAATATTAAGAAATTATTATTTTAGTTCCATATAATGAATGCGATCCTGCTCGGAAGTGAGTGAAGCGAAACGCAATATATAAATAACGGGCCTTATTATGGGACTGGTAAATGAAATAATTGATATTATTAAAGTATAATATAACGAATTTGCAATAGAAATATTAGATAGGGTTTTACATTATAATTTATGATATATATCTATAGGAGTATAAGTCTATGCGTGTACAAGCAGTTATTAAATTTTTTATGTTTACAATTATAGGTATAGCAAAATCCACGAGTCAATGTTTCATAACGAGTGTCACGTAAAATATATAGATAGGTATACTTACCACTACGCTGGTTTACGTTTTTCAAATTTTCGTTTTAATATATTGTAATGTCGTACACGCGTAACAGTATAACTGAACAGTTATTATTTTTAATGGAAAATTATATTATTTATCATAAGTATAATACGAGACGTATAATATTTTACTCCATAGGAGTTTGCGGTATACACAAATAGTATAAATAGGTTTTATGCGTTTCGCACGCTCAAAATGTGTACTGCACATGCGAATTTATCATTGCAGCACTAAATAATATTGCGAGCACTTATATGCTCGCATAATAAATATTAATATATTCTAGTTTGTTCGATAAAAAGAAAATTATACGATCTTTACGCATCCCCCCCCCCCCCCCCCGCTCAATGTCTTTTGTAATATTATATTCAGTCTATTATTTATATTATTATTGATTCGTTGAATTTTTTATGCTCGTTCGAGTAACCCGTACGCCGCAAGCGCCTATACCTATGTTGTGAGCTAAAAACTGTATGGGAAGAATTTTACGTTTGGATTTAGTTATTTTTAAAACGCGAGCGCATAATATTATTATATTTGATGGTCTAATAAACATAATCGCTGTTTTCGCCGTGCGGCATCACAATAAAGGCCTGAACGTTAAAAATAATCACCTTTGCTCGCTCCGAATTCGTAACATATGGCCATCGTCTACTTCCTGAAAAGAAAAAAAAAGAAAAAGATAAACAGTTGTTCACGGTCAAATCGATAATAATAATAATAAACCGTTCGACGCTAAACGCTTCCCTATAAATCCGTTACATCCGCGATTTGAAACTGAGTAAAATTCACCCTTTATTCACGCAGAAAAAAAATCATCTCTTAACAACGCTATTACAATGATGATAATATGTTATCGGCCAAGATATTCTATTAAGAAGATAGATCCTTTATAGGTCTTGGTTATCAACGACGACGACGATTCCATACTGTTGCAGATAATATACCATTTGATCGGCGCAGACTACTCGTGCAGACTGCATAACGATACATATTATATTATTTTTTTTTTACGAACGATTTCTCCGAAATAATTTTGAACTTCCATCGCACGTTCACATTATATTATTTTCGTCACTGCATTATAGTACATAATTTTTTTAAGAGCGGTTCGACGGTCGTATACAATTATAAAGATCAAGGCGAGTCGGTGTGTGTTTTGGTATTGTTAAGATCGCATAAAACACGGCAAAATAATATCATAATAATGTACAAATAGTGTATCACCACGATCTGACATGATATTTAAATGTTATTCCATTGAAAGAAAAAAATCGTCAGATATTCGTGATAGGAGCATTCTGCAAATGTGTATTTATAGCATGTGTTTGTTCGTTTCAGCAATAACAGACCGAACGTTTTAAGTCGCAAAAATAATATGATGATGGTTACCGCTTTTGCAAGGCTATATTATCATAATAATATTATATTTTATTATACTCCATACAATTAGCCCGTTGTGTAAGTATTCTACACTGATATATCTTATGATACAATATGTTTATTTATGCGACTTTTTATTGTTATCGTCCCGCCATCGCCACTGAGCCGTATATATACGATTTATCACCCCGCCACTCGCCAATATTATAGGCGACCGTCTGACGACCGTGCACAGACATTTTTTTTATGTACCTGCCGTAAGGAAACTTTCAAAATAAAAGTTAATAATAATAATATATTGATTACAATTAATTTAAAAATAACAGTAAATATTTCATATTATTTAGATAAATAAGACGATTTCCTTACCAAACTGATATTTTTTTCTATAGTTCGAATCTTTTTTTTTATTATTATTTAAAAATACATTTACAATCTATACTACAGGTATATTGAGTAATTGTGGTGACATAAAATGACATCTGAAATAGGAACATTAATTGTAAAGTAGGAAGGCTCCCAGCAGTGCCACCTGACAAGAAATTAATTGATATTTAAAATAATATATAACACCGAAGTTTAAATTAATAACTGATTTAAAGTGGTTTTTTTTTATTGGCACATACCTATACTCATATTATTAAACTTGTTATAAAAAATAACGAAGCTAAGACGTATCCGTCATTTAAAATCCCGGATGTCGATTTACTGCAAGATTTCTGGGAACATCCGATTAATGAATAATAATATCAACAATTTATTATTGTCAATATTCTATCTTACATTATATTTTTTTACATGCGATCGAAATTCTGATCGATGTATAATGTACACAGATTATACAATATAATTATAGCTAACATTTTCTATAATCATTCATTTTTCAAGTTAAAAAAAAATGATCACAAGAACTAAAATATGTACAAATACAATATTATACTCCTTTGTGATGAATACGTTTTATTCGAACAGGTTCGGTACAACTGTACAAGTATACAGTATACAAGTAGGTACAAGGTACGTGATGTATTTTTGCTTTGGGAAATCTTGAAACGACCAAAAACGAACCATTATAATGGTATAATTTATTATTTTTCACGTCGAAAAAACTCCTTTACGATTTATTTACCACAAATTATCCGCGACACATGAAAACTAATAAGACACGCAGTTGCAAGTGAAATACGGCTTTAGGGCGTGGTGATTTTGGTGTTTTTTTTCCGTCTATTAATATTATTGTAGATACGCGTAAAATATTAGGTAGTTTTATTTTACGTTATTTTTTGGACGGACTCTATTAAATTATCAATTATGCATACGATAAATGCTGTGCATTACATAAGTAGGT
The DNA here is from genome assembly GCF_019925205.1 of Metopolophium dirhodum. Taxonomy (NCBI): domain Eukaryota; kingdom Metazoa; phylum Arthropoda; class Insecta; order Hemiptera; family Aphididae; genus Metopolophium; species Metopolophium dirhodum. The sequence goes on from NC_083567.1 coordinate 16,223,645, forward strand.
ATACTCGAAACACAATATAGATAATTAATAATATATAGGCCAAACCCGCGGCGGAAGAAACATTGTAGTTATGCGTATTGCTGCATCAGATGCAGTCGAATACGCCTATAATATAATATAACATAATTACGTGGACTTAATTAATGGTGTTTTAAACGAATCACGAATACTACACGTTTGGTATACGCTACACATATAATTGTCGTCACCGGTTCTATCAAATTCAAATTGAAAAAAAATGTATTACAAAATAAAGTATTGTATAGTTACTAGGTATCATCTTAGCTGTATACACCAACAATTTTTTTTAAACTATGAATTCTGCAGCTATTTGGAACCTACTTTTATTACACATACGTACGTTTTACTTCGATTTTATTTTTACTTGATAGATATTATATAATATATAGGATATGTAACCACATATATACACATGAATATAATAGTGTGTGTGTTTTTTTTTATAGTTTTAGTGATAATATTATGTGATGTATACCCTTAATTTTGAAATCTGTACACTTAAGTACAAATACCTGTCATTAAATAGAGGTTCTTAATACGTATTTTTTTCTTTTACACAGTACTTAATTGATAAAAATAAAATAAAGCAAGTACCTATAATATAAAGGGTTAAAACCGGTGATAACCGTAACCTACATCTTAGGTTTTTGAGAACCGAAACCCAAACCTAAACCGATAAAATCTTAAAGGTTCCAGTGCCTGATTTACGAGTAGGTTAAGTGAAATCAATTATTTTACACAGATTAAACTGTAAAATCTAATTTTGTTTATCTTTATAAAATAATAAATTAGTAGGTATACAACAACCTAATATGATTATCGAGCCCGCCGAGGTCAGTCAATTAATTAAATTAAACTGTATAGTTGTATTCGGTTAAGTGAAAGAAAGCTTAATAGTTTGCTAGTTATTTGAAATAATACACTTAACTTTACACTCTAAATCAAAATTAACCTATACCTATCAGTTACACGATTTAGGTCAAATCATTATTATTATAATTTTATTTTTTTGGCGCATAATTTTGTCTAATGGTGACTCACTCACTAAGGGTGTCGACATAATATATAAGTTGGCAAAGTTAAAATAGAGTATAGACAATAAAATAACTTTTAAAATTGTTGCTATATAAATGGTTGTAGCAACACAATTAAATATTTACAATAATTTAAATAGTAGCATACAATAAATATAAATATTACCACAATTCATATAATATAATAATTTCATATCACATATTATGTAATCAAAAAATATTGGGAAAAATTATCACCACAGACATGTTATATACAAATGGTATAGTGTGACGTATTTAAAATAAAATCGAAAATATAATACAACTAGACACCAGCAGATAGGCGAGATCCTTTTAGACAAAAATCGTATTCTACCCTTTTCATCGAACCAAAAAGTTTGATATTTACTTAACACATATAGAAAAGTGTATAAAATTTAATTTGTATTATGTAATATTATAAAAACAAATATACATACCGATATAATTGGTGTCAATGTGTCATTAATTATTTAATCAATGGTCGTAAAATTCTATTGTGACGACAACTATCATAATATATACGTATTAAGACAAGACTGAATAAACAATAAATATCTAATAAATAAAATATTTTTATACAACTTATATCTTTAATACTTTTCTTTATGTTTAACATAAATGTAGACAAAATATTTACGATGTAGGTACATGCTTATAGTAACTGCAGTAGATACTAGTCTAAATATTATTGAAAAAAATTATGTTTAATCATTTATATTATATTACCTATATAATTTGTATACCTACAACTTATATTTTTATTATTTTTCTATTTTTATAAACATAAAGTAAAAAAAATATTACATTATTTGGTTTGGCCGAAAAGGGATGGGTACAATTTTGGTCGAAAAGTGAATTCAAAACTTCTTTTAAATTTGGACAAAAAGATAATCGGCCGAAAAGGGAAAAGTATTCGATTTTGGTCGAAAACAGTTATTGCCGAGCCAGCAAGTGCGTTATATCCATTTCGACCAAAAACATTAAACTGTTATTGTTATACACAAGATTAAAAAAACAATTGCCACTACACAGTTTGGGTTGGTCTTGCTCCTTACGGAGACCAGAACGCAATCAAAAGTCAGAACCATAGAGTAATATAGTTCTCTATATCGTTCTATATAACGAGTTGATGCGCAAGTGGTTTCTGTTTTACAGTACGATTACTTTTATGAAAAAAAATATTGTTAAATATTTGGTAAGATGTGTTACTTTTATTGTAGTATTATGCTTTCTATCAAAAATTTATAGTTCATTATGAAAGTACAGTTTTAACTTTTAACCTGTAAAAATGTAAACAGTGAATAATAGATGTTAAAGTTGTTATTATAGAGTACACAGACATTTAAAAATATTAAGAATACATAGTTGGTTCGCTTTTTTTTGTAAGAATTTAAAATTCAAATTTCGTGAAAATTCGTTAAAATAACGAAAATGAGCAAACTATTTTGCAGTTAAAAATGTATAAAATGTTCAATTTTTATAACTATGACTGCAGGTACCCGTCGTACCACGATATCACAATATTTTTATTTATTTTTGTTTTGAAGTATATGTACCTACCCTGTAAATAATAATCATCATTTGTGCTTTATATAGTTAATTACTTAATTTACAGATGAAACATCCTATACGTTGAAAATTTAATACGGCTATTACTCTACTCTATGATCAGTACGCAAGCACGCAGCATCCATAATATATCAATTATTTTATTTTATTATACAAATGCGCCTATATTGAACCTCCCCATTTTAGTACCAATAGAGCTCTTGTCAAAACTCGGTAGGTACGTCACGTGTACAGTAACCGACTTCAGTCTTCGATATCCGGTGTTAAAACTCGTAATTGGGAATCGGAACTCGTCGTTATCCATACTGCGGGAAAAAGGTAATTCATTAAAGTTAAAATTAAGTATATGAAGTTTAGAGTCTTAAAGTCGGTAATGCTCCTTATCAGACACGGATCAGTATGTAAATGTATACATTACCTATGAGTTACAAATATAATATGGACTTTGTACTTAGTAAATCGTTATGAATAAAGTATTAGGTTATATATTTATATATTATTATGTTTATACAATTGTCTGTATACCGAAGAAACGAACCATATCTATAACAAACATTGCCGATCGATAAGTTTGATTATTTTCGTATGTTAATTTATATTGTGCCCTATATTAATAATTCTCACTTGCCACTACTATTCCAATAGCGATTGTTTTTTTTTTGTCTTTCGTCATTGTTATTCTATGAGAATACATTTCGAATAAATAGTTTGGGTTTAGGTCGTTTGGGATGAGAAGAATTCGGATGAACAATATTTACACTTACATTCAGGTTGTCTGCGTTCCTGTTGTTTTTTCAATTTTTGTTTTCCGTGGTATTTTTTTTAATTAACTTATTTTATTATATATAAACAATTCAACACGGAAAAAATAATACACTCCCATTAATATATACATATTATATATAAATATAGATTAATAATGGACCAAGTTAAAATAATACTTATAAGTAATAACAATATGGTTGTAACTATTATTTTTATTAGAAGTCACAACAGCATTGATTATTGACTTATAGTTGTGACTATTGTAACTGAACTGATATTTATATTATATTGTATTTTAAAATTATAGTTTTTACGTGAAAGCAAAGTCCACTTCAGGGGATTCGATACCGTGATTTTCTGTTTTTGTCTAACACACGCGCGACATAGTATTTTAGACGTGTTTTTTGCCAAACATTCCAATTGATCTATTGAAGCGATAAGAATTCCGAAAACAGTCGTCGTCAAGTCTACTTGAAATTGACTTTCTCATATTTTTGATATTATCCCCCAAATTCCAGAAAACGTCATATTAAAAAAGAGTATTTAAACATTTTTGTATTTCAATTTTTGGAAAAGCTAAAATCAAAAATTGTGGGAAAGTCGATTTCAAGTAGACTTGACGACGAATTCAAATCTGTTTTTAGAATTCTCATCACTTCATTAGATCAATTAATATGTTTGGCAAAGAATCCGTCAAAAATCCTATGTCACGCGTGTGTTAGACAAAAACAGAAAATCACAATATGGAATCCCCTTAATATATTATTTAGGATACAAAACCACTGTTTCTATAAACGTAGAATACAGCATTAAAAACACAAAACATAAATTTCGTTCAAATTATTCGCTAATACTATATATCGCTTTACTGTATTTTTCATTAATTAATCATTTTGTATACCTCATACATATTATAACAGTTAATATTATGCGCTTGCTCCGTATTCACTTATATATTGTTGTTGAATTAAGTTCGAATTAATATCATATAATTATAAAACCAAATACGTATTTATGGTTGTTGTCGAATAATTAGACACAAAGAAAATTCTATAGCACTATTAGCTCTTATTGTTACGTTTAAAAATCATTACAATTTTAAATAGTCTTTGTAATGGTCCGTTGTTACTTGTTTGAATACCTATAGTTACCTATATCTAGTAATACAGATATTGAAGGGTTAAAAGAAAACGATTCTTCTGCAACTAGATTTTTGTTAAATTTTTACATCCCGATCACGAGCTCGAAAGTTTATGCATCGGTTATACATATAGCTGGTATTGCACCCGTTTAATTATTGTGCTTTGGGTTACATATTAAATGAATAAAGATAAACAAACTAAATGTGCGATAAAAACATAATTTATTTTACATTCGACTACAGTAAATAAAACCTATTTAAAAAAAAAAAACTACATTTTATGAATAAAAAAAATGAACGAAATTGGTTTAAACAGAAAATAATTGAGTTTAGAGAAATTGTATAATAATATAATATACAAATACATAATAATTCATATTTTTACTTTAAATATTATTTGCTCTTTAGTATAATTTCTTTTTTTTTTGAAATTAAATTGAAACATACTTCAGTGTTATTTTATAGTCATACAGTATACCTACCTATGTATAATTTAATGGCAAGAATTAATAATTTAGCGAAATACATCATGACGTTATACGTGAAACATTATAAGAGTATTAATGGTGGGTCTCCACACAAGTTTTTCTGTTTTTCTCAGTGAGGCCCAGTATATTTTTGAAAGAAAATTAAAATAAATAAATAATATAATACCTACTTATGAGAAAAAGCATTAAATTTAGCGTGACGACGATATAGAATTGAAATAATGAATTGTTCTTTTTTTTTTTTGTTCTGCTTGAGTGTCGTAATCGGTAGATTTATTATTATTACTATGCTTGAGTTTTAATAGATGTCTTATATTATATAGCTGCATAGAATAATTTTGTATTTAGAGTGAAAATAATTTTTCTTATTGTTTTCCCGGTCAGCACTATTATTCATAATAATATAAATTTGCAAATAATCGGTTGATCTGTACAATTGAGAACTTTAAAACACATCTATAACTTTGTCGTAAAATATTTTAGTTTTATTATTACTTATATTTACAGTTCCTGTTGTACGATAATATTAGTATATGTGATTTTCATGGCGAGAGTAAAGTGACACATTTCGACCGAATAATTTTGAAATAAATTAAGCTTCCTATTATAAGATCAAAAGACAAAACTGTTCAAATCCTAAACAAATTAATATCGAGTTATTTAACATAAATTTCGCCGCTTTCGGCTGTAAGAATAATCCTTCCATCAAGTATAATATAATTCTAAGAACATTCTAATGTATTTATATATGCATAACCCTTTTGAGGTTTCTTCATAGATATAATTAATATACAGCCGAGTGACGAACTCAAAATTATTAAGAGGCAAACCCATCAGCTACACACCAGTCATTCGTGAGCTTAGATGTAAAAATTTACCATCCATTTTTCATTCCACATTACAATTAACATTTTACCATTTTACCTATATACCTGTACTTAATAATCTAGAATTTACAGAATGTAATGAACTGTGCGTTTCAAACTGTTCATTAACTATTTTATTGAATGCGCTTAATTTTTTTTATAAATACTCCGATAAAAATTACACTTGCAACCCCTAAAAGTTTGAAAATCTCAAAGGTAATCGCTTCTGAAATATTATTCTTTACCGCGCCACTGTAAATATTATAAATTATATCTAATCTAGTACTCATCACCCATAATCATTGATTATATTATATTTATAGTATTTATAATCATTGGTAATACTATACTGCAGCGTGTGCACTGTACAAAAAACCCGAACTGATCGGACAATATAATCATAATACTATATAACGACTAATTATCTCTTTATATAACTGTTGGGTTATTACTATATAGGGGCATAGGGCACGGATGTTGTTGAATTTAAAACTTTTCTTCTACTGTTCTTATTTATTGGTGAGAAAATGTAGTATACATTTCATATAAATACGAATTAAAATCTAAAATTTTTTACAATTTTTTTGGAATTTTTTCGACTTTAGTTTGTTGAACTCATTCGCATTTATAAAAAATTTTACTACTTTTCAATTTATTTCACGTAGTTTTACTTTGGATTTTTATTTATTGGTTCCAAGTTGAAGAACATTTGAATATGAAAATTTAAAACAAACACTTATATATAATCCAATTCAATATGTAAAATATTATAATATTACATATTTAAGAAAAAGTACTTATTTAAAATAGGTACACCTACCGTGAACTGTAAGTAAAATATAAAAATGATCATAATAAATTAATAACAATGAGTTAATACATACGAAACGTTGTTATTTTTTAGTGCAATTTTCTTGTATTTTTTAGTGCAATATTGCAATTCATTTTACTAGTTTTTTACTACTACAATATCCGTGCCCTAGTTATTACTATCGACGATTGATCGTATATATATATTATATTTAATATTATTTATGTGGCTGTCGAAAAGTCGTAGGTATACGATACAATTATTGTACGCTACAAATTCAAGTGCCCACACCGCAAACTGCTCCGTCGATGATATTGTATGCGTACACAGCCTTCACGGTTATCTAATTTAGATAAGGTAATATTATTATAGGTATGTTTATTATTATACATCCGTACAGATGTACAATCAAACGTATTATATTATATTATATTATATTATATGGGCAAGTACATATTATAATTGTATATATTTGTACATTTTTAGTGTTCGTTTCATGCGTCGGCGTGGACACGATGATTAACACGTCATATTATATTGCATTTGACATATTTTTCGACCAACAACAATTATTTTGGGTTTTATGCGATACGCTGATGGCCATCGTTCGGTAGATGCACTGAAACTGTGTCAGTTTGCACGTAAACCGTGCATTTGCAACAATATTGCAACGTGCGTGTGAAACTGTTTTTTTTTTTGCCAAAAATAAATATAATATATAATTATATTATTATTATTTTATGTGACCTGCAGGAATTCCGGTCGGATGTAATCATTTTCGGTGACATAAACATTTGACGTCCGAAATTTAATTTATCAACCATCACTTCATCCATCTAAACAACCCCTGCACCCACTAGGCGGAAGAGAGAGGGTCGACAATCGTGGTATGTTTTATTTTTATTTTTCCGTAACGTTTTTTAATAATTTATAATCATAAACTTCCATTATCTACGTTTGAGTGAATTTTTTTGTATTTTCGAATGTAATAAGTAATAATATATAAGGTACCCACCCCGCCATTACCGCTGCTTCTACTCCTGCAGGTCTTTGACCCACCGATGTTATAGAATAATAATATGATAGGTAGCATATATTTTACCACACTACTTTACCGTTATAATCGTACTCTCGGGTAAACATTTTAAGTGTCCATCTATTGCAAAGACTACGATGGATTTTCAAAAACTATACTGTCGTAATATTATGATGTCTCAAATAAGTCTAATTTTCGTGCAAATACGGACGTGCCTGAGACTCGGCACCATATTTGGGTTCGCTTTGAAAAATGAAAAATCCTTTACATAAGCCGTCGTAATCTTTAAATACCAAAGTAGAAAAAATATTATACTAATCGCAGTCGCAACCAACAGATTGCAGCATTGTTCGCACCCAAAGTTGTACTTATGGTTAGGTATGTGTATATTATACGCAATAGTACTCACTGTAGACAATCGTCAGTACTAAAACAATAACCTCAATCTATTATAGTCTTCTGTAGTCTCCACAATAAAACACATTGTTCCGTTACGGTTTTTTTCACATTGATATTATTTCGTTTAATATTATTGACGGCGAATTCTTAATTTATTTAAAATCACAATCGCGTAAAAAAGCCGGCAATAGTGGTGTAGGTACCTACACGTTTTCATTAGTATTAATATTTTGTTTTAGAAGTAGGGAGTGAAGATTTTTTCGAATACGTAAAATCGGTGATATTTTACAACATTTCCGATGGCAAATACCGAATTCACCAAAAAATAAACGTTCGTTTGACGTTCGTATGCCGGTTTAATTTAAAATGTAATCGAGGAAAAGTCTAGGAAGTTTCAACTTCTGATGTAGTTATAGAACTTAGCAGACAGAGGCACAAACTGTACATCATAAGTTTTATTTTATCATATTTTACTGTCTTTAATACCTGTGTTGATAAAAAAAAAGACTGTCTACTAAAATAGTTCAGTGACCTTTGACTGCGTATTATCTAATGATTAAATTTCAATTTTCAATAAATACAAATACAAACGAAACCATTTTTAATCTATTTAGTATTTTATAATAGTTATATCAATAGATGCCGTATATTATTATGTTCATTTGCGTAATGTTTCAGTCATAGATGCCCTACCATCAAATTTTTTTGAACAACTCAATCTTAAATGTTTTAGTAAATATTATGTAATGACTTTGACCCTAATTCTCTCGAAAAAATTGATGAAATGTTTAAAAAAATGTTTAATTACCTAAATAGGTAGGTATGAAACAATGTAGTCAAGAATAGATTCGTCGACTTTCGACTTTCAATTGGCCTACGACTCCTTACGATACTCTGCTCATTCCCACCAGCCCTGTTTACATGTAGTTTTTAAGACAGTGTCCTCCGATTGATATTGTTCGCCATTAATTGTTTTAAAACATTTTACGTCATCGTGAATGCAATTACTTTTAATTATAATTATAATTCAAACGTCTTATAGGTTCACGGTGTGCGCCGATCGAAGTCATTTTTATCCACTGATGAATTTGAAAATCGTTTGAAGAAAATTATGAAGTACGGGCCACGACCGATAAAACTCTGGTAACGGGTTATTAGGATATGGTTATGACCCACCACCTTAAATAATATTATGTGACGAGACAACGAGTGTAAACAAAGGTAACCGCCCAAACACGTTCATATTTTAAAAATCAATGTATTCGAGCGAGCGATGACGTTTTATTTCGCGATAAGAAGTAATATTTTAAGATTTATCAAATGTTACAACTTATAGTTGTACAAGTCATCAGTGAAAATATATATCAATCGTGCTCGACTATTGGAAATATATAATAATGAATATATTATGAAATCGTTATATTCGGTGTTATTATAAAACCTATAGGCGGAAATCCATTAAAAATTCAGGGAGGGGGCTAACATTAATCATTATTAACATCAATGTGAACGGAGGACTTCGATCCTACAAAACTAAAAAAGGAAAAGGCTTATTTGTTAAAGGGGACGCTTTATAACCACCATCAGAGGTAGGGGGGCTGAGTCCCCCTATATAACCCCCACTTTAATTTAACCCCTGGCGATGGTAGTGAAGTACCAGTGCACCCGGTCACGCAGTACAGACTGATTCTTGCATTCCGGCGGCACGGGCGTTAGCAGCGGCCTGCAGGAGTTGTATTTGCGGCCGACACGTTTGTTTTATTTATTCGTAAGGCTTATAAAATAATGACAATAGACTATATAAACTAAAATATAGTAATAAAAAACATATTAATACCTAATATCGATAGTAATAGCTGACTATAATATAGACACTATAATGTGGGTGATATATGTGAATATCGTATGGGTTCTAACAGTGAATATAAGATATTAAAGTATATATAAAAACTGATAGTACATTATATTATTCATATGTTAATATCTAGGTTCCGTATCCATTCGATTGGCGTTAGGGGTTGCATTTACGATGTCCTCAGGAGTTCCATTGAATTTGCGACTTGAGCACTAGCATACTATATGTGTGAAAAAGTCTGGTGGTTTGAGACCTTATACGTGCAATAATGAAACGTTTATCAAATTAATTTACAACTCCGAAGTCATTTGGTTCGATTGTATTAGGGTAGAGCATTTTATTTGTATATGGTAATGTATTTATATTTCGCATTATCTATGTAAACTTGGAAAAGCAAAACTAAAGTATGATATTTCACTCGATTTTAATTTTATGCAATAGCAGATAGTGTTTACAAGCTTAAATTAGTATTTACTCTTAAAATTGTATGACTAAACTAAATATATATTGAATTATACTATAAGATATTCGATTCAAAATCGACTTGTTATGTATCAGTTTAATAGGTATACTACATATTATTATGGTATGGTGTAATATACATAATACATACGTTATCGGGTATATGACTAAATATAATCTATTATTTATTTTAAAAAAATTATTAACTACTAAGATTAAGAATAAAGAGAATTCAAATATATTCAATTACTAATTATTTTAAATAAAATGAGTGTAGTTAATAAGTAATGAAATTTTGCTGTTACATATGATCCGTCTTTAAATATTTTATATTGTCATGAAAAAGTGACTGTTAAATATGAAAAAATCTTCTTTTAATTTTTTATAGAATTGTTATATTATCGATTTATAATAATTAAAAAACCACGTATACAACGGTCAACGACGTAAACAGTCACACTCTGTATAATATTAGACGTTTAATATTTGATAGTTTATGTATATGAGTATAGGTAACTATATAATAAATATTCAGTCTGAACTCTGAAGTCGTGTTTTGCTACTCAAACTAAATATTAAAATATTATTTTTATTTATATATATACAAAATCAGTCCAATGCAACTTGCAAGGGCATCGCATAACCTCTTAAACTCGGCTGCTGAATTACTTAATTAAGAAGATTTGAAATACGAGGGGCTATTATAATAAATTACTAGCTGTCAATAGCAGATAATAACGCTTTAGTGTAATGATTTATAGTATAATCCTAATTGAATAATATTTGATTTGATTTTTAATCGAAATCTATTGAGAAAACGTTTGAAAATATCAGGTCATAATATAATATTATAGTATATTCCTATATCGACGTGGTGGATTTAAGGGTTAAATTAAAGTCAGCACATCCAAAAGAGAGGCCTCGTACAAAATGTATATACCTAACGTAGAATTACAATATGGAAATTGTTATCAAGTTATTACCTAACAATGGTAAATAATATTGCCGTCTGCAATGTAAAATGTATTTATTTATTCGTGGTGAAAATTTAAAAAAGATTAACTAAATAATTTAGTTGGCATTTCCAGACTAATCGTCCATTAAATCCGCCACTGGTATAAAATGTATTGTAGAAGACACCGTATAAAACTTATTGCGGGTTTTTGCTCTTTTTTTTCAATCTATGCATTTTGACTCACCCCGTTCAACACCGAACTGCAAACCGTTTTCCGACTGAATTTACCACTACACGCCATAAGAGCATGAATAATTAAGGTACATCTTAATTCACGAGATGTTTGTCCTGTTTGCCCTGTTCTGCAGCAATGCCAGCAAATAATATTTTACAGAGAGACCGGGATACACACATTATTATTATTATTATTATTATATAGCTAAGGGGTGCCCAACTACGGCCCGAGATTGTGTATTAACCAGCCAATTTAATAATCATATTTTTCTACGATTATAATTTAACGTACCTACGTCATCGTTGTTAGGTACGTCGATTAATAATATAGAAATAACATTATCGTATTTATCGTTTTGCACGAACACTAAGTTAACATTATCCATCATTGCCAATATGGAAATATCAATTTAGTTCTGTTAAATAAAGAAATAAAGGAATAATTTAAAATTCTTAACCCATCAAAAACATTCTTCCTTAAAGCCCTTGGTTAAAACGAAAAGTTTGGTAACCGCTACGACTTGTAGCTTATGGGTATTTTCCCGGCGATTCCGTCCACTTGCACGTCTATATTATATTATACTCGTACACATTCCATAAATACATAATAAATATATATACAAGTCGGTAGGAGAGAAGTAGCCTCCCCTCCCTCAGGCCTGACTGTTCCTTATAATAAAGAAGAATAATAAGTTGATAATTATAATCACATGTAGATATTTTACGTTCATAAAATCAATGTTTGAGAATTTAAACCAAAATATACGCTTAGATCATAGTAGATGTATATTAGAGTAGAGCCGTAGAGTTAAAAAGTTATATAATATTTTTTTTAACTTTACTAGTTAGCTAACTATCTAAATAACTTAAGAACTTAGATGATGTATTTGACTCAACAGTCAAAAGTTATTGAAATAACTTAATTTTTTCGGTTGCATAAAAATAATCTACCAAGTTTAAATAAAAAATTATTTTGAAATTTTTGGTTTTAATGGTTTTATACATTAATACTATTGCAGTATCATACACTGTTTTAAATAAAATTAATCTAATACTATAACAATAGTAAAATAAATTAATAGGTACCTAAGACCTACTATAATTTTCGTTATGTTTCTTGATAAAATATTATCATTTGGGCATAAAATACATAACGTATTTTAGTTTCTTAAAATAGTAGATTAGATTTTTTTAAACTAAATTAAGTTAAAATTATTTACTTTAAACTTGGTGATTTAAACTTATTGTGTTCACTTTACATAAATAGAGTTAGTTATTTTCATAAGCTTACATATGTACCTATTAAGGGAGATGCCGTGCCGGACCATACGGGACTTGAATACTTATATCACTATATCAGTATACATTTTAGATATTTTTAGTTGCTCTCTCCTCGAGCACAGTCTTTGGATTTTGAGGAAATTTTACTTTTGTACTTATAATTTGTATAGTATAATATAATAATTATAATATGATTGTTCACACTTACTGATAGCAATAAACAAATATTATTATTATTACTATTATTAGATGTTTAGCCAATCTGCCGAGTTTAGTCTGACGAATCATATCGGACCGAGTACCTATTTCACTATTTCAGATAAGTAGATTAATATTCTTTTATGAACTAATTTATATAATATTATAAATTATAATAAAACTATACTTTTTGTTATATATTTCGCTTTTATTGCGTTAATCGTACTATATTATAATTCTGCACAGTTCCGGCAAACCGTAGAGTATTTTTTATAAATTATTCGTAGATCCGTGATTTTTGATATCACTTGCAGTCGCTATGACTTACAACAATTATTATTATTTTATTGTACTCCTGTTTTGTGCAAGTGCTATAACGAGTGCTATAATATAACGACGCGATTCATGTACCGTGTGCCTTTCATTCGATGTTCTTAAAAGGCATAGCGCAGGTTAGTAGGTATAATGACTCACTCGCACTTAAAAAAATTGTAATGTTCTCATTAATTCAAGTAATTATAATTATACTGACGTTTATTACACTGACCGTAAACCGAGGCGCTGCTGCACGTAAACACACTTAATATTATATAAATATATAAAAAAAATAATAATACTTCATGTTCGCATACGTTTTTGATGTAAATGTCGAAACAGGAAGTATTTTTTTTCAGTTAAAATTCGGTTAGGGCAAAATATTTTTCATATCACTCATATTATATTTTTTGGGACAAAATATTTTTCTGCTAAAAAACCAGTTATACGGTTCTGATGAAATATTTTCGGATATTTTATGCACCACAATATTATTTCATATAGGTAACATTAGGTACTATCTGGTATCTGGTAACTGTTATTGAAGTGTAAAGGTGGATTTCTTCTACATACGTGTACGTGCATAAAAATACTTTTCTGTGATTGGTTGGTATACCTATATGGTAAGCTTTTGGTATACCTGAATGTTATAAGTTCTTACCACAGGTTTAACCATGATACCATGAAGTTGGATTCAGTTCAACTTTTCACGTGTACACGACTCTATTTTGATAAAAATATTGATAACATAAGAATATTATGAGGTATCTATATATGTTATCAATCCTAACCCATCTAACCCATTTTAACCGATGGGAAACGTTTGTGAGACCGTTCATAGCGAACGTATCCGGCCAATACATGCACGTACATGTATGTAGTGGAAACCAACCTTAAGTAAATCAATTCAAGCTTATATAAATTAACGAAGATACTAGATTCGCGGTGATTTTTCTTAAAAATTCTTCTAAAGAAATGTTATGAGGAACCTTGTAATATATTTTCAAGCTTTTTGATATGAATATTGAAGATCGAAGCATATTTTTCCTACTGTAAAAAGTATTATCTACAGATAAAAAAAAAAATTAAAATAAAAAAAATTGTTGTAACATATTTGTATAAATACCTATAATGTAACTATAATTTAAAAAGTATACTAAGTAACTATAATAGCCTGTGTTACCAATTCTTATTTATTTCAGACCGCAATAAAAAAAAAATTTAAAAAAACACACACACATAATTATAAAATAAATAGTTACTGAGCTCCACTCAGAATCTAAAATGAGTGACGTTCAATTTAAGAAATGTGTTTACTGCGAGGGTTCATACTAATATATTATAATAAAAACTACGATAAGCGATAATGACGTTTAGTGTTTTACCGTCGTGTGAAATGTAGGTAAATATTTAAAAAAAAAACCCGTGGTATTCGTTAAGTACAATGTTAACCATACACAATCACGCCACGAATTGCATTACATTTACCTGTACATAGTAATGCATTTTTAGACTGGCACCTACCTACAGTAATTATTATTGTAATAATTATTATTGTTTACTTACTATAGAAATCTGTAACACACATAATATTGTATTATTACTATAGGCATTTATTGAAATAAATTAAACATAATATAATATTATATGATGTCGACATCGGTAATTTGTAATAATTATTACGCTGTTGCCTGTTTGACTAATTAGAAATAATAGTTCCACTCACGACTATACGTAAAAGGCGATGCACCTAAATGTCTAAATAGGTACATACACTACACTTTTCGCCATCTATCGGTGACGTCAACTGTTTCCGTGGCGTTTGGCCATTGTTCAAAGAAAAGTAAAATTAGTCACACGTTTTACTTTTTAATCCCCGCGAACAGTTTTTTTTCTTCAGGAAATGAGAATAGTTTTCGTCGCGTAAGGTTTTCCTCGGCGAGACAGATTTTCGTTAAAAATCGCTACACTCCGCGTTCGTCACTTAAAAAATAATTGAATATTTAAAAGTTGACTGATTTTAATAATTGCCTATAATATTATTGATCTGCTATCATTTGTCAGCAAAGGTACCAATAACTGGTATTTGGTACGGCAGTATTCTGGTAAGAGTATAATATTATGTATTTGTCTCGGCTGGCAAAAATTAAATAAAACAATCATATACAATATAATACATAAGTACATGATGTACCCATGATAATAATAAAATTAATATAATCAATACAATTTTTGAATAATTTTTGTTCAAATTATAGTTATTAATATAATTAATATAGGTACTCGTTAATATTAAAATTATATTTAGTTTGGTTAACGAAAAAAAACATTTTTTTCTCCGCCAATTTCTTTGATTAGTGATTATGATATTATAGAGTATATGTTCGATTAAATCGTTCAAATAAATAAACTTATATAATATTATTGTATTACACAATAACAACACATCCATAAAAAAATTTGATTTTTTTATAAACAAGAACTGAAAATTATTGTTGCTTAATATTAATAGTTGGTTTTTTTAAATACTTTAATTAAATGTTAATTAAAGCATTAATGTTAAATATTTAACTATTAATGTATTTAAATGACACATTTAATATTTAAAATTACAAAATGTTTATTGGGTTACTCTACGAGTAGGTATAACGATAACTCCTATAAATACGGCCTATACACTGCACTACACAGCTATCATAGGTACCTATATATTTATAATAATGTAATATGGTCTATGATTCAAGCGAACATTTTTGTCTTATACGGATATAATCAATTTTATATAACCTGTTAATTAAAGATATTAAGTAATAATAATCTTGGTAAAATTTTATTTTGCTGGAACTTTTTTTTACATTTTTTCTGAATCAAATGTTTTATTTAAACATTTTTTCACCAGAAATAATGCACAAGCTCCATTTAATTGCTTTCACAATTCCCGAGTTTCCTTTGCAATATCACTGTTAAACGAAGCACGTGATTTATAGCGCGACAGTGGCGCGTTCCTGGCCGCCCACCGCGCGTTATCAATAATTGATTTTGCTATGGCAACAGCAGCAGTGCGTGATGGATCATCGTCTGTAACTATGCACATAATAATATTATTATGACAACAGTATTACGCGTATACGATGTGGCATGCAATATAAAATTATTATCAAATATTATAGTCGTGCACTCGTCGTTTGGCATAATCCACCGTCACATATATAGGCAAATCACGTGTAAGCAGCCTGCAGCGAGCGCATTTACATAGTGTCGTTGAACATCAAAGCATAGTCGTATAATATGTATTATTTGTTATATAGTATAGACACGAAACTACCCGTGTAAGCTGTACACATTGTATTGATCTCGTGATGTCCAACCTGCACATGGGCGACGACGGAGAGTTTGAAGAATCTATGCGCAAAGTCAATCTCATAGGTAGGTGCACGCCGTAATATATAATAGCCATACACACCGTCGTGAATAACGAGACATATAGTTCAGGGTGTCGATTTCACGTTAGCACCCGCCGACTTTGTCGTATCGTATCCGAACTAGTATCATATTTTTGCAAATTAATTACAACTATTCGCAACACTAAAAAAAAAATTTGCTCCATGGTTTTACAACCACCACGAGGAAACATAGTTCGGGGTGTCAAGTTCACGTTAGCACCCAGACTTTGTCGTATCGTCTTCAAACTAGTATCATCCGACCGCGATATACTGTTGCAGTTGCAGCATAATATCATAATATCATAATACATAATATCACTGTTACTCTATCAGCGTAAGTAAGGGAAAAAGTTGTGGATTTGATGCACAACGCACTATTATGGCTGGGTTGTGCATTTGATAAGTATATACTACATACATAAGCTGTTTAATCATAACTCATAAGGATAGTTGCACTTTTGCACTAGAAATTAACGCAAAATAAGCTACATTTAAAAAAAAATCATTTGCAGAATAAAATGTTATTTAAATATATGAATATTAAAAACTATAAGGGCTCTGCCCAAAGCTCGCTCTGCAAGCCTACCCTAATTTTTAACCTATAACTGTTATTTGTACAATTTTTATTAATTTGCTGTATGCAAATGTATAGATAAGTAGGTAGGTATTCACTGACAAATAACAACTTCAATACTTTTTTTAGATAATATATCTACCTACTTCTATAGAGATTACAACTTTTATGAGCAATTTATTATACCATAAATATTTTATCAAATATGTTACCTATCTGTAAATGTTCTATATTTTGCAATACTATATAAAACAAAATATGTTGTTTGAACTTAATAGTTAATTCTTTCAACAGAATAGCGAAATTCATACCAAATGTATTTAAGTTACAGACCAGGCCATTAGGCTACTATACCACTATAAGACTCAAATAGTATACCTATAGTAGTCAGAGGGCCTTTAAAACCACGGCAATAAGTATAATATATAAGTATTTGAATTATTTTAATGTACGAATTACTTTAACGCCATGAATTGTTTTATTTTAGTACCTAGGTTAATTATTAGTGCAATACGAAATTCTATACATTTTTGGCTAGATAATAATATGCTGCAGTCAACAAGTTCAGACTTAGAAGATTTTTTTTAAAGATTTATTCGTTTTATGTTTACTACAAAATCTAAGAAAAACGAAAATATTATATACTTTTAATTTTCAAAATACGTTGAAGACGGATAAGAATAAATTCGATATTTTAGTCATAAATAACTACGTATAAAATTGTTGATATTACAATATTACTTTTTAGAAGAATATTCAAAGGTTTATTTTTTTCACCAAAAACTTCAACCTTGGCGCACACAGTAGGTAGTTGATTAAACGGTAATCGTTACCGATTGAATATGTGAGTACAATAGTCAATAATATAATATATTAATAATTGTGTCTCACAGGTGGTATTATTAAGGATTTGAGTTCGCAGAATGAAGCCAAGTCCAGAATAGGCATGCTCAGGGCAGAAGAGCTGCTTGGCGACGGTGAAAAAACTTGGGACGAAAGTTCACTGAAAACTGTGCAAAACGGTACGACGATAAACCGTAAGGCTTTCGAAGACCTAGGCAAACCCAAAGATGAAATACCCTCAGATGCTGGTATAAAAATTAATTTTTACTTACCCTACTACAATATAATAATATTATTTGAAAGACGTAAAAATATTATAATTTTATTGTACTCAAGGTTTGCGTATATAGTATAATATTATAATAGTAGTCGATAATATTATTATACCGTTAATATCATCAGTTTCTATAATTAATGAGGACATTTTTTTTTGTTAGAATGATTATTTTTGAGGACTAAAGTCTCTCCCCTCCCTCTTACACCTTGCAACTCCTATGCGACGACCGACACAAACTCGTACGGTATTTTTAAAAATAACTAGAAGTGGAAGATAGAGACGGAAAAAACAGAAAAATAAATAAGTAAAATAAAATACTAAAATAAGGTGTGTGGCTTGAGGTGAAGGGACAGCCGTCCAGCGACAGCACTTCGAATTATTTCACATTACATACCGTTCGATATCATCTTGTAAATAGGTGTTAAATTTATTTTTACATTCGATGTTTAAATATCTGTCCGTAAGATAATATTAATTTACAGTAAACAACTTAGAATATATACCTATGAGTATATTTTAAATGAACATTTTGTGTAAATACTTGGGTACTTGACAAATATATACAATGCATGTTAATGCTATACGAGCTATGTGTTATGTTATCATGGTTTGTTTTTCACGTTCATTCTACATCGCTATTTAAATAAAATAAATATTTGAAATTTCACATTTTACAATCATTCTACATTCTACATGTTTTGTAAATAATTACAGAGTAAGATATTATGTTTATAATGGAAAGTCAATATTCAATTGTAATTAATCCAATGGTAGAGCTTCAAAGGAATTTATATAAAAAATAACATTCAGTAAACTGCGAATCCGTTTAAAATAGTAAAATATGTAGTTAATAATTTAATAAACCGAGGGAGTCACTATTTTCTGTAGGTATAGTAGGTGTCAAGTGTACCCGTTTTTGAGTAAATTCACAAAAAATTGGGACTAGGTAGGTATCTATGTATTTTTGATGTTTTATAATGGCGGAAAGAATAACTTCTTTAACTGATTATATTACATCTTCAATTTTTTTTACACACAAATAAACATTTTACCATACATGAATCAAATAATATGCAAATATGTAATATCGATATTTTCTATGTGTGGACTCAATCTGAAGTACAAAAATTAAATTTGAATCAATATCAAAGACAAATTAATACCTAATACAGTGTCTCTGATGTCAACATTTGGTCACACTGAAAACTATCATATTTTAACTACCTAATTTTAAATTATGCGAAGGACCTTATGCCTAATTAACTACCACGGCTAGCCACTGTATCGATATCTTTAACAGCAGAGAAAATCATATTTAAAATCCCCTAATAGTCCTAACAACACATAATTTATTATAAATACACTCATTAAAGAAAAATATGTTCAGTCCCATACGTTAGTGGTACACGAGAACCAAAATAATCTGATTAGGTATTTAAGAAGTCAAGATGACACAACCAAAATACAACGGCCTTACAAACCAACTTTCCTTATTTCTAACTGAAATCTAATCAATAATTAACTTATTATGGCATTATTAACCTACAAACATCAATAAATATAGTAATTACTAGCATATTCCTAAAAGATGATGATAAATTATCAAATATTAATCTCTCCTCTCACCATTGTTAATTTAAATACAAATTATTTACATCATTCGTTAAGTAAAATTAAATAAAATTACAAAATATAAAAAAAATCGACTCGATATTAAGACCAAAATTATAAAGTTTCGTAATTTTCATAGTGCGTGCGGTCATAGATTAAACGCAATTTTTAATTCCGTAATTAAATTCCATATTATATACCTATAATACACTTCATAATATTATAATATGTGTGTTGTATGCTACACACAATTATAGGTAGGTACGACTGTACTAGATACCCCGTTATGTGTTCAAGTTATAAACGAATGCATATTATTTTCCCATAATCGAAAATTTCTGAAAAAAATTATCAAACCAAGAAATGATTGTTTTTTACAATTCGCGTAAAAATCGATTTTTCAATCGTTAATAATCGATTCGATTTCAAAGAACGTGCAGCGGGCGGATATATAGCGTAATGTATTTTATATAAATATATATATTATAATATTATATACTAATATAAATATATAACGTAGTCGTGAAACCCGGAAACGGCATGGAGTATATATAGCGTGTATACAAAACGAATTGATAGAAATGCATATAAACGGACTGCAATAAAATATACAGGAAAAAACGTTTTCATATATAACATAATATAATATATATATATATATATAAAGTAGGTATACTGTAGGTACCTGTTACCTGTATATAGGTATCATGTAAATCTCAAAACGATTTCGTACGCACAACAAATACGCTGACGTTTACGCGTGCCTTACAATGTATAATATTATGTATATAATAATACATATATGTAGCTCAGGTTAGGTGCCTACATATATATATTGTGTACATGCACTATACATAGGCATATGTAGCTAACCTAACCTATACGGTCGTCGTGGTCAGTTGAATGGAAAATGCAATATCACGAACTTCCGGGGTTTCGTCGTAGATCGAATAAGGTAAGAACCGGTGTCGTTCTAAATATATTTTATCATTATGCACACTGCACTGTGATGCGATAGTATTATCATAAATCGCAATTCCAATACCTAAACATTATTATTTTTTTTTTTTTTGTTTTTGTTTTTTTATTTAGAGCATAGATTATTGCCTGCCATTGAACTATACGCATTAATACATTATTATCTTTTTTAAATACTTACCTAGTAAGTAATAGTTACATTGTAGAAGGTTTTACAAATTAAAATATTTTACAGTCGGTATAATAATATATTATATGATTTTTTTTTCAACAACATATTTTTAAATCAAAAATGTTTATATGCTATTGATGATTCTTAAAAACTTGATTATTTTCGTTGTTTGGTCTTCATAATTGAGCGGCGAGCGCTTCTGCTATGATGAGTGGCATGTTCAGGGTCTGTATGTGTGTTGAAGTATATAACTTCAGTACAACTCCTCCACTATATGTGTTTGATAGTTAGCGTTTTGTGGCATGCGTCGCATGTTGGTTGAGGCACTTTATAGTCTTTACTAATTAAGTAAGTGTGTCTGTGGAAGCAGTGTCCGATTCTGATTCTGGTGATTTCGATGTCTTGTCGACTTAGGAGAATGGTGGGAGTGAGCCATTTTTTGATTGATAAAAATGCATATAAACGGGCAATAAATATATCTATTATATCCAGGAAAAAAACCTTTTTACATATACTGCAGTACATTTAGTACATATATAGATGATTTTTTAAAATATATATTTCTTCTGCGGTGGCCGAATTCCTGGTGTCTGACGATCTCTTTTCTAATATCTACCGGCAGACTACCAACCGTATACCGCGGTATTCAGTATGTATACGCTATGTTTTACTTATTATTGTATAAACATTGCGTAGGTGCCCATAGTGATGGAGCATAAAGTTTTTCGGAGAGCACATGCATCTACCCACCCATCTATATAAACTATAAAGTATATATTTTTGATGAGTCATATGTAAAAATAAATAAAATATAAATTATAAACAGGGCCTACAAAAGTAATGATAAAAAATAACTAACTATTTGCGTATACATAGGCACAGCAATTTAGTATTTATATTTTTTTTAGAGATGTAATAAAGATGTTAAAATTGTGCAAATAATAAAATATATACAAAGTCATTTTTCCAAGTGGTGAACATTCGATGTATTATAATAATTGAGCCTTGATTTTATAAATCATATGTAAGGCAATGTACTATACTGGCGTGTAAACTGGATCTAATTTGTTTTTATTTTTAATAAACATTATCTAGAGAACATCACAACGATGAAACTAAAAAAAAAACCCTAAATTAACAGTTTCAAAATATTTCTTTTTTATAAAACATAATTTTTGTTGCTTATAATAATATTACCTATATTATATTATGGTAATTTAAATAAAATCATACAATCATTACTCCTAAACATTGTATTGATATAATTAGTATTATAGATTTACATGATTTAGGTATTTACCTACTGTTTATTGTAATCGTTAAAGTAGTACCTAATTTATATTATAAATTAAAAATAAATGTTGTTCGTTGGTAATCGCGCATCACTTGAGAACCGATTAGGCTCTTTTTTTAATGTTTGTATTACTCAGAATAAGGTTCTTTTGGAAAGAAAAATTGGACAAGTTTCCCGGAAATTAAGAAAATTCGGGAAAAACTATAAAACTGCTTTTTTGATTGGCTGGCAGACGAATCGATGTGAATCCTAAACTATATGATAGCAGGAAACTTGAAATTTTCATGGCAAGGTTTTCCTAATTTTATAATTGGAACTAAAGTGGAAATATTTTATGAGGACACTACAATTAACTGTATAAACAATTTTATTTCGTCGTCTTTAATTATATTATTATATAATATTATTAAGTTGTATGTGATTTGTTTTTGTATATAATATTTGCGTCTGTTTAAAGCCGGATTCATGGCACACGTAGAAAGAGACGCAAAACAGAGGTCCGAAGCTAAGAAAAAAGAAATAAAACGTTCAGACTATTTGAAAACGATGGGCAACTGTGAGTACCGCAAAGGAAATTATGAAAAAGCTCTCATCTACTACAATCAAGTAAATAATCATATTTCATTAAGAGTTTAGATGTCCGTCAAGTTCAGGGGCCCAAGCATAATCTATAAATGGGCTACCAAAATCTAGTAAATTGTTGATACCAGTTTCGTAGCATAATGTGCCGGTGCCAACTGGATGGACTTATACCGCCATACCATATTGCATGCACAATCGCTAAACATTATTCGAAAAATTCACTTTTTTAAGATATCTATACTAGATTGGTACCTCTAAGCTCTAGGTACCTATATTATATACATTAGTCGTTGGAACTTTGGATTCAAAATTTTTATTTTGAATGGCAAAAGTCAACATAACAATAATATGATACAACAACAATAAAACATATAGTGGCACATCGCATATTTAATATTATCATACACCAATACATAATACTATTATAATATAATGGAGTGTATAAAAATAATATTTCTTTATAGGTAATAATGTTGAACTTATTGTGACTCGCCCTCTTTATAGTTTGTGTCGTAGATAATGTATAATGTAATAACAAACTGTTTTAGAATTTTATAAATAAAAATTAAAAAAGCATTAATAAATATTTAACTCTAAGGTCATTGACCAAAATGGGTTGACACTTTCTTTCTATTTTTTATATTTGAACTGTTTAGTTTTGGACCATCAAGGTTAATTATTTTAATAATAATTGTACTCAATAAAAATGAATTGTTGTTTACAAACAATCATATTGGTGTTTTTTAGTTTTACTCTATATTATATACTGCAGTTTACTTATGCAGTATACTTGAAGATTAAATTAATATAATTTAAGAATACCAATCGTAGGATACATATTATATTATACTATGTATGGCCTTACAAACATTTTATGTAGTAACAAATGATTATTGATTTATACACAATCATATTATTACATGCCCTAGCCTAGGAAAACATACTTTACTGTGTTCTAGACTTTTCTCAAAACGCTGGTTTCTATCATCCAAACATCATTTCAAAAATAAAATATTTTTTTTAAAAAAAAACAGATAATGATTAATTTTATATAAGGCAGTATTAATTATAATATAATATTATATAATTATACCATGTGGATTCGAAGTTTGATTTTATTATAAGTCTTAATAGTGCTACGAGATAAATGTGCTAATTAAACAAACAAATAATATTATTTAAATACGTATACACACGTATACGCACATTTCGACAGTAATTTTACTGATTAAACTATTGTTAATACGATTTCAATGTTCAAAGTGAGTACCTATATAGTATGTGTAAGGTGTGTAGGAGGTCACTACCTCCTAAAGTATAATCATCCGTTTACTATGCGTCTATGTGGTGATATTATAATATTTATCGAAAGTCTAAATATCGATATCAAGTGATGAGCGTTGTCTATCATTATTATTCAACAATAATAGGTACTTTACGTACGAAATAGAGATCGAAAAACGAATTTGAAAAAAAAGAGCGAACTCGAAATGAGCTCACCATAATATATTTATGAAAACGCTTGTGTAATAATAGCACAACGCCGAATATTATATAGTATTCTATTAACGCGCGTAATCAAAACGAAAAATGTTGTCAATATATAATATCAAATAAGAACTCGTTATATTATTGTATCTCATGTAAGATGACTTATAAAATACCTACATATTTTATTATAATATTATGTGTTTGATAATAATTATAAATAACGTCATTGTATACGCGATGAATACGAACCCGCACAAAATATATTATATTCTATAGGTAGGTAGGTAGGTATACGTTTGGAAACCAGCATTGAACAAAAAATGTGAGTTTAAAAAATAATAATATATAAAGTGACGACAAAGGAATAAAATGTTGTACATAACATTCAAATGTAATACATATTATAATATATTATGTATGTATAGTGACATAGTGTGTGATTCTTTTGTGGTGAACAAAGCAGTATCTCAAATTCTCAAAGACTCAAAAGTATAATAGGCATTTTAAAATATTTTTATTTAATATTTTAGTATTTTTCATTTTTGTTATTTGATGTTATCAGATACTGAAAAAAAAATCGTAAAATGCAAAATGTAAAACCGTATATTTACTTAAATGTTTTGAAAAGAATAATGATTTAAAAATCTTTACATTTCCTAAACATACTGCCAGTGGTTCACGATGAATGAATCACCCTATATGCGATGTATAAAATAGCTGGTATATGTCGTGTCGACGTCTCAGAAATGTGTCAAAAATTAAATCGAGGGTCGATCAAAGGTTTCGCACTGTCTTTTGTGCACATTTCAATGGGAAACCTTCGTCTTCTATAACCCGCAGGTCCTCCGTCGATGGTTATTATTATACACTTCACCCAAACCGTATAGGCACAAACAAGACATATTTTGCAAACGGGTTGGTGTATATTATTTTTACCGATTGACAACTGACAAGTTTTTAAACTATTATTTTTTTCGCGTTTACTTTTCTTTCTTAGTGTGGTTCGTTTATCGCGGGATCCTCGTTGTCCGTCAAGAACACGTATCTCTATCGTAGTCGGAAATAATATATATATATAGTATACCCACTATTGCATAATATTCTATAAATATGCATTTACGTCTTTTGTGAATTCATAGAGGAAATCATTAACTCTAAACTATCGGGATCGTGGCCAAGATTTGATTACAATGGTATTTGGTATATATACGTATATTGTAAATTGTAATAGGTGTGGTGTAACGTGATGTGGGAGCAATCTTCAACACAGTTTTAAATAAGCTAAAAAACCGCGTTAAACTGCTGACTAATAACGATTACAATATTATTGGTTAATCGCAATAATTCATAATATGACACATATATTATATATGTCATTATAATTACGGATATTAATTGTTAATACGTATTACTTATTGTATACAGTTTAGTGTTAACATAATCTCCAATGCTAACAACATAACTTAGAGTTTAAACTGTTTTAGGCTTTGAGCTACCTATAGATAACAATATAAAATATACAGGGTGATTCATTTAAGTGTCTACACTCATATATTCAAAAATATTTATTTTACATAATTTGATATCATTTCAAAACAACGTTTCTGAAAAAGATTATATTTTTTACCATTTTTTATTGTTATTAAAGTTAAAGTTTTTTACTTTTTAGAACGACATCATACTTTAAAATTCAAATTCCTAAGCAGAATATTATTCGGAGTATTTCAATCCATAAAGATGAATTTTCGGACAAGTAGTTTATTTGCTATAGCATTTAAAATTATAATAAGCTGAGTAGAGTAGTATACAGGGATGCCCCGTAAAATGTTTTCCACTACTCCGCTAATCTAAACTTTGAATGCTACTTGAAACTATTTGTCTAAAAAATGATCTTTATTAAAATACTCCGAATAAAATTTTGCTTCAGAATATAAAATAAAATGTGGTGTTATTTGAAAAAGAAAAATAAATATTTTTTTTTCAGAAATATTCTTATAAAATGGTATCAAAAAATATTTAAACTTAATTTAGAAATAAATGAGTGTACACTTAAATGGACCACCTGGTATTTATAGGCAGGCAGGTTGTAGGTAGGTACGTTTAATATATATAATGCGTATTGCACAAAGTGCACGATAGAAAACAATTATTTCCACAGAAAACATTCACAATAATAAAATAAATCTTATAGTTAAAGAAATTCTTCCTATGATCAAAATAAAAAATGAAAAAGATTTTCGTTTATTCGTCAGTGTCCATCGGTAGGTACGTACCCATATGTATTAGGTGGTTGATTATTTTAACAGTAAGCGCTCACTATCTCGAAAAGTATTAACGTATTTGAATTTTTTTGTACATAATTTGTTATAATAATAATGTATAACAAAATCAAACTTTTGAAGAAAAAAAATTCGTTTTTAAGCTTTTTACCATTGTCGTTTCATTTTTTAAGTTTTTCATTTTTTGAACAACAGTACCTAAACATTTTTAATTTCACAATCCTAAAAGAAATTTTTTTCAAGTATTTTGATTTTTGATGCAAAAAAAAGTGAATTTTGAATAAGTAGTTAGGTAATTACGAACTACAAAGTAGTGGACTAGAATTTTGCGGAGTGGAGTGCACTGGAGTATTATACGAGAATTATTAAGGATACAACTTTTATTCATAGAATTTCTAATAAAAATACTTTGGCTATGAATGAAATGTATTTATGTTAGTGTCATTCGCAAAAGAAAAAAAAACTTTAAAAATATGGAAGTCACTGTGCTGTATAGTGTCGTCAGTGTTGAGAGTTCCTCCTCGTTCAGAGGTCAAGGTTTCTGTATCCAATGGATGTATTGAATTTGTATGTTTTTAATGTTTCAAGTTTCTATAGTAATTGTTATCTTGCATAAAAAATATTATTATTATTATTATTAATTATTAATATTATTTTTAGAATACAAACGATAAAAATGGTAAAAAAAATACCTGTTTTGTTTTGTAATGACTTCAAAATTAAAAAAATAAATATATTTTCAAAAACACAAATAATTTGTGATATAGCAAGTGTTCACTGTTAAAATAATCAACCTGTGATCTGAATGGTACATAATATTAATAGAAGCATATAAATTCTGCAGAATAATAAAAAAGATCATGCAACCAACCTACAGCACACATAGTATATAGGTACCTAATATCTAGTATACATACGAGTACGATTAGTTGTAGGTACACGTATTACATTGAATTGTTATTAATAATAACTTAATATACAATCATTCGCTCTTAAATATCCATTAAATTAAAAATATATTGAAAATAAATACGTGATTAGGCATAATAGGTATATTTTATTGTATTTTATAATAATTATTATTATTAATTAGTGTTGCTATAGTGTTTTTTGTTTGTTCGAAATTGTTAGGTATCTCTTTAATTTTGTCATAGTTAGATTCTGGTATTAGTTTATTTAATTACCCACATGGTTTTACTCTGTTCGCCGAGAAAATGTGGTTGCACTCAAGTTCACTCTTGTGAACGATGTATAGCGATAAAACATTTTTTTACACTATGACGTAGTTATGGTAATAACGTTTGAATGATAACATTATCTATTATTCTTCTGTATCGCTGTTGTTTTACTATTACTCGTATTCGTATACAACTTCAGTTTTTTCTAAAACCAAGACCGAACTCATCTAGTACGACTTAAACTGTGGCTTATAACCCCCCCCCCCCCCCCCCTCCCAAAATAGGTTAGCGTTATTGTGCAGTATTTTAAACAGAGCATAATATTAACCCATAATAAGGTCACGGGTTTTTCGAAATTCAAATTAAATATGGGATCGTTTGACTTTCTGACCTCTCCTCTATTATGTTGATTATTGGTCTACGAAACGACTAACGTGTGTCGCAATAATATTCTGAAATAAAAACCACGACATTTTTTGTACACATGTGACATGTCATTGCCCACGATACGTGCCATTTTAATTAAGCACAATATTATTCATCGAACTGAAATAAATATTCATAGATTTTGTAAACACAGATAGCCGATAGTGAGGAATCAAATCTACTGTTCGGTATTTTTCGTAAGTTGCGATGTTTTAAAAAATTAAATACACAGCGCGATATCGATTTTCTAATGTTATTAATAATAATATTATACTGCAGTTTGCAGATAATATGGTACTTATTCAATTGTAATAGAGAATATATTTTTACTTTCATTTTGATCGAATAAACAGAAATGTACTCTGAATATATTCGTTGAAAAGTATTCCTTACAAGACTAAGGTATATTATATAGGTACTGCATAAAAGTATACCTACATTATAGTGCCTATACATAATATTGGTTGTATAGGGGAGAGGATTACGCCCTATTTTAATACATCTATTATGACCCACGCTATACCAAGTACGACACTGTTATCAATGTTATCATTGTTATATCCCGTTGTTAATGTTTAGGCCATCGACGTGCGCAAAGATAGCTGCGTGCTGTTCACCAACCGGGCACTGACCAAGATCAATTTGGGTCTAATGGACGAAGTCGTCAGCGATTGCGATCGAGCGTTGCGCCTCAACGACCGATCGCTGAACGCCGTCCTTTACAAGGCTGAAGCATTATGGGGGTTGGGCGATACCAGAGCTGCCGAGGATTTGCTAGAGACCGCACTCAAAACTCACTCTGATCAGACGAAACGCATACAAGGTAAGCACCTTATAACGGCCGGATGATTTTTAATAATTATTATAGGTACTGCACACAACCTTCTTTGTTTCAAAAAGTATAGTCAAATTTTTCTTTAGAAAATGTTCTTTATTAAATCTACGCACACGATTCCAACTTTATTACACTATATCCGTGTGCTAATATTTGTGGAAAAATCACTGTCAAATATTTTGAACGGAAACCTGCATTATATTTTTGGAGCAGACGTCAGTGTTAAATATTGAACAAACAAATTGTTTATCCTTTATTGTTATTATTACTAAGCCTATTTTAATACGTACACGTGGTTATTAGCATAGTTTATTTTTTCAATACAAAGTCCAATGGGAGTGGAGGCAATATAATAATATAATATAATAAACCTTATTTATCGAATTGAGTGGTTATAATGTGCGTTATTTTAATTTTGAGATGTGATTGAGTATGGAAATTTTTCCTGCTGTTTTTCTTAAATGGAAATCATAGTTCTTGATTTTCGTACGTTCAGGAGAAGAACGTATTCCCAAAAATATTGATCCATATTTTTAAAAAATATGGATTTAATGATCCTAACCAATTGTTGCGGCGCTCACTTATTAGCGTTAACAGTTTTGTAGTTTGTACTATATCAAATGTAGTGGAATGGAATAGACATAATAAAATATCACGAATTGTTGTTTATTCCAAAATCCTCTTATCTAAACTTTAAATGATTATTTTTATTAATCAATTAGATTTATTATAGATAGGACTTGCTGCTAATTAATAAAAAAATGTGGAAAATAACAAAAACGAGCAAAACTAATATAATATTGTATATGATACAATATATAAAAAGTTTATGACTCACTATAATGTTTTTTCTCATTTCTGTTTTTGTATAGACTACCGAAATAAACTGAGCTGCAGTCGTTAATACCCATGCTGTAAATCCTTCGCCACCTTCATGCACATCATCATGCACAAATGCAGTGGGTATACTATATTATATATTATACGTTTTTGGCGTTTTCGCGAGTCTTCGTTTTTGCAGAAACTCTCGTGTTACACATTATACAATAATATACAATAATTATTATTAAAATGATTATACAATTAACAACAAGAATTATTCGTATTATAATATAGGACGTACTTTATCCCTACGGTTTACGAACATACGCATAATAACGTATAGCGTACAATCTAACCTAACCTATAAGGTGATTCTCTTATCCCTCCTAAAAGGTTATTTCCACAGTAAACGTTTGCTTAAAAAAAACACGTTTTTATATACTGTTTGTATTATCATAAATCATAATATAATTTTTAAGTTTTTTGCTTTTTAATTGACAATAGCGGCGTTAATAAAAACTAAAAAGTACCTATATTTTTTTCAAAAATGTCGTGTAACACAATTAAAATTATGTGAAAATTTTTTTACAGATAAAAGAAGAATTAAGAATATTACTGTGTACAACATAATATTATTATGCATAATACGTATATACATGGCGTGTAAAATCTCTGAATATATTTTATTATAATAATATTATATATTATTATATATTATTATGGTTATGCGTGTTTGTGAACCGTTTAAAAAGCGTACAACCAGAAAATAATGGCGTAAGTATACCTATAGGTACCTCGCCCACAGTATATAGTGCCAAATATAGCAACAGATATTTGTATAATATTAATGTATATTATTATAATATCACCGTCAGACAATGCCAGTACGTGTATATATCGTAATTTTGTCGTTATCGAGATAATATAATTTAGAGTGGCAGTGGGTTAGGTCCAGGATCACGACCTTCGAAAACTATTTTTTTATTGTCTCACATTAAGGTGGGTATACCTATTACTATACATATATGTACTTATTTCCGTCGTAGACGTGGCTTTTAGATTCAAAGTTGAGCGATGAATGTATTGTTTAATAATAATGGTGTGTGTTGTTTTTTTTTTTATAAATCATCACCTTCTGTCCTTTTCAGTCTTTAACGTTGAAGTTGTTTTTTGTTAGGTAGCAAATTAGATCTGTTTGATATTTCGGATGGTCAAAATTAAAAATGTTCAGTAGGTACTTCAAAATAATCCTTTTCAAAATAATCGGGAAAAACAAAAAAATCGATTATTGTGTATTGTATTGTACGATTTACGAATAAATCAACAAGAAAGTTCATTACAATTTTTTTCGTTATCCATATAATGTTATTTTAATATATACTATAACTACATTAATATCGTTAGAAAAAATGACTCATTTGAATTATTGGTGGCGTTATAAATTTTAGCATGGTGATACGCGACGAAGATGTCATCATTATACGTTGGACGAACAAATTATAAAGTAAATATAATTACAATAATAATAGCTAAATGATACAACTGAGATTCCCAAACTGCGAGACGCAATTATATGTTTGGTTGGTCACGTAATGTTTTGAAATATATATATTTAATTTTATAATTTATCGTATATTGAATATCATTATATGATTACTATAAAATATAATATTATTTTAAATATAACTACGAGTATATTATGATACAGTATTTTCAGTGTAACTATATTGTACATTTATTACTTTGGTATAAATATAGTTTAGTTCCTGTGCAGTGATTATTGAATTGTTTTATCAGTATCCGTGACGATTACGAGTGTAATACCAGTGACGTTTTGTGTACCACAACTATGACGCAATAAAAGATCGCGATTATCGATGAAACAACAAAAAACGGTCTACAGTATGTTGTGGGTCGCCAAAATTAAAAAAATGGTCCAAAATGGGTCGTAACGTAAAAAGTTTGGGAACCTCTGCGATATAAAATACATTATCATACAGCAATCGTATATGGTATATCAGTGGTCACCAAATCAGCTTCACGGACAAATTTTATTCGGCCCGCAGACAATGAAAGTATGAAACAAAATGAAAAACCCGATAATAAAGTATATATAGGTAGGCGCAGGGGCTTTGCCAGTTTGTTTGATTTACCACCGGACAGTAGCTGTTTTTAAAGTCTTCAATATTAAACATTATTATGAGACTTCACATAAATCATTTGCCTAAAACTGTTCAATAATTTGTGAACTTCGTAAATCAAAAAATAAGAACCGCATGGCTGCATATAAAATATTAAGTGCACGAATCATACACCAATTTTCTTGCAGTTAGTTGAGAACGTGAGAGGAATACTTGCCATTTTTCCCAATAATTTTACCTAATTTTCTATTTATATTATAATTAATATAAATTTTTATTTAATTTATTTAATTCATTATTATTTTATTTCCACTAGGCTACTATGTTACTTTTGCATTATAATATAATACGTTAAGAATATTTGTTTTGAATTTAGATGGCCCATGAAAATTTTAAAAATTCCCAATGGAGCCCTCCAAAAATATTGATTGGTGACCCCTGTCATATATCATTACATGGTTAAAATATATTACCAATATTGCAGTAATCACAATATTGTTGAGTCCACGGGCCACAGTGTACAGTTATTATTATTATTTACAGTCATAACTCATAGTGTGCTATCTAATTGGGTGGACCGTGGACGTCATTATAAGTACTAATTTAAAGTTTGGGATGTAAACTTTACGTATACCCACTCTGCACTCATTTAATAACGTGATATTATGTATTTAATATAATAATATTATGCTCAAATATACTGCGAAATACATTTTATTGTTTATTTCATACACTTACATTTATACTCGATACCAGACTGGGTTCCCAAACTTTTTACGGTACTATCCATTTTGAGATAATTTTTAGTGCGGCAGCGTTGTGGTGACACACTGATCGTCACTGGTACTTTCTTAATTATTGTCGAGGATAAAACAAATCAATAATCACATGGGAACTACCTAAACGGCTAAACTGAATTCATACCAAAGTAATAAATGCACAATACATAGTTACACACTTACACGGAATATACTGTATCATATACTATACTATTATGTATTTATATTTTATACATGAAATATATATTTTCTTTTTCATATATTATATTTTAAAGTGATCAAATAATATTAAAAGGATCGCAGAACGCGTATTTTTCATACGTTTTAGACCAATCAGCGGTGGTAAATTACACATACTTCGGAATGTCCGATTTTAATTCTTTATACATGTATGAACTCTTTGACAAAATATTAAGGCTTTTTAGATAGTCGATTTTCAATTTCAATTTTTAAGCACCTTAAAATAAGGGTTTTTTTCAAACTCCCATGAAATAATTTCATTACATTTTTATTTATTTTTGGCACATCTGATTTTAAATCAAACAAGTGATGCTTAAAGAGAATCTAGAAGCGTCTGAATTCAAACCATTTTTTCGTAATATTACAATCGAACTTAAGGAAGTATGTCTAATTTACTACCACTTTTAGTGGTTTTTTTGGTTATGCAAACAAAAATATATTTCATTTTCGCGAAGTGTTGACATATGCGTGCGCGTGCGAGAGTTACATACAGCGACGGTCGCCCGACGCCACAGCTTTACATCGATTATCGGAAACACACAATGATCATTTACTCACACATAGATATAGCCCAAATGTGCATGTCATGTTAAATGCCTAAATGTTACTCCTTAAAACATGATACGCTGGAACCCCCCTTAAATAATTTAAATTATTAAAATTAAATATATTAGGTATGTATATTTCAAAACTTTCCACAACTCCCCAAACATAAATAATTGCGACCCACAGTTTGGGAATCTCTGAGTCTGCTCTATAGTATATTATAATATCATACGAATTGTGAATATAATAATTTTAAGTACATGTATCTATAAGTCACACACTTGCATAGCGGTATTATTGTGGTGCTAACTTCAACTATCATAAACAACATGTGTTTGCTCTAAACATATTTCATCAACCAAATGGTTAATATTATTATATACCCAGTACATTTTATTAATGTTTGAAATATTTATAACTTCTCCTTGCCAGACTTCCTTCTCGGTGAATAGCTGTAAGTGATTAATTAATTAATTAATCTTACTACTTTACTTGTAAAAGTCTTATATTTATGAACTTAAGTTTATTTAATATTCATTCTACATTTCTACATAATACATATACCGTACTGATGATTAAATACCCTAAATCTACAAATTATAAACACAACATGTCTACATTTTGTGTTGAGGTGTTCAAGGGTTGACTATGCCGTCTTCGTTTTCATTGCCAAAATAACCTTATCTACAATCACATACATAGCTCTTGCGGAAAATTGTTTCCCTCGATAGAAATGTATTCAATAAATAACAATTATTATCATTTAAACATAAACTAAAATCATTGCGTAGTTAATACATAGTCAGTTATTATAATATACAAGCGAGTAGCGACAAGCCATAATGCCATATAGTAGGTACTGGTACTCGTGTAATATACTTGGTCCTTTATTTTTAACAATTATTATTATTTACGAAAGATCAAAGCTGTTGCAGTGTAGCACATAGAAAAAAGCACAAATAGGTGAAGTGGGCGTGTGCCAGATAATATAACAAAATAAATATGCACCGTACAGATACAATCTATTCTTTAAAATTGTATACATATACATTTAATAATTAATATACATAATAATATATAATATTAATTAGGTACAAATTTTAATTTTATTTAATCTCAATTTTCTTCTCCACTCTAGTTTCAACTAATTATTTTTGGGCTTTTGGCATAGTACCTAATCTGTGAACGCTGAATAAATCCTCTTCTACGTAGTTCACCATACGAGAAAACACAAACACATTAACTTCAATAGACAAACTGTACGAACCTATGCAAAACCAATTTTCATTAACACAATTTTCTGCACAATTCTCATTTTATGTTCGTACAACCGTACAAGTGCGAATATTTAGGTTTATCATTAGCCTATCGTCCTCTCCAAAAACAAATTGTCTAGATTGTTTTTAATTTAATCTTCAAATGTTAGTAGGGAATTCTCATAATATAATTAATATATAGGTATATCATGATGTTATAATGAATGTAATAAATAAATTTTAAACGGGTCGTAGGAGCCACGTCACAATTATTAAATCATTAGAATTCTGTTGTAAGTAAGAAATAATGATTTTTTTTTATAGAAGTATGGGAATTATTTTTCTATTCATCTAATTATCACAACGTAGTTTAATTATATTATATTATTTAAATAATAATTACAACAGAGAAAAATTCACTCGTTATAATTACTAATTACATATATAATTATCCATACAATTCTGTAAAGATTACATTGAAATTATTAATAACATTTTAATTTTTCATTACTTACATCCAGGGTTTTGCACCCAATAAATGTATTTGTGCACTTACTCATGTAGGTAGTATGAACTCGATGTATTCAAGTGATCCAACACCCAGATGCGAATTTGTAACAAATGTATAAGTGCTATAACCGTCTACCCTATTCGAGTTAATATGGGTTTATACAGGTGTTAAACTAAATAGTAGAAAATCTTAGTTTGAAAACTATGTAGTTATAGAATATTATTTAAATTCAGAAAATATTACTGACAGACGATATTATTATTTATTATAGGTACCTACCTATTCAATTAAGGCCTAATGTATAAAACGATAAGCAAAGAATTTTACTAAAGTAATATGTTAATACCTACTCAATAATTAATATATATCATATTGGGTGTAAAATTATTCCTGTAAATAATTTATTTTTATTAAACAACTAATTAAAAATCAAACTAACAGCAAAAAAAAAATTAAAAGCGTACAATAAAGTAAGTAAGTTAAAAGTTATAAATTAATTATAATATAACTGTTTTACCTTTATCGATCTTATTAAATATAATATTATTGTTGTATATATATATACACTTAATTAATTTAAATTTACAGCTAGGTAACTTTAAGCTTGTAATTTCACATTGGTATACCATTTCACGTATATTATTATAATATATTCAATGACATTTTAAAAAGATTTAGATTCATTGTATGCTATTAACAACTCACAGTTCACACCGTTCTACAATAAGTCTTTATTGACTCAAAAGTTAATAACAATGATAGGTATATGAAAACGTATATACTTGCTATTATAATAATTCAATATTAATAGGTAATATAATAAATGTAATGTTTTCAGCAAACCTATATATTGGCTACTATATATACTATCTAGTAATAAAATAAATTACTATCTAAGTATAATTATAAATATATCATAAAATATACTTAGTAATATAGGCTGACGACTATCGTTTTTCGTACCAATGTAATGATTTATCATTAAATTCAATGAATTCAAATTCAACACATACTTTACAGTTCACAGTTTACAGTGATTTATAATACTAGATAATGAGGTACACCTCATCCAGCCATCTAGTGTAGCTACTGTACCTACAACTGAGCGGTTGCCTATCTAATTTACCCCTTTTTAGGGTTCTGTACGGTAAAACGGGACCTTATTACTAAGGCTCCGCTGTCCGTCTGTCACCTGTAGCAACACCAGCCGATACTTACACTCAGAGCATTTCCGCAGTTGATCGTACGGACCGCGCCACACCAAGCCACTGAGATATTTTATATTTTATTAATTTACATTATTGTTATTACTAATACGTCTTATTATTAATACGATTGCTGTTAAGTTGAATTATTATTATAAAATTACAAAAAATAACTAAAATCGTTATTCTTGGTTATTTAATATGTACTTTCGTCCAAATTTTAACTTAAAATAACTATAAAAAAAAAGTGGGTAAGTTGATGTCGCTCTGCTGTACAGTAGGTTACAAGTGGGTCACTTTATAATGGATTATATTAAATTTGAATTAAATGATATCATATCCTTGTATACGAAAAACGATTCTGAGCGAAGACGGTTTGTCAGTCTGGATATTTTATATTGTTATTATATTTTATTACAGCCTGTAAGTTGATTTAATATTATTAATTACAACAAAATAACTATAATCATTATTTTTATTTTTATTCGTTTCTATAGTGATAAACAAAGCGTGAGAAATTAAAATCCCATTTTAAGCGGTATTTCGTAATTTGTCAGTAGTCTTTCCCATGGCATTAAATAACTATTGAGAAAATCGAAAAATGACCTCTTTAAAGCACCATCTTGATCCAATTTGCTAAAAGATAAGGTACTGTATGTGAAATCAAAGCTTTTCTTCTAGTAGAAATTTTGTATACAGGATATTAAAAAAAAAAAAAAAAAAACACCATTGTAAAACCACTAGTTTCCTTGCGCTCCGCTCAGAATCTAAAAACTGTGTTTATGGATATTTTTTAGTTTCTTTTGTTACAGATTTAGCTAGGTACTTACGTGCAACCTTGTTTTAAATTGTCAATCCTTAGCTATAAAAGGTGAACATTTTATAAATTATTAACAACAAAATCTAAAATAATATAGGTTCTCGAATGCTTATTTTAATGAATTAAATTTGTCTCCATTCTGGCGAACAATAAAATATAATAATGTAGGTATAGGTATACCACTGAAATTTAAATTAGTAAAACCGCAAGAGACATTAATACATTATCCTGATTACATGTACAGGGTTGCTCAAAATTATTCATCTATTATATATAAAATGTTTTTATGTTTTTAGTTTTTAGGTTTAGAGTAATTTAATAAGATACATTAATTAAAAGAATAGTATTTCAAATTTATTTTGTGGTAGGTACCTACCTATAATTAATGTTCTATGTGACTTCCCTTGGTCTGTTGAACACAAACAACACCTATTTGGAACTCGGAACTCAAACTCATTACATACATATCCATTGTAATTGACTCCACTAATTGCTTAGCTCCTCACTCCTCTGTAGTTGACAGTAATAATTGTGGTGCGTACAGTGTCTTTAACATATCCCCAAAAGTAGAAGTCCCACGGCGTAATATCGAGTGACCTATATGGAGCCAGGAATAACCCTGTATTTTGTAATATTGTATACCCGCACTA
Source organism: Metopolophium dirhodum (assembly GCF_019925205.1). NCBI lineage: Eukaryota > Metazoa > Arthropoda > Insecta > Hemiptera > Aphididae > Metopolophium > Metopolophium dirhodum. Next base: position 16,262,049 of record NC_083567.1, read on the forward strand.
ACATTATAAATTATAACATTATGTTCTACAAAATCTATAATCCCTCCTGTTAGCTAGTATATTTTTATACCTTGAATATCATATATCCATTAAATTAATCTCCCCTTAATAACTTAAGACTTTAGATTTAGAATAATTTTTAAATAATTCTTTACAATATTTTTCGTATTATAGGTACTATCTAAATTTACAAATCATAAAAATTGCACGTAAAACTTAAATAACGTTCAAACGACCAATATTTATATAAATATTGTAATAATAATATATTATTACTTAGTTCAAGTTTTATATAAAAATATAAATACCTATTTTACCGTTACACACGAAAAATAATAAATATATAACATTATTATTTTAGTGTTGTTTTATCTTTAATAATATTATGTACCTTCCTACGTATAATAATTAATAGTGATAATAATATTATAATTGCGTATCTACGCTAATGTTGTAGGGCGATTCGAAAGCATTTTAGGAGGAAATTCGTCCCTAATGCAATCAAATATTGTTCCAACCGATTGGTTGGCCAAACAGTTAACAAATGGCTCTGCGAAATCATATACCTACTACTGTTACTCGTTAATTATTATCTCTTTAATTGAGTTCGTGACTTCACGTGTACGAAAATAATAATGTTTTGTATCCGAAATAAAAATAATTTTATGCGTTTAATTGTGTTTAAGTTTTTTTTAATATACCTAATTAAATAACTAAAAAAAATTTTATAAATAAAAAATAGGTGTATTTCATAATTTTATGACATGGTTTTTTTTACATTATTCGTTTTAAAATATGTTTCGTGACTATATTATAATTATTTATAGTTAAACCTACACTATTTCTCAGCTTTGCTGGTTATGTTTTTGCATTATTATTTATTAAAAATAAAAATATTGTAAAGTGCGTCTGCAGTTTGCATCGATTATTATAATATTAATTGTATGCAGGTATATTAATCTGTGCATATTTCTTGTAACCAACTAGAATAGACTATATCTATCTACAAGGCAGTAGCTGGAACAAATTTTCGGGAAGGTTTTAAAACCAAATCATATAATATATTCAAAATATAAAAAACCGATTTAAAAAAAATCTGTATTATATTATAATAATACATCTTAATAAGGTTATTTTATGTATTACATGTGTGATAAATGTACAAAATTTACAATTAAATATTTTTATAGTACAATAGTCCAACAACTAGACTCTAGCAGTATTATTTTTCTTTTGCAAAACAACTGATCACGTCATCTGAATTGGTTTCAATTTTTTCTATGTAGGTACATTCAACACTCAAAAGAGCTAGCGACCTATAGTAAGACGTAAATGGTCTGATGAGTTTCGTAAATATTTTTTTTAATCTTTTCATAGAAGAAAATGTGCGATTTGATTTTGATATCGTAACTGGTAATGTATCTCATAATTTCAAAAGGAAAGATATATTTGGAAAAAATTCAGAATTACATTTATACAGTATATATGCTTCAATATATCTAGTCGAATTTGGGAAAAACGGCAATACGGGCATCGACGTATAATGTTCAATAAGTTATCTTTATCCGTCGATAAATATTGTGTCTCATATTTATTATACATAGCAAAACCAACAAAATGTGTATTTGCTCGGTAATATATATTTTATAATATTATATAATATAATTTGTATAAGGTTTAACAATACGAACATAATAATATACAGTTATCACTTATCATATTATTAGGGAAATATGATAAATTGTAATAATTAATTTAGTTTTCATGAGATAAATTTATTAATTATAAAATAAATGTTGGGGTGGGGGGAAGGGTGGAATCCCCAAAACTCCTCCTCCTTTTATATATCTATCTATTGAAGAATTTGTAAGTCATCTAAATTTTAGATTCTACAATATGTACTTGTACTAACCACTTGGTATGCTTCAATATCATCATCATTATAATAACTATATGTATTTGAGGAAATATTGCAACTGTGACGTGGCCGTGATGATGGCATATTGTACCTAAGATAAACTATAAACTATAAATAATTCGTTTTGGGAAACAGTGGAGTGTAAGAAAACATCTTTTTTATTTTGGGATAAACCTTTAAGATTATGACATAAACATTTTTGTCGGGGCCGTCCCTAATAGATAAGCGAAGCCCGGAGGAAGGTTGCACAGTAAACATAAAGTAGGTACGTTTATTGTAATATGCGTGTGTATAATATGGAAAACCGTAAATCTGGTCTGATGGTATCTCCCGAGGTTCTTATTGCTGCATAAGGCCTTGGGCTAGAGTCATAGCAGCATTTTCCGTCCACCCTCGTAATGACAGTTGTTATTTTTATGTACCTAAAATAAATGTATCTTCTTAAAATAACTAGATACCTTACACAGTTACACAGTTACACAGTTATACAGGGTGATTCGACAAGCATGCTCACGCCCTTTTTTTCAACAATGCAGTTATTTAAAATCTAGTTATCCAAAAATTCGGAATTTTTAAATATACTTACAAGACTGTATTTTCAAACTCTTGAGATTACTAAGATAATATATCCTAAGTAGTAGAAGTCTATATATTTAAGTAATATAAAATTTATCAAGAATTTAAAATTAAAATATGGTATTTAATTTAAAATTTTCCAAAACTCAAAATATTAATAAATTTATAATTTGAGGAAAAAATGGAGGAGACCATGCTGGTTGAATCAGAATTACCCTGTATACCATACTCAGGTACCTATACACAATTTTACAACGATTATTTTTCTAATCTTAAAAATAGTTTTATAATGGGTAGGTATATATTATGTATTCAAATCAATATATAATAATAACTATTAACTAATAAGTATATCATTCAGTGGCGAGTTATTAATGTTATTATGATTAAATGTATACAACTTAAAAAAAATGTATAACAAGCCGCCCCTGATATGATTTATATAACTGTTGACGTGGATATATAATATGCATTGGAAAATTACATTTTAACTTTTGAGGAAATAGTTAATTTTAAACTATATTAGGTGTACCAATACCTTCCTTCCTAAATAGTTTCACAACCAAATGTAATTTTCTAAATGTTCTTTCTAATTAATTAGATGTTAGCTTTTCTTTGATTCTATCTATATTATAATGTAGTATCCTTATGACCTTATGTAGGTATTATGATTACTAAATACCAAAAATGTTTGTACTTTAGCCACTTGTTGTGAACTTAACAAAATAAATATTTTTATGTTCAGTGCGTTCAAAACATTATTAGCTAAACGATATTGTCACATATAATTTACTGCAGATATGATATCCACAGGCCACAATAAATAATATATAATAAAACAGCAACGACCGCAAAATGTGATAACTGAAAAAAAATAATACATTATATCGTTTGCCTGCATGTATAATATTAGTATGAAAATATAGAAATAAATAATTTTGTTGTTGTTTTATAACATTTTCAAGTGTAGTGTTCTAGATAATAATGTAGATTTTATTTTGCATTCATGCCGGCTACAATACTGAAGTCGAACCATAATAATATAAGATGACAAATAATAATAGTATTTTCAAATACTGTCGTTTTAACAATAGCAATCTATATTATGCTTTTGTTACAATGCCAATGGTAACGACAAAGTACAAACCATATTATATAAGTTTCGAACGCGTGAGCACATGTGTTGCAGCACAGCAGCATTGTGCAATTTGTTCAACTTATTCAAATAGGGTTTGGTACAATATTATCAAAACGTTTTTAGTGTTAAAATATTTCAAAGTTTTCTTCGTTTAATAATTTGTCTACAACATTAAAATGTGTTAATTCATGCGTACAGTGTCTTAATAGTAGAATATTATTATTGAGGGGGGGGGGGAGAGTCAGATGTGGCGATATTACTGATGGGAATGTGAATCTAGTTGGTGGGAATTTTTACGCAACATTAGTTTTCGACAAAATCTACGGTTTGAGCCATATTCAATTAAATTTTGCCACCCCTCTATAATTATTGTGATTTTAATTCCTCACTATGATCTCCATTCGTTTAATAAGCTCTCATTACATTGTGACAAGTTCAACATAATTTTCAACCCTATTTTCTTAAAAATACTCATAACATTTTTATTTTTGATAAGTATATTTTTTAATACAATTATTTTTTTTCTGGTATCGGTGTTTAGACGAGTCACACCTCTTAGTATTTGTTTTACTTCGTTAGTAAAATTGTATCCATTTTACACACAATAAATGCAGGACCTCCTAAATTGTAATAATATAATGACGTGTATTATACGACCGTTTACGATTAAACGAAAAAAATGTAGATAATAATATATAATTATTAGGTACCTATTGGTTTCGAAGATAAGACTTACGCGTCCATATAATATAATATGAATGCATATTGCTTCTAACACGTTTACACCACGTCACGTCGTCACCGATAATTAATAATAGAAGCAGTTCAGGTCCATTTCAATGGCCCCCCCACTTTCGAAATTTGAACTTCTGACCACGCCAAACGTTTGTGCATCGTTTGTGCAGAAATATGCACCAGGTCCCGACGTTTGTGCACAAAAACTCCCAGCGCTATCCAAAAAACAAAGTGGGGGGGGGGGGCATTGAAACGAGACACCCTCTTTTTGGAAAATTGAAATTTTTAAGGTGCCAAACGTTTGTGCATCGTTTGTGCAGAAATGTGCACCAGGTCCCGACGTTTTTGCACAAAAACTTCCAGCGCTATCCAAAAAACAAAGTGAGGGGTATTAACACGAGGGTCCCCCTTTTTTGAAATTTTAAATATTTGTCATATTAATAAATGTTGTTTACTTACCTAATAGGTTTAATAGAATTTTACTATTGCCATGTAAACGTATGACAAATAAAATCTTCAAATATTTTTAATTTATCAAGAAAGCATTATCTTGTTCTAATGTTTTTGATTTCAAAATTGTATGAATAAATACAGTTTTTTCTTTATGCATTTCTTTACTTTATATTTTATATTATATTTTGCTGATGAAAATGTGTTTATGGACAGGTACCTCAACTCGACGTTGCTGTATGTCCGGTCCAATAATGTAAGTTATAAGTCATTGTGTATATTTTAATACAATAAAAGCATAGTAAAAAAAATAATTAATAGACTATATTAATATAGTACCTGCTTAATTAATTTAATATACCTAACCGTACCTATATACATATAAAATTATTATAAAAATATATTATTTATGTTTGAATTCATTAGAACAATGGCGTATCAGACGTCGCTCCCAAACCGGTCGACATCCATCTGCATAACTGTGAGTTGAAAACGTCTATATTTAAAAATTGTTATAGTATAATATTTATCTAATAAATTAATTTTCTTTAGCATTCCTCAAGAATGAGCGGTATAGTTTTAAAACTTACCAAAGTTATCTGGTGGATGTCGATACGTTGGTGAGCAGCCGTCGCACATAGGTCTGATGTACCTATGGAAAGTTATTATTGGATCGGTCATAATATTACGTTGAGAAGTTATTTGTCCATAAACTTATTTTCAGATTTGTAGGCCAATTCCGTTGCCATTATTTAATCATTCTTTGTTTTTATTAAGGTTGAGGTGTAACAGCATTTTAGGAGCTATTGTAATTCCCACTTCCAGGACTTTATCATACAGCCGACAGCCCGATGACCTACATTTTTGTGTATTCTGGTCTACCCTATGATGGCCGCGAAGTAACGATCACGTCACCGTTTATCAGATTGCCCAGTTTGAAAGAGTCTCCAACAATTTCATCGGATGGATACGCCATAAACCGTGGCATAGCGCTGGGCCAGCATAATTTTGTCCGGATCAATATCTACAAAAATGACGTCCCAATTATTAGAAGCTAATAATATAGGTACTTAATATTTATTGTAATATAATATAATATTAAACTCATTATACCCAGTTATTACGATTGAGTAGAAATAATATTTTTCAAATAATATTACAGTGTCTTTGTCGAACAGTCAGCTGTACGAAGTTTCCGCCGTGCCACAAAACGGGTCGACGCCGGTCGCTGAACATGGGAAGTCCTCAAGTCCACCCAGCATCGTATTGATGAATCAACAATACATCTTACATCTTACATCTATCATTACAATCTTATAATTATTCACCTGAATGCATGTAATCCTGAATGTACAGTTAATTTATTATACCCATCTAAAAAGTCAACACTGCATTAATAAAAGTATTTATTGTTAAAACAAAATTGAGTTCTATATTAATTGTAGGTACTTAAAAATTATTTGGGTATAAAGGAAACATATTTTAATCATACAAAATTAGATAAACTAAAAGACAAAAATAATAAGTAAATACGTCGTGTTAAAAATAGTTAATATAGGTAGGACATGTACCTATTATGTAGGTAGGTACTTATCCAAAACTCGTTTATCAGGAATTAAATAAAAAGGGAGGTCAATTAAAAAAAGGTGGGTAAGTGGATGTCGCTCTGCTGTACAGTAGGTTACAAGTGGGTCACTGTAATGGATGGTGTTAAATTTGAATTCAATGATATAATATCATTGTATAAGAAAAACGATTCTGAGCAAAAACGGTCCGTCAGCCTATAATATTACCAAGTATATTTGATGATATTATAGTGAATAAAGTAATTTATATATAACCTATTTACGTGGAGCCTTGTTTTAAATCAGCTCAAAAAGAGTCAAAATATTTTCAACATGTTATGGTGTATAGAAAATGCTAATATAAACATTCTGTGAAATTTTCAAGTACAGTATCTACAGTATCTACAGTCATACGTTTTTTAATTACAACAAAATAAGAAAATCGCTACATGAGAAATCAAGTGAATATCAAATGTTGTACAAATATGAATTTCAAACGTTCATAAAAATTTAATTTGACTTTCTTGTAGACATTTTTTTTTTGATATAGGTAGGTAAACTTATGGATAATCTTGTATTACATTTTTGAATCTTCGATTGAAAAAGAAATATTTTTATGAATTCTCAACTAAAAATAATTTGATAATTTTCGTGATTTTTCCGTATTTTGTCAATATTTGAACTTTAAATGCTTATAAATAAAAACCGTGACTAAGGATTTTTAATTTTTTTCATATGCCTTTGAAACAATAACCTAGGAACCTTCTATTAAATTTTCAAGCTTTTTTAACCAACAAATAACATTTTATTGATATTTATAGAAAAAAAACTAAAATAAAATGGAAACTGAAAATGTCCGTAAACAGCTCAAAATAAGTCAAAATATTTGGAAAATGTTATGGTGTATAAAAAATGCTAATGTAAGCATTCAGTCAAAATTTAATGTACCTACGGTCATTTGTTTTAGAGTTGCACCAAAAACCAAAATTTCTCGAAAACGGACTTTGCGTAAAAAATTCCCGTTTTTCCTTTGTTTTTCACGTCGTTTTCGGAAAATTTTACTTTTGACCCCCCATAGTACCAACTAGATTCACTTTCCTATCAGAAAAGTTACTGTTAAAGAAAATTCAAGCACTTTTACTGTCCTAAAAAGTGATAACACACACAAAAAAAAATAAAAATGTAAAATCAATACATTCATCACTTCCCTCAGAATCTAAAAAAAAAATTGGAAGTCACTCTGCTGAAAAGTAGGTTACAAATGGGTGACTGTTATGGATAGTGTTAAATTTGAATTCAATGATATAATATCATAGTATACGAAAAACGATTTTAAGTGGAGACGATTTGTCAGCCTAGGATATTGTATACTATATTTATATTGATATTATTAAATATTATTTATACCGTAGCCGGTTAAGTTGAATTATTATTATTTGTTTATTATCGTATTTGTATATGATAATATATTTTAGACGTTTCAATTACTCACGAATAATATTTTTAAAATAGGCATATGTATATATTACAAGTAACAACGAATTAAGAACGATATTGCAAAAAATAATTGCCGGAAATCATTAGTTTTTAACTGAAAACGACAGGGAAGTCTGAACTTGGTGGTCACTCTTATTTTTAAGTTATATGTATTATAACTAATTGAAATTTTTGGTATTTTCATATGTACCCGGTGTATCACACTGCGCTTGCTCGAACAATTAAAATCAAAAACATCCCTCGACTTGTTATGTAAAACCACCATGGGTGGGTTTCAGAATTATTTTTGCATCATCAATTTTAAAACGTTGATTTACCTAGATTAAAAAAAAAATTAATTTTAATACTTAAGCTCGGTAAACTTTAAGCGTTGTATGGGTGCGTAAAACACCGAAAATCGTGAACTTCGTAAGGCTATACCATAAAAACCAATGATTTGCAGGTAGTCGAGTTTTGGACAAGTACCTACATAGGTAACTTATAATAATTCATATTGTAAATTAATTAGGTACCAAAAAAATATAACTTCTCAAACACTGTGTCTATTGGCACTGGCGGGAGAATGTATTAGAATGTCTATAAACTTGCGGACCAGTTTGTATAGTTAAATTTGGCATGCGAACTATAATTGAAATAGAAAACCAGAATAGGTGCATTGCAGATCACAAAGATTTCTGTAAATACGATTTATAAATATACCGTATATGTATACTGAGTACTTATATAATAATATATAAGTTCTTTGGATTTATCATAGTAAATAATATATTTTATGATATCTATGGCAATCGTCAATTGTCGAAATTCGTCGGCGACGGTTAACAATTCTAATAATTTCAGCAATACTATTGTATTATAAATTATTATAAAATTTCGTTTGATCAGGTTATTTTCATAAAATATTTCGATACTTTCAAGTTTCAGCTAATCGGAGTGAGATGATTAGATGAAGATGGATGAAGATAGCTGTTTCTTCGGCGATGGCGGCACTCTAGCTACGTTTCATCGGAAGAGTAGATGTTTACGAGTAAGTTTGTTTTCATATTATTACCTACTATTTTACATTTACTTTTTAGACTTAAATTAAATATTTTATGCCACGGACAATCTGTTAACTAGGTAACGTAGAAGCATTTATAAGTTTAATCCCAATAGCGCAATGTATAAAATACGCGAGACCGTCTTCGTTTCACCACGCCAAGTTTAATACGCATCTTTTTGCATGTTATACTATACGCCGGGTATTACCTTAGGTTTGCGCGAAGTATTTAAAACAATATTATGTTATTAATCTTTATATTTTATATTTTTATATACATAAATACATTATACACCTCAAATTATATTTTATTAGCATACTTAAACCTTTTTTAGTGTAGTTTATACCCTATAGATGGCTATAGATATAGGTATTAAATGTCTTGCAATTATATATTTTACTATAATTATTAATTTCATTATAATATAATATAACAATACACTCTAAATTAAATTAGTTGTTACCAAGACAGACAGTCTTAAAACAAACTCTTTTCTGGACGTTTTCAAAACGTATTATGCTTAAAAAAAATTGCACAGTTGTCGTAGCAGTGAGTTACTAGATCAACCCGTATGACATCAAATAGGAATTATTCTTGTTTTTTTAAATAGTTTTTTCGAAAAATATATGTAACATGTATAGCTCATACAATTATGAATAATTATAGTTAATGGAAATGCGGATGTTTGTACTTCATAGATATTTTTTTAGTTAATAATCGTGTAAATAATTTGATTAAACAATCAGGTACTTACCTACTCATCACTAGTATAAATTTTATTATATTACGTGTAAAATCACCAACACAAGGTGTAGACTGCGTTTAAAAAATTAAAAACATAAAATAAAATATAAAATAATGTTGTAGTAGAAGCTGGAAACTGTAGCTTATTTTAATTTATAAACCACCTAATGTAACCGAGAATGTAACTATTAAATTCATCATTAAATGATTATTCAGAGATCACTTTGGGATAAATGTAAATTAAATTAAAAATAATTAAAAAACATTTTGTGAAAGGAACAAGATTACTGCTAATATTTAAGTCTTAATTATTATTAACAAATAAATACAAATAATAGATTTTTTAATAGCTTTTTACTATTAACATTCAGTGTAAATATAGTTTCTGATCGACTTACCAATATGTAATAAACCTATATATGTAATAAAATAATTATTCATATCAAATAATCCTAACAATTTAATGCAAGGATTCTCAAAAATTGATCTTACAGCAGCGTTAAAACACCAAAAATACATTTGTACATCATTTACAAAATTTATACTAAATACCTACAATTAAATTAAACTAAAAATAAACATATGATTACATACTGAGTTCCTATAGTATAATATTATGTATGAAAATTGAATATTTATTACGAATACTTATCGTTTACACAGACCACAAGAAAAAATAATTAAAAATATTAAAAAAAAAAAACCTTGTAAAAATATAGTTGGTATTATAGTATTTGATGAATTTACTGTATACGTTTATGGCTTTATGTTAACTCTAAAATCCAGTAATCACATTTTTATTTAATAATTCATAAAATACAATATGCTCTTATAAAAATATTCTTGTGCTTCTGATATCTGTTCACCACCTTAATCAATAATTAAATTGATAAACGAAAATTTATTATATCCGTGGATTCATCATAATAACTGGTAATTTTTTTTCCAAATACAACGTTATAAGTTATAGGTAACTATATTAATTTAGTGTCACATACTTAACTTCTATTGTTCACCTAATATCTATATTCTATATCATAGGGATTAGGGATGTATAACCATGTACACATAAAAGTATATTCACGGAATGGTCAACTGCCTATCCTGACGTGTGCGCACTTATGAATAATATACCTACTCATATACTCGTATAGGTATATAAATATACCTATATAAATAGTGTAATACTACATACACGAATGTGTTACCTATTATGTCCCTAAAAGTTCAACATTTATTATTATATTTATTTATTTTTTAAATATAGGTAGGTACATTACAAGACTCTAATTAAAATCACATTTTTTTTTATTTTTTTGAACACAATGTTTTAAAAATTATAAATTAATATATAATTTATTGGTATAGTACTAAATAAACTAATGAAATAAAACAAACACAACTACTATAATTATTAGTAATAATAATATATCCACGTATAAATTATTAAAATACAAAACGAACAAACGAAAAACGATTCTGAGCAAAGATATCGTTGACTAATAAATAATATTGAGATTAAAGTAATTTATTTTTTCGGTAGAAAATCGGTATAAATATGAATTATAAATATTTTTTTATTTTCATACCATGACGCGTGTGTGAAAAATTGTTTATATTAAGTGTTTAAGATGTTAGATTTCGGTTCAGCTGATTGTCCACCCCCTCACTCTTCCGTATCAATGCATCAGAAATTATTATTTATAATATTTAAATATAAACTGCATTTTCTGAATTTTCTAAAACATAGCTTTCCAAGCAAAGAATTCGTTTCATATATTATCAACGAATTGAAAAATGAAATTAGAACATTTATACGGGATAAAGTCAATTTTATAAAAACTTATTAGAAAAAAATTAAATACAATTAAATAAAGGTAATTTTTTTTCTTATATTTCTATTTTTTTACGTACCCATTATGTTCGATACTATAACTTCAGTCTTCAGTTATATAAAACAACACTTGCCAATATGGAATTACTGTCGAATTTTTATATTTTAAAATATTAAATAGCATCTGATCGACTGATGTGCTATAATGAAACTCAAAATATAACGAATACACTACCTATACACTTATCTAAATTCTATTTTATATTCGTTTAAATTGGACTTTTAATTTTTCTGGCCATTTAATTAAGCTTTGTAATATAAGTGCATTAAATCGTATTTTTAAGGAATTTTTCTTATTTTTAATGCATTTAAATCCACGTCCTATTTATAACTTAACGTTATTTTGTATGTACCAATCGATTAGTGTACACAATAAAAAATATAATATTATTGATGGGTTAATAGGTTGATAACTATTATGTAGGTAGGTACAGTTTTGTACGTTCAATGTATCGATCTTAATTCATAAAGTAGCTAAATGAGTCAAATGATTTTGTCCATGGGTGGGGGGGGGAGGATATGGCTGATTTTTTAACATGCACTATTTCAAGGGCTCTTAATCTAAGGGGCGCACCACTCTAAGGGGGAGTGACACAATTTCGTAAGGGGGGGGGGGGGGGGGCGTGAAAATGTTTAAGAAAAAACACGAATTTATTTAGTTATTTTGTTATTTAGGTAATACATATTAATTAATAGGTATTTCTTAAATTTGTTTTATTATTTTATTTGAAACATTATTTTTAAATATTGGGATCAATAAGACTATTTTTATATAATTACTATTTTATATCAATTAGAATTTGTTTATAAACCAAGTAATAAATAAATGGTTACCAAGTAAAAAAACCGTTATCTATATTATAAATTTGAATTCAATTTACTGCATTTGCGTCTAGTAGAAACAAATAAATGTTTTATTGAAGATAATGTAAAAATATCCATCATCCATCGGTTAGGACCATATATATATTTTCTATGATTAGGACGGTGAGGTTATAATTATACCTAAATAATCTATGGCAAATGATTGTCATTTTGAGACGAACAGCAATATTCCAATACGTACTCACAAATTTCGTTCCATTCTGGTTATTAAGCTAGGTGCCTATTTTTATAAATGTCATTAATCTCAATACTTCCAGACTGAACTTTTGGATCGGAGATATGAAGACGCGTGCTGCATTTTGCTTGGCGGAGACGCACAGCTCCGACACTAGACAATATTATACACTCAAAGGGACCGCGTTTCGCCGGAAGAATAAATAATTACGTAAGTTTTGTCCTACTACACTGTTGACGCGGTAGACCTAATGTAAATATTTATTGTCAGACAAACTTATATACCCGCTAGACGTAGAGTAGTTTTTAAAATCCAGTTGTTATAGGTGTACAAAAATTAGAATATTATGAAAAATTCCTTAAATTATAATACTTTGCCTACAACTGTTAATTTATTGTTATAGTAGAATAATTTTTAAAATTTTAAATCAATGATTAGGTAATGCTTTTATAAGTAGGAAGGTAGGTTTTTATACCTACCTAACAAAATAAGAAAATACATAATGATTAATGTTATTTAATATGATTTGTAAGTACATAGCACATTATACCTATCACTTGGTGACGATTATTTTTGTTTTATACGTTCTTCGTAATTCAGTTCCGTCACGATAGTTTTAGTTTTCGTTAAATGTGAAACATACATTTTCTATGCATACGGGATACGGGCATTAAATATTTGGGTTTTAAGAGAACACCTCAAACGTACGTTTTATTTTGGGGGTTTTACGGGATATACCTATAGGAAATTTTCTTCAAATTTTCAGACTTCACTATTTGATATTGTGATATGATTTGTACCTAGGTTAAGTTTCTGTTTTAGAATCGATCGATATGTTACCTAGGTATATCACATTCTTTAATTTAAATTCTGGTAGTCGAGTATTGGACAAGTACCTACGTAACTTATAATTCGTATCGTAATTTAATTACTAAAGAAATATAATTTCCCCAACAGTGTCTAGGGCCACCGGCAGCAGAATGCATTATAGAATGTATATAAACTTGTGGTCTAGTATATGGTTAAAATTGGCATGCGACCAACAACTGGGGGCTTGTTCTGGAAAATTTAAATGATCTAATAAGGTTCATCTCATTGTTTGAATTAAATTAATTTTTAAGCAATTGTTGTGTTAATCAATTTTTTAATTTATTTCATTCAACACACTCGTCTCAGTTTTCTAGTACCTCTAGATTTCTCACAAAATTCATATCGATCATCTCTCAGCTTTCATATTCAAAACCAAAAAAATATGTATTTTTATCTTATTTCAATCTTTTTCATCGAATACCATTATATATTACAGATCATAAAGATACTAGTATTGTATACTAGATAAGTTTCAATTAGCGAGATGTGGAGAGAGATGGAGATGGAGCGAGATGTAGACGGATGAAGATAGCTGTTTCTTCGACGACAGCGTGTGCTGCAGTACAGCTAGGTTTCACTGGAAGAGTCGATGTTTATGCGTAAGTTTGTTTTTATATTATTTTGGTCTTACATTTACTTTTTAGACTTGAATTAAATATTTATTGTCGCGGAAAATCTGTTAACTAAGTAACGTAGAAGCATATACGTTTACTACTGCCTACCAAAGGCGCAATGTATAATAATAATAAATTATACGCCAGTCCGAACAATCCAAACGCTGTATTACTCGTAGTCGAGTTCTAGTTGATAACTGACTTGTGAATAAATAAAATTTTTGTTAGGTATAAAAATAAAACTAATAAATCCTTGAATACAACATTTAAAAATACAAACTCTGTGTAATAAAAATTAATATTAAGTATTTATTGGTAGGTTTATATAATTTCTGTAGACTGTAACGCATAGGCCATTAGAATATTGTAGAACATTTTACTGCATAAGATGCGTGTTATTTCAGAAATGGTATTCATCAGTGAACATTTTCAAACTGGGAATAATATATCATAATATGCAGATTGAAATGTGTGAACGTTTCAGTGTTTCGAAGACTAAGTTTCGTAGCAGATTTTGATTCCGTCACGGGGTATGTATTTTCTTATTTCTCAGTAGGTTTTTTTTTTATTATAGTTAATTGATCAGGGGATGTATTGCCCGAACATTTTCAATATTTGTATTGTAACTATACTGGTATAACACTATTCGGGCTATCAATAAAGTCGTGTTCAAAATTAGAAAATTGGTGAGGTATGATATTTTTTTAAGCAATTCTTTCGAGTAGGAAATTTGCTCAATGATATTTAAATATTTTCACCGATAATCAAGTACGATGACTTGTAGGTAACTAGAGACTGAGTGAATTGGAATTAGGAAGTGTGTGATATGGCGAAGATAAGGAAATGGGTCAACAGGATTTCAGAATGTTTGGTGTATGAAAGAGAAAGATGAAAAAGAAATGTAAGGTTAGGGTAGGTAAGTGGAGTGAGAGTAGCAGATATGAGAATAATAAGTAAGGTGTTAAGGTACAAAAGAGGATAGAATAAGAAATTAAATAATTAAGGGTAGTGTAGGGTAGTGTACATATTGTAGTGAAAACAAGAGAGAATAGGTTTAGGTGGTTCGGTCACTGTATGATAAGAGTGAGAGTGGCTATAGAAGTTAATTTAGGGGAGAAATGACGGACGAGAAGACTGAAGAAGAGATGGATAGACAGAATACCGATCATATGGAGGTGTGGAATGAGAGTGGCTGAACCTGTATATAGCTGTGAGAGACGGGGGAAGAAAAAGTGTAAAGGTAGAATAGTTATGTTAACAATGCCGAATACGTAGGAAAATATCTTGAATTGCAAAGGCTCTATTGACTCTTTGGCTTCAACTAACCATAGGTTTACCTAACTAACCTTCTTATGACTCATTAGGACACTTTGAATAAAAAAATCCTGAGTTACAGGTTGCCGAACTTTAGTGTTTGATTATCAAGTTGCTCCTTTGATTTTTGACACCGTAATCCATGCTATGGATGAAGCCCATAGATAATAAAGATATGGATAGTCCACGCCTATGTTAAATACATTTGAGGCGGCGGTCCCGGAGGGAAAGGCAATTGAGGCTCCTTTATATTGATAGTCGATAGTCGATACTCGATATAAGTATACTTTATTTGGCCTCAATTTATTGTTCCCCTCGAAGTCCGCTGATAAGACCATTATGTCCTATCCATAATGATGGAGCCATACCCAGCTCACTCGTGTAAACTTGTTGCCGGTTGGGATGTCAGCGCACTATTTGTTTTCGATCTTTGACCCACGCGTAGCATACCAAATGTACGATTAAGAAAACACTAAAATGATTGGGTCAGAGAGAGAAATAAACGGTGCGCTAAAAATCTGACATCCTCTTAGTGTTATCAAGTTGAAGAAGCAGTTGATTGTTGACAATTTGACATTTAACATTAACTGTGGTAGGTATTATGATTGGAAGTAAAAGTAATTAGCAGGGCTGTGAATTTAATGCAATGAAAAAGTGTTAAATATTTGCCTTTATGTATGCACAAAAAACAGGCAAATATATATGCACTGAAATATTCAAAAATATGCACTTAAAATTCAAAAAAATACTGAATGAAAACGTTTTTATTAAAATTGTTTTAAATTAATAAATTATAATTCAAATTGGTTTACAAAAAAAATTCTTTATTTACACACTTGGTAGGTAGGTATGTAAGTAGGTAACAGATGAACCGAAAATATAAAAACATTTTAAGAAAATAAGCATAAATACGAAGAAATCATGAAAACATGCAATTATATTAACTAACCAAAAAAAAAACGCATATTGGTAACGGTGTTGTAATAATAGTGATCTCTCAAAAAAATACGTACTAATAGTTCAAACAAATCATAAAAGCCAACTGTAATAATTATTAATTGATGAAAAAGTATATTGAAAAGCATTATTATTATAAATGAAACAAAACTATGAACTATGGACCGTGACATAATATAGGTATTTCTATATTTTTATCTCCATAATTTCTGTTAAAATATTAGGAAAATGTATTAATACCGTAAAAGTGCTAAATTTGAGCTATTACTTAAAATATTATATTCATAACAAATTATCATAGAAGGTTAGGTACTGTTATTCCACATACTTATTATAGTTTAATTTAACTACAACTTTCTAGTAGAGTCTGATAAAATTTGGTTCCACGACTTTGATCATACAAACTTTAAATACTAAACTATGGGTCTGAAATTTAGTTTATATAGATGTAAATAATCCAAAACATATATTGCTTCAAAATATAAAAATAAAGTGTCTTGTGTTGTAGTAGGTGGGTAACTTTCAAAAAAAAAAAACTAAAAAAATCATACTTGAAATCTATGTATAATATACGTATATTGTAATAAATGTTCAAATGTTTACTATAGTACATTATAAAAAATTAACTTAAGTTCAATATAATACATTATAACAGGTGTTCAAATAAACATTTCATACCAAAAATTTTGTTAATTCACACAGTCTCTCTTCAATTTTAAATTTTTCTTCAAATTATCTACAAAATATAAATGTTTAGTAAATTGGAAGACTTGATTAAGTATTTAATCATTTATCTAAAAGAGATGTGCCGGGTCACCACATTACTATATCGAGAGGCCATGGTACAAGTGTCGTCCATAAATATCATAACATATATTATATTAGAAATACAAACTTAATATTTCACTAACAGTAAATATTATAAAAAAATATTACGAAATGTACTATACTCATATTATATTATGATTGTATTAGTTACAAACTCTTGAATTAAGAGTTATGTTTGAGGATTTAATTAATTTCCTATAAGGAAATGCCTCAAGGTTGCCTCAGTAAGTCGTTAGTAAGTATGGTAGTTAAAGTGCCGTCCACCAATAAAGTACCCGAAAAAAAAACGATTAATTCGAATATAGAAGGTACTTATATCATATACTTTTATCAAAGTATGATTGTGTTAACCACAGTCTTGTGTAAATTATATTGTCTTTTTTTTTTTTTTCCGTATCGTTTATTAATGTTTAATAAAAACGTTAATACATGCACATTCTTAACACATAACTAATTATGGTTGCTTCACCTTGAAAATAAACATTAATACAATAGGTACAATACAATGCAATACAATGCGATACAATAAATAATAAAGTCAGTCAGTTGGAGCGGCTGCCACTGCATTCGCTCTTCGTTCGGTCTCAGCTATCCTTTCATCATGCTCCTTGCAGCTTAAAATGTTGTCAACCTTGTCATAAAAGGACTGAGTGGCACGTTGGGAGGCAGCCCGTAGCCGGTCGTTCTCGCTGAACGGGACATCAGAGGGTCCGCACAACAAATCCTGGACGTCTCTCGGGGTTATATTTCGGTTACCAACAAACATCTTCACTGGCAGCCGAAGCGGATCCTAGTAAGCACAATCAAATATCGTGTGTTCCGCAGTGTCCTCAGGGTGTTGGCAGTACAGGCAAGCCGCATCAGGGGCGCGCTTCATCCTGTGTAGGTAGTACCTGAAACACCTGTGTCCCGTAAGGGCCTGCGTTACATGAAACGTGAGGTCTTTGGGGCATCTTTTCGTCCATCTTATCAGGTCCGGAAGAATCGTGCGCGTCCAGGCTCCTCTAACGCCACGACTCCATCTGTTCGACCAGGCAGCAAGCAAGATGTCTTGCTCTGCTCTCCGGATCTCATCCTTTGAATCAGCTCTGTCCGGATCGTCAAGTTTACTTCGGACTCTTTTGTGTTCCGAAGCAAGAAGATCACCCGGAGGAGTTCCCGCCAGGAATAAGGCTGCCTCAGCCGAGACTGTGCGGTACGCCCTCGTGACTCTGAGAGCCGCAATCCTCTGTGCCCGGATCATAAGGTTTCGACAGATAGCGTACTTGCATGCTCTTTCCACCCACGTTGGACAGGCGTACAGCAGTCTGCTGTTCACCACAGACATTAGCATCGTTCTCTTAAACTGTGAGGGTCCTCCAAGGTTGGGCATGAGCCGTCCTATAGCCAGCGCTGCCTGGGACGCCTTCCCCGAAAAATTATATTGTCTTAGGTTTTCCCAATCTAATAATAAAAAATACTGAAAATTAATGAAATCACAAATATTAGTACAATAGAGAGACTGTGCATTGATTTACAAATTTGTCTTAAATTTACTTTTTGCATAGAGAATATGAAGGTGGGCTGGGCTTTTAATATCAGAGTATGGGGCCCAGACCCACACTGTTTACACGAGTGAGCTGGGTGGCTCCATCATAGATAATAAAGATATAACATAATGGTCTCATCAGCGGTCTTCGAGGGGAACAATTGAGGCCAAATAAAGTATACCTATGTCGAGTATCGACTATCAATATAAAGGAATCTCAATTGCCTTCGCGGGAACGCACCTCAAATGTATTTACATAGGCGTGGATTATCCATATCTTTATTATCTATGGGCTTCATCCATAACATGGATTAAGGTGTCAACAATCTAAGGATCAACTTGATAATCAAACACATAAGTTCAGCAACCTGCAAATCAGGATCTTTTTATTCAAAGTGTCCTAATAAGTCATAAGAAAATTAGTTAGGTAAACCTATGGTTAGTTGAAGCTATGGTAATGATAGACGACTACCATCACCGGTCGTGAGCTTTGCGATGATCTTTTCCTACTAACTATCAAGGTATTCGATATTGTAAACATAACAATGAAAGAAAATATTTAAATATTATTAATTTGGTTAGGTTAGGTTAGGTTAGGATAGGGCAGGAAATTAGATGTTCACTAATTATCATAGTTTTTAACACGGTCTTAAAGACTGTCAGCAAGAGTTGTACCAGTATAGTTATCAAAAACTTAAATACAGCCAACAATAAATAATGATTTTTTTACCACAACAAATTATAAAATGTATTTTAAAATATAACAAAATATTATTTTATTAGGGTTTTATAAAATTTGCAATACTTATGAGTTTTTGTAAATAGAATATGTATAAAATCTATAGTTTTAATTTAATATATGGTTTTGTGTTTTAATATCCTATTGTCAAAGAATTCTCAGCGTTTCCTTTCCACATTTTTTACATTGTACTAAATCTAATTTTTTTCCGCACATATTTACAAAGACTAAAACAGATATCTGACTATGTTTTAATTTGCATTTAGACTTTATAGTTTGTAATTTAATATTGACTGTAGACCCACCAAACAAAAAAAAAAAACATAAAAAGTTTTTCTGTTTAATATTCTGGGCATTTTAGTTTGAACTTTGAAATGTATTTTTCTTCCGTAAAATTTATTCAAAATTTTTTTTTTGGTTTCCTAAAATGCATTTGCCTGCGGGCGCCAACACCTTCCTTCAATTTTTTTTTTAGTAATGTAACTAGTTGAATATTTTGTATTGACTTGAAAATTGAAAACTTGGTGCCCTATGAATAATCATTCTTTAATGAACTAAATATTTTAAATAGTTTTTTCTGTTTAATATTCTGGGCATTTTAGTTTGAACTTTGAAATGTATTTTTCTTCCGTAAAATGTATTTAAAATTTTTTTTTTGGTTTCCTAAAATGCATTTGCCTGCGGGCGCTAACACCCTTCTTCAATTTTTGTTTTATGATTTAACCTCTAGCCAAATTTTTTAAACATTGACTATCGGGTACCCTTGAATAATCCTTATCTTTAATGAACTAAATATTTTAAATAGTTTTTTCTGTTTAATATTCTGGGCATTTTAGTTTGAACTTTGAAATGTATTTTTCTTCCGTAAAATGTATTTAAAATTTTTTTTTTGGTTTCCTAAAATGCATTTGCCTGCGGGCGCTAACACCCTTCTTCAATTTTTGTTTTATGATTTAACCTCTAGCCAAATTTTTTAAACATTGACAATCGGGTACCTCTTGAATAATCCTTGTTTAATGAAATAAATATTGTAAAAAGTTTTTCTGTTTAATATTCTGGGCATTTTAGTTTGAACTTTGAAATGTATTTTTCTTCCGTAAAATTTATTCAAAATTTTTTTTTTGGTTTCCTAAAATGCATTTGCCTGCGGGCGCCAACACCTTCCTTCAATTTTTTTTTAGTAATGTAACTAGTTGAATATTTTGTATTGACTTGAAAATTGAAAACTTGGTGCCCTATGAATAATCATTCTTTAATGAACTAAATATTTTGAATAGTATTTTCTGTTAAGATTCTGGGCATTTTAGTTTGTACTTTGTAATGTGTATTCCTACAGTTAAATATTTTCAAAATTGTTTTTTGGTTTCCTAAAATGCATTTGCCTGCGGGTGCCAACACCTTCCTTCAATTTTTGTTTTATGATTTAACCTCTAGTCAAATTTTTTAAACATTGACAATCGGGTACCTCTTGAATAATCCTTGTTTAATGAAATAAATATTGTAAAAAGTTTTTCTGTTTAATATTCTGGGCATTTTAGTTTGAACATTGAAATGTATTTTTCTTCCGTAAAATTTATTCAAAATTTTTTTTTTGGTTTCCTAAAATGCATTTGCCTGCGGGCGCCAACACCTTCCTTCAATTTTTTTTTTAGTAATGTAACTAGTTGAATATTTTGTATTGACTTGAAAATTGAAAACTTGGTGCCCTATGAATAATCATTCTTTAATGAACTAAATATTTTGAATAGTATTTTCTGTTAAGATTCTGGGCATTTTAGTTTGTACTTTGTAATGTGTATTCCTACAGTTAAATATTTTCAAAATTTTTTTTTGGTTTCCTAAAATGCATTTGCCTGCGGGCGCCAACACCTTCCTTCAATTTTTGTTTTATGATTTAACCTCTAGCCAAATTTTTTAAACATTGACAATCGGGTACCTCTTGAATAATCCTTGTTTAATGAAATAAATATTGTAAAAAGTTTTTCTGTTTAATATTCTGGGCATTTTAGTTTGAACATTGAAATGTATTTTTCTTCCGTAAAATTTATTCAAAATTTTTTTTTTGGTTTCCTAAAATGCATTTGCCTGCGGGCGCCAACACCTTCCTTCAATTTTTTTTTTAGTAATGTAACTAGTTGAATATTTTGTATTGACTTGAAAATTGAAAACTTGGTGCCCTATGAATAATCATTCTTTAATGAACTAAATATTTTGAATAGTATTTTCTGTTAAGATTCTGGGCATTTTAGTTTGTACTTTGTAATGTGTATTCCTACAGTTAAATATTTTCAAAATTTTTTTTTGGTTTCCTAAAATGCATTTGCCTGCGGGCGCCAACACCTTCCTTCAATTTTTGTTTTATGATTTAACCTCTAGCCAAATTTTTTAAACATTGACAATCGGGTACCTCTTGAATAATCCTTGTTTAATGAAATAAATATTGTAAAAAGTTTTTCTGTTTAATATTCTGGGCATTTTAGTTTGAACATTGAAATGTATTTTTCTTCCGTAAAATTTATTCAAAATTTTTTTTTTGGTTTCCTAAAATGCATTTGCCTGCGGGCGCCAACACTTCCTTCAATTTTTTTTTTAGTAATGTAACTAGTTGAATATTTTGTATTGACTTGAAAATTGAAAACTTGGTGCCCTATGAATAATCATTCTTTAATGAACTAAATATTTTAAATAGTTTTTTCTGTTTAATATTCTGGGCATTTTAGTTTGAACTTTGAAATGTATTTTTCTTCCGTAAAATGTATTTAAAATTTTTTTTTTGGTTTCCTAAAATGCATTTGCCTGCGGGCGCTAACACCCTTCTTCAATTTTTGTTTTATGATTTAACCTCTAGCCAAATTTTTTAAACATTGACTATCGGGTACCCTTGAATAATCCTTATCTTTAATGAACTAAATATTTTAAATAGTTTTTTCTGTTTAATATTCTGGGCATTTTAGTTTGAACTTTGA
Organism: Metopolophium dirhodum; assembly: GCF_019925205.1. Taxonomy (NCBI): domain Eukaryota; kingdom Metazoa; phylum Arthropoda; class Insecta; order Hemiptera; family Aphididae; genus Metopolophium; species Metopolophium dirhodum. The sequence goes on from NC_083567.1 coordinate 16,284,482, forward strand.
AATGTATTTTTCTTCCGTAAAATGTATTTAAAATTTTTTTTTTGGTTTCCTAAAATGCATTTGCCTGCGGGCGCTAACACCCTTCTTCAATTTTTGTTTTATGATTTAACCTCTAGCCAAATTTTTTAAACATTGACAATCGGGTACCTCTTGAATAATCCTTGTTTAATGAAATAAATATTGTAAAAAGTTTTTCTGTTTAATATTCTGGGCATTTTAGTTTGAACTTTGAAATGTATTTTTCTTCCGTAAAATTTATTCAAAATTTTTTTTTTGGTTTCCTAAAATGCATTTGCCTGCGGGCGCCAACACCTTCCTTCAATTTTTTTTTTAGTAATGTAACTAGTTGAATATTTTGTATTGACTTGAAAATTGAAAACTTGGTGCCCTATGAATAATCATTCTTTAATGAACTAAATATTTTGAATAGTATTTTCTGTTAAGATTCTGGGCATTTTAGTTTGTACTTTGTAATGTGTATTCCTACAGTTAAATATTTTCAAAATTGTTTTTTGGTTTCCTAAAATGCATTTGCCTGCGGGTGCCAACACCTTCCTTCAATTTTTGTTTTATGATTTAACCTCTAGTCAAATTTTTTAAACATTGACAATCGGGTACCTCTTGAATAATCCTTGTTTAATGAAATAAATATTGTAAAAAGTTTTTCTGTTTAATATTCTGGGCATTTTAGTTTGAACATTGAAATGTATTTTTCTTCCGTAAAATTTATTCAAAATTTTTTTTTTGGTTTCCTAAAATGCATTTGCCTGCGGGCGCCAACACCTTCCTTCAATTTTTTTTTTAGTAATGTAACTAGTTGAATATTTTGTATTGACTTGAAAATTGAAAACTTGGTGCCCTATGAATAATCATTCTTTAATGAACTAAATATTTTGAATAGTATTTTCTGTTAAGATTCTGGGCATTTTAGTTTGTACTTTGTAATGTGTATTCCTACAGTTAAATATTTTCAAAATTTTTTTTTGGTTTCCTAAAATGCATTTGCCTGCGGGCGCCAACACCTTCCTTCAATTTTTGTTTTATGATTTAACCTCTAGCCAAATTTTTTAAACATTGACAATCGGGTACCTCTTGAATAATCCTTGTTTAATGAAATAAATATTGTAAAAAGTTTTTCTGTTTAATATTCTGGGCATTTTAGTTTGAACATTGAAATGTATTTTTCTTCCGTAAAATTTATTCAAAATTTTTTTTTTGGTTTCCTAAAATGCATTTGCCTGCGGGCGCCAACACCTTCCTTCAATTTTTTTTTTAGTAATGTAACTAGTTGAATATTTTGTATTGACTTGAAAATTGAAAACTTGGTGCCCTATGAATAATCATTCTTTAATGAACTAAATATTTTGAATAGTATTTTCTGTTAAGATTCTGGGCATTTTAGTTTGTACTTTGTAATGTGTATTCCTACAGTTAAATATTTTCAAAATTTTTTTTTGGTTTCCTAAAATGCATTTGCCTGCGGGCGCCAACACCTTCCTTCAATTTTTGTTTTATGATTTAACCTCTAGCCAAATTTTTTAAACATTGACAATCGGGTACCTCTTGAATAATCCTTGTTTAATGAAATAAATATTGTAAAAAGTTTTTCTGTTTAATATTCTGGGCATTTTAGTTTGAACATTGAAATGTATTTTTCTTCCGTAAAATTTATTCAAAATTTTTTTTTTGGTTTCCTAAAATGCATTTGCCTGCGGGCGCCAACACTTCCTTCAATTTTTTTTTTAGTAATGTAACTAGTTGAATATTTTGTATTGACTTGAAAATTGAAAACTTGGTGCCCTATGAATAATCATTCTTTAATGAACTAAATATTTTAAATAGTTTTTTCTGTTTAATATTCTGGGCATTTTAGTTTGAACTTTGAAATGTATTTTTCTTCCGTAAAATGTATTTAAAATTTTTTTTTTGGTTTCCTAAAATGCATTTGCCTGCGGGCGCTAACACCCTTCTTCAATTTTTGTTTTATGATTTAACCTCTAGCCAAATTTTTTAAACATTGACTATCGGGTACCCTTGAATAATCCTTATCTTTAATGAACTAAATATTTTAAATAGTTTTTTCTGTTTAATATTCTGGGCATTTTAGTTTGAACTTTGAAATGTATTTTTCTTCCGTAAAATGTATTCAAAATTTTTTTTTTGGTTTCCTAAAATGCATTTGCCTGCAGGCGCTAACACCCTTCTTCAATTTTTGTTTTATGATTTAACCTCTAGCCAAATTTTTTAAACATTGACAATCGGGTACCTCTTGAATAATCCTTGTTTAATGAAATAAATATTGTAAAAAGTTTTTCTGTTTAATATTCTGGGCATTTTAGTTTGAACTTTGAAATGTATTTTTCTTCCGTAAAATTTATTCAAAATTTTTTTTTTGGTTTCCTAAAATGCATTTGCCTGCGGGCGCCAACACCTTCCTTCAATTTTTTTTTTAGTAATGTAACTAGTTGAATATTTTGTATTGACTTGAAAATTGAAAACTTGGTGCCCTATGAATAATCATTCTTTAATGAACTAAATATTTTGAATAGTATTTTCTGTTAAGATTCTGGGCATTTTAGTTTGTACTTTGTAATGTGTATTCCTACAGTTAAATATTTTCAAAATTTTTTTTTGGTTTCCTAAAATGCATTTGCCTGCGGGCGCCAACACCTTCCTTCAATTTTTGTTTTATGATTTAACCTCTAGCCAAATTTTTTAAACATTGACAATCGGGTACCTCTTGAATAATCCTTGTTTAATGAAATAAATATTGTAAAAAGTTTTTCTGTTTAATATTCTGGGCATTTTAGTTTGAACATTGAAATGTATTTTTCTTCCGTAAAATTTATTCAAAATTTTTTTTTTGGTTTCCTAAAATGCATTTGCCTGCGGGCGCCAACACCTTCCTTCAATTTTTTTTTTAGTAATGTAACTAGTTGAATATTTTGTATTGACTTGAAAATTGAAAACTTGGTGCCCTATGAATAATCATTCTTTAATGAACTAAATATTTTGAATAGTATTTTCTGTTAAGATTCTGGGCATTTTAGTTTGTACTTTGTAATGTGTATTCCTACAGTTAAATATTTTCAAAATTTTTTTTTGGTTTCCTAAAATGCATTTGCCTGCGGGCGCCAACACCTTCCTTCAATTTTTGTTTTATGATTTAACCTCTAGCCAAATTTTTTAAACATTGACAATCGGGTACCTCTTGAATAATCCTTGTTTAATGAAATAAATATTGTAAAAAGTTTTTCTGTTTAATATTCTGGGCATTTTAGTTTGAACATTGAAATGTATTTTTCTTCCGTAAAATTTATTCAAAATTTTTTTTTTGGTTTCCTAAAATGCATTTGCCTGCGGGCGCCAACACTTCCTTCAATTTTTTTTTTAGTAATGTAACTAGTTGAATATTTTGTATTGACTTGAAAATTGAAAACTTGGTGCCCTATGAATAATCATTCTTTAATGAACTAAATATTTTAAATAGTTTTTTCTGTTTAATATTCTGGGCATTTTAGTTTGAACTTTGAAATGTATTTTTCTTCCGTAAAATGTATTTAAAATTTTTTTTTTGGTTTCCTAAAATGCATTTGCCTGCGGGCGCTAACACCCTTCTTCAATTTTTGTTTTATGATTTAACCTCTAGCCAAATTTTTTAAACATTGACTATCGGGTACCCTTGAATAATCCTTATCTTTAATGAACTAAATATTTTAAATAGTTTTTTCTGTTTAATATTCTGGGCATTTTAGTTTGAACTTTGAAATGTATTTTTCTTCCGTAAAATGTATTCAAAATTTTTTTTTTGGTTTCCTAAAATGCATTTGCCTGCAGGCGCTAACACCCTTCTTCAATTTTTGTTTTATGATTTAACCTCTAGCCAAATTTTTTAAACATTGACAATCGGGTACCTCTTGAATAATCCTTGTTTAATGAAATAAATATTGTAAAAAGTTTTTCTGTTTAATATTCTGGGCATTTTAGTTTGAACTTTGAAATGTATTTTTCTTCCGTAAAATTTATTCAAAATTTTTTTTTTGGTTTCCTAAAATGCATTTGCCTGCGGGCGCCAACACCTTCCTTCAATTTTTTTTTTAGTAATGTAACTAGTTGAATATTTTGTATTGACTTGAAAATTGAAAACTTGGTGCCCTATGAATAATCATTCTCTAATGAACTAAATATTTTGAATAGTATTTTCTGTTAAGATTCTGGGCATTTTAGTTTGTACTTTGTAATGTGTATTCCTACAGTTAAATATTTTCAAAATTGTTTTTTGGTTTCCTAAAATGCATTTGCCTGCGGGTGCCAACACCTTCCTTCAATTTTTGTTTTATGATTTAACCTCTAGCCAAATTTTTTAAACATTGACAATCGGGTACCTCTTGAATAATCCTTGTTTAATGAAATAAATATTGTAAAAAGTTTTTCTGTTTAATATTCTGGGCATTTTAGTTTGAACATTGAAATGTATTTTTCTTCCGTAAAATTTATTCAAAATTTTTTTTTTGGTTTCCTAAAATGCATTTGCCTGCGGGCGCCAACACCTTCCTTCAATTTTTTTTTTAGTAATGTAACTAGTTGAATATTTTGTATTGACTTGAAAATTGAAAACTTGGTGCCCTATGAATAATCATTCTTTAATGAACTAAATATTTTGAATAGTATTTTCTGTTAAGATTCTGGGCATTTTAGTTTGTACTTTGTAATGTGTATTCCTACAGTTAAATATTTTCAAAATTTTTTTTTGGTTTCCTAAAATGCATTTGCCTGCGGGCGCCAACACCTTCCTTCAATTTTTGTTTTATGATTTAACCTCTAGCCAAATTTTTTAAACATTGACAATCGGGTACCTCTTGAATAATCCTTGTTTAATGAAATAAATATTGTAAAAAGTTTTTCTGTTTAATATTCTGGGCATTTTAGTTTGAACATTGAAATGTATTTTTCTTCCGTAAAATTTATTCAAAATTTTTTTTTTGGTTTCCTAAAATGCATTTGCCTGCGGGCGCCAACACCTTCCTTCAATTTTTTTTTTAGTAATGTAACTAGTTGAATATTTTGTATTGACTTGAAAATTGAAAACTTGGTGCCCTATGAATAATCATTCTTTAATGAACTAAATATTTTGAATAGTATTTTCTGTTAAGATTCTGGGCATTTTAGTTTGTACTTTGTAATGTGTATTCCTACAGTTAAATATTTTCAAAATTTTTTTTTGGTTTCCTAAAATGCATTTGCCTGCGGGCGCCAACACCTTCCTTCAATTTTTGTTTTATGATTTAACCTCTAGCCAAATTTTTTAAACATTGACAATCGGGTACCTCTTGAATAATCCTTGTTTAATGAAATAAATATTGTAAAAAGTTTTTCTGTTTAATATTCTGGGCATTTTAGTTTGAACATTGAAATGTATTTTTCTTCCGTAAAATTTATTCAAAATTTTTTTTTTGGTTTCCTAAAATGCATTTGCCTGCGGGCGCCAACACTTCCTTCAATTTTTTTTTTAGTAATGTAACTAGTTGAATATTTTGTATTGACTTGAAAATTGAAAACTTGGTGCCCTATGAATAATCATTCTTTAATGAACTAAATATTTTAAATAGTTTTTTCTGTTTAATATTCTGGGCATTTTAGTTTGAACTTTGAAATGTATTTTTCTTCCGTAAAATGTATTTAAAATTTTTTTTTTGGTTTCCTAAAATGCATTTGCCTGCGGGCGCTAACACCCTTCTTCAATTTTTGTTTTATGATTTAACCTCTAGCCAAATTTTTTAAACATTGACTATCGGGTACCCTTGAATAATCCTTATCTTTAATGAACTAAATATTTTAAATAGTTTTTTCTGTTTAATATTCTGGGCATTTTAGTTTGAACTTTGAAATGTATTTTTCTTCCGTAAAATGTATTCAAAATTTTTTTTTTGGTTTCCTAAAATGCATTTGCCTGCAGGCGCTAACACCCTTCTTCAATTTTTGTTTTATGATTTAACCTCTAGCCAAATTTTTTAAACATTGACAATCGGGTACCTCTTGAATAATCCTTGTTTAATGAAATAAATATTGTAAAAAGTTTTTCTGTTTAATATTCTGGGCATTTTAGTTTGAACTTTGAAATGTATTTTTCTTCCGTAAAATTTATTCAAAATTTTTTTTTTGGTTTCCTAAAATGCATTTGCCTGCGGGCGCCAACACCTTCCTTCAATTTTTTTTTTAGTAATGTAACTAGTTGAATATTTTGTATTGACTTGAAAATTGAAAACTTGGTGCCCTATGAATAATCATTCTCTAATGAACTAAATATTTTGAATAGTATTTTCTGTTAAGATTCTGGGCATTTTAGTTTGTACTTTGTAATGTGTATTCCTACAGTTAAATATTTTCAAAATTGTTTTTTGGTTTCCTAAAATGCATTTGCCTGCGGGTGCCAACACCTTCCTTCAATTTTTGTTTTATGATTTAACCTCTAGCCAAATTTTTTAAACATTGACAATCGGGTACCTCTTGAATAATCCTTGTTTAATGAAATAAATATTGTAAAAAGTTTTTCTGTTTAATATTCTGGGCATTTTAGTTTGAACATTGAAATGTATTTTTCTTCCGTAAAATTTATTCAAAATTTTTTTTTTGGTTTCCTAAAATGCATTTGCCTGCGGGCGCCAACACCTTCCTTCAATTTTTTTTTTAGTAATGTAACTAGTTGAATATTTTGTATTGACTTGAAAATTGAAAACTTGGTGCCCTATGAATAATCATTCTTTAATGAACTAAATATTTTGAATAGTATTTTCTGTTAAGATTCTGGGAATTTTAGTTTGTACTTTGTAATGTGTATTCCTACAGTTAAATATTTTCAAAATTTTTTTTTGGTTTCCTAAAATGCATTTGCCTGTGGGCGCCAACACCTTCCTTCAATTTTTGTTTTATGATTTAACCTCTAGCCAAATTTTTTAAACATTGACAATCGGGTACCTCTTGAATAATCCTTGTTTAATGAAATAAATATTGTAAAAAGTTTTTCTGTTTAATATTCTGGGCATTTTAGTTTGAACATTGAAATGTATTTTTCTTCCGTAAAATTTATTCAAAATTTTTTTTTTGGTTTCCTAAAATGCATTTGCCTGCGGGCGCCAACACCTTCCTTCAATTTTTTTTTTAGTAATGTAACTAGTTGAATATTTTGTATTGACTTGAAAATTGAAAACTTGGTGCCCTATGAATAATCATTCTTTAATGAACTAAATATTTTGAATAGTATTTTCTGTTAAGATTCTGGGCATTTTAGTTTGTACTTTGTAATGTGTATTCCTACAGTTAAATATTTTCAAAATTTTTTTTTGGTTTCCTAAAATGCATTTGCCTGCGGGCGCCAACACCTTCCTTCAATTTTTGTTTTATGATTTAACCTCTAGCCAAATTTTTTAAACATTGACAATCGGGTACCTCTTGAATAATCCTTGTTTAATGAAATAAATATTGTAAAAAGTTTTTCTGTTTAATATTCTGGGCATTTTAGTTTGAACATTGAAATGTATTTTTCTTCCGTAAAATTTATTCAAAATTTTTTTTTTGGTTTCCTAAAATGCATTTGCCTGCGGGCGCCAACACCTTCCTTCAATTTTTTTTTTAGTAATGTAACTAGTTGAATATTTTGTATTGACTTGAAAATTGAAAACTTGGTGCCCTATGAATAATCATTCTTTAATGAACTAAATATTTTAAATAGTTTTTTCTGTTTAATATTCTGGGCATTTTAGTTTGAACTTTGAAATGTATTTTTCTTCCGTAAAATGTATTTAAAATTTTTTTTTTGGTTTCCTAAAATGCATTTGCCTGCGGGCGCTAACACCCTTCTTCAATTTTTGTTTTATGATTTAACCTCTAGCCAAATTTTTTAAACATTGACTATCGGGTACCCTTGAATAATCCTTATCTTTAATGAACTAAATATTTTAAATAGTTTTTTCTGTTTAATATTCTGGGCATTTTAGTTTGAACTTTGAAATGTATTTTTCTTCCGTAAAATGTATTCAAAATTTTTTTTTTGGTTTCCTAAAATGCATTTGCCTGCAGGCGCTAACACCCTTCTTCAATTTTTGTTTTATGATTTAACCTCTAGCCAAATTTTTTAAACATTGACAATCGGGTACCTCTTGAATAATCCTTGTTTAATGAAATAAATATTGTAAAAAGTTTTTCTGTTTAATATTCTGGGCATTTTAGTTTGAACTTTGAAATGTATTTTTCTTCCGTAAAATTTATTCAAAATTTTTTTTTTGGTTTCCTAAAATGCATTTGCCTGCGGGCGCCAACACCTTCCTTCAATTTTTTTTTTAGTAATGTAACTAGTTGAATATTTTGTATTGACTTGAAAATTGAAAACTTGGTGCCCTATGAATAATCATTCTCTAATGAACTAAATATTTTGAATAGTATTTTCTGTTAAGATTCTGGGCATTTTAGTTTGTACTTTGTAATGTGTATTCCTACAGTTAAATATTTTCAAAATTGTTTTTTGGTTTCCTAAAATGCATTTGCCTGCGGGTGCCAACACCTTCCTTCAATTTTTGTTTTATGATTTAACCTCTAGCCAAATTTTTTAAACATTGACAATCGGGTACCTCTTGAATAATCCTTGTTTAATGAAATAAATATTGTAAAAAGTTTTTCTGTTTAATATTCTGGGCATTTTAGTTTGAACATTGAAATGTATTTTTCTTCCGTAAAATTTATTCAAAATTTTTTTTTTGGTTTCCTAAAATGCATTTGCCTGCGGGCGCCAACACCTTCCTTCAATTTTTTTTTTAGTAATGTAACTAGTTGAATATTTTGTATTGACTTGAAAATTGAAAACTTGGTGCCCTATGAATAATCATTCTTTAATGAACTAAATATTTTGAATAGTATTTTCTGTTAAGATTCTGGGAATTTTAGTTTGTACTTTGTAATGTGTATTCCTACAGTTAAATATTTTCAAAATTTTTTTTTGGTTTCCTAAAATGCATTTGCCTGCGGGCGCCAACACCTTCCTTCAATTTTTGTTTTATGATTTAACCTCTAGCCAAATTTTTTAAACATTGACAATCGGGTACCTCTTGAATAATCCTTGTTTAATGAAATAAATATTGTAAAAAGTTTTTCTGTTTAATATTCTGGGCATTTTAGTTTGAACATTGAAATGTATTTTTCTTCCGTAAAATTTATTCAAAATTTTTTTTTTGGTTTCCTAAAATGCATTTGCCTGCGGGCGCCAACACCTTCCTTCAATTTTTTTTTTAGTAATGTAACTAGTTGAATATTTTGTATTGACTTGAAAATTGAAAACTTGGTGCCCTATGAATAATCATTCTTTAATGAACTAAATATTTTGAATAGTATTTTCTGTTAAGATTCTGGGCATTTTAGTTTGTACTTTGTAATGTGTATTCCTACAGTTAAATATTTTCAAAATTTTTTTTTGGTTTCCTAAAATGCATTTGCCTGCGGGCGCCAACACCTTCCTTCAATTTTTGTTTTATGATTTAACCTCTAGCCAAATTTTTTAAACATTGACAATCGGGTACCTCTTGAATAATCCTTGTTTAATGAAATAAATATTGTAAAAAGTTTTTCTGTTTAATATTCTGGGCATTTTAGTTTGAACATTGAAATGTATTTTTCTTCCGTAAAATTTATTCAAAATTTTTTTTTTGGTTTCCTAAAATGCATTTGCCTGCGGGCGCCAACACCTTCCTTCAATTTTTTTTTTAGTAATGTAACTAGTTGAATATTTTGTATTGACTTGAAAATTGAAAACTTGGTGCCCTATGAATAATCATTCTTTAATGAACTAAATATTTTGAATAGTATTTTCTGTTAAGATTCTGGGCATTTTAGTTTGTACTTTGTAATGTGTATTCCTACAGTTAAATATTTTCAAAATTGTTTTTTGGTTTCCTAAAATGCATTTGCCTGCGGGTGCCAACACCTTCCTTCAATTTTTGTTTTATGATTTAACCTCTAGTCAAATTTTTTAAACATTGACAATCGGGTACCTCTTGAATAATCCTTGTTTAATGAAATAAATATTGTAAAAAGTTTTTCTGTTTAATATTCTGGGCATTTTAGTTTGAACATTGAAATGTATTTTTCTTCCGTAAAATTTATTCAAAATTTTTTTTTTGGTTTCCTAAAATGCATTTGCCTGCGGGCGCCAACACCTTCCTTCAATTTTTTTTTTAGTAATGTAACTAGTTGAATATTTTGTATTGACTTGAAAATTGAAAACTTGGTGCCCTATGAATAATCATTCTTTAATGAACTAAATATTTTGAATAGTATTTTCTGTTAAGATTCTGGGCATTTTAGTTTGTACTTTGTAATGTGTATTCCTACAGTTAAATATTTTCAAAATTTTTTTTTGGTTTCCTAAAATGCATTTGCCTGCGGGCGCCAACACCTTCCTTCAATTTTTGTTTTATGATTTAACCTCTAGCCAAATTTTTTAAACATTGACAATCGGGTACCTCTTGAATAATCCTTGTTTAATGAAATAAATATTGTAAAAAGTTTTTCTGTTTAATATTCTGGGCATTTTAGTTTGAACATTGAAATGTATTTTTCTTCCGTAAAATTTATTCAAAATTTTTTTTTTGGTTTCCTAAAATGCATTTGCCTGCGGGCGCCAACACTTCCTTCAATTTTTTTTTTAGTAATGTAACTAGTTGAATATTTTGTATTGACTTGAAAATTGAAAACTTGGTGCCCTATGAATAATCATTCTTTAATGAACTAAATATTTTAAATAGTTTTTTCTGTTTAATATTCTGGGCATTTTAGTTTGAACTTTGAAATGTATTTTTCTTCCGTAAAATGTATTTAAAATTTTTTTTTTGGTTTCCTAAAATGCATTTGCCTGCGGGCGCTAACACCCTTCTTCAATTTTTGTTTTATGATTTAACCTCTAGCCAAATTTTTTAAACATTGATTATCGGGTACCCTTGAATAATCCTTATCTTTAATGAACTAAATATTTTAAATAGTTTTTTCTGTTTAATATTCTGGGCATTTTAGTTTGAACTTTGAAATGTATTTTTCTTCCGTAAAATGTATTCAAAATTTTTTTTTTGGTTTCCTAAAATGCATTTGCCTGCAGGCGCTAACACCCTTCTTCAATTTTTGTTTTATGATTTAACCTCTAGCCAAATTTTTTAAACATTGACAATCGGGTACCTCTTGAATAATCCTTGTTTAATGAAATAAATATTGTAAAAAGTTTTTCTGTTTAATATTCTGGGCATTTTAGTTTGAACTTTGAAATGTATTTTTCTTCCGTAAAATTTATTCAAAATTTTTTTTTTGGTTTCCTAAAATGCATTTGCCTGCGGGCGCCAACACCTTCCTTCAATTTTTTTTTTAGTAATGTAACTAGTTGAATATTTTGTATTGACTTGAAAATTGAAAACTTGGTGCCCTATGAATAATCATTCTTTAATGAACTAAATATTTTGAATAGTATTTTCTGTTAAGATTCTGGGCATTTTAGTTTGTACTTTGTAATGTGTATTCCTACAGTTAAATATTTTCAAAATTGTTTTTTGGTTTCCTAAAATGCATTTGCCTGCGGGTGCCAACACCTTCCTTCAATTTTTGTTTTATGATTTAACCTCTAGCCAAATTTTTTAAACATTGACAATCGGGTACCTCTTGAATAATCCTTGTTTAATGAAATAAATATTGTAAAAAGTTTTTCTGTTTAATATTCTGGGCATTTTAGTTTGAACATTGAAATGTATTTTTCTTCCGTAAAATTTATTCAAAATTTTTTTTTTGGTTTCCTAAAATGCATTTGCCTGCGGGCGCCAACACCTTCCTTCAATTTTTTTTTTAGTAATGTAACTAGTTGAATATTTTGTATTGACTTGAAAATTGAAAACTTGGTGCCCTATGAATAATCATTCTTTAATGAACTAAATATTTTGAATAGTATTTTCTGTTAAGATTCTGGGAATTTTAGTTTGTACTTTGTAATGTGTATTCCTACAGTTAAATATTTTCAAAATTTTTTTTTGGTTTCCTAAAATGCATTTGCCTGCGGGCGCCAACACCTTCCTTCAATTTTTGTTTTATGATTTAACCTCTAGCCAAATTTTTTAAACATTGACAATCGGGTACCTCTTGAATAATCCTTGTTTAATGAAATAAATATTGTAAAAAGTTTTTCTGTTTAATATTCTGGGCATTTTAGTTTGAACATTGAAATGTATTTTTCTTCCGTAAAATTTATTCAAAATTTTTTTTTTGGTTTCCTAAAATGCATTTGCCTGCGGGCGCCAACACCTTCCTTCAATTTTTTTTTTAGTAATGTAACTAGTTGAATATTTTGTATTGACTTGAAAATTGAAAACTTGGTGCCCTATGAATAATCATTCTTTAATGAACTAAATATTTTGAATAGTATTTTCTGTTAAGATTCTGGGCATTTTAGTTTGTACTTTGTAATGTGTATTCCTACAGTTAAATATTTTCAAAATTTTTTTTTGGTTTCCTAAAATGCATTTGCCTGCGGGCGCCAACACCTTCCTTCAATTTTTGTTTTATGATTTAACCTCTAGCCAAATTTTTTAAACATTGACAATCGGGTACCTCTTGAATAATCCTTGTTTAATGAAATAAATATTGTAAAAAGTTTTTCTGTTTAATATTCTGGGCATTTTAGTTTGAACATTGAAATGTATTTTTCTTCCGTAAAATTTATTCAAAATTTTTTTTTTGGTTTCCTAAAATGCATTTGCCTGCGGGCGCCAACACCTTCCTTCAATTTTTTTTTTAGTAATGTAACTAGTTGAATATTTTGTATTGACTTGAAAATTGAAAACTTGGTGCCCTATGAATAATCATTCTTTAATGAACTAAATATTTTGAATAGTATTTTCTGTTAAGATTCTGGGCATTTTAGTTTGTACTTTGTAATGTGTATTCCTACAGTTAAATATTTTCAAAATTTTTTTTTGGTTTCCTAAAATGCATTTGCCTGCGGGCGCCAACACCTTCCTTCAATTTTTGTTTTATGATTTAACCTCTAGCCAAATTTTTTAAACATTGACAATCGGGTACCTCTTGAATAATCCTTGTTTAATGAAATAAATATTGTAAAAAGTTTTTCTGTTTAATATTCTGGGCATTTTAGTTTGAACATTGAAATGTATTTTTCTTCCGTAAAATTTATTCAAAATTTTTTTTTTGGTTTCCTAAAATGCATTTGCCTGCGGGCGCCAACACTTCCTTCAATTTTTTTTTTAGTAATGTAACTAGTTGAATATTTTGTATTGACTTGAAAATTGAAAACTTGGTGCCCTATGAATAATCATTCTTTAATGAACTAAATATTTTAAATAGTTTTTTCTGTTTAATATTCTGGGCATTTTAGTTTGAACTTTGAAATGTATTTTTCTTCCGTAAAATGTATTTAAAATTTTTTTTTTGGTTTCCTAAAATGCTTTTGCCTGCGGGCGCTAACACCCTTCTTCAATTTTTGTTTTATGATTTAACCTCTAGCCAAATTTTTTAAACATTGACTATCGGGTACCCTTGAATAATCCTTATCTTTAATGAACTAAATATTTTAAATAGTTTTTTCTGTTTAATATTCTGGGCATTTTAGTTTGAACTTTGAAATGTATTTTTCTTCCGTAAAATGTATTCAAAATTTTTTTTTTGGTTTCCTAAAATGCATTTGCCTGCAGGCGCTAACACCCTTCTTCAATTTTTGTTTTATGATTTAACCTCTAGCCAAATTTTTTAAACATTGACAATCGGGTACCTCTTGAATAATCCTTGTTTAATGAAATAAATATTGTAAAAAGTTTTTCTGTTTAATATTCTGGGCATTTTAGTTTGAACTTTGAAATGTATTTTTCTTCCGTAAAATTTATTCAAAATTTTTTTTTTGGTTTCCTAAAATGCATTTGCCTGCGGGCGCCAACACCTTCCTTCAATTTTTTTTTTAGTAATGTAACTAGTTGAATATTTTGTATTGACTTGAAAATTGAAAACTTGGTGCCCTATGAATAATCATTCTTTAATGAACTAAATATTTTGAATAGTATTTTCTGTTAAGATTCTGGGCATTTTAGTTTGTACTTTGTAATGTGTATTCCTACAGTTAAATATTTTCAAAATTTTTTTTTGGTTTCCTAAAATGCATTTGCCTGCGGGCGCCAACACCTTCCTTCAATTTTTGTTTTATGATTTAACCTCTAGCCAAATTTTTTAAACATTGACAATCGGGTACCTCTTGAATAATCCTTGTTTAATGAAATAAATATTGTAAAAAGTTTTTCTGTTTAATATTCTGGGCATTTTAGTTTGAACATTGAAATGTATTTTTCTTCCGTAAAATTTATTCAAAATTTTTTTTTTGGTTTCCTAAAATGCATTTGCCTGCGGGCGCCAACACCTTCCTTCAATTTTTTTTTTAGTAATGTAACTAGTTGAATATTTTGTATTGACTTGAAAATTGAAAACTTGGTGCCCTATGAATAATCATTCTTTAATGAACTAAATATTTTGAATAGTATTTTCTGTTAAGATTCTGGGCATTTTAGTTTGTACTTTGTAATGTGTATTCCTACAGTTAAATATTTTCAAAATTTTTTTTTGGTTTCCTAAAATGCATTTGCCTGCGGGCGCCAACACCTTCCTTCAATTTTTGTTTTATGATTTAACCTCTAGCCAAATTTTTTAAACATTGACAATCGGGTACCTCTTGAATAATCCTTGTTTAATGAAATAAATATTGTAAAAAGTTTTTCTGTTTAATATTCTGGGCATTTTAGTTTGAACATTGAAATGTATTTTTCTTCCGTAAAATTTATTCAAAATTTTTTTTTTGGTTTCCTAAAATGCATTTGCCTGCGGGCGCCAACACTTCCTTCAATTTTTTTTTTAGTAATGTAACTAGTTGAATATTTTGTATTGACTTGAAAATTGAAAACTTGGTGCCCTATGAATAATCATTCTTTAATGAACTAAATATTTTAAATAGTTTTTTCTGTTTAATATTCTGGGCATTTTAGTTTGAACTTTGAAATGTATTTTTCTTCCGTAAAATGTATTTAAAATTTTTTTTTTGGTTTCCTAAAATGCATTTGCCTGCGGGCGCTAACACCCTTCTTCAATTTTTGTTTTATGATTTAACCTCTAGCCAAATTTTTTAAACATTGACTATCGGGTACCCTTGAATAATCCTTATCTTTAATGAACTAAATATTTTAAATAGTTTTTTCTGTTTAATATTCTGGGCATTTTAGTTTGAACTTTGAAATGTATTTTTCTTCCGTAAAATGTATTCAAAATTTTTTTTTTGGTTTCCTAAAATGCATTTGCCTGCAGGCGCTAACACCCTTCTTCAAATTTTGTTTTATGATTTAACCTCTAGCCAAATTTTTTAAACATTGACAATCGGGTACCTCTTGAATAATCCTTGTTTAATGAAATAAATATTGTAAAAAGTTTTTCTGTTTAATATTCTGGGCATTTTAGTTTGAACTTTGAAATGTATTTTTCTTCCGTAAAATTTATTCAAAATTTTTTTTTTGGTTTCCTAAAATGCATTTGCCTGCGGGCGCCAACACCTTCCTTCAATTTTTTTTTTAGTAATGTAACTAGTTGAATATTTTGTATTGACTTGAAAATTGAAAACTTGGTGCCCTATGAATAATCATTCTTTAATGAACTAAATATTTTGAATAGTATTTTCTGTTAAGATTCTGGGCATTTTAGTTTGTACTTTGTAATGTGTATTCCTACAGTTAAATATTTTCAAAATTGTTTTTTGGTTTCCTAAAATGCATTTGCCTGCGGGTGCCAACACCTTCCTTCAATTTTTGTTTTATGATTTAACCTCTAGCCAAATTTTTTAAACATTGACAATCGGGTACCTCTTGAATAATCCTTGTTTAATGAAATAAATATTGTAAAAAGTTTTTCTGTTTAATATTCTGGGCATTTTAGTTTGAACTTTGAAATGTATTTTTCTTCCGTAAAATTTATTCAAAATTTTTTTTTTGGTTTCCTAAAATGCATTTGCCTGCGGGCGCCAACACCTTCCTTCAATTTTTTTTTTAGTAATGTAACTAGTTGAATATTTTGTATTGACTTGAAAATTGAAAACTTGGTGCCCTATGAATAATCATTCTTTAATGAACTAAATATTTTGAATAGTATTTTCTGTTAAGATTCTGGGCATTTTAGTTTGTACTTTGTAATGTGTATTCCTACAGTTAAATTTTTTCAAAATTTTTTTTTGGTTTCCTAAAATGCATTTGCCTTTATAAATATTGAATATTAAATATTGATTTTGAAGTTTTTTTGAATTATTCAATAATATTTGAATATGGAAATAGATATTTTTCATAGAATACCTACATAAATTAATTTTTATATTGGTATCGCCATTCGTATAATTAGTAGGGAATGTTGGTACAGTTTGTTAGGTTTTTTTAGTTTTTTAATACATGATAAATTCAAAAATGTGTTCAAAATTTAAATTATTCAAAAATTTACTTGGCGGGAAATTTTCGTTTGTCAATCTGAATGTCGATAATTTTTTAGAATATAAATTTGATTTCAAGGCTTGGCTGCGTTGAATCTTGAAGTCTTTAAGTGGATACGACCAATACTGAATGATTTACGTTTTCGATATAATACGAATTTGAAAAACATATCAAACACTTTAAAAGGCTTGACTGCGTTGTATCTTAAAGACTTCAAGTCGATAAGACTAATATTGATGAAGTTAGGATTTCAAGTATTTTTAAAAAATTATAAATCTAAAGTTCAATTTTTGGAACTCAGATCAGCTATGATAAATTCTTATTAAGTACCTACTTGAGCAAAATTATTCAAATACTTTTTAATCACTTACATACTTTTCAAAACAGGTATCTGTATTTGAATACTCTTAAAAAGTATTTTTTCTAGTACCTAAGTATTATATTAATTGTTAAACTAACATTCTAATAGATTTTAGATTTAAATAATAATTTAACAACTGTGTTCCAGAATACAGCATATAATATATAGTGTATTATATATGGATACATTTACGACTTATGTTACACTTATAAGTTATAATATATTTAGAAGACTTATATTTATTTATTTGATTTTTTGTTTATTATAGTCAACAAATAATACCTTTTGGATAAATTAGGTATTCACAGAGTTAATTTGAAATTATGTTAATAAATCATAACCATTGTTATTACTTATTTGTTAACTGTTTTCAAAATTTGCATTAACAGTAGTTATATTTAAAATAAAATTGACAAAATTGTACTTCATTGTTAATGTATCCTATATAGCCATATAGGTAGTATTATTTAAACATTGTTAATTAATCAAAAGTTTATATTATATAATATCCATTTATAATTTAGAATATACATTTAAAACCATAGTACGTGAAGTGCTACTCTAGTACTCTACCTATGTTGTGTTAAAATAAATTAAATTATTTATCTAAGTAATCACTGTAGCTTATGAAAAAAAACAGTCTGTTGTGGCATTGTTCATGTACAAAATGTATCTGAACCCCTCAGAACACCCTGAAAAAAAGTTCTAATGATGTGCCTGATAGTTATTAATATAGTAGGTATAGTGCAGTGGTCGGCAACCTTTTGAAGAAGGTAAAAAGAAAAAAATAACTGTTTAAAACTTTAAAATAATAGAGCATAAAAATTACAGTTTTTAATAATATTATAATTATAATATAAAAGTATGGAAATTACCAAGGCTGGGCAAGTTAATGATTTTTTTAACTCAGTTAAGTTAAAAGTTAATGCACATTTTTTGTTAACTTTTTATTAAGTTAAAAAAAAAAATAATTTGTTTATACAACGCTAACGTACTTAATTTTTTTCCAACCCAAAACTAAATTATAGGATATAGTGTTAATACTTCATACAGATTTCCATATAAGTAAGATTCGAATGATATAAATTTTTAACTCTAAACAATTTACAATACATATTTTTTGACATTAAAACAAAATAGATTGAAATAGTGAAATGTTATAAAATTAAAAACAAAAAAATTAACTTAACTTACTTCTTAAAATGAAAAATTAACTCGCTGATTTCACGTTAATTAAGAAAGAAATTTAATGAGTT
The DNA here is from genome assembly GCF_019925205.1 of Metopolophium dirhodum. NCBI lineage: Eukaryota > Metazoa > Arthropoda > Insecta > Hemiptera > Aphididae > Metopolophium > Metopolophium dirhodum. The sequence goes on from NC_083567.1 coordinate 16,302,637, forward strand.
AATAGTTAAGTTAATGAGAAGCCAAAAGTAACTAGTTAATGTCCAGCCTTGGAAATTACAACTGCTTTAGGCTTAATTTGATTTTTGTTGTTGGATATTGTTTATTATTTTTTAAATTTCCTCATTAAAATTTCTTGTGCTGGCTCGAAGTACATGGTGGAGATGGTCATTAATTAAACGTGAACGGTATGGATTTTTAATTTTTTTCATATGAGAAAAGGCCTGTTCACACACGTAAGTGGATCCAAACATACTGAAGTATTTTGCAGCTATATTTTTAATTTTTGAAAATGATGCCGGAAGTTCAACGAAAAAAAGTAAAGGAGATGCTTTGAATGAGTCTTTTAAGATATCTTGTGACTGCAAATCTATTATTTCCATTTGAAGCTCAACATCAACATCTTCATAATCAATATTAAATGGATTGGCGAGTAGTTGAAAAACGCAACGTTTTACTTTACTGAACAGAATAGAAAATTAATATTATAATCCAAATACACTCGTCGTATCTACTCTATGTATGTTATCGGTAACTGTCAAGGTATATCTACCATTATAAAATATGACTGATAGAAACGTTCAGTTATATATTTTATACAATATGATTTTTTTGATATAATATTCGATTAAATGTCGTTGTCGTAGAATTTAAAGCGGGCCGCCGGTTGCCGACCACTGGTATAGTGTGTACTGAAAGAATTCAGATTTGTTTGTTTAATAGTATTAAAACAATTTTGTTAATTTAACACAAGAAATCGATAATATTTTTAATATTTTTTAAAAAAATTAACTTAAATTATAAACTTGCTGTATATTTTATTATGATTACTTCTAACAGTAATTCAAGAAAGATAATGTGTTTATTGGTAAAAATGTATGTTTTCTTGCCAATTATAAAAATATTGAGTGCTGAGTGGGTATAATATTACATATAAATAATAATGTTTATTTTAGTAACAGTAAAAAACTGTATGAGGGATACATTTTCAATTCAGAATTAAATTAAAAGTGTAAAATTAAATGTTATACCCAAAATACGTATTATAAGATGTAACAACTAATAATTAATAGGTTAAGTTGTGTTCGGTTGTATACGACTTAAGCAATTATTATATTAATTTATAACTTTTTATTTTTCAGTTAGTATTGCTAACCTGTGGTTATAATTTATAAGCGGTAGTTATGTTTTTAGATATTTTAAATTAAGATTTTTGTATTTGTATTTTAGAAACACTGGTATTTAATTTTTAAATAACCTAGGAATATTTAAAACATAATATTATTATATTATTCATATTATTATAATACAATATTTAAATATAATATATTATTAACCTACTGCCCTACTATTTCTAGACGTGTACATGGCAATAGTGAAATTCTATTAAACCTATTAGGTACGTAAACAACATTTATTAATATGACAAATATTTAAAATTTCAAAAAAGGGGGACCCTCGTGTTAATACCCCTTACTTTGTTTTTTGGATAGCGCTGGGAGTTTTTGTGCACAAACGTCGGGACCTGGTGCACATTTCTGCACAAACGATGCACAAACGTTTGGCACCTTAAAAATTTCAATTTTCCAAAAAAAGGGTGTCTCGTTTCAATGCCCCCCCCCCCCACTTTGTTTTTTGGATAGCGCTGGGAGTTTTTGTGCACAAACGATTGGACTTGGTGCACATTTCTGCACAAACGATGCACAAACGTTTGGCGTGGTCAGAAGTTCAAATTTTGAAAGTGGGGGGGCCATTGAAATGGACCTAAACAGTTCGAAATGGTACTGTCAATAAGACAAAATGTCTATATACAATCTATTCAAAAAAACAGGGTGCACATAAAACGTTAAGTTGTTGCACATGCGCATAATACAAGAGTTAACAATTTGTAAGTCTTGGGAATATTAACGATCCAATATAGTTTAGTCTGATATGCCGCAAACAGTATTGAAAAATACATAACATTGACTATAGAGTACTGAGTATACTGAATAGTATAAGTAACCTAGTTATAGAGTGTATCTTGTTTTAGTCAACACGTTGTGTTACGGTATATATAATGCCAATATAAGTTGTTATAATAGGTACATACTACATAGTACATAGGTACCTATGTACAATGTACATATTATATTATATAGTATCCTATATATGAGTGTAATGGAAACTCCATCACTATGCTCCACTGCTGGTTCATAAATTAGGTAAGTATATTTATGTTAATTTATAGGTACAGGTACATTATTCCGCATTATGGTGAATCATACATTGCATATATTATATTATATTACATAATCATATATTACCCGGCAGTGAGCGTAAGTACATAAATATATATATTTTTTCGTTTTCATTTTGATGGTATCCATACTTACAATGCGTATAGGTACAGTTTCTCTGTTTATTTTATATAAACAATACGTAGGTACAGCTGCTATTTCTTCAGTGTAAACACTACACGAGCACGGGAAACTTATATTTCGTTAATAAATAATAATATAATACTAATCAAACGGATTAGAAAATCTGAAACGGTACTCAATACTATTGTGTTTTAATATTATACACATCATGGCGTTGTGCTTCTGATGATTTTTGCGAAACGCAGATATTATGCATTACGATATTATTATGCAACTTATCGTGTACGGTTTAGGTTAGGTTAGGTTAGACGTTAACTAAACGTATATCGAATGGCCGGAAATTTATAAAATAAAGATTCTACTATTTTGGGTGGCGTCCAAAATACTAGTAATATCTTTAAGCGTCCGCTGACTACTGAGCTCGGGGTTTTCGGTAAACTTTTCCTGCGTTTTTTTTTCTCGTGTCTATTTCGTGAGCCAATATTATCCCCCCCCCCCCCTTCAAAAAAAAACTATTTGTGCCACTGACCAACTGAAAATTGTATTAGAAAATCCATCTCATATATTATTTTTATTTTTATTGTATTTAAATTGTATATTATTTGTGTTGTATGAGAAATGCGTTCACGAGGAATAATGTACCTATACTTTACTATTATATTATGTAGGTACCAATAATGCACAATGCTGCAAGCCTGCAAATGTATGAATTTTCAATACAAAAATATGACAATATATTCATCATATGAAAGTTTAATACAGGTAAAACACTGTTCGAATACGCAGCATACAAAAATAACCTTTATACGTATATTTGACCTTTATGCGTGCTTTTAATTTATTAGTAATATTATAATATATTATTGTATATGTTTACTTTAATACACATAGAGAATTAATGAGATGGAGAGGGGTGAAGGGCAGTTGTCAGACGATTTGTGGGAAAGAGACGGATAAAATAAAAAGAGTAGTGATTATAAGTAATTAAGTAAACTTTGATCGTACGACTTTTTTTTACCATCATTAATACTGATATTAAGTTGGACTTCAATATAAATTATTGACACAGAATACAAGTATATTATTGTAGTGACGTAGTTATATATCCAAGTTTACTTCTGTACAAACAAAAGTTACAATTATACCGCAGACTAATGTTTTCTTTTAGAAAACTTTTACTATATTTGATTTATCGTAATTATATCGAAATTAATTTCCGTATACTTGTAGTAACCTACATAGATTTTACGTAGGCACTTACGGGCTGCGGATACGTTCTGTGAATAGTTTATCGCAAATACTTTTTTATGGTGCTTAAGGTGAGAGGATTCGAGGGGAATTATAGTCCCCCATCCGCTAAAACCTATAGAAAGGCTTCCCCTTTGACATTTTGGGTACATCGGAACACTCAAATCTGAGATAAAATGGTGATATTCTAATTCATCCCGTTTTTCGCTAACTGATTTATTTGAAGACACGCACTTGTTATCATGACAAGTTCAGACACTAAACTGACGGTATATTTTCAATAGTATTGTTAGTATTGTTAGTGCCCCAAACAACACAATACTATTGACTATCTATCAACTAATATAAAAATAATTTCAATTGTTTCAATAAATTGAACTGGTCTGTAATATGACCCACAAACGATCAATATTATTGTCAATATCAAATATTAATCAATATTAATTATTGTTGACTGAGTATGGGTCGCTTAAATCTTACCTTTTTCATAGTCAGAACTCAGATTGTGTCCGCAGTCTTGTTGACAAATTATATTGAAAGCTAAAGTGTGCCCTCCTTCAGTTCACAGCTGTAGGTATTTAAGATAATATACTAATCAGAAATCGTTTAGAACTTCGTTAGATACAGAACCTACGATCAACTGTGATAATTATGTAGGTACGTAATTCTTACAACAATGACTATGGAAACAGTGTGAAAATTGCTTTTTATTTTATCTTCGACAATATCTAAGCACGCGCCTCGTTTTTATTACTCATTTACGGCCATTAAGTGTATTCACACTCAGTGAAGTAATGTGACACGTTAAATTATGTTATTTGTGCAAGTACATGTGTTTTTTATATCAAGATACGTACAGTGGCGGATCCAGGGGGGAAAGGGGCATTTGCTTTTCCTTTGTTTTACACTGTGTTTAGCCAATTTTGTAGTCAATTTTGGAACTTTTTGTACTTTTGCCCCCATGCCCCCCCCCCCAAATTAAGCCCAGAATCCGCCAGGGAATATAAGTATCATACTTATATTCGGGACGCGAAGGGCTACCTGAACCCGGGCTTCCATCGAGCATCTCCTCTTAAGGGTCGTTTTAAAACAAACTTGTTTTTACTCCCAATTAATGATAGGTACATAAAGTGATATACTAATACATCAACATTCCAATTCAATCTATATATATTATCTTATACCAATATAATCTTAAACGGTAAATATAAGACTCGATTTACTATAACTGCATTTGTTTTAAATCATAGTGCAATGTGGTCGGGTTTAAAACACCTTATTTAGTTATATCCCCGCTGTGTTGTCCGTTCGTTAGTTTAGTTACCAGTACTTACATAGTTACGATTGTTGATAATAAGATAGGATTTATGATTAAATAAATAAATAAATAATGTTAAAACGATTATATTATTATTAAAAGTAAATTCATACTATAGCCAGAATTAAAAAATAGATGTTCACATATTGATAATATAGGTTCATACTAGCCAATGTTAATAAACCGGTACCAAAATATAAATACTTTATTTACAAATTAAGATATATAATCTATTTAGGTTTCTATACATAATCATATTCAAATTACCAAATTATTTTTAAATTGTAAGTAGGTAGACACTTATATGGAATTATTTACTAAATACGTTCAGAAACCGAGCATTTAGCAAGCTCGCAGAGTGAGTTTTCTTAACTTGTTTTCCCCATTAAACCGTATACATCAGGCAGTACCAATATATTCTACAATGAGTTTAATGTAGATATACTCAAATTAGGTGAAAAACATATTTTATGGATGCATAACTCATATATAAGTACACATATGATGCATACGATGCACAATTAATTACACATTGTATAATAACATTATGCTAATCGAAGTTTATAATAATAATATATAGATACCTACATCATAAATTATAATAACAAAGTTAGTCTCCTTTAATGGTATATCTACGCTGTTGTAGGCAAAGTGAATGCCACTATTATATATAATAATATAATATTGTAGAAATATATTATAATATATAATATAAAACCTATATTATAATTATTACTGTAGGCACTAGGTACCTACCTATACAATCGAAATAAATCCAATGAAGGTCGACGTTGTCAAACCAGAACCAAAACAAACTTGTTTTAGTTCGACTTTGTGCCAACGACCGGAACTTGGGAGAGAATCGCTCCAATACTTTATTTATTTAATACATACATTATTATACTTTTATATTATGAGAGATGTAAGTACGACAGCAGTATTACAGTCGAGTACCTATAAACGACAACGTTTGGTTGGAGGTCGAGATAAGGACTTCAAGGTTAATAACGTTATGAACGTATTACGTAGGTAACTTGCTGGTTGATGCACTTGGTCGTGCACTCGTACTGGTGCAGGTGAGCGCTTATACGACTACAGATTTGGTCAATACGTACTTTGTCCTACCTGATTCTGAAAGGAGAGGATAAAGAGGAATCGGTATTTATTTATTTTACAACGATAGTTTATATTTTTTATTTCTTCTTTTGTTGGTAGTAAAAATATGTCTTATGTGACCCCGAAAATACAGTGTTGTGATGATTATTCAGTAAGTTCATTAGTAATTTTTCAAAACACATAATAATTTTACCTTTTTTTTAGTAATTTTTTGATTTTCTCAGTACTTACCTTGATTTGGTGTAGTAGTTAATGATCGTCAACATAATTTATTGGAGAATCCACTGCTGCTATGTCGAGTACGATTTTATCATCCAGTCAAAATCACTTTTTAAATACCTGCCTTCTATGATTTATCATCGCTTACAAACGTACAACAACAACAATAAGTTATATAATACGACTACACGCTACTATCTATTTTTTTTTTTTTACATTAATATTGTATAATAGAGATATGGTGTAGCAAAGCATCACCCTGGATGCTACATACTGTGGTTCTGCATTACCTATACACTGTGGGCTGGGAAGTGTTTTGAAAGTTAAAACAACTGTTTTAGTTTAATATTTAAAACGTTTTAATCGACGTTTAAAGTAATTTATTTTTTTATTTAAAAACATTTTAGGTTAGAACGTGAGATTTAATTCTGATATACCAATACATTATTATTTTGTATTTTTAGAAATGAAACTGTTTAGTGTGCTAAAGAAATTATTGTTAAAAAAAGTATAGTGCAGTTAAACAAATAAAACGTTTGTTAACAAACTTTTTTATCAAGCCCTTCTTAGAGCTATGTCTTATTTTCGACTTCCGGACAACCCACTCTCTCGTTTCGAGGTATCTACCCGGACATATTCGACGTAAAGAAAGTATATTGACCAACAGACAACAGTCATAATATCTAATATAGTCGGAAACAATGGATATTATAACATTTATATTTTCTGTATCCCTGTCTCACACGAGCGCACAAAAACCTACAACAACATATTGTGTACCTATTTCGGATGGGTTATTAACGTAACGTATATACACTATACGCATTACTTTATCATTTAAGCGTTATGTTTTTAAATGAATAACGTATTTAAGTAATTACTTTTTAAAACTGCTGTGCTATGCTACATTAAAACGCACGTTAAACAGAAAATATGTGGTATAAGCCTATAAAGTGGCTCTAACATGATTTTTTGTCGGCTCACGAAAGAAGAATATTTTTTTTTTGTTTAAAGTCTTGCCATAATAATAATAATAATAACAATAATTTTAGCACGGACAACGCTATAATATATCATTATTGTCGTAGTATTGGTATAATCGGTTATTTGACTTATTTGAATATATAATATACTTACTATATATCAAGGGCGGATACAAGGGGGGATGGGGGGTCAGACCCCCATAGCGCTTTATTTTTAATTTTATAAAATGGTGTTCTTAGTGTTACCGCATTACAAGGAAACATCAAAAAAAAAAATTAAACAAATATACTATAATTATTTAATAGGGGCGTCATTACAACTTTTTGAAAGGTATGCCAACAACCATAGGTAAATAGGCCAAAAAAAGTTTAGCAGACCAATATAATATAGGTATTGTAATATAATAATTATATAATTATAATTATTATTATTATTAACAAATATTTTTTTCTCGCTACGTTCCATAATTAGAATCTTTATATTTTCCATGTAATAATCTAATATATTATTATCAATATAGTAGACCTAATAATACCAAATTTGTACTTAAATTATTCAAACTCAAATTTAAATATTTTTGACATTGTACCTATAATTATATATTACCTATATTTTGTTATTTATTCATTTAATGTGCAGGTACCTAGGTTTAAATATTTTTCTGATCCCACCCCATACAAAATATATGTATACGCCACTAATCACTACTATATGTATATTATAATATATACTATATAATATTATATATAGTATAAGCTTAATTTCTTAATATAGTTATAATATATGTAATGTTATGTTTATGACAGACGTCAGACGCGTACCTACTGCGTAAATTTTTTTTAATCGCCGAAACGTATATATATTTTCAATTCGTGAAACGTATATAGATAGGAAGCTAAATATATTTAATAAATATTATAGTAGGTATTATCAAATTTTAGTATTTGTATAATAAAAACATTCGCAGTACACATTTAATGTCTAACCATGCATAAAGCATAATTTACTAAATACGTTTTTTTTTAAATTCGTCAAATTATTATTTTCGAGTAACCGGAGTACTTATGATACTTTCAACCTCGCACAATTTCCAAAATCTAATTAGTTTTTAATTTTTTTGTTCAACTTTGAAAATGAATTAAATATTTGAAATTTACATCAAATATTCATATTAAACACTTACTATAGGTAGATTATAATTATCAAAATAAAATGTAATAAATTGTTCAGTTCTTTGTGAGTTATTTAGACTTTAGAGATTTATAATTAAAAACTTATTCGTTAATTTTGAATAAAATAATACAATTTACAATAATAAAATTTTTTTATAAATCTTAAAAATAATTAAATTAAGAATTTATTTATATTCTTATTAGTACAGCAATTAAAAAATATCGAAAATACATTTTTTTTATAACGGTTTGAAACAAGTATTTCAACCACTTTTCTATACAAAATTAAATTTTACGACATTTTTTTGCGAATAATATTTAGTTTATCATTCCGGTCAACTTCCAATCCTAGTTTGGAAACTCATTCAAAAATCCTTCCCCTCAAATTAAAAATAATTTTAATAAACATGAACCGAGCAAGCAACAGGTATCGATAGCGCTATATCGGTAAAAAAATAATGTTTTTGTTAATTTGTATTATGTCATAAACATAAATCTGAACGTAAAGTTTTGAAGTTCAAACCACTCCTTTACCCTCAAAATCAAATTAACGCGGATGGATCAAAAACACGTCTTACCGTCACATTCCTGTTAATAATTGATGATCATACCTCTGAAAACAATTTGAAATTGTCATCGAAATCGGTCCAGTTTTAGCCTTTATAGGGTATTTAAGGTATAAGCGTATACATTCAACTCTCATATTTGTTTTAAGATATAATTTCAATGGTTACCATTTATAAATAAAAAAATTATTTTATTTCCATCGTGAATCTCAAAATCCTTGTGTGAGCACCTTTTTAAAATGTGAATTATGGAAAATTCTTTTTCTAGCTATCTGCATAGTTTAGGGCTAATGGTGACATGTACCCAGCTTAAAGGTGACATGAAATATCCACGGGAAATGGAAAATTTTTTAAAAAAAACACAATGCTTTTTTTGAAAAAAATCATATTATTATTTATTGTCGCCACTGTCATGTTAATAGCATACCCCAAAGTTCGTATCTGTATTTTTCATTTTATTATACCTTTATTTTTTGTTAGTCTATTTGATTTAGTATAAAACATCCACGTTAATAGTTTTTTTGACGAGGAATGCAATGAAATAATAATTTAAAAGTATTATTCACTTATTATACGAATAAAAGTTACTTTCGGGTTATTACTTAGCAATAAGTTTAGCACTAAATTTATAAACCATACACCTTAGACTATAGAAAGGTACGTCCTGTGTAGGTTTAGTGTGTTAATTAATCAATAATAAATCTACACATAAAAGTCGCAACATGTGTGTTATATCTATAACGATATAATGAGTGTGCAATTTTATTATTTCTTGAACTGGATGAGTATTGAGTAATATTTTCCATTGTTGTTGTTATTTAAAGTTTAAACTATATACAATATTATAATTTATAATAGTTGTAGTAAACGCAGAGTGGCAGATTATAGTAGTAAATAGTAATAACAGTATCTAACGTACAGAAGTAAATACCAACGCAAACGTGACTAAAATTTAAAACGACATAGGATGATTTTTTTTCCTTAAAAGTTTTGTGTTATTTGAGTAAATTCAATTTGGTGAGCACAATTAAAATAATATATTATAATATCTATTATCTATGCAATGTTTTTACATCAACCAAAAACTAACAAATTGTTTACATACTTTTATCGTAATAGTTGTTTATCGTACAGTTTAATGCTGTTATTTTTAATTTATTATACCGTATGTATAAAGTCTAGCATGAAGAGTGGTTTGCATTTTTTCTCTACATATCCAATTTTATATCTTTTCTGAAAATCCCATAGCTATAATAATATTATAAGTACTATACAATTCTATATTAGGTACCTATGTAAGTACATGTACTAAAAAAAATCTCATTTTATTCTCGTTTGTTTCAGAAACATGAAAATCGACTGAAAGAATTTATATTATAACACAGTTATCATACGATATTTGATCAATCCCTTCGTAGAAGACGAGACCTTTACTATGACCCGTGTGGCGTATACACAGATCGCTGATACTACTGTGAGCTAGCGCAGTGGATTGCGCACGCTTAAAATCTCTTCGCGTGCCCATCATTATTCATTAACGGGTAACTGCAATGTTTTGCCAAAAAACACATATTATTATATTTGTTTGAAAGTTTTTGAAGAGTGATATTTCGTAACACGGTCGCAGGTGTTCTTTTTTAGTGTCATTTACCGCCAATTTGATGTGTTTTCACTGTCACTGCATGGCGTTAAACATATACCAGGTAATATACAAGGTGTTCAAACAATTGGGAAACGCTTTAATAACAGCTTGCATTTTTTTATACTTACATAATATAGCAACGACAGATAACACTGGTGCAAATTTATTAGGTAAAATATTAATTAATCATCTTATTAATTATATCGGATTATCGTTTATCAATCCTAATTTAGTCTAAGACTGTTTCCAAACTCCTTGTATACCTATATTATTACTGTGTTTTAAGTACTTTTGACGTCTTACAAATCGTATACGTCAGCTATAATATACAGTGTAGTATTGTCATTATTTTTATTGTCGAAGACGGACTTGCTGCTCGTTACAACTTACAAGTCATGTATTTTAACCGGATTTTCCGTTGAACTTGAATTAAATTGTATTCTGATGCAAAAGTTAATTTACATTTTACATAATATATTATTAATATTTATTGTAAACGCACACCTATATGGTATAAATATACATATAGATGTTAAAATATTATGTTGCTCATCTGCAGACCACGATTAATAATACATTATCTTGTTCGTAAGTATATACACATAGATGTGTGATAGATGACATAGATACACGGATATTATTTACACGTATCAGTGAGATAACCTGTGGCCTGCGGGATGCGGGAATAAATTTCACAAGAGAGGTTCACCTGGATGGTGACTTATGTTTTGTAATCCTTTAAGTACCTAAATACATTTTCACCAAACTCATATGCCATGTGGCTTCACTTCTTAAATTTAGATGGCTGGAAAGTAGGGTGGGTGGATAAACATTTTAGATTTCGCTTATTCACAAAAAAATTTTAGTTCGATACCACTGCCATATATATATATATATATAAATATCTATATTATATATCATATATTTTAATATCGTACAGTTTTGAAAATACTTTAATCAAAAATACAGTTGTGACTCCTGTCGCTCCTGATTTTGACTTGGCAGTTTGTGGTATTATATGTATCACTATAAATTATAAGAAACTAAATAATTAATTTAATTTAAACTATCTTTAAATTATCTTTTATTTACCTTTTTATGCAAGCAACTGGATAGTATTATATTGGTTCGTCAGATTGGGAATAAGAATTTCTGCTATTTATTTCTTAAATTTAGAACTCAAAAATATGCTTTAATTTTCTGCACAGAAAATATGATCTTTGTCTTGTGCTGTGATCTGTTTTGGTAACGCTGCTGAGTCTTTATTAATATGTAATTTATTACAAAGTGATAATATAATACTTATATACGTAATATATTATTTTATATTTTATATATACGTAATATTTATTGAATCGATATTTTATACTGATAAATAAATTTATTTCTATTATTATGGTAAAAAATTATTAAAATAAAAAAACTTCCTACAAAATTTAAGAGTTCTTCTTTTCTCCTATAACATTAGCCAACTAATTTGATTTATTTTGTAAGTTGTAACTTTCATCTATTTACTAACTTTTAATTTGTATGAAACTAGGAATTCAATATAACAACACACAACATAAGCACTTTGAAATTTTATTTTGGTAAACATCAGAATAACACAACGTGTGTCTAATGCAAAAACGTTTTATTCAAATGAATGAGTATTATTTATTTTAAAAGCAAAATTTAAAATATTTACTCTTGCAATTTAAAATTATGATCGGTGTGATTATTTTTTCTCTTTATTGTTATTCTCACAATATCTATTCGGTCAATCAAAAAACCGGACTTCATATTGGGTTTTATTTCGTATGCTGAATGAATAATACAATGCTATACTGGTCATGGGCTATAAAATATATTATTGGCCGACCATTTTCTATTCATGAAATTATCTAGGTACCATTCGTCGTCTTTCACTTTGTGATTTACCAGTTTATTAATTTTTTGCGAAATCCGAAAGCATTAAACAAGTAATGACCATAATATATATTTTATATTAATTCAGTGACTAAAAAGTAAGCAACAAGAACTTACTGTATTTAACATAATATAATATAAATCGTTATAAATACGGAACAATCATAATCGTGACAAATTGAATTTAATATTTATCATTAAATCAACAAAGTCGTTCACTGTCGCAACTCTCGACTGTGTACAATAAATTGAACACAATGACATGTTATAATAATTTTAGTATACTATACAGTATTAAATAAGTACACCAACTAGGTGTACCTCTATAAATCAGCTGTAATATATTTTTCAACAAAATAATTTTAAATCTGAATATGCCTCATTGTTTATACATATAATAAAATATAAATAATAACATACAAATAACTTGTGCTATAAAATCTTAGGATTATATCAAAAAAAGTCCTGTTAAGGCAAGATAACAAATATTAATATTATATTGTCTAAATTATATTATAACAAACTTCATATATAATAAATATAATATATAAGATATATTATGTGTTTAGTAACTGCGAAAAGTTTATTTATACAATTTCAGAAAATGTTTTCAAATGTTCATGTATAGGTATACTTATATGTGTTATATTAGGTAAATGAGCTATATTTATAATCTCGATGGATAGCAATTAGGTTATCCTATTATTTTTGGCTTTACTCGTTATGTGCTTCATCGCTATAAGCGTGGTAACGTGGAAATATATCCATCTCATATTTTCCAAGCTAACCGAAGCGTCGAAATAATGAAAAAAGTAGAACCAACGAATAATTTAACTATTATAAATAAATAGGTACTTTACCTACATATAATCATTTTTTATACGCCTATATATATATAGGATGTGTATAAGCAATTAGGCGTGAATACTAAATATAATATTATTCTCTTTAATATGATTAAAAACGTGGTTAAAATGTTAGCATGGAGGTGTATAATATATTTGTAGATAAACCTGTTAATACGCATAGGTACCAGCTAAAACTATATTTATAATACAATTTAGAACATATTATACTGCCAATTATAATATAACTATCAATAAATCGATTCAAGGTTAGGCCTGTTCTGTAAAAATACACATTTTTAAACTTGTATAATTAATTATATTAACAATTAACATTATAACTTGATGTAAAATATATATGTATATATATGTAATATATCGGATCTAACAAAATTGCATTTTGTTTAACTAAAGACACAATAATATGTTTAATTTTATCATTTATTTCAGTAAAATATTATTGGAAACATACGGCGTTATGGATAGGCTATTTAGGTACAGTATAGGCTATAACTATACTCTACAGTTACGTATTTAATATTTATAAACGACGACTTCACAATTTTATCCCAAGCTATCTCATTGACGAGTACCAACTTATACGACATCTGTGGTATATGTTGCTATTTTCTTTATACAATAAATGTTCATACCAGTGTGGTATGCGAATAGCTCGTAAAACTACATCGATATTATATTGTTGTTATAATTTGTGTCCTGTAGCTGGATTCGAGATTTGTGCACTAAGTATTAAAAAGTTTCAAAATATGCAATATGCATTCTTGTATGTAGGTTATTACATGTATTACAAAAAATATAAATATTGCGACATTGCATAATACATAGATTTCTAGAAAGACAAAAACAATGGTAAAAAATTATCATACGACGGATTATTGATTGAGTATTCGTGAAAAATATATTTTTGTTAAACGAGAAGTAGGTATTATTATGAAAACAAAAGTGTTGATTTTTGTTTATGGTGTGCTTTTAATTTGGTCAAGTTCTTAAATCGTTGTACTTTATTGTGGCCACATGATGACGTTAAGGACGAAAACGTTTTTTGTTCTTAACGGATGCTGCTCCGTATAGGCTTAAAGCTCAAAAAATTCTAACAACATTTTAACCGAAAATGTTACATTTAACATGTGTGTCACACGGATTTCACAATGTAGCTGAAACAGTTAGATTACAATTTCCCTCAGTTAATCAATTGCGACTGTAATAAAAGTATTTCTAAAAGCTCCTACCTAATAGAGTACTAAAATTTAAGGAATTATATCCTAATTTTTTCCTTCCACCTTAGCCAATCATTACTCGATGGGGTAATTGGTTAGCAGAAGTCGAATACTATTCTAAAAATTTTGAAAAAATTAAAGAAGTTATTTCAAATCTTGATAAATACTGCAACCACTATTACAAAAGCTACTGATATTCTGCCAAATAATGACCTAAAAAATCATTTAGCATATATTTCCGTAAATTGTTGTTTCTTGATTAAAGTAATAAAAAAATCTAACAATAATTGAATGTCTTGCAAGTTGCAATAGTGGAAAATTCAGCAAACAAATTAAATGATTTCAAGGAGAATCCACATAATATAAATTAAACCATATACTTGCTAAAAATGTTGCTTTACAAAAAAACTAAAACTGTTAAGAAATAATTTTCTGAATAAAATTGAAAATACGTCAATAGATATTCAGTTAACACCATCTGATAAATCAAGTATGAATTAATTTGACCCATTATTCTCGGTTGACGTTGAATTCGTCGAACGCTCTTCAGCCGCTACAAGTGAATTTTAAAACCTAACCACTGAATATTTCAATTTGAAAATCTTCAAATGTACGTTGTATCCAATTGTTTCCAAGAAGACAATATGACTCATAAGTTTGTCTACCTTTATCAAAAAAAAAAATGTCAACAAGAAAGTCAAATTAAATTTTATTGAGCGTTTGAAATTCATATTTTTACAACATTTGATATTCACTTGATATCTCATGTAACGATTTTCTTATTTTGTTGTAATTAAAAAACGAATGACTGTTGATACTTGAAAATTTCACTAAATGATGTTTATATTAGCATTTTCTATACACGATAAAATTTATAAAATAATTTGACTCTTTTTGAGCTGTTTACGGACATAGTCAGTTTTCAATTTTTTGGTTTTTTTTTCTATAAATATCAATAAAAATCTATTTTTTGTGTAAAAAAGCGTGAAAATTCAATGCAAGGCTCCTGATATAATGTTACAATAGCAGTTGAAAAATATTAAAAATATATAGGCACAATTTTTTTTTTTATAGACATTTAAAGTTCGAATTTTGACAAAATTTATCAAATTTAAAATTTAATAATTATTTTTTAGTTGAAAATTTATAAAATGTTCAACTTTTATAGCTAAGGATTGAAAATTTAAAACAAGGTTTCACGTAAATAGGTTATATATAAATTACTTTATCCACAATATACTTGATAATATCATAGGCTGACTGACCGTTTTCGCTCAGAATCGTTTTTCTTATACAATGATATTATATCATTGAATTCAAATTTAACACCATCCATTACAGTGACCCACTTGTCACCTACTATACAGCAGAGCGACATCCACTTACTCACCTTTTTTTCTATGAATGTCAATAAAATTTTATTTAACCGATTAAATAATTATTTTGTAATAAACCGACACAGTACATAGTTGATATTAACTATATCGTACAGCTGTATACTGTTTAGTTGTTTAGTGTTTACTGTTGTCCGTTTAGCACTGCAGTGGTGTTTGGAGCACAAATTAAGAAATATCTTAATTCGTGGTCGGGAGAGGTGATTTCGAATACATATCTGGTACCCTTTTGGGTCGGTTTTATCACTTGTTTCCGGCAGCGTGAGCACGGTTGAGCACAATATGCAGATTTAGATTTAGTACCTAATAATATTATAAATTATATAAATTATAATAAACATCATTGCGTAACGTAGTATTCAACATTCTACATCGTTATCTTTCTATTTATAAAAGGATAAGGTGACTGGCTGGCTGACTGATCTATCAACGCGCTTACGCAAAGACCTCTTGACGGATCTGGCTAAAATTTGGCATACAGATAGCTATTATTAACGTTGGTGTCCGCTATGAAAGGAGTTTTGGAAATGCATCCCCCAAAGGGGAAAATAATTGGTTATAAGAATACAATAGTGACGCTATCTATCCAGAAAAATCAAATTTAAATATACAACATTTGCGCAAAAATACAAAACGTTCGGACTTGACATTTGGAATAATGCAAGTTCTTCTAATGATCTAGATGTGCAAAAGAAAAGATTTTCCCATATTCGCATTACAAAGAGGTGGCCATACAGGGATATTGGGATTCACGGTGGAAAGTGAAACTTTTGTTTTGTTTATAAATGGTTGCCTTTGGGTGCAGATTATAATATTATAGTAATAGTAGAAATTAGTATTATTATTATTATTTTTTTTTATTTTTTATATATACATGGCTGCCAATGGATAATCGGGACATCGGGTATAAGTATAAGTATGCATCAAATTGTCAGTCGGAGATATATCGTTATTACACCTGAATGTAGACAACATTTTCACCATCAGAATATGTTAAAACATGCATTTCGAAAAAAAGTGGAGATACCTGGTTACTGCACCGGACACTTCATATACGGTGTAGGTACACAATTGGCGTCGACAAAAGATTAATAAATAGCTACATATAAATCATTAATATAATAATTAATTATATATTAATATAATATTATATATTTATTTATAGGTAGTGAAAATACGTCAATAGATATTCAGTTAACACCATCTGATAAATCAAGTATGAATTAATTTGACCCATTATTCTCGGTTGACGTTGAATTCGTCGAACGCTCTTCAGCCGCTACAAGTGAATTTTAAAACCTAACCACTGAATATTTCAATTTGAAAATCTTCAAATGTACGTTGTATCCAATTGTTTCCAAGAAGACAATAATTAAGATGATTAGATAAATAATTATTAATCAACAATTGTCAATTACAATTTCAAAATAATGTATATAATAAAATAAACATAAACCTATAGGCTATAATATAATACTGACAGCACCCTATTGAAACTTGCGAATTGCTACTAACTAGCGAAAATTTGCCGTCGTCCGTATGTCTTGGAGACAACACATGCGGATGCGACGTCCTCTTAAAAATTAAATTAACTAACCGATTTTTTTGTAAAATATCTCATGTTTTCCAATACCTATTTTGACAAAAATAAGAACATATATACATACATATTTTGACTTTTTTATTACATCCGCGCCCAATTGATTTACAATAAGTATATGTAGTTAACGATTCCCAGGTGGGCAATGGCCCCTTTGTGCCCTCTGCGAGCGTCCTTGGAAATAGGAGTCTAATGTTGGCATGTTGCTATTCATAATGTAGAGATTCCTTTAATACCACTACAATTCTATAATATCCGATATAAAATATAGTTAGACTGTCAAAAAATATCATATCTTAACTTTAAACGAGTTAAGTAAGTAGGTACCAACTAATTATGATTTCTAATATTTAAATTAAAACACTACCAATGTAATATATAATATGTATTGTAAATTTTAATTTGTAACTGTACAAAAATAGTTAATACATACTGTATGAAACTATAATATGCAACTATTAGAGCTGTTGATATCTGACACTGTAATATAGTGTACAGCCTGAAATTTTATCTAAAAAAATCATTGTAAAACCAAAAATATATTTACTTTATATAACATAAGAAACATTATCTCCTTCAACAATCAACTTTTTTGTTTGTACTTTTTACTTCATACATTTTAATGTTTTAAATATTTATCACAAAAAGTATCAAACTTATCTATTATACAGTATTATGTTAATAATGTTAATAGTATTACGTTTATTAATAAAAAAAAAAATAAGATATAAGTAAAAAATTGTCAGCCAATGGTTCAAATGCCGAAAATTATCATGATAAATAAAAAAGTCTATCAGTAAAGTATACTTATACCTTTTTGTATCAATTAAACATAGAATCTATATTATTACACACGCCAGTATTTAAAATAAGAGGTCATTCGATTCAACAGTAAAAAAAAAAATATTGAAATTAAACGTGTTTGTAACTTTGTGAGAAATTAAAATAAGAATACGAATAAATAGTTATACACAGCGTTTATGAGGCTTTATCAATATCAGTATTTTAATTACCTAATTACTTATTTATTTTATTAATTAGATATCACAATTTTTTCTAATGTTTTTAATCAGTTCGTATTTGAGTGGTGAGTAATAATATAATGTTCGATGGATACATTTTGTAGGTGTAGTTTAACGTTTTAATTAATTAAAATGGTCAATTATAGTAATTTATCATAATAATATGCGGTCCGGATGATCGGATGATCTCAGACAATTTATCGAAAGCGGGAGAAAAAGCTTAAATTCACGCGCGTACGGTGACAGCGTCATCTAGCGGACGTGTCTGTGGAGTATTCGTGCATAGAATTATAGAATGTTCTAGAAACAACAGGTTGCGCTGAGTGGTCGTGTTTATCCGTGGTAAACAGTAAACACTAAACACTATATCACGAATTCGTGCACTATATAAAGGTATACCACTAATTAGCATTACATCGGGTAATGGCTGATATTCAAATTCTATATTTTCTATCATTTTAAATATTCTTCTCTACGAAGTGACCGAGAAGTGAGAACTCAGAAGCGAGAGTGGTTAATATTTTTATTATTGCGGCCGATTAACCGTGACACCGTCTACATCGTGCACAATTAACGACATATTTACGAAATAAAGACGTCTATCGAGTGTGTATCGATCGTGCATCAAATACCTATTTCGAATCGAAAACCAAATCGCTCACGAATATGGCCCAGTCAAGTTATAAACTGTTGCAAGACCTCCAAAATTCGACGAACAACGAGTGTCTGACTGCCGGTAACGGTAAGTATAACACCAACGTGTATATCGAGCTGCTTAAAACGGACCATATAGGTAGTTTAGCGATATACCTGTTACGATATAATTAATATTGTATTGGTCAGACTTGGAATGGGGATGGGATCCCTTGGAATCAAACACTGATGTGAATATATCAGACGACACGTTAAAGGTAGTAATTCATCCAAACTCTAGCCGGGGTACCGGAGCGGTTCGTGGTGACATGCCGTTCGTGCCGGGTCATATCTACTATTGGGAGATCAAAGTGGACGGTTCACCTATGGCCACCGACATGGTAACACTACAACCTTTTAGCTCTTTGTAACAGACATATTATCGTAATGTCGATAAATAATTTCTATACTCATAGATAGTTGGTGTTGGCACAAAAGATTTCGACTTGGAGAGCTCTAAAAACGAATATACTAGTCTAATAGGATCGGATGAGAAATCGTGGGGATATTCTTATAAAGGTAAGTTAAACGGTTGTATTGAGTTTTTTTTTGCTGTTATAATAATGCATTATTTTTCTTCATAGGTGTCAAACACCACGGTGGAGAAAGTTTGATATATGGTCAGAGATATGATCACGGTGATGCATTGATAGGAGTTCGATTGGATATGTGCAGAGGGACATTGGAATTTTTCCATAATAGAATTCCGTTAGGTGAATAATACGGCTAAATTGCAGTGCTAATCAAATAACTTATTAAATCTAATATATTTTAGGTGTGGCTTTTGAAAAACTAAATAATACACATCTCCTCTACCCGATGGTATGCTCCACTGCATGCCGAACTCATTTCACAATAAAATACTGCCGTTCGTTGCCAGTAAATCTGCAACTTTATTGTTTGCAAGCTTTTGACTCTAGTAAGAATTCATTAATACCATTTGGTATTTTGAAAATGGTAATGGACTCTTGGTGGATTCCTAAATCCTATTCGTCATAACACAACTTAAGATTTCATGATTATATTTTTATTTTATTTTTTAAGATTACTTTTTTAAGATAACTAAAAACACAAGTAATCAATTGATGTATTGTTTTACATAAGTACAATTAATAATAATAAGTCACAAATACAATTTACTTAGGTAGTGTTGCATCATGCATATTAAAACTATTAACTAGGTTAAGAGTTTATGTAATATGTAATAACTAATAAGTGATAGGAGTGGAAAAATGTGAGTTCTTGAAAAAGTAATTGAGTGTTCTAGTATAGTAAAATTATGTGTATTTAATAATGTACGTTGGAAGCGATTGACGTATTTTACAGTAGTTAAGCTTAATCATTGTGAAATATAATATACAAGCCTAAAATTATTTATTTGTTGCACTAAATACTAATACTATGATATAAATCTACATAAGTAAGAATTGTATAATTTTCAAATTGTTAAAGTTAATATTTTAGAATGAAGTATATTTTAACTCAAAGTAAACTTAAATGAAAGTCTATTTGCGGATATACTTACCTATAAATTAAAATAATAATTTAATAACTGTTCTGTTCCATCATTATATATTATATTGTCTTAACTAAATCTTTGAAAGATTTGTAAAATATTGTGTTAATTTAAGTCACTTTAATAAAAAATATTTTCCCATTAATACATATTCAAACTTAAATGTACCAATATTTTTTTTTTATAATGTTTAATAATATCAACAGCTAGGTACAATAGTCATGGTATTAGCATTGATTATAAATACTAAATAGTATGTACGTCTTAATATATCTATTTTTTTTTTTTGTGGCATCAACTGCTTGCCAGTAGTAGATTATTTACATTACATTAAATTGTTATCATATATTTATATTTATACATTGCTTTCCTTAGGTAGTAATGTATATTAAATTAGATTGTGTAGTTCAGCTTAGTTGAAAGGTGAGGCTTGTGTAATTTACTATAATAAGTAATAACTATTAATGTTCCGTTGTAGAATTTTGTATTTGTGAGAAGTAATCGGAGTAAATATGATTAATTGTTTAACTATCTTTATGTATCTATAATTTGTACAATATTTAATCTTTGTGTTTTATTATGTAATAATTATATTTAAAATAAATTGTTAAATGTGTGTTTATAAAATATGCAGTGTACCTTTAATAACTACTAATTAATTAAACATAATGACAATATTATTATAAGTGGGTACACTGATATAGTGCAATCTAAAACAAATGGCCGATACATGAAATGTTCACTGGTTGTTTATATTATCATTTTCTATACGGTATACACGATAATATTTTTATTTGTTTTGAACTGTTTATGGACATTTTCAGTTTTCAATTGTTTTAGTTTTTAGATCCCGAAGTAAAAATGCTTGGATTTTTTTCAACAGTAACTTTTCTGATAGGAAAGTAAATCTAGTTCGTACTTGGGGGGGGGGGGGTCAAAAGTAAACATTTCTCAGTAGTTTTCAAAAGCGACGTGAAAAATTAAGGAAAAACGGGAGTTTTTACGCAAAATCTGTTATCGAGAAAATCGATTTTGGTTTTTGGTGCAACTCTAAAACAAATGACCGTAGGTACATGAAATTTTGACTGAATGTTTAATTAGCATTTTCTATACACCATAACATTTTCCAAATATTTTGAGCTGTTTACGGACATTTTCAGTTTCCATTTGTTTTAGTTTTTTCTTCTATAAATATCAATAAAATTTTATTTGTTGGTTAAAAAAGCTTGAAAAATTAATAGAAGGCTCCTGGGTTATTGCTTCAAAATGAGATGAAAAAAATTAAAAGTCCAGTCACAATTTTTTTTTATAAGTAGGTATTTAAAATTCAAGTATTGACAAAATACGTGAAATTGACGAAAATTTGCAAATTATTTTGCGTTAGAAATTCATAAAAAATTTTCTTTTTAAATCTAAGATTTGAAAATATATTACAAAATTTCTCATAAGTTTGTCTACCTTTATCAAAAAAAAAAAATGTCAACAAGAAAGTCAAATTAAATTTTATTGAGCGTTTGAAATTCATATTTTTACAACATTTGATATTCACTTGATATCTCATGTAACGATTTTCTTATTTTGTTGTAATTAAAAAACGAATGACTGTTGATACTTGAAAATTTCACTAAATGATGTTTATATTAGCATTTTCTATACACGATAAAATTTATAAAATAATTTGACTCTTTTTGAGCTGTTTACGGACATAGTCAGTTTTCAATTTTTTGGTTTTTTTTTTCTATAAATATCAATAAAAATCTATTTTTTGTGTAAAAAAGCGTGAAAATTCAATGCAAGGCTCCTGATATAATGTTACAATAGCAGTTGAAAAATATTAAAAATATATAGGCACAATTTTTTTTTTTATAGACATTTAAAGTTCGAATTTTGACAAAATTTATCAAATTTAAAATTTAATAATTATTTTTTAGTTGAAAATTTATAAAATGTTCAACTTTTATAGCTAAGGATTGAAAATTTAAAACAAGGTTTCACGTAAATAGGTTATATATAAATTACTTTATCCACAATATACTTGATAATATCATAGGCTGACTGACCGTTTTCGCTCAGAATCGTTTTTCTTATACAATGATATTATATCATTGAATTCAAATTTAACACCATCCATTACAGTGACCCACTTGTCACCTACTATACAGCAGAGCGACATCCACTTACTCACCTTTTTTTCTATGAATGTCAATAAAATTTTATTTAACCGATTAAATAATTATTTTGTAATAAACCGACACAGTACATAGTTGATATTAACTATATCGTACAGCTGTATACTGTTTAGTTGTTTAGTGTTTACTGTTGTCCGTTTAGCACTGCAGTGGTGTTTGGAGCACAAATTAAGAAATATCTTAATTCGTGGTCGGGAGAGGTGATTTCGAATACATATCTGGTACCCTTTTGGGTCGGTTTTATCACTTGTTTCCGGCAGCGTGAGCACGGTTGAGCACAATATGCAGATTTAGATTTAGTACCTAATAATATTATAAATTATATAAATTATAATAAACATCATTGCGTAACGTAGTATTCAACATTCTACATCGTTATCTTTCTATTTATAAAAGGATAAGGTGACTGGCTGGCTGACTGATCTATCAACGCGCTTACGCAAAGACCTCTTGACGGATCTGGCTAAAATTTGGCATACAGATAGCTATTATTAACGTTGGTGTCCGCTATGAAAGGAGTTTTGGAAATGCATCCCCCAAAGGGGAAAATAATTGGTTATAAGAATACAATAGTGACGCTATCTATCCAGAAAAATCAAATTTAAATATACAACATTTGCGCAAAAATACAAAACGTTCGGACTTGACATTTGGAATAATGCAAGTTCTTCTAATGATCTAGATGTGCAAAAGAAAAGATTTTCCCATATTCGCATTACAAAGAGGTGGCCATACAGGGATATTGGGATTCACGGTGGAAAGTGAAACTTTTGTTTTGTTTATAAATGGTTGCCTTTGGGTGCAGATTATAATATTATAGTAATAGTAGAAATTAGTATTATTATTATTATTTTTTTTTATTTTTTATATATACATGGCTGCCAATGGATAATCGGGACATCGGGTATAAGTATAAGTATGCATCAAATTGTCAGTCGGAGATATATCGTTATTACACCTGAATGTAGACAACATTTTCACCATCAGAATATGTTAAAACATGCATTTCGAAAAAAAGTGGAGATACCTGGTTACTGCACCGGACACTTCATATACGGTGTAGGTACACAATTGGCGTCGACAAAAGATTAATAAATAGCTACATATAAATCATTAATATAATAATTAATTATATATTAATATAATATTATATATTTATTTATAGGTAGTGAAAATTGCAGTCTGGCAGTGGTTAAGTGTACCTATTTAAGTTGTAATTTTGTTCGTTTCCGTTTCCTATATTGGCCAGAATTATATTGTTAGGTACCTACCTGGCTATACCTATGTCGACGGTCTGCACGAATTAGAGGAAGAGAAAAAAAGTTGCATGAAAATATCACTCTAGAAAGTTTGAAGTGAACGAAAATCGCATTTTAATAATATATAGCTTTTTTCTATACCTATATCTACCAATGTATTATAAAAACAATTTTGTAGAGTCAACTCGTGAAAACCAACCATATATAGCAGTTGATGATGAGTCAAAAGCAGTGAAATTAATTTTCTAAAAAATCATAAATTATTGATTATATTATTATACCTAATAGGTATAAGTACGTTTGTTAAAATTGAGATTCTATATAGATTATTTTAACCTTTATAAAGGACGCGTTTGCAGTTGGCTACTCTGCTGCTGTACAATAGTAGGTGGTTACATACTTATAACATAAAAGTTATATGGAAATCAAATAATATTACCTATAATAACTAACGATAAATATCGATATTCTAAAAATGGGTTGACTGATCAAAAATGGCGGCACAAAATTATTTTGCAATATCCAACAACGTCTGAATAAGTAAGTCGTAATGTACCATATTATTATAATTTATCACGATTTGCTGTCTGGAAAATAATATTTTTTTTCTAATATTTACATTTTTCATTTTGTTTAATGCTAACCAAAATCGTTTGTTAAATAAGGAGATAAACATAGTTATTAAATACATACATTTCTATATATTTTGTAATAATTAACGATTGCGCATAATTTTATTTATCTCGGTTTAAAAACCTTTACGTTTTAATTATGGTTACAATATTATAAATATAATTTAGCCATAGTTATAGTATATTTATATTCACACATGTAATAATAATTATAACATGTTCCTATATGACCCATAGTCGTAATCGCGCGAGTTTTAATTGAAAACAGACTTGTTTGGTTTTTATTTTTCCGATAAAACAGTCGTGTATAGATAAGTCCGCAGTCGCGGTGATTTAAACAAGGCATCCTGATTGATTGTAACAATATTATGGGTCATCGCCCAAGTCCATATTATAATATCAACCGATTCAGTCTGAATAATAATCGCACCAGGGCATATTGACCGCGTATTCCTGCATGCAGCAGCATCTATATATCGATATACGCCTTATCGCAGCAGCCTTAAGGTAAGTCTATATCGTCATTCGTCGACGTATAATAATTTATATTATATAATACAAATACCGGTATACGAATAACGATACACGTGTATTGTGCTTTGTAGTCGTATAATATTGTTATTATAAATATTGTATTCATAATTTACCTCTCACAGTCGTCACACGTGCTCGCAGTGGCCGCCATGAATCACATATGATGGGGTTAGTATCTCATATACAACCTTCTTGAGTATGCTTAACGTCTTAACCTGCATTATTAGGCATTATAGTATTAGTACTTAAACTAATATCTATAATTATTATTAATCCGTATATTAACATTATATGTTTGTCGAATTAGTATATTGCAATAATATACGACAATACCTATATATTATATATATTATTATATTATATAGTATATAATATCCTCCTCTATTAGTGAAAAATAGAATGATTTGTTTTATTTTATTTTATAAATTAACGTCAATCGGCTTTTACAATTGCAATGACATATTATAAATTTAATATAATTAAATAATTATATAGGTATTATTATTTAAATGTATTACTTCAACTAGCTAATCCCGCGTACATTATTGTTGCTCGTAAAAAATTACAACTTAAAAAAAATTGTCCACCGTTAATCTTAAAACCCCTGTTTGAGCACCTCCCCAGGTTAGGGGTAGGAGGGTAAAAAATACTTTACGGCCTATTCTCATACCTACCAAATATACAAAAAAATGTCATTAACATCTGTCGAGCCGTTTTGGATGAGTGTGACCACAAACACCATGTCACGAGACTTTTATAAGATTAAAATTAGAATAGAATTTTCGATAGAACGATAATTTAATTTTAAAGTGAACCATGAGAATTTTAAAATATTGATGTTTTACATACTCATAACTCACTTAAAAACTTAAATAGATATGGTAAAATATCAACGCAGGAACACAGATAATGGTGTTGGTTAAAAATTTGATAATAGGTAAATTCACTCCAATATCTAAACGGACAGCACCCTATTGAAACTAGCGAACGAAAATTTGATATGTCGTACGTGTGTAAGGCGAAGACAACACTTAGGGGTGCGAAGTCCTCTTAAAAACATTTTATTTTTATTGATAATATATTACACCCTATAATGAGCTCAGTACCAGTTCTTACAACATCATTATTTATTTATTAGGTATATAGGCGTGTCCGCGGGGGATGCAGGGTATCGGGTATGCACATGCACCCCCTGTGATTTCAGGCGGCACCCACTAGTAGATATAGATAGCCATACATAGACAATGTAATAACATTATGTAGACTGCTAGCGAAGATTGTGTTTCACAATTACCACCTTATCAGAAAGTGATAAGTGACGGATAAATTACAATATTATGTTCGTTGAGTGTTAACTAAGTATGCCTGGGTATGGTCATTATTCGATGTGCGATAGCAGCAAAGTAAAAAGTAGCAAGAGTATGCAAATATATTTTAAGATACTTTACTTTCCTTTTTTATGTAAATAATTTTGTTTTTTTTTTCAGATTTGTTCTGATATAATATTGCAATTATATCCTGAATCAATTAATACGTTAATACATGTATCACTGACTTCAAATGTTATCACATTTGTCACCAAACTTTCCTCTTTGTTACCTACCTGGACACGATAACATCGATATCACTTTTTGCTTCATAGACTTCATTAATATTATTGTTTCGTGGTGTTTTTTGTGAATGTTTTTTCCACGGCTCTTTTGTATTTGTAGGCAATTTTGTTTTGCTATAAGCTTTAAAATGTCCGATTAACAAATTTCGTTTCTTTTGCTGGGAAACTAGGATCATTCTTAAAATGATTAATTCCACATTTATAACGCATGCCTCACTTTTGGTTTTAAACTTTTTCTTTTCATATTTTTAATTTCGTAACTTTATTTACTGTTTATTTTTCATTCTTGCAGTGTATCTGCCTGTTGCGTTACTATATATAACTCGAGAATTGTTTAGCCACTTCAATGATTTCTGATAAATTTAAATTGTTTTTCTCCAGTAACTTTTGTTTTAGTTCATCAGATGTGCAACAAATTTAGGGTATTTACTATTTAGACTGTTGTTCCTTCTGGTACGTTCCATGCTCAGGAAAAAAAATGCAAAAATGCATCCTGTAGTTGTTCTTGTCCATTTTTTTGCAGTATTAAATACTATTAATGTATTATAGATTACTTTCGAGTATCTTTCGTTATGTTCTGCAATAAGACGTAGATCATTATGGATCTCTTCCATTTTTCCCAATGAATTGTTCAAAACGTGATATAGTTGCGGTCTTTATCCTCTTCCACCATCGCGTTTTCTGTTTTTACAAGCAACTTTCCCCGTTAGCCGATTTTAACGTATTCCAGTTTTTTTATGCACTTGCGCGAAACGAATTTAATTTTTAACGACCTTGCTAATATCACACTTGTTTAATGTTAGGTACATCTTTTTCCGACTGCGCCATGGTAATATTAACACGTTTTAAACATTTAAAGACAGATTGGGAGTTTTATTATTTTAAAGACTTTTAGATTAGATTATCATATCATTACAGACTACAATGTTGTACTGTTGACTTATCATATAATTATACAGGTAATTGGCGTAAATGTACGAAATTCGAAGTGTTATGCTCCTCAGCTCCTATATACCTACGACAGCATAGTTAAACTATTGTTCTGTGCCCTGTGGCTAAAACTTAAATGTATTATAATAGTATAATTTGTAGGAATGCAGAATGTAGATTGTAGTTAATGATAATAATATATGCAAACCACTCGAACCTCAGACGGGTTTGAAGACGATTTACCTGTACACTCCACTTATACATAACTCAGCGTCTCTGCAGAATATTTTATATTATTATCTACCTACGACGGATACGAAATATCAAAAGTTATATGATTCATAATAAATAATGGTATAACATAGCACATTTAACAGTTATTATTAATTTTATTATACCATATCGATCTGGCTGATCAATGATATTGAGCACGTTGGCACGTAGCAGACATTTTATAATTTATACTTAATCGTAATATCAAACTAATGAGTAATTATTTATTATTTTAATGTTGATTTTTCGCTGTACTATTCGTGACTTTACCATAGGTACGTCGAAGAACCGTTTTATTATAATATAGTTCACACGCTTTCTCTTCACGTGCATACACCTAAATATAAATTATAATAATAATATACATAATACGATTTGCGTTTAGGAAAAATGTTCAATGAGCACAGTTTATTAGAATACATCTTCAAACGTTTTATGTTGTTTTTAACATTTATTTTTTCATCCCTAGATTGGCTCACAAATCGGAGTGTAAAAATGTAAAAATAAAGGTAAGTAGTATACATAGCTGATTGGTATACGCGTTTTTTGTTATAAAACTAACCCATAAATCATAATATAATACGATAAGTAATAATAATTATAAAAATTAAAAATGTTATCTATGATGTTTTTTTGAAAAATCTGGTCAGCAAATTGGCTTTCTTAACACTATATATAATAATAATGACAAAATAATTAGATCGCCACTGTACCTATGAACAAAATAGGTTTCCTATATGCGAATCATCTATAACAAACAAATAACAATATTGCCTTGTACATTTGCACCTATATATTAATATACCTATAACTAATGCATCTGATATAGTGTTATACTACCATTTCCTATACATAATGTTTATAAAATATATAATGTACATAACAATCGTTGACGTAGTTATATTGTTATTATTATTTATTATGGTATTTGCGGTTGTACGCGAAGTCCTGTAATAATAACACTGTTGACTGTTGAGCTACAGCCTGTGCTAGTGTACTGTACAGGTGACAATAATTACGTGCGTATTGTGTATTATTACGATTGGTAATAAAAGTACCTAATAAATAATAGTTTAATAATAATAATAATAATAATACATACATATAATATGATAATATACATTTTATCCTCGTTTTGATTTAATATGATCAATTGCCATTTGCCTACAGCAGTCCTACAGCTTATAATTTGTATGCATGTTACTGCCTGGCTACATATAATATATAGTTGGCACTTGGCAGCATATCTGCGCTTTTGCCGTTGTCGTCGTAGGTAGCCCAATAGAGCAGAAAGAAAGGCCAGCGTGTGGTGTATAATAATATTATATATATAAATTATACATATTTGCACATAATAATATTATTATTGTAGTCGTCAAGGTTTGTGTCAGTTCAATGTTGCCTATACTTGTAAAAAATTATTGTTTTCTCCTTTTAATAATTTGGTTTCTCACTTTCAATATGCACACTTGAAATGACTCAAATAAATAAATATTAAAACAAAAAACTTTAAACATGCTATGCAAAATATTTTAAATTTTCAGTGGAGCTATGAATGTACTGATTTTACAGTGACGTGTGTTTTATTTTTATTTTATTTTTTTGTGTCTGTTATCACCTCAGTAAAAATGCTTCAATTTTTTTACTTTGAGAGTGGTTTTAGACTTTTGGATAGGAAATTGGATCTAGTTTGTACTTTTTTAGACAAACTATTTTTTGACAAAATCAATATTTTTTTTTTTTTTTTTGTAACTCAAAAACGAATATCTGTTGATAGCTGCACTTTTCATCAGATGCTTATGATAGCATATTCCAATTTAAAAAATACTTTGAAACATTGTTACTATTTATAGACATTTTAAATGTTCTTAGGCGGTTTATTTGCACAGTTTTCAAGTTCCTTGTTGATTTTTGAATGCTAATTTTTTTATAATTTATTAAGAGTTAGAGTTATGATAGCCATATTACCAATTAAGCCTAGCTGGTGCTGTGTCACAATTATATAAGAAGATAAGGATACGGTTATGATTAAACTAACGTGTGTTGCGTATCGAGAGTCCAACACAAACTTGAGTAATTAACTAATTAAGCAAAATAATTAAACTAATTTGTTACTAAATATACTTTTTTAGCTGTATTTGTGTAATTTGCAACAAAGTTGATTCAAGGTACAAACTATAAACACTCAAACAAAATGTGTAATTACTATATTATAAAAATATAAATTTTATTTTGTACCAAAGTTCAAATCGATTATTCTTTTGTTTACGTTCTGACTATTTGGAGTATCTACTATCTGATATTGACAGTGGTCGAAGTGGCTCAAAATAAGTGGAGGGATAGAAAATGTAAATTTATGCCATCCCCCGTACCTCCCCATTTTGAACACTGTATGTTGAAATATGAGTAGCTAATAACACAGAGACAGAATATACCACTTTAGTTTAATTTTACTAACCTTTTGGCTATAAATATATATATATATATATATATGAATGTATGTCTGTCTGTCTGTGTGTCCATATTACTATGACAACCATTTATATATTGTTTTGAGATTTCCGATGGAATTTTTTGTATTTAAATGGTTGCCATGGTAATATACTAATATATAAGACATATTATTCATATGGAGTTGGAATTTTTAATGGGAAACGAAGTGCGCGGTATCAGCTATTTATATATATATAGATAGATTAGACTTCTGGGCAGAAGATAGGTTAATTTAAGAAGGGAGAGGACCAACCCCGGGAGGTGCTCAAACAGGGATTTTGAGATTTCCTATCTCATTTTATTGCTTATAAATGGTTGCTGTGTGTTTTGAAACTATTATAATAATAATTATTGGTTGCCGGGCAATGAAGTGCACGGAATCAGCTAGTATATTATAAAAGGATAAGGTGACTGACTGACTGATATATCAATGCACAGCCCAAACCACATGGTGGATCTGGCTACAATTTGGCATACATATATAGCTATTATGACATAGGCGTCCGCTAAGAAAAGGTTTTTGGAAATCCAACCCCTATAAAGAGGAAAATAAAGTAGTTGTTAGAATACAACAGTGACGCTATCTATCCAGAAAAATCAAATTTAAATATATAACATTGGAGCCAAAATACAAAACGTCCAAATTTTAAATTTGGAATAGTGGTTCCTTTAATTATCTAGATGTGCAATAAGAAAGGATTTTCCGATATTCGCATTATAAACAGGTCAAACAGCCTACCCCTGGATCTTGAGATTCACGGTGGAAAGTGAAACTTTTATCTTATATTTTATAGTTAATTTCCATTGGTTGCAGATTAAATAGTAGAATTAATAGTAATAGTATAAATTAGTATTATTATTTTTTGTTTGTATATAAATGGTTGTCTTGGTTACTTGGGCAGATTAGGTACATGTGCATTCATCAAATTGATTATGGTATAATTATGGCCTTGAATAAAGAAACTATATTTTTATAATATAAGAATGTATTTGACAATTATTGTATAAACTTATTGTAATTTTGTGACAATTTCGTGTTTCCAAAAGTACGTGCGTACGATATGGTTTTGGGTTAAGTTATCAAGTTTTATGACCTAGGTCCTAGCAAACGATTTTCAATATTGATATTCAATATTAATAAAAGCAGTAGCAGTTAAAAAATATTAAAAATACATAAGCATAATTTAAGTTCGAATTTAAAATTTAAAAATAATTTTGTAGTTGAAAATGTATTAAATCTTCAACTTTTATAGCTAAGGATTGAGAATTTAAAACAAGGTTCCACGTAAATAGGTAAATACATTACTTTATTCACAAAAATATTATCAAATATAATTAGTAATATCATATCATAGGCTGACTGGCCGTTTTTGCTCAGAATCGTTTTTCATATACAATGATATTATATTTTGAAAAGAATAGGTTACCTACTAGTAGTAGGTACCTACTACTTTTATTAACTATTTTTTGATAATTATTAGTATTATTTAACGTATTGATAATTTAAACAATTTTTATTTTATAATATTTTAAATATTGTACCTATCTATAAGTAAAACTTGTAAAAACGACTCATCGACTCCTAATAATAATAATTATTATTATTAATATTTAAAATTATTATCCATCTATATCCTAGTGTAACATCAAATAATTTTTCAATTAATCAAGAAAAAATTGAAGAAAAAATAACTAGTTATTAGTTATTACAGGCCATTACGCACTTTTTAATTTCGTACTACACACAATTTTAGTCCCTGCCAAAATCTGTTGCTAGCCGCTTGGTACATATTAGGAGGTAGCCTCCTACCTATACCAACTACAGTGAAACTTCAATATTATGAAATCTCATAAGCAACAAATAAAATTCTTACTATAGAGAATTTCGTTAAATAGAATTAAATAAATTTGATTCTAATTTCGTTTGGTGCATAAAAATATTTTGTTAAACAGAACATTTTGTTAAATGGAAGTTTTTTATACATCATGGAAGTTTCGCGGTAATAATTGTAAGGTAATTTATAATGCTCTCTTATTACCTACTGATAATAATAAATTCCCGATCCTAAAGTTGTATTCTAATCTCTGTTTTCTCAAGACTAAGTTTATTGTATTGTTTACAACATGCCGTTCCAATAAACTTCCAACAAAACTATCTATATTTACATATTTTCTTTTAATGGATTTTTTTATGTTCACACTTTGTACCCTGATAGCAATACAATTAATTACAATTATACAAATCTAATATACGGTAGGTATTCGTTGACATTTGATGTCAAATTTTTATTTGTTTAATTTGTTTAGCTGTTTAAAATGTCAAGAGTCAACTGCCATGTACTTCAAGTCAATTTTATATTTTTATAGGCACATTACTCATTAGGCATTTAGGCTCAATATATTTGTAATGAAATTGAAGACAATAAATTCATAAGCGTGCACAGACGCTTCTGGCAAGGTAGTACTCATACATAACACCATTGATTATAAATAGTATTTATAATCATTAATCAATGATAACACATTAATAACACACGCACATACATATATTATATATTTTACGCCAAAGTTGTAAAAACTAATTTGGATGGGGTAACCGTAACCTCATTTAACTACATTTACCGTAGTAAAAAAGTATTCTATAAATAAAAATAAAATTATCAACTAGGTATCAACATAATATTGAGGGTGGGAGTTCGCAGAGTAGTCAAGTGTCTACCATCACTACCTCGTGCGCACGCTTACGATTGACGTGTTATCATGGGCGTAACTAGGATTGAATAGTTACAGGGGCTAGAGTCCTAGAAAACCAAAGTGTAAAATACGCAGTGGGGGGCAAAGCCCCCCACACCCCCCTAATCAGCGTCACTGAAATTTAATAGTCACAAAAACTTTGCTAAAATTAAGTATCTATACTTCAAACACTCACAACAATTTAATTTGACTTTCTTGTAGACATTTTTTTTTTTTTTTGATAAAGGAAGACAAATTTATGAGCAATCTTGTATTAAATTTTCAAATCTCAGATTTAAAAAGTATAATTTTTATGAATTTATAACTTAAAATAATTATCACATTTTCGTCATTTTTACGTATTGTGTCAAAATACGAACTTAAATGCTTATAAAAAAGAAAATTGTGACTTATGTATTTTTAATATTTTTCAACTGCTATTGTAACAATATAATAGCCTTGTATTATGTTTTTAACTAACAACATATTATTGATATTTATAGAACAAATTGAAAACTAAAAATGTCCGTAAACAGCTCAAAACAAGTTAAACATTTTGAAAATTGTATCGTGTAAGGAAAATGTTGATACAAAAATGCTAATTTAAAGTTCAAATTTTGACAAAATACGGAAAAATCACGAAAAATAGCAAATTATTTTGAGTTGAGAATTCATAAAAATTTTTCTTTTTAAATCTAAGATTTGAAAATGTAATATAAGATTACTCATAAGTTTGTCTACCTTTATCAAAAAAAAAAATGTCTAGAAGAAACTTAAATTAAATTTTTACGAGCGTCTGAAATTTATAAATTTTTAACTTTTATGGCTAAGGATTGATAATTTAAAACAAGGCTCCTCGTAAATAGGTTATATATAAATTACTTTATTCACAATAATATCATCAAATATACTTGGTAAAATCATAGGCTGACTGACCGTTTTCGCTCAGAATCGTTTTTTTATACAATGATATTATATCATTGAATTCAAATTTAACACCATCAATTACAGTGACCCACTTGTAACCTACTGTACAGCAGAGCGACATCCACTTATCCACCTTTTTTTTCTTTGTAAGGATTTGGGTTTTAACTACGAGCCTATAAGGAGGGGCTGAAAAATAAAACCTTTTAGGGGGGCTAAATACTAATACGGGAAGGCTAAGCCCCCCCTAGTTACACCGATGCGTGTAATTACTTATTAGTTATTACTTTATTAGGTATATCAATATCGCTTGCACGTATTTTAATAAAAAAAACTAGAACGACGACCACAACAACGAAAAAAATCCACTAATCAGAAAGCGTTATTTCGAATAGAAACAAAACATTTTATTAATAACGACGAATGATGATTATATAAATATTATAAACAATAACAACAACAACGAGGACGACGACGACGACGAACATTCAACAGACCGTCGCCTGCCGCGCAATCGTCTGTGCCCGGTGGTGACTGGTGATGTCCGTCCGCAGTGTCGCCCCTCTCGTGAGAACCGCGGGGGGGGGAGAGGATCAGTTGGCTGCACTAAGGCGATCGTAGGTAGTTCTCTCGTAGTAATATTGTTCCCCAATCCCGTACACAGAACATAAATAGCCATTTATTATTATTATTATTATTACATCCGGTGGTGGTGGTAGCAGCGGCGGCGGCGTATCAATGAAACGGTGTTGGTGTGCCGCGGAGTGCGGACAGTCGTCGTCAGTGATAGTGGTGTGTGCCTTACTTAAATTATGAATGAATCCAAGTGAAACGTAGTATTGTAGTAAATTGAGTTTGTCGTGGGGGCACCGTGTCTGTGTCTGGTGTGTACACTATAGTGTTTTTTTCCTCCGTTTACCCTTTCCCACCCAATCAACGACGTGTAACTGTGTAAGTATCGTGTTATTACCAATATTATTAATAATAAACCTAAACGTCTTCAAGTGGTTCGAATTCGTTGTCTTCCGTATTCCGATATTTCCGGTCGACGTCGTTCCGTTTTGTGTGCAAAACTGCAAAAGTATAATATTATTGTTGAACCTATAATATATTGTCGCCGTCGTCCGTTCAATATGTTACCGCTTTTCCGGTGGCCAAGTCGGGATGGCACTGACGGCGACACCTCACGAACGGAACGTCTGACACGGCAGTCGTCTTATTAATACCGGAACGTCATCTTCAATCCAATTGTGTGTTCCAGCAGAAACAGCGGCTCATTCAATCAACTGTCGCACCATGTCGTCCCTATCGTTGCCGAGGGTATTGCAAAACCGGAAGACCAGTCTGGACCAGGTACGCGAGCACTTTGAAAAGATTCAGGTAAGATATCAACAAGTTACGTAGGATTCTGTCGGTTAACCTCGACACCTCGGCCTCTCATACAGTCGTACTTCCACTTTGATGTGTACCGCTATTGCTATTGTAATTTAACGGACACATTATATCTATATATCTATGGACCCTACAGTTTGTAATAGAAAATAAACACTTCAAATCTATGTCTTGGCCCAATGTCAAGACCACTTGTTTCAATTAAACATGCTGATGTTGTTCGAATAATTTGAGATAAGAATTTCACTTGAAAAATATCATCATTATCTCTCTTAGCAATATTAAATGATTAATATTGATTATAAATTTGTAAAATTATAACTAATACTATTGTCATCACTTGTACTTCAGTAATTTTTGTTTTATTTTTTATTGAATTGAATAATAAGTATCTCGCAATAAAATTGTGTAGTAGCCACGTTTAGAAGAACTGAGGACATTTTATAAGTTTTGTCACCTTCAGTGATATTTTTTAGAGGTGTGACGAACTGCACCCAATTTTTCATTGTAATAATGGAAGAATTTCATGTAAGAACTTTTACCTACTTACATTTATTGGCCTACCTATTTTATTTTATTTTTGATATCTGTATGAATTAGTTATTTCATTATTATGATTAATTATTTCCTTAATTTGACTAAAAAGTCATATAAGTACGCATAGATAATTTATTTTAAATGTAGGTACTAAGTTATATTAAAACCGAGATTAAAACTATTCCTACTATTAGAGTTATTATGCCTGTTATTATTATAATACTGACATCTACAAGTAGGTATACCTATTGTACTTAACTTTAAAAAAATATTTAGATATAAATCATAAGCTATCAAAAAATGGAAAAACTGCATTTTTTATTTGGATATAAATTGTAATATAAATAGTATTATTTTGTATTATATTTATTGTTTCAGGCGGCAAGCATTAGTAAAGCAATTAATACATTGGAAAATCCAGTTAAAGAAAAACATGCTAGAAGTATCCTTTTCTTAATAATTAATAAATAAATTATATAAAATATATATATATACATACCTAATTTATAATTTTAAACAATCCATAAAATTAATTCCTTATAATAAATTATTTTAGATGCTATTATAGGTACATTTCAAGAGAAAAGTGCAGAGACTTTTTGGCGCTGTGTCACTAAATTACCATTACAAGAACACCGTATTGTGGCCTGGAAATTTTGCCATGTGTTACACAAAGTTTTGCGGGAAGGCCATCCAAATGTTTTGGCATCATCACAAAGACACAAAACACTTTTACATGACTTAGGAAAGTTATGGGTACAGTTAAATTTTATCTTATCATCAGCTTATAAAAAAATAAATAGTTTTCAATTTCTTAATAAATTGTATTATACATGCACTTTAAAGGTACATTTAAAAGATGGTTATGGAAAACTCATTCAACAGTATTGTCAATTACTACTTACAAAATTAGATTTTCATAGACGTAACCCTGGATTCCCCGGCAATCTAGTTTTATCCGAAGAAGATCTATGTAGAATAGGAGACAATGATGTTAATAATTATTTTCAAATGTGTGTGGAAATGTTTGATTATATTGATGAAATTCTAGGACTTCAGTCTGCAAGTAAGTATAATTAGGGTAACTTGTAGTTTATATTGCTCTAATCATGATGTATATTTATTTATTTTTTCGTATAGTTTTTGGTTCATTGGATATGTCTCGCTCAAATTCAATGACTAGCCATGGTCAGTGTCGATTAGCTCCTTTATTGCCTTGCATATTAGATTCTACACAGTTGTATGATTTATGTGTGAAAATCCTGTTTAAAATGCATGCTACTCTACCACCAGATCTATTATCTGGCCATAGAAAACGTTTCCTAAGACAATTTACCATACTACGTCAATTTTATTTGGGGTCGTCTAATCTCCAGTATTTTAAAACACTTATACAGATACCTCTTTTACCCGAGGTAAAATAATTATTAAATAATGTATGAATTTGATTATGATTATTATTATTATTATTATTATCATATATATTAGAATCCTCCAAATTTTTTGGTACAAGCGGAACTATCAACCTATGTTACTCAAGCTGCCATTGTATTGCCAGATGAAGATCCATCAGAGAGTAATAGTATGATTGGTGAACTCGTTGATCTAGGAATTGGAAATAGCGTCACTAGCAGTGAAACGAGTCAAAGATCTTTATCTCCTGATCTTTTAACCCAAAGGTATATCATTTTAAATTTTTTTTAGTAAAAATAAATAGACTAAACATAAATTTTATTAGTTTATGTATGAACTGATTCATTTAAAATAATATTATGAACAGTGTTTATATTTATACAACAATTAAAAAATGACTATGGATTTTTAGTTCTTATTTCTTCCATACTTAATGTATTAAATACAACTATGAACATACTTTGCAGAGACAACATGATTCAGCATTTACACGGAGAATTGAACGCTCATCAGTCATTAATAATTCAATTAAAACAACAAGTTTCTACATTAGAAATGGAATTGGCAAAAAAAGTATAGGTTTTGTTAAAGTAGTAGGGACTATACAACTATAAAAAAATGATTTTTTTAGTGTGAAAATTTTGGTTATCTTAAAATTATTGCCGGACAATTACTTCCATGAACCTACACCCTGTCAGGCGGTGTGATTTTGGGATGTCACTCGTAAAACATGACTTATATTTAAATATGAAGTAATTGTCCAACAACAATCTTAAGATCACCAAATCTTATTTGAAACACTATTTTCACGCAATAAAAAAGTCAGCCTTTTTTGGTTAGTCCTTTAGTAGTGTATCAAATAAATTACTTATTATATTTACATATTATTAAATTCCACAGGATAGTGAATTAACTCAAGAAAGGCTTATCAGAGATGATTTACTGCATCAAGTAAATTCTATGAATAATTTTGATGAATTGGATAGTAAGTTGTCATATAATATATATTAAGACAATAAATGTCAAGGTCAATACTGTAGTGGAGAATTATATGACATATGAGTCATCAATAAGAATTTTATAATATTGTATTGTTTTTATTTTGATGGAATAGACGTAAAGATTCTTATTATTAAATGGTAGATGCTCACCAAAAATAATTCTACTTTGAAAATTATTGTGATATAGGGAATCGTTTGACAACCAGCTGAATCACATACGATTCCAGCCACATCTTAATTAATAAATATTAAATTATAATTATAATAATATTTATAGTAACAATATTTAATATTTATAATAAAAATATAAAAATTATAATTATCATTTTTAGAAAAATATAAATTGCTTGAAGAAAAGTTCAACAAACTGAAAGAAGTGTATACTAAATTGAGAGAGGAACACATTACATTGTTAAGACAGGTAATAATTTGTTATCAAACTATTATTTACATCATAATATTATGTTTTTAGTTTGGTGCGCTAAATAACTAATTTTTAGAAAGCTGTCGTCGATAAGTCACTGAAAGGATCAGAAAAAATGACTAGATTTGCTCAGGCAGCCAATTCCTTGTTACTGTCCATTGTAAGCTATAGTTGTGTTTTACGTGATGGTCAAGGTATTGGGAAGGTGTAGGTCAATATTGAATGATTGGTTGTACAAATTATGGTTTTCTTTTTAAATTGATTTAGTTATTCAAACGTATTTTAGATTATAGCTAAATATTATGATAGTTGGTCAAGGGTGTAGTGCTGGATTAAATTTATTTATTTTAATATATTATATAATATGAGGTAAATTTTTAATGTAAAAAACTCATTATTTCAAAACTAAGAACTTTTATTTTATACTCCCAAACAGAATATTTTTTATACTATTTTGAAATTAAAAGTTAAATTTAAATGAGTAATTAATTATTTATAAGAATTTGAAGAGTAGAACAGTGGTACTACATCTTGCAGGGTACTGCTGTGCTACTACTCAGCTGATTTAAATTAATATACTAATTAGTAATTCAATTATTATATATCAAATTAGGTGCTTGGAAAAATATTCTAATTCGGAATATGAAATTAAAAAGGTATGTTGTATTTCTAAAAAGTAAAAAACTTAAATAATGATAATTATATAATTTTGTAAATATTAATAGTATTTAAAATAATGAATGTCATAGGTTAAATTAAGAATATATCTATAATTATAGGTTTTTAGCAAACTGAAGTGTTAATTAATTCACCGAATACATGCGTACAAGTGTACAACTAATATATTGTTATTGATTATGGATATTAGAAAGACTTTTGTCCACATAAAAACCACAAGTAGTTTGGAAATTATAAATAGATGTATATAATTTAATGTAACACGTATTATTTTATCGGGCATTGAATAGTGTAATCACTTTGTCAACATCACTGTGTCAACATCAATATATAAAAGATTAAATTAATTTAAATTACATTTTTTTTATATTTATATTTAATATGATATTTATATTAACAGCTGTAAAATGTATTCGATCTTTATTCTTTTTATTATTGTGTTGACCTTCTATTATAGTATGGACCTTCTATTATAGTATTGAATATAAAAATATTATTCATTTCCTCATTAGGTTTTATTTCCAATTATTAGCATTAGGTTTGCTACTTCTTTATAATTTTTAAGCACCTAAATAATCTAAATATCTTTTACAAATTAAAAATATACTTCTTGATGTAGAGTTATATAAGCAATATATTATACATATATTGAGTCAAATAAGATGACTTGTTACAATTTCTTTATGTCCATTTAGATGAAATTTGTTTGCAGAATACCATAAGCCAGCGGTGGCAAACCTAAAGTTGACAACTTTTAATGGCACTTGCAAATATTTTTTTATTTCATTGTTAAATCTTTCATAGTGACGTTTAATAAAAAAAAAAGTTTTTATACACTCAATATTTGTGCGAACATACTGTTCTGTATGTTTATTTTCCTTAACCAATGAATTTCATCAAATCAAAAAAAGGAATAAAACATTGATGGATGACACTAATATAGCTTGTGTTTGAATGAAATGTTTTAAATTAACATAATAAAAACTTGATATTAAAATTTTTTTTGATAACCTTGTCCAAAACAAATTGTTATAAGCATGTACATTTTTTTTTTAATTTAAATTTTAAAATGTTGCCACTCCTGCTATACATGTAATTTAATTTATGTGTTGTAAAATATTGAATAATATGATGTTAATAAGTATATAGTAACTAAATGTACAATATTGATGTTAATTAATAATTAGTGTATATTTTATTTTGAAATAAATATGGTTATTATAGAAATCTGACGTGGACAAGCAGTTGTTAAACATGCGTACTGTTGAATTTAATATGGGACCTCAAAGAATAAAGTTTGAAGAAGAATTAATATCACTCCAAACTACTGTGGATTCAACTACTCGTCAAAATGATGTATAAATAATAATATACATATCATATATTTATATTAACACATCATTTTTGATTAGGAACTTCTGATGGCAACTGAACTATTGAAGACTGAAGTTAGTGATGCCAAGCAAAAATTGACTGATGCCGTACTTATAAAATCTGATTTACAATTAAGACTTTCAGAATCAGAGGAATTACGATTTTCGACCAATGCTCTTTGGTTTGGTTAGTACATAATGTTACGTAATAATACTTATAATGTATACTACAGGCTACAGCCTACAGGGGTCACCAATTAATATTTTTGAAGATCCACATTGCTAAAATTGCTAGAAACCGTATGAACAAAAATGATAAATTACAACTCTAGAACATGTAATATTATCGACTTTTACTTTTTTTTCTAGATAAAATTTGACCGTGGGCCACTTTTTGATGACCCCCTGATTTATAATACATTTATTATTTGTTGTACTTATTTGTTTATACAATATGTAATTTTTCTTAGAATGCTGTCGTAAAATAATTGAACATACATGTGAAATGATAGATGATCCTTCTATGTCTTCAGCTACTTGTTCCCCTGGTATGTTGTCCAATTATGTAATAATTGTAAATCTTACTAATATTTGTTTTCTTTTGGTAAATTTAGAATGCATATCTTTAATCAAAGAAAAACTTGTCAGTACTATTGGAAAAGGAAAAGACGAGGTTGCAGGGTTTGCCCATTATGTTGCCATGTATATTGTTTTTGGAAAAGCTGTATCAAACACAAAATCCGACCTGAATGATGCTCAAAGTAAATATTTTTTACACTATTATGTGCAATTTAAAGTTTGTTTTACATACGTTGTCAATAATAATTTATTGTTATTTATATTATATATAGAATTGTTAGACAAATGCAAACAAGTAGGAAAAGACAGTGTAAAACTCTTAACAGCTTGGCAGACAGGTATCAAAATTGATGAATGTTGCAAGGGTCTTAACAATACATTGATTGATGTAGAATCCATGGCTTCTTCCACACAAGCAAATGAGTCGTTGGGCGATTTGGTTGAAGATGAGCTTAGTATAATGGATAGAGCAATTGAAGAAGCGGCTAAACGCATTCAAGTACACATTAAAAGTTTAAATACCGAATAATCTTTAAAATAAATAATTCCATATATTTAAAATGTTAGGAAATGATCACTGAATCTAGAGCAGCACATTCTGGAATTAAATTGGAAGTCAATGAACAAATTTTGGATTCATGTACTTCCCTCATGGCTGCCATCAGAGTTTTGGTGCACAAATCACGTAAACTTCAAGCTGAAATTGTAGCTAATCAAGGTTCGAATGGGTCAGCTAAAGAATTCTATAAGCGTAACCATCAGTGGACTGAAGGACTAATTTCTGCAGCCAAATCTATAGGTCTGGGTGCTAAAGGGTTGTTGTAAGTACCAATATTATTAAATATTAAAATTATGTAATTATAATAATAATGTCCAAAATATAAAATAAGTTTTCCACAGTATGATTTCTAATTAGTGGAAAAATATTTGTTTATTATTGACGGAGTGTAGTCGTGTAAACATAACAGAAAGAAATAATTATTTTAAATGAACATAATTTTTGCTAATAAAATTGTATGAACATAACTTATTGTACTTAACTGCATTCTAAAACCGAGAGAATTTCAACTTTTAAAAATCTATAAATGAAGAAATATTTGATTTATATTTTTTCACTTTAATTTGGATTAGATTCGTCACTTATCCAATAGTTAAAATTAGAAAAATATATATATATATATTTATTTGTATTTATAATTAATTATTATTTTAATTCACTAACCATAAAAATAATTAATTTTCATTTTATCAGACCTATTTTAACAGTATTTATTAATAGAAATGTTCATTAATAATATAAATGCTTAATTATTTCTTCATTATAAGCATTTTAAATTCTGTACCACATTATTCTTCATTTTGTTAGATTGATTTTACAATATAACTGCAAATAATTTTTATTTCTTAGTTATTAGTATTTCGTTTTTTTGTAGAATTTTTAAATATGTTTTATTATATTATAGTATATTTTCAAAGCATGTTTAGATATTATTTATTTTGGGAATGTCTTTAAGTTTACTCTGTTAAAATTAAAAACAATACTGTTACTTTGACTGATAAAGAACAGGTTTAAATATGATATAAGAATTTTGTATTTAATCATATTTCATAGTCTAAGAATAATAAATTTTACATAAATGATGTCATAAAAATTAAATATGGTTTAACAGAGATGCGGCAAATGAGGCTGTTAGTGGCGAAGGAAAATTAGAAAGATTAATAGTGGCTTCTCATTGTGTGGCTGCTGGGACAGCACAACTTGTGGTTGCCAGCCGTGTAAAAGCTTCACGAAACAGCGATAATTTGGCTGAATTATCACAAGCGTCACGTAATGTTACAAATGCTACTGCTACAGTGGTAGCCACTGCCAAATCTTGCGCCCAATTAGTTCAACAAACAGGTAAAAAATAACTTAAGATTAATGTACTTAATAT
Source organism: Metopolophium dirhodum (assembly GCF_019925205.1). Lineage (NCBI taxonomy): Eukaryota > Metazoa > Arthropoda > Insecta > Hemiptera > Aphididae > Metopolophium > Metopolophium dirhodum. The sequence goes on from NC_083567.1 coordinate 16,346,389, forward strand.
AAAGTAAATAATATTTTTGTTCAAAATTTATTTATTTATTGTTTTTTTTTTTTCATATATTTTTCAGAAGAATTAGATTTAGGTGTCTTGAATGAACATCAAACCAAACGTTTAGAAATTGAGTGCCAAGTTCGTGTGTTAGAGTTAGAATCATCATTAGAAAAAGAAAGGATGAAGTTATCTTCGTTGCGTAAATTACATTACCAAGAAGATCAAAGTTAGCGATCAAAACATAAATTTCCTTTAATAATAATTAGTCTTTTGTATCAAATTTAATCTGCTTCGAAATAATATTATTTTTTTTCTAATAATTTGACCAAGTTTATATTTTTTTACTGCTCAACCCACTACTATTAGACATATTATGTGTTTTAAAACTCTTATTCCATTTTAAGCTTATTAAATTATTAATATTTTTTTTTATTATATTTCCAATCATGAAAATGGCTATTAGTAACCTAACTATATGGCTGTTAAAAATAATATTGTATAGTACCAGTTTCAGAGATCTCCTTACTTGTGTTTCTAAAGTTGTTCTTTAATATTATGAAATTGCCAGTCATACATTCAATTTATAGGACTTCGGGTACAATAACTAGAAAATTATTTATTTATAATTATCTCTTCATATTCCATTTTTATTTTACTTTTTTACTGTTTATCAAGCATGCTTAAAAAAAATGTTATATCACTTGTTGACGTTTATATTAAAAAAGTTATGTAGTTTGTATCTTAATCATTAATGTTGTGTTCTAATGATGTATTAAACAACATAATCTAATATTTATTGTTAAATAATGGATATTTTGTTTAATGTTTATTATGGATTATATTGTAGTTGTTGCACACGCGATCAATTAGATATAAGTTATTATGTTTATATACATTTTTTTAAAACCATTAACTTAAAAAATATAAGTTAAAACTTTTCTATTATTACTTTATTTGTGGCATATTTTTATAATTTTTCTACTTAGCTTACTTATTGGGCCATCGATCTGCGCCAATTCACAAACTATTGTTAATCATTGTAACCTAACCAAATATTTAATTATGTTTCCTTTTTTATTATTATATAAATATTATTATTATACATCTTATATAATAAAATAAGAACTATTACTACTTATTTGTCTCATACACTTAGTTATTTTTCGAATACATTTCCCTGTGTTATAAATTATAATATTCTGCAAATTATCTCTCAAATACCATGTACTTAATCACAGTAAAAATATTAAAATAAATAATATATTAAGTAAAAGGTAGGTAATAATAGGTATTACCTACTATTTCAATGTTGACTAAACAAAATTCTACTGTTGACTTATTCATTAATTTGCCTAAGAAGTTTTTCTATTTATATGTTATAATATGAAACTAGGTACATAAGCACGATAAGCTCCCCCAACAAACAATTAATTTTGATGTGAAAAAAAAACTGAAATTGTTTGAAATAATATCAAACAATTAAATACTCCTAAAATTTGTATGGAATTTAAATAATAATAAGACATCAAGCGATGATATGTAGAAATGTTGATTTTATATAATATTAAATTGTACTTGTATACATAGTTTTACTCAATTCAGAGCATTACATACCAGTATTTATATAAATTATAAAAATTATTTTTATTGAAGTAGGTATTTTGTGTAATTCATAGTAATTCATGTTGTGTCTGAACCACAGATGATTTACAGAAAATTGATGACGGTTGGGGAGGTGTCTACCTATTTTAGTTTCAACTGTATACTAGGTATGAACTATGATACCATAGTAAAATTAACCGACGCAAAAAGTTAACTAGTGCCATCTGAATTATTCTGGTAATTATCATAATGTTCACTGGTACATTTTTAAATATTATATTTAATCACTGCGGTGAGCCAGTGTTATTCAAATTTGTTATTTCTCATTCTCACATGAGAAATAAATGTAAAATACGATCACAAAATGTTTTGTACAGACATGTTGGACGATAGTGCGACTACGAGAGGGCGCTATCAGTATGCGACCGTTGTGGTCAACTTACGTCAGACGCGATGCCGCCGTATTTCGCCGAACGTCGCCAATCGTCAGTTGTAATGTTGTACGCGGCAGAGTAATATTCACAGACATGTAAAATAGTATATTGTGTGGCATTAACTGAGCTATTTCAGTCGAGGGCGACGTGTGCGTTTCAAAGACTGAAATTGCCTTCCCGCACGAGCCACACACACACTATTTTTTTGTCACGCCTCTGCATTCATCGATAATATAACTAAAAATGGAAAATGGTAACGTTGCAGAGTTTTTTATGCTCAATCGTGTAAGTTTTCTTTTGTATACCGATTTCCTTTGATACGCCGACAATTTGGCTCAGTCGTGTCGCAAAAAAGGTGATTTATGCTCAATGGTGTCTCAGCCATAGACTATTGGGCTGCACCATTTGTCTGGTCGTATGGTCGACAATATTGATCAATCAAATCATTTATTTAAATTCAATTATCAATGACAGGTGATGTGTGGCCAAACAAATTATTGACGTGCACGGCCGTTTTTGAAATTCGACATTTTTGTTTTTCCGAACACGCTCAAATGTAATACTGCAGTCTGCAATCGTCTATACTAAAGTTTATTAATTTATAAACTAAATTTATACATTTTTTTATAGTTAAATCAAACTAGTTCATGAATAATTCATGGTGCACATGCAGTGTGTGCATAGTTGACACATAACAAAAATTCCATGGGCGATGGGTGGCAGAAACGTAATTGCATATTGCCTAAATATTGCCCCTTAATTCTACTTTCTTGGTTTTTAATCAAATAAATATGGTAATTGAAATGAAAAAAGTCTGAATTTTGAAAACTTCAAGAATTTGTGTTAAATAGGACAATAATAAAAATATAACTCAGTAATGATGAGTAGGTGGGTAATTTAGCTAAATTTAATATAAAATATTAATGAGAGAGATTTGATATCACACCCAAGTGGTATAACCACTTGAATCCATAAAAACGTCGGCGTGAACATTCCCAAAATTTATATTTATTAACTTTTCTCCTAAACTATGGTACAATATGTTTCCAGCGTTTCTCTTCACGTTTGTCCGGCTTTCCTTTGATCGGACACCGGTCACCAAACTAAAGGCTTTTCGTGCCGGCAAAACCCTTCCGATATATAGCTATCGGCTTGCACGTTGTATTGTATCGTTAAGTATGGGATAATTCTAATTTCATAGAATATACAATTTTGTTTATACATAACCTAATATAAATAATTAATATTCAAAAATTCAATGTAAAAAAATAAATCTCGTTACTATGGTCCAAGAATATTGTTCGTTTTTAGAATTTAACACGGAAAAGTTATTAGTTCAATATCAGCCAGATACCTATATAGCCGCATGTGTATTACTATATTAATATTATAATACCTATATTATATAAGTTATAACTTTTAACTAAAATCTGCATATATTTAATGATATAATAATGAACATTGAATATAGATTATGCACATAACAGCTCACCTAAGAAGGCTGGAGTAGTGCGGTAACTATATGTCCTCTAATGCTCAAAAATTAAGTATAGCCTCCCTCCTAAAAAATGTTTTTTCCAGAACTCAAATAATATTAAACTAAAATGAATAAATAAAAATTTGAATTACTTGGCATTTTTTTAAAATTTATACCTATAATTTTATAGTCAATCATTACCCTAAAAAGTACCTACCTATATATTTTTTACCAAAACAATTGCCAAACTGTGAAATTATATTTTATGAAGGCTGTAAACATATTATAGGCAATTTATCAATTTTCAATTTCCACCTCCCAAAAGTACCAACTAGATTCAATTTGCTTCCAAAAACCTTCATCGAAGTTGATGATCAGAGCATTTTTTTAACTAGAAAAGTTGGGAAGTTGAAGTTGTACAAACATTTTTTATAATCAGACGTGTCTTGGCTGATTGACTGATCAACATCGTAGGCCCTAAAGGCCTAAACTATAATAGCTTATATAGATATTTTTAGATTATTTATAGATTTAAAATGTTCTTATAGGTTACTCGGGCAGATGAGGTAAAAGCACGGTACAAATTGTCACGTTGAGAAGACCTCAATTTAAAGAAACTATATCTTAAATGTATGTTTGCAGCTATATTATACTCAAATGACAAATACTACCTACTCGACTGATTTTGACGAAAATCACAGAGACTGTTTTTAGAGGTATCAGAAAAGTTTAGAAAGTTGTTTGAACCACGTTTAAAAATATATATACCTAGTGCTAAATCCAATAATCTGCGACTTGTGGTTACCAATCTAGGTAGAATTATTTCAAAAATTCGAGGTACCTACTACGATGCCGATTTGGTCATCTATGGTAGTTCTATAAAGTTATTTTATATACCAGCTTGGATACCTTTAATTATAATAATTAAGAATGTTATAGAATAAACGACTTTCATTTTTATTTTAAAATCACACAATCGTTTAGTACGAAATTAATTTGCTAAGGACCAATTGAAGGAGGGTGTTGGCGCCTGTAGGCAAATCATTTTAGAAAACAAAAAAAAATTGAAATTAAAAACTTCAAACTAAAATGTCCAGAATCTTAAACAGAAAAAAACTATTCAAAATATTTAGTTCATTAATGATGGATTATTCAAAGTGCACCAGGTTATCAATGTTCAAAAAGTATATACAAAAAATTCAACTAGTCACATGACAAAAAAAAAAATTGAAAGAGGGTGTTGGCGCCCGCAGGCAAAAGCATTTTAGAAAACAAAAAAAAATTTAAAAAAAAATATTATTGTAGAAATACACATTAAAAAGTCTATACAAAAAATTCAACTAGTTACGTAACAAAAAAAAAAAATTGAAGGAGGGTGTTGGCGACCGCGGGCAAAAGCATTTTAGAAAACGAAAAAAAATTGAAATTAAAAACTTCAAACTAAAATGTCCAGAATCTTAAACAGAAAAAAACTATTCAAAATATTTAGTTCATTATTGATGGATTATTCAAAGTGCACCAGATTTTCAATGTTCAAAAAGTATATACAAAAAATTCAACTAGTCACATAACAAAAAAAAATTGAAAGAGGGTGTTGGCGCCCGCAGGCAAATAGATTTTAGAAAACAAATAAAAAATTTGGAAAAAAATTTAGAAAAAACTATTCAAAATATTTAGTTCATTAAAGAATTACTCAAAGGGTACCAGATTTTCAATGTTTAAAAAATTTGGCTACAGTTAGAATCATAAAAAAAAATTGAAGGGAGGTGTTGGCGCCTGCGGGCAAATCGATTTTAGAAAACAAAATAAAATTTAAAAAAAAATAATATTGTAGGAATGCACATTTCAAAGTCTATACAAAAAATTTAACTATTCACATAACAAAAAAAAATTGAAAGAGGGTGTTGGCGCCCGCAGGCAAATGCATTTTAGAAAACAAAAAAAAATTGAAATTAAAAACTTCAAACTAAAATGTCCAGAATCTTAAAAAGAAAAAAACTATTCAAAATATTTAGTTCATTAATGATGGACTATTCAAAGTGCACCAGATTTTCAATTTCAAAAAGTATATACAAAAAATTCAACTAGTCACATAACAAAAAAAAATTGAAAGAGGGTGTTGGCGCCCGCAGGCAAATAGATTTTAGAAAACAAATAAAAAATTTGGAAAAAAATTTAGAAAAAACTATTCAAAATATTTAGTTCATTAAAGAATTACTCAAAAAGTAGCAGATTTTCAATGTTTAAAAAATTTTGCTAGAGTTAAAATCATAAAAAAAAAATTGAAGGGAGGTATTGGCGCCCGCAGGCAAATTGATTTTAGAAAACAAAAAAAAAATTTGGAAAATAATTTAGAAAAAACTATTCAAAATATTTAGTTTATTAAAGAATGATTATTCATGGGGCACCAAGTTATCAATTTTCAAGTCAATACAAAATATTCAACTAGAGTTACAGTACTAAAAAAAAAAAAATTGAAGGGAGGGGTTGGCGCCCGCAGGCAAATAGATTTTACTGTATGAATACTCATTATAAAGTACAAACTAAAATGCCCAGAATCTTAAACAGAAAAAACTATTCAAAATATTTAGTTCATTAAAGAATTACTCAAAGGGTACCAGATTTTCAATGTTTAAAAAATTTGGCTACAGTTAGAATCATAAAAAAAAATTGAAGGGAGGTGTTGGCGCCTGCGGGCAAATCGATTTTAGAAAACATAATAAAATTAAAAAAAAAATAATATTGTAGGAATGCACATTTCAAAGTCTATACAAAAAATTCAACTATTCACATAACAAAAAAAAATTGAAAGAGGGTGTTGGCGCCCGCAGGCAAAAGCATTTTAGAAAACAAAAAAAAATTTAAAAAAATATTACTGTAGAAATACACATTATAAAGTCTATACGAAAAATTCAACTAGTTACGTAACAAAAAAAAAAAAATTGAAGGAGGGTGTTGGCGACCGCGGGCAAAAGCATTTTAGAAAACGAAAAAAAATTGAAATTAAAAACTTCAAACTAAAATGTCCAGAATCTTAAACAGAAAAAAACTATTCAAAATATTTAGTTCATTATTGATGGATTATTCAAAGTGCACCAGATTTTCAATGTTCAAAAAGTATATACAAAAAATTCAACTAGTCACATAACAAAAAAAAATTGAAAGAGGGTGTTGGCGCCCGCAGGCAAATAGATTTTAGAAAACAAATAAAAAATTTGGAAAAAAATTTAGAAAAAACTATTCAAAATATTTAGTTCATTAAAGAATTACTCAAAGGGTACCAGATTTTCAATATTTAAAAAATTTGGCTACAGTTAGAATCATAAAAAAAAATTGAAGGGAGGTGTTGGCGCCTGCGGGCAAATCGATTTTAGAAAACAAAATAAAATTTAAAAAAAAATAATATTGTAGGAATGCACATTTCAAAGTCTATACAAAAAATTTAACTATTCACATAACAAAAAAAAATTGAAAGAGGGTGTTGGCGCCCGCAGGCAAATGCATTTTAGAAAACAAAAAAAAATTGAAATTAAAAACTTCAAACTAAAATGTCCAGAATCTTAAAAAGAAAAAAACTATTCAAAATATTTAGTTCATTAATGATGGACTATTCAAAGTGCACCAGATTTTCAATTTCAAAAAGTATATACAAAAAATTCAACTAGTCACATAACAAAAAAAAATTGAAAGAGGGTGTTGGCGCCCGCAGGCAAATAGATTTTAGAAAACAAATAAAAAATTTGGAAAAAAATTTAGAAAAAACTATTCAAAATATTTAGTTCATTAAAGAATTACTCAAAAAGTAGCAGATTTTCAATGTTTAAAAAATTTTGCTAGAGTTAAAATCATAAAAAAAAAATTGAAGGGAGGTATTGGCGCCCGCAGGCAAATTGATTTTAGAAAACAAAAAAAAAATTTGGAAAATAATTTAGAAAAAACTATTCAAAATATTTAGTTTATTAAAGAATGATTATTCATGGGGCACCAAGTTATCAATTTTCAAGTCAATACAAAATATTCAACTAGAGTTACAGTACTAAAAAAAAAAAAATTGAAGGGAGGGGTTGGCGCCCGCAGGCAAATAGATTTTACTGTATGAATACTCATTATAAAGTACAAACTAAAATGCCCAGAATCTTAAACAGAAAAAACTATTCAAAATATTTAGTTCATTAAAGAATTACTCAAAGGGTACCAGATTTTCAATGTTTAAAAAATTTGGCTACAGTTAGAATCATAAAAAAAAATTGAAGGGAGGTGTTGGCGCCTGCGGGCAAATCGATTTTAGAAAACAAAATAAAATTTAAAAAAAAATAATATTGTAGGAATGCACATTTCAAAGTCTATACAAAAAATTCAACTATTCACATAACAAAAAAAAATTGAAAGAGGGTGTTGGCCCCCGCAGGCAAAAGCATTTTAGAAAACAAAAAAAAATTTAAAAAAATATTACTGTAGAAATACACATTATAAAGTCTATACAAAAAATTCAACTAGTTACGTAACAAAAAAAAAAAATTGAAGGAGGGTGTTGGCGACCGCGGGCAAAAGCATTTTAGAAAACGAAAAAAAATTGAAATTAAAAACTTCAAACTAAAATGTCCAGAATCTTAAACAGAAAAAAACTATTCAAAATATTTAGTTCATTATTGATGGATTATTCAAAGTGCACCAGATTTTCAATGTTCAAAAAGTATATACAAAAAATTCAACTAGTCACATAACAAAAAAAAATTGAAAGAGGGTGTTGGCGCCCGCAGGCAAATAGATTTTAGAAAACAAATAAAAAATTTGGAAAAAAATTTAGAAAAAACTATTCAAAATATTTAGTTCATTAAAGAATTACTCAAAGGGTACCAGATTTTCAATGTTTAAAAAATTTGGCTACAGTTAGAATCATAAAAAAAAATTGAAGGGAGGTGTTGGCGCCTGCGGGCAAATCGATTTTAGAAAACAAAATAAAATTTAAAAAAAAATAATATTGTAGGAATGCACATTTCAAAGTCTATACAAAAAATTTAACTATTCACATAACAAAAAAAAATTGAAAGAGGGTGTTGGCGCCCGCAGGCAAATGCATTTTAGAAAACAAAAAAAAATTGAAATTAAAAACTTCAAACTAAAATGTCCAGAATCTTAAAAAGAAAAAAACTATTCAAAATATTTAGTTCATTAATGATGGACTATTCAAAGTGCACCAGATTTTCAATTTCAAAAAGTATATACAAAAAATTCAACTAGTCACATAACAAAAAAAAATTGAAAGAGGGTGTTGGCGCCCGCAGGCAAATAGATTTTAGAAAACAAATAAAAAATTTGGAAAAAAATTTAGAAAAAACTATTCAAAATATTTAGTTCATTAAAGAATTACTCAAAAAGTAGCAGATTTTCAATGTTTAAAAAATTTTGCTAGAGTTAAAATCATAAAAAAAAAATTGAAGGGAGGTATTGGCGCCCGCAGGCAAATTGATTTTAGAAAACAAAAAAAAAATTTGGAAAATAATTTAGAAAAAACTATTCAAAATATTTAGTTTATTAAAGAATGATTATTCATGGGGCACCAAGTTATCAATTTTCAAGTCAATACAAAATATTCAACTAGAGTTACAGTACTAAAAAAAAAAAAATTGAAGGGAGGGGTTGGCGCCCGCAGGCAAATAGATTTTACTGTATGAATACTCATTATAAAGTACAAACTAAAATGCCCAGAATCTTAAACAGAAAAAACTATTCAAAATATTTAGTTCATTAAAGAATTACTCAAAGGGTACCAGATTTTCAATGTTTAAAAAATTTGGCTACAGTTAGAATCATAAAAAAAAATTGAAGGGAGGTGTTGGCGCCTGCGGGCAAATCGATTTTAGAAAACATAATAAAATTAAAAAAAAAATAATATTGTAGGAATGCACATTTCAAAGTCTATACAAAAAATTCAACTATTCACATAACAAAAAAAAATTGAAAGAGGGTGTTGGCGCCCGCAGGCAAAAGCATTTTAGAAAACAAAAAAAAATTTAAAAAAATATTACTGTAGAAATACACATTATAAAGTCTATACGAAAAATTCAACTAGTTACGTAACAAAAAAAAAAAAATTGAAGGAGGGTGTTGGCGACCGCGGGCAAAAGCATTTTAGAAAACGAAAAAAAATTGAAATTAAAAACTTCAAACTAAAATGTCCAGAATCTTAAACAGAAAAAAACTATTCAAAATATTTAGTTCATTATTGATGGATTATTCAAAGTGCACCAGATTTTCAATGTTCAAAAAGTATATACAAAAAATTCAACTAGTCACATAACAAAAAAAAATTGAAAGAGGGTGTTGGCGCCCGCAGGCAAATAGATTTTAGAAAACAAATAAAAAATTTGGAAAAAAATTTAGAAAAAACTATTCAAAATATTTAGTTCATTAAAGAATTACTCAAAGGGTACCAGATTTTCAATATTTAAAAAATTTGGCTACAGTTAGAATCATAAAAAAAAATTGAAGGGAGGTGTTGGCGCCTGCGGGCAAATCGATTTTAGAAAACAAAATAAAATTTAAAAAAAAATAATATTGTAGGAATGCACATTTCAAAGTCTATACAAAAAATTTAACTATTCACATAACAAAAAAAAATTGAAAGAGGGTGTTGGCGCCCGCAGGCAAATGCATTTTAGAAAACAAAAAAAAATTGAAATTAAAAACTTCAAACTAAAATGTCCAGAATCTTAAAAAGAAAAAAACTATTCAAAATATTTAGTTCATTAATGATGGACTATTCAAAGTGCACCAGATTTTCAATTTCAAAAAGTATATACAAAAAATTCAACTAGTCACATAACAAAAAAAAATTGAAAGAGGGTGTTGGCGCCCGCAGGCAAATAGATTTTAGAAAACAAATAAAAAATTTGGAAAAAAATTTAGAAAAAACTATTCAAAATATTTAGTTCATTAAAGAATTACTCAAAAAGTAGCAGATTTTCAATGTTTAAAAAATTTTGCTAGAGTTAAAATCATAAAAAAAAAATTGAAGGGAGGTATTGGCGCCCGCAGGCAAATTGATTTTAGAAAACAAAAAAAAAATTTGGAAAATAATTTAGAAAAAACTATTCAAAATATTTAGTTTATTAAAGAATGATTATTCATGGGGCACCAAGTTATCAATTTTCAAGTCAATACAAAATATTCAACTAGAGTTACAGTACTAAAAAAAAAAAAATTGAAGGGAGGGGTTGGCGCCCGCAGGCAAATAGATTTTACTGTATGAATACTCATTATAAAGTACAAACTAAAATGCCCAGAATCTTAAACAGAAAAAACTATTCAAAATATTTAGTTCATTAAAGAATTACTCAAAGGGTACCAGATTTTCAATGTTTAAAAAATTTGGCTACAGTTAGAATCATAAAAAAAAATTGAAGGGAGGTGTTGGCGCCTGCGGGCAAATCGATTTTAGAAAACAAAATAAAATTTAAAAAAAAATAATATTGTAGGAATGCACATTTCAAAGTCTATACAAAAAATTCAACTATTCACATAACAAAAAAAAATTGAAAGAGGGTGTTGGCCCCCGCAGGCAAAAGCATTTTAGAAAACAAAAAAAAATTTAAAAAAATATTACTGTAGAAATACACATTATAAAGTCTATACAAAAAATTCAACTAGTTACGTAACAAAAAAAAAAAATTGAAGGAGGGTGTTGGCGACCGCGGGCAAAAGCATTTTAGAAAACGAAAAAAAATTGAAATTAAAAACTTCAAACTAAAATGTCCAGAATCTTAAACAGAAAAAAACTATTCAAAATATTTAGTTCATTATTGATGGATTATTCAAAGTGCACCAGATTTTCAATGTTCAAAAAGTATATACAAAAAATTCAACTAGTCACATAACAAAAAAAAATTGAAAGAGGGTGTTGGCGCCCGCAGGCAAATAGATTTTAGAAAACAAATAAAAAATTTGGAAAAAAATTTAGAAAAAACTATTCAAAATATTTAGTTCATTAAAGAATTACTCAAAGGGTACCAGATTTTCAATGTTTAAAAAATTTGGCTACAGTTAGAATCATAAAAAAAAATTGAAGGGAGGTGTTGGCGCCTGCGGGCAAATCGATTTTAGAAAACAAAATAAAATTTAAAAAAAAATAATATTGTAGGAATGCACATTTCAAAGTCTATACAAAAAATTTAACTATTCACATAACAAAAAAAAATTGAAAGAGGGTGTTGGCGCCCGCAGGCAAATGCATTTTAGAAAACAAAAAAAAATTGAAATTAAAAACTTCAAACTAAAATGTCCAGAATCTTAAAAAGAAAAAAACTATTCAAAATATTTAGTTCATTAATGATGGACTATTCAAAGTGCACCAGATTTTCAATTTCAAAAAGTATATACAAAAAATTCAACTAGTCACATAACAAAAAAAAATTGAAAGAGGGTGTTGGCGCCCGCAGGCAAATAGATTTTAGAAAACAAATAAAAAATTTGGAAAAAAATTTAGAAAAAACTATTCAAAATATTTAGTTCATTAAAGAATTACTCAAAAAGTAGCAGATTTTCAATGTTTAAAAAATTTTGCTAGAGTTAAAATCATAAAAAAAAAATTGAAGGGAGGTATTGGCGCCCGCAGGCAAATTGATTTTAGAAAACAAAAAAAAAATTTGGAAAATAATTTAGAAAAAACTATTCAAAATATTTAGTTTATTAAAGAATGATTATTCATGGGGCACCAAGTTATCAATTTTCAAGTCAATACAAAATATTCAACTAGAGTTACAGTACTAAAAAAAAAAAAATTGAAGGGAGGGGTTGGCGCCCGCAGGCAAATAGATTTTACTGTATGAATACTCATTATAAAGTACAAACTAAAATGCCCAGAATCTTAAACAGAAAAAACTATTCAAAATATTTAGTTCATTAAAGAATTACTCAAAGGGTACCAGATTTTCAATGTTTAAAAAATTTGGCTACAGTTAGAATCATAAAAAAAAATTGAAGGGAGGTGTTGGCGCCTGCGGGCAAATCGATTTTAGAAAACATAATAAAATTAAAAAAAAAATAATATTGTAGGAATGCACATTTCAAAGTCTATACAAAAAATTCAACTATTCACATAACAAAAAAAAATTGAAAGAGGGTGTTGGCGCCCGCAGGCAAAAGCATTTTAGAAAACAAAAAAAAATTTAAAAAAATATTACTGTAGAAATACACATTATAAAGTCTATACGAAAAATTCAACTAGTTACGTAACAAAAAAAAAAAAATTGAAGGAGGGTGTTGGCGACCGCGGGCAAAAGCATTTTAGAAAACGAAAAAAAATTGAAATTAAAAACTTCAAACTAAAATGTCCAGAATCTTAAACAGAAAAAAACTATTCAAAATATTTAGTTCATTATTGATGGATTATTCAAAGTGCACCAGATTTTCAATGTTCAAAAAGTATATACAAAAAATTCAACTAGTCACATAACAAAAAAAAATTGAAAGAGGGTGTTGGCGCCCGCAGGCAAATAGATTTTAGAAAACAAATAAAAAATTTGGAAAAAAATTTAGAAAAAACTATTCAAAATATTTAGTTCATTAAAGAATTACTCAAAGGGTACCAGATTTTCAATGTTTAAAAAATTTGGCTACAGTTAGAATCATAAAAAAAAATTGAAGGGAGGTGTTGGCGCCTGCGGGCAAATCGATTTTAGAAAACAAAATAAAATTTAAAAAAAAATAATATTGTAGGAATGCACATTTCAAAGTCTATACAAAAAATTTAACTATTCACATAACAAAAAAAAATTGAAAGAGGGTGTTGGCGCCCGCAGGCAAATGCATTTTAGAAAACAAAAAAAAATTGAAATTAAAAACTTCAAACTAAAATGTCCAGAATCTTAAAAAGAAAAAAACTATTCAAAATATTTAGTTCATTAATGATGGACTATTCAAAGTGCACCAGATTTTCAATTTCAAAAAGTATATACAAAAAATTCAACTAGTCACATAACAAAAAAAAATTGAAAGAGGGTGTTGGCGCCCGCAGGCAAATAGATTTTAGAAAACAAATAAAAAATTTGGAAAAAAATTTAGAAAAAACTATTCAAAATATTTAGTTCATTAAAGAATTACTCAAAAAGTAGCAGATTTTCAATGTTTAAAAAATTTTGCTAGAGTTAAAATCATAAAAAAAAAATTGAAGGGAGGTATTGGCGCCCGCAGGCAAATTGATTTTAGAAAACAAAAAAAAAATTTGGAAAATAATTTAGAAAAAACTATTCAAAATATTTAGTTTATTAAAGAATGATTATTCATGGGGCACCAAGTTATCAATTTTCAAGTCAATACAAAATATTCAACTAGAGTTACAGTACTAAAAAAAAAAAAATTGAAGGGAGGGGTTGGCGCCCGCAGGCAAATAGATTTTACTGTATGAATACTCATTATAAAGTACAAACTAAAATGCCCAGAATCTTAAACAGAAAAAACTATTCAAAATATTTAGTTCATTAAAGAATTACTCAAAGGGTACCAGATTTTCAATGTTTAAAAAATTTGGCTACAGTTAGAATCATAAAAAAAAATTGAAGGGAGGTGTTGGCGCCTGCGGGCAAATCGATTTTAGAAAACAAAATAAAATTTAAAAAAAAATAATATTGTAGGAATGCACATTTCAAAGTCTATACAAAAAATTTAACTATTCACATAACAAAAAAAAATTGAAAGAGGGTGTTGGCGCCCGCAGGCAAATGCATTTTAGAAAACAAAAAAAAATTGAAATTAAAAACTTCAAACTAAAATGTCCAGAATCTTAAACAGAAAAAAACTTTTCAAAATATTTAGTTCATTAATGATGGATTATTCAAAGTGCACCAGATTTTCAATTTCAAAAAGTATATACAAAAAATTCAACTAGTCACATAACAAAAAAAAATTGAAAGAGGGTGTTGGCGCCCGCAGGCAAATAGATTTTAGAAAACAAATAAAAAATTTGGAAAAAAATTTAGAAAAAACTATTCAAAATATTTAGTTCATTAAAGAATTACTCAAAGGGTAGCAGATTTTCAATGTTTAAAAAATTTTGCTAGAGTTAAAATCATAAAAAAAAAATTGAAGGGAGGTATTGGCGCCCGCAGGCAAATTGATTTTAGAAAACAAAAAAAAATTTGGAAAAAAATTTAGAAAAAACTATTCAAAATATTTAGTTCATTAAAGAATGATTATTCATGGGGCACCAAGTTATCAATTTTCAAGTCAATACAAAATATTCAACTAGAGTTACAGTACTAAAAAAAAAAAAATTGAAGGGAGGGGTTGGCGCCCGCAGGCAAATAGATTTTACTGTATGAATACTCATTATAAAGTACAAACTAAAATGCCCAGAATCTTAAACAGAAACAACTATTCAAAATATTTAGTTCATTAAAGAATTACTCAAAGGGTACCAGATTTTCAATGTTTAAAAAATTTGGCTAGAGTTAGAATCATAAAAAAAAATTGATGGGAGGTGTTGGCGCCCGCGGGCAAATCGATTTTAGAAAACAAAAAAAAATTTAAAAAAAAATAATATTGTAGGAATGCACATTTCAAAGTCTATACAAAAAATTCAACTATTCACATAACAAAAAAAAATTGAAAGAGGGTGTTGGCGCCCGCAGGCAAAGGCATTTTAGAAAACAAAAAAAAATTTAAAAAAATATTACTGTAGAAATACACATTATAAAGTCTATACAAAAAATTCAACTAGTTACGTAACAAAAAAAAAAAATTGAAGGAGGGTGTTGGCGACCGCGGGCAAAAGCATTTTAGAAAACGAAAAAAAATTGAAATTAAAAACTTCAAACTAAAATGTCCAGAATCTTAAACAGAAAAAAACTATTCAAAATATTTAGTTCATTATTGATGGATTATTCAAAGTGCACCAGATTTTCAACGTTCAAAAAGTATATACAAAAAATTCAACTAGTCACATAACAAAAAAAAATTGAAAGAGGGTGTTGGCGCCCGCAGGCAAATAGATTTTAGAAAACAAATAAAAAATTTGGAAAAAAATTTAGAAAAAACTATTCAAAATATTTAGTTCATTAAAGAATTACTCAAAGGGTACCAGATTTTCAATATTTAAAAAATTTGGCTACAGTTAGAATCATAAAAAAAAATTGAAGGGAGGTGTTGGCGCCTGCGGGCAAATCGATTTTAGAAAACAAAATAAAATTTAAAAAAAAATAATATTGTAGGAATGCACATTTCAAAGTCTATACAAAAAATTTAACTATTCACATAACAAAAAAAAATTGAAAGAGGGTGTTGGCGCCCGCAGGCAAATGCATTTTAGAAAACAAAAAAAAATTGAAATTAAAAACTTCAAACTAAAATGTCCAGAATCTTAAAAAGAAAAAAACTATTCAAAATATTTAGTTCATTAATGATGGACTATTCAAAGTGCACCAGATTTTCAATTTCAAAAAGTATATACAAAAAATTCAACTAGTCACATAACAAAAAAAAATTGAAAGAGGGTGTTGGCGCCCGCAGGCAAATAGATTTTAGAAAACAAATAAAAAATTTGGAAAAAAATTTAGAAAAAACTATTCAAAATATTTAGTTCATTAAAGAATTACTCAAAAAGTAGCAGATTTTCAATGTTTAAAAAATTTTGCTAGAGTTAAAATCATAAAAAAAAAATTGAAGGGAGGTATTGGCGCCCGCAGGCAAATTGATTTTAGAAAACAAAAAAAAAATTTGGAAAATAATTTAGAAAAAACTATTCAAAATATTTAGTTTATTAAAGAATGATTATTCATGGGGCACCAAGTTATCAATTTTCAAGTCAATACAAAATATTCAACTAGAGTTACAGTACTAAAAAAAAAAAAATTGAAGGGAGGGGTTGGCGCCCGCAGGCAAATAGATTTTACTGTATGAATACTCATTATAAAGTACAAACTAAAATGCCCAGAATCTTAAACAGAAAAAACTATTCAAAATATTTAGTTCATTAAAGAATTACTCAAAGGGTACCAGATTTTCAATGTTTAAAAAATTTGGCTACAGTTAGAATCATAAAAAAAAATTGAAGGGAGGTGTTGGCGCCTGCGGGCAAATCGATTTTAGAAAACAAAATAAAATTTAAAAAAAAATAATATTGTAGGAATGCACATTTCAAAGTCTATACAAAAAATTCAACTATTCACATAACAAAAAAAAATTGAAAGAGGGTGTTGGCCCCCGCAGGCAAAAGCATTTTAGAAAACAAAAAAAAATTTAAAAAAATATTACTGTAGAAATACACATTATAAAGTCTATACAAAAAATTCAACTAGTTACGTAACAAAAAAAAAAAATTGAAGGAGGGTGTTGGCGACCGCGGGCAAAAGCATTTTAGAAAACGAAAAAAAATTGAAATTAAAAACTTCAAACTAAAATGTCCAGAATCTTAAACAGAAAAAAACTATTCAAAATATTTAGTTCATTATTGATGGATTATTCAAAGTGCACCAGATTTTCAATGTTCAAAAAGTATATACAAAAAATTCAACTAGTCACATAACAAAAAAAAATTGAAAGAGGGTGTTGGCGCCCGCAGGCAAATAGATTTTAGAAAACAAATAAAAAATTTGGAAAAAAATTTAGAAAAAACTATTCAAAATATTTAGTTCATTAAAGAATTACTCAAAGGGTACCAGATTTTCAATGTTTAAAAAATTTGGCTACAGTTAGAATCATAAAAAAAAATTGAAGGGAGGTGTTGGCGCCTGCGGGCAAATCGATTTTAGAAAACAAAATAAAATTTAAAAAAAAATAATATTGTAGGAATGCACATTTCAAAGTCTATACAAAAAATTTAACTATTCACATAACAAAAAAAAATTGAAAGAGGGTGTTGGCGCCCGCAGGCAAATGCATTTTAGAAAACAAAAAAAAATTGAAATTAAAAACTTCAAACTAAAATGTCCAGAATCTTAAAAAGAAAAAAACTATTCAAAATATTTAGTTCATTAATGATGGACTATTCAAAGTGCACCAGATTTTCAATTTCAAAAAGTATATACAAAAAATTCAACTAGTCACATAACAAAAAAAAATTGAAAGAGGGTGTTGGCGCCCGCAGGCAAATAGATTTTAGAAAACAAATAAAAAATTTGGAAAAAAATTTAGAAAAAACTATTCAAAATATTTAGTTCATTAAAGAATTACTCAAAAAGTAGCAGATTTTCAATGTTTAAAAAATTTTGCTAGAGTTAAAATCATAAAAAAAAAATTGAAGGGAGGTATTGGCGCCCGCAGGCAAATTGATTTTAGAAAACAAAAAAAAAATTTGGAAAATAATTTAGAAAAAACTATTCAAAATATTTAGTTTATTAAAGAATGATTATTCATGGGGCACCAAGTTATCAATTTTCAAGTCAATACAAAATATTCAACTAGAGTTACAGTACTAAAAAAAAAAAAATTGAAGGGAGGGGTTGGCGCCCGCAGGCAAATAGATTTTACTGTATGAATACTCATTATAAAGTACAAACTAAAATGCCCAGAATCTTAAACAGAAAAAACTATTCAAAATATTTAGTTCATTAAAGAATTACTCAAAGGGTACCAGATTTTCAATGTTTAAAAAATTTGGCTACAGTTAGAATCATAAAAAAAAATTGAAGGGAGGTGTTGGCGCCTGCGGGCAAATCGATTTTAGAAAACATAATAAAATTAAAAAAAAAATAATATTGTAGGAATGCACATTTCAAAGTCTATACAAAAAATTCAACTATTCACATAACAAAAAAAAATTGAAAGAGGGTGTTGGCGCCCGCAGGCAAAAGCATTTTAGAAAACAAAAAAAAATTTAAAAAAATATTACTGTAGAAATACACATTATAAAGTCTATACGAAAAATTCAACTAGTTACGTAACAAAAAAAAAAAAATTGAAGGAGGGTGTTGGCGACCGCGGGCAAAAGCATTTTAGAAAACGAAAAAAAATTGAAATTAAAAACTTCAAACTAAAATGTCCAGAATCTTAAACAGAAAAAAACTATTCAAAATATTTAGTTCATTATTGATGGATTATTCAAAGTGCACCAGATTTTCAATGTTCAAAAAGTATATACAAAAAATTCAACTAGTCACATAACAAAAAAAAATTGAAAGAGGGTGTTGGCGCCCGCAGGCAAATAGATTTTAGAAAACAAATAAAAAATTTGGAAAAAAATTTAGAAAAAACTATTCAAAATATTTAGTTCATTAAAGAATTACTCAAAGGGTACCAGATTTTCAATGTTTAAAAAATTTGGCTACAGTTAGAATCATAAAAAAAAATTGAAGGGAGGTGTTGGCGCCTGCGGGCAAATCGATTTTAGAAAACAAAATAAAATTTAAAAAAAAATAATATTGTAGGAATGCACATTTCAAAGTCTATACAAAAAATTTAACTATTCACATAACAAAAAAAAATTGAAAGAGGGTGTTGGCGCCCGCAGGCAAATGCATTTTAGAAAACAAAAAAAAATTGAAATTAAAAACTTCAAACTAAAATGTCCAGAATCTTAAAAAGAAAAAAACTATTCAAAATATTTAGTTCATTAATGATGGACTATTCAAAGTGCACCAGATTTTCAATTTCAAAAAGTATATACAAAAAATTCAACTAGTCACATAACAAAAAAAAATTGAAAGAGGGTGTTGGCGCCCGCAGGCAAATAGATTTTAGAAAACAAATAAAAAATTTGGAAAAAAATTTAGAAAAAACTATTCAAAATATTTAGTTCATTAAAGAATTACTCAAAAAGTAGCAGATTTTCAATGTTTAAAAAATTTTGCTAGAGTTAAAATCATAAAAAAAAAATTGAAGGGAGGTATTGGCGCCCGCAGGCAAATTGATTTTAGAAAACAAAAAAAAAATTTGGAAAATAATTTAGAAAAAACTATTCAAAATATTTAGTTTATTAAAGAATGATTATTCATGGGGCACCAAGTTATCAATTTTCAAGTCAATACAAAATATTCAACTAGAGTTACAGTACTAAAAAAAAAAAAATTGAAGGGAGGGGTTGGCGCCCGCAGGCAAATAGATTTTACTGTATGAATACTCATTATAAAGTACAAACTAAAATGCCCAGAATCTTAAACAGAAAAAACTATTCAAAATATTTAGTTCATTAAAGAATTACTCAAAGGGTACCAGATTTTCAATGTTTAAAAAATTTGGCTACAGTTAGAATCATAAAAAAAAATTGAAGGGAGGTGTTGGCGCCTGCGGGCAAATCGATTTTAGAAAACAAAATAAAATTTAAAAAAAAATAATATTGTAGGAATGCACATTTCAAAGTCTATACAAAAAATTTAACTATTCACATAACAAAAAAAAATTGAAAGAGGGTGTTGGCGCCCGCAGGCAAATGCATTTTAGAAAACAAAAAAAAATTGAAATTAAAAACTTCAAACTAAAATGTCCAGAATCTTAAACAGAAAAAAACTTTTCAAAATATTTAGTTCATTAATGATGGATTATTCAAAGTGCACCAGATTTTCAATTTCAAAAAGTATATACAAAAAATTCAACTAGTCACATAACAAAAAAAAATTGAAAGAGGGTGTTGGCGCCCGCAGGCAAATAGATTTTAGAAAACAAATAAAAAATTTGGAAAAAAATTTAGAAAAAACTATTCAAAATATTTAGTTCATTAAAGAATTACTCAAAGGGTAGCAGATTTTCAATGTTTAAAAAATTTTGCTAGAGTTAAAATCATAAAAAAAAAATTGAAGGGAGGTATTGGCGCCCGCAGGCAAATTGATTTTAGAAAACAAAAAAAAATTTGGAAAAAAATTTAGAAAAAACTATTCAAAATATTTAGTTCATTAAAGAATGATTATTCATGGGGCACCAAGTTATCAATTTTCAAGTCAATACAAAATATTCAACTAGAGTTACAGTACTAAAAAAAAAAAAATTGAAGGGAGGGGTTGGCGCCCGCAGGCAAATAGATTTTACTGTATGAATACTCATTATAAAGTACAAACTAAAATGCCCAGAATCTTAAACAGAAACAACTATTCAAAATATTTAGTTCATTAAAGAATTACTCAAAGGGTACCAGATTTTCAATGTTTAAAAAATTTGGCTAGAGTTAGAATCATAAAAAAAAATTGATGGGAGGTGTTGGCGCCCGCGGGCAAATCGATTTTAGAAAACAAAAAAAAATTTAAAAAAAAATAATATTGTAGGAATGCACATTTCAAAGTCTATACAAAAAATTCAACTATTCACATAACAAAAAAAAATTGAAAGAGGGTGTTGGCGCCCGCAGGCAAAGGCATTTTAGAAAACAAAAAAAAATTTAAAAAAATATTACTGTAGAAATACACATTATAAAGTCTATACAAAAAATTCAACTAGTTACGTAACAAAAAAAAAAAATTGAAGGAGGGTGTTGGCGACCGCGGGCAAAAGCATTTTAGAAAACGAAAAAAAATTGAAATTAAAAACTTCAAACTAAAATGTCCAGAATCTTAAACAGAAAAAAACTATTCAAAATATTTAGTTCATTATTGATGGATTATTCAAAGTGCACCAGATTTTCAACGTTCAAAAAGTCTATACAAAAAATTCAACTAGTCACATAACAAAAAAAATATTGAAGGAGGGTGTTGGCGCCCGCAGGCAAATGCAGTTTAGAAAACAAAAAAAAATATTATTGTAGGAATGCATATTACAAAGTCTATACAAAAAATTCAACTAGTCACATAAAAAAAAAAAATTGAAGGTGGGTGTGGGTGCCCGCAGGCAAATTCATTTTAGAAAACAAAAAAAAATTGAAATTAAAAACTTCAAACTAAAATGTCCAGAATCTTAAACAGAAAAAAACTATTCAAAATATTTAGTTCATTAATGATGGATTATTCAAAGTGCACCAACTTATCAATTTTCAAGTCAATACAAAATATTCAACTAGAGTTACAGTACTAAAAAAAAAATTGAAGGGAGGTGTTGGCGCCTGCAGGCAAATTGATTTTAGAAAACAAAAAAAAAATTTGGAAAAAATTTGACTGTAGGAACACGCTTTATGAGTACACGGGTACTCAGCGTACTCCCAGGTATAGCCGGTTAATCTTGAAAAATATTTATACAAAAAAATCTACTAGAGTTCCATGAATTGAAAAAAAAATTGTTTGAGAAATCTGTGTGAAATAACACTAAACAAAAGAATACGCTGGAAGCTAAATACTGCAATACATATTAACTACAATCCAAAAACTAGGTATTGTTTACATTATAATAATACGAACAGTTATTATGATCTGAGGTGTATCACCGTAATATATGTATTAGAAAATGTATAAAAACGAATGTAATTTATGAAGGACACAAAATAATGTTTAATTTAAAATAATATTGTGTTTGGCTGGGTCTACAGTCAATATTAAATAACAAACTATAAAGTCTAAATGCAAATAAAAACATAGTCAGATATCTGTTTTAGTCTTTGTAAATATGTGTGGAAAAAAATTAGATATAGTACAATGTAAAAAAATGTGGAAAGAAAACCCTGAGAATTCTTTGACAGTAGGGTAATAAAACACAAAACTATATATTAAATTAAAACTATTGATTTTATACATTTTCTATTTAAAAAAGCTCATAAGTATTGAAAACCTTATAAAATCCTAAAAAAAATTATATTTTGTTATATTTTAAAATACATTTTATAATTTGTTGTGTTAAAAAAATCATTATTTAATGTTGGCTGTATTTAAGTTTTTAATAACTATACTGGTACAACTCTAGCTGACAGTCTTTAAGACCGTGTTAAAAACTATAATAATTAGTTAACGTCTAATTTACTGTCCTATCCTAACCTAACCTAACATAACCAAATTAATAATATTTAAATATTTTCTTTCATTGTTATGTTTACAATATCGAATACCTTTATAGTTAGTAGGAAAACATCATCGCAAAGCTCTCGACTAGTGATTGTAGTCGTCTATCATCACCATAGCTTCAACTAATCTTAGGTTTACCAAACTAGCTTCGTATGACTAATTACATTAGGACACTTAGAATAAATAGTTCCTGAGTTGCAGGTTGCCGAACTTATAAGTGATTGATTATCAAGTTGATCCTTAGATTGTTGACACCTTAGTTCCCCTCGAAGACCGCTGGTAAGACTATTATGTCCTATCCATTATGTTATATCTATATTATCTATGATGGAGCCATACCCAGCTCACTCGTGTAAACAATTTGAAGCACATAAAAGCGATTAACGAGTCTCTATTAATGATAATATGAAATCCCAGACCTGTCCCCCATACTCTGATATTAAGAGCCCAGCCCACCTTCATATTCTCTATGCAAAAAGTAAATTTAAGACAAATTTGTAAATCAATGCACAGTCTCTCTATTGTACTAATATTTGTGATTTCATTAATTTTCAGTATTTTGTATAATTAGATTGGGAAAACATAAGACAATATCATTTACAAGACTGTGACTAACACAATCATACTTTGATAAAAGTATATGATATAAGTACCTTCTATATTTGAATTCTTCGTTTTTTTCCCGGTACTTTATTGGTGGACGGCACTTTAACAACGGTCCCTCGATCTACTAAGGCAACCTTGAGGCATTTCCTTTTAGGAAATTAATTAAATTCTCAAACATAACTCTTAATTCAAGTGTTTGTAACTAATATAATATATGTTATGCTATTTATGGACGACACTTGCACCATGGCCCCTCGATATAGTAATGTAGGCGACCCGGCACATCTCTTTTAGATAAATGATAATTTTAAACATTTATGTTTTATAGATAATTTGAAGAAAAATTTAAAATTGAAGAGAGACTGTGTGAATTAACAACATTTGTGGTATGAAATGTTTATTTGAACACCTGTTATAATGTATTATAATGAACTTAAGTTAATTTTTTATAATGTACTAAGTAAACATTTGAACGTTTATTACAATATATGTATATTATACATAGATTTCAAGTATGATTTTTTTTAGTTTTTTTTTTGATAGTTACCTACCTACTACAATACAAGACACTTTATTTTTATATTTTGAAGCAACATTATATGTTTTGGATTATTTAGATCTATATAAACTAAATTTCAGACCCATAGTTTAGTATTTAAAGTTTGTATGATCAAAGTCGTGGAACCAAATTTTATCAGACTCTACTATAGAATGTTGTAGTTAAATTAAACTATAATATAGGTATGTGGAATAACAGTACCTAACCTTCTATTATAATTTGTTATGAATATAATATTTTAAGTAATAACTCAAATTTAGCACTTTTACGGTACTTAATACATTTTCCTAATATTTTAACAGAAATTATGGAGCTAAAAATATAGAAATACCTATATTATGTCACGGTCCATAGTTGATAGTTTTGTTTCATTTATAATTATAATGCTTTTTAATATACTTTTTCATAAATTAATATTTATTACAGTTGGCTTTTATGATTTGTTTGAACTATTAGTACGTATTATTTTGGGGAGATCCCTATTATTACAACACCGTTACCAATATGCGTTTTTTTCTGGTTAGTTAATATAATTGCATGTTTTCATGATTTCTTTGTATTTATGCTTATTTTCTTAAAATGTTTTTATATTTTCGGTTCATCCGTTACCTACCTACCAAGTGTGTAAATAAAGAATTTTTTTTGTAAACCAATTTGAATTATTATTTATTAGTTTAAAAAAATTTTAATAAAAACGTTTTCATTCAGTATTTTTTTGAATATTTTATTATTTTTAATATTTTTGAATATTTCAGTGCATATATTTGCCTGTTTTTAGTGCATACATGCAGGCAAATATTTAACACTTAAGAGGATGTCAGATTTTTAGCGCACCATTTATTTCTCTCTCCGACCCACGCACAATCATTTTAGTGTTTTCTTAATCGTACATTTGGTATGCTAGGCGTGGGTCAAAGATGGAAAACAAATAGTGCGCTGACATCCCAACCAGCAACAAGCTTACACGAGTGAGCTGGGTATGGCTCCATCATAGATAATAAAGATATGGATAGGACATAATGGTCTTATCAGCGGTCTTCGTCCTTCGAGGGGAACAATTGAGGCCAAATAAAGTATACTCATATCGAGTATCTACTATCAATATAAAGGAGCCTCAATTGCCTTCCCCTCCGGGAACGCGGCCTCAAATGTATTTAACATAGGCGTGGACTATCCATGGTGTCAACAATCAGAGGATCAACTTGATAATCAAACACGGCAACCAAGTTCGGCAACCTGTAGCAACTCAGGATCTTTTTATTCAAAGTGTACTAATGAGTCATAAGAAGGTTAGTTAGGTAAACCTATGGTTAGTTGAAGCTAGTGGCCTTTGCAATTCAAGATCTTATCCTACGTATTCGGCATTGTTAACATAACTATTCTACCTTTACACTTTTTCTTCCCCCGTCTCTCACAGCTATATACAGGTTCAGCCACTCTCATTCCACACCTCCATATGATCGGTATTCTGTCGATCCATCTCTTCTTCAGTCTTCTCGCCCCTCATTTCCCACCTAAATTAACTAACTTCTATAGCCACTCTCACTATCTCTTATCATACAGTGGCCGAACCACCTAAACCTATTCTCTCTTGTTTTCACTACAATATGTACACTACCCTACACTACCCTTAATTAATAAATTTCTTATTCTATCCTCTTTTGTACCTTAACACCTTACTTATTATTCTCATATCTGCTACCCTCACTCCACTTACCTACCCTAACATTACATTTATTTTTCATCTTTCCCTTTCATACACCAAACATTCTGAAATCCTGTTGACCCATTTCCTTATCTTCGCCATATTACACACTACCTAATTCCTATTCACCCAGTTTCTAGTTACCTACAAGTCATCGTACTTGATTATCGGTGAAAATATTTAAATATCATTGAGCGAATTCCCTACTCGAAAGAATTGCTTAAAAAAATATCATACCTCACCAATTTTCTAATTTTGAACACGACTTTATTGATAGCCCGAATAGTGTTATACCGGTATAGTTACAATACAAATATTGAAAATTTTCGGGCAATACATCCCCTGATCAATTAACTATAATAAAAAAAAACCTACTGAGAAATAAGAAAATACATACCCCATGACGGAATCGAAATCTGCTACGAAACTTAGTCTTCAAAACACTGAAACGTTCACACATTTCAATCTGCTTATGATATATTATTCCCAGTTTGAAAATGTTCACTGACGAATACCATTTCTGAAATAACACGCATCTTATGCAGTAAAATGTTCTACAATATTCTAATGACCTAGTTACAGTCTACAGATATTATATAAACCTACCAATAAATACCTAATATTAATTTTTATTACACAGAGTTTGTATTTTTAAATGTTGTATATAAGGATTTATTAGTTTTATTTTTATACCTAACAAAAATTACATTTATTCACAAGTCAGTTATCAACTAGAACTCGACTACGAGTAAGACAGCGTTTGGATTGTTCGGACTGGCGTATAATTTATTATTATTATACATTGCGCCTTTGGTAGGCAGTAGTAAACGTATATGCTTCTACGTTACTTAGTTAACAGATTTTCCGCGACAATAAATATTTAATTCAAGTCTAAAAAGTAAACGTAAGACCAAAATAATATAAAAACAAACTTATGCATAAACATCGACTCTTCCAGTGAAACCTAGCTGTACTGCAGCACACGCTGTCGTCGAAGAAACAGCTATCTTCATCCGTCTACATCTCGCTCCATCTCCATCTCTCTCTACATCTCGCTAATTGAAACTTATCTAGTATACAATACTAGTACCTTTATGATGTGTAATATATTCTGGTGTTCGATGAAAAAGATTGAAATAAGATAAAAATACATATTTTTTTGGTTTTGAATATGAAAGCTGTGAGATGATCGATATGAATTTTGTGAGAAATCTAGAGGTACTAGAAAACGGAGACGAGTGTGTTGAATGAAATAAATTAAAAAATTGATTAACACAACAATCGGTTAAAAATTAATTTAATTCAAATAATGAGATAAACCTTATTAGATCATTTAAATTGTCCAGAACAAGCCCCCAGTTGTTGGTCGCATGCCAATTTTAACCATATACTAGACCACAAGTTTATAGACATTCTATAATGTATTCTCCTGCCGGTGACACTGTTGGGGAAAATATATTTTTTTAGTTATTAAATTACGATATGAATTATAAATTACGTAGGTACTTGTCCAATACTCGACTACCAGAATTAAAATTAAAGAATGTGATATACCTAGGTAACCTATTGATCGGTTCTAAAACAGAAACTTAACCTAGGCACAAATAATATCACAATATCAAATAGTGAAATGTGAAAATTTGAAGAAAATTTCCCATAGGTATATCCCGTAAACCCCCCCCCCCCCCAAAAAAAAAACGTACGTTTGAGGTGTTCTCTAGGTATGATCTGCTATGTACTTACAAATCATATTAAATAACATTAATCATTATGTATTTTCTTATTTTGTTAGGTAGGTATAAAAACCTACCTTCCTACTTATAAAAGCATTACCTAATCATTGATTTAAAATTTTAAAAATTATTTTACTATATCAATAAATTAACAGTTGTAGGCAAAGTATTATAATTTAAGGTATTTTTCATAATATCCTAATTTTTGTACACCTATAACAACTGGATTTTAAAAACTACTCTACGTCTAGCGGGTATATAAGTTTGTCTGACAATAAATATTTACATTACGTCTACCGCGTCAACAGAGTAGTTTGGACAAAACTTACGTAATTATTTATTCTTCCGGCGAAACGCGTTCATTTCGAGTGTATAATATTGTCTAGTGTCACAGCTGTGCATCTCCGCCAAGGAAAATGCAGCGCGCGTCTTCATATTTCCGATCCAAAAGTTCAGTCTGGAAGTATTGAGATTAATGACATTTCTAAAAATAGGCACCTAGTTTAATAACCAGAATGGAACGAAATATGTGAGTACGTATTGGAATCGCTGTTCGTCTCAGACGATTGTCATTTGCCATAGATTATTTATAATTATAACCTCACCGTCCTAATCATAGAAAATATATATATGGTCCAGGGTCCTAACCGATGGATGATGGATATTTTTACATTATCTTCAAAAAAACATTTATTTGTTTCTACTAGACGCAAATTTGGTAAATTGAATTCAAATTTATAATATAGATAACAGTTTTTTTTTACTTGGTAACCATTCATTTATTACTTGGTTTATTAACAAATTCTAATTGATATAAAATAGTAATTGAATAAAAATAGTTTTATAGATCCCAATATTTAAAAATAATGTTTCAAATAAAATAATAAAAAAAATTTAAGAAATACCTATTAATTAATATGTATTACCTAAATAACAAAATAACCAAATAAATTCGTAGCTTAATAAAATGTCCAGAAAAATTAAAAGTCCAATTTAAACGAATATAAAATATAATTTAGATAGGTGTATAGGTAGTGTATTCGTTATATTTTGAGTTTCATTATAGCACATCAGTCAATCAGATGCTATTTAATATTTTAAAATAAAAAACTTCGACAATAATTCCATATTGGCAAGTGTTGTTTTCTATAACTGAAGACCGAAGTTATAGTATCGAGCATAATGGGTACGTAAAAAAATAGAAATATAATTTAAAAAAATTAGCTTTATTTAATTGTATTTAATTTTTTTTTAATAAGTTTTTATAATATTGACTTTATCCCATATAAATGTTCTTATTTAATTTTTTCAATTCGTTGATAATATATGAAACGAATTCTTTGCTTGGAAAGCAATGTTTAGAAAATTCAGAAAATGCAGTTTATATTTAAATCCGTGGCCTAATTATAAATAATAATTTCTGATGCATTGATGCTGAAGAGTGAGAGAGGTGCACAATCAGCCGAACCGAAATCTAACATCTTAAACACTTAATATAAACAATTTTTCACACACGCGTCATGGTATGAAAATAAAAAATATTTATAATTGATATTTATACCGATTTTCTACCGATTTATACCGATCTTCTATATTAATAATAATTATAAATATATAGCAATAACAAATCATTTTTGAGTAGCGGCCAACCGGGAAAGTTCCCAGTATCCCGCCGGCCCAGTCCGCTCCTGGTTCATATTGTAACCGAAAAATCTAAATAATCTATTATAAACACAGTTACTTTTTACAGATATTATAAGTTAAAATTTGGACGAAATTACATATTAAAACCAAAAATAACGATTTTAGTTATTTTGTTGTAATTTAAAAATAGTAAATATTCGCGGATTTATGAAACTTTTAGAGTATATTTAATATTATTATAATTTATAGACACGATGACACTTTCAAATGTTATTATTTGGGCAAAAATGACTTTAACCTACTATTGTAGGTGCTAATGTCTAATAGTAAAATAAATTACTTTAATCTCAATATTATTTATTAGTTAACGATGTCTTTGCTCAGAATCATTTTTCGTTTGTTCGTTTTGTATTTTAATAATTTATACAAAGATATATTATTATTACTAATAATTATAGTAGGTCTGTTTGTTTTATTTCATTAATTAATTTAATACTATACCAATAAATTATATATTAATTAATAATTTTTGAAACATTGTGTTCGAAAAAATAAAAAAAAATGTGATTTTAATTAGAGTCTTGTAATGTATTTACCTATATTTAAAAAATAAATAAATATAATAATAACTGTTGGACTTTTAGGGACATAATAGGTAACACATTCGTGTATGTAGTATTACACTATTTATATAGGTATATTTATATACCTATACGAGTATATGAGTAGGTATATTATTCATAAGTGCGCACACGTCAGGATAGGCAGTTGACCATTCCGTGAATATACTTTTATGTGTACATGGTTATACATCCCTAATCCCTATGGTATAGAATATAGATATTAGGTGAACAATAGAAGTTAAGTATGTGACACTAAATTAATAGTTACCTATAACTTATAACGTTGTATTTGGAAAAAAAATTACCAGTTATTAATTAAAATTGTATCTTATGACTATTATCAGTTATAAGTTATAACATATATTTCTATAAATTAAACCAAAACATATATATATATTTATATATATTGAGTACCCTATAAAGGTATGCACCTATTAATTATAATTATTCTACAAACGGGGGCTGGAAAAACGACGATGGCGTTTATATCTCGCGTATTTTATACATTTCTAGTCCGGAACTAAAATATGCGCCTACAACACTTGGATAGCACATTTTTCGTGACATTAAATATTTGTTTTAAGTCTTAAAAGTAAATTTAAGCCCCAAAAGAATATAAAAACAAACTTACTTTAATTATCGACTCCTTCGGCGGAATCCGTGACGTGTGTGAATTGCGACGCCCATGAGGAAACGCTCCAGAATACAGCCAGAACTTAGAATATCTTCTTTGCTTATTGAAATTTTAGAATTTTTAGTCGAATGTGTCTTCTGCAATGACTCTGAGATTTGCCATAGATAAATAAATAAATGATAGATATTATACTAGGTACATCAATATGATGAATCCATGGATATAATATAATGCAACTTTTTGTATCAAAGAGTTCCGTGTTAAGGAACAATTTGTTCATTGAAATTTGATGACAATAAACCAAAATAGTTTATAATTTTGATTATAATAATATGATATGGGTATTATTTAAATTATTATTATTAGTATTATTTAAATTATCGTTTATCAATTTAATTATTGATTAAGGTGGTGAATAGATATCAGAAGCACAATAATATTTTTTTAAGAGCATATTGTATTTTATGAATTATTAAATAAAAATATGATTACTGGATTTTAGAGGTACAGTAAATTCATCAAATACTGTAATACCAACTAGATTTCTAAAACTCCGAGCGGATCGATGACTGTATTAATTTTACAATGATGTGTTCTTTATTTTTTAATATTTTTAATTATTTTTTCTTGGTGGTCTGTGTAAACGATAAGTATTCGTAATAAAGATTCAATTTTCATATATAATATTATTTTATAGGCACTCAGTATATGTAATCATATGTTTATTTTTAGTTTAGTTTAGTTGTAGGTATTTAGTAAATAATAATAGGTATACGAAATTGTTTTTTGAATAGCAATTTATTGTTTGTATTAGTACCTACACCATAATAGGGAACTAAAATTTTGTAAATGATGTACAAATGTATTTTTGGTGTTTTAAGGCTGCAGTAAGATCAATTTATGAGAATCCTTGCATTAAATTGTTAGGATTATTTGATATGAATAATTATTTTATTACATATAGGTAAGTCGATCAGAAACTATATTTACACTGAATGTTAATAGTAAAAAGCTATTAAAATATCTATTATTTGTATTTATTTGTTAATAATAATTAAGACTTAAATATTAGCAGTAATCTTGTTCCTTTCACAAAATGTTTTTTAATTATTTTTAATTTAATTTACATTTATACGTTTGGCATTTATCCCAAAGTTATCTCTGAATAATAATTCAATGATTCAATTTAATAGTTACATTATATGGATTATAAAAACTACAGTTTCCAGCTTCTACTACAACATTGTTTTATGTTTTTAATTTTTTAAATTCAGTCTGCACCTTGTGTCGGTGATTTTACACGTAATATAATAAAATTGATACTAGTGATGAGTAGGTACCTGATTGTTTAATCAAATTATTTACACGATTTCAATAAAAAAATATCTATGAAGTATAAACATCCGCATTTCTATTAACTATAAATTCATAATTGTATGAGCTATACATGTTACATATATTTTTCGAAAAAATTATTTAAAAAAACTAGAATAATTCCTATTTTACGCCTAATTTAAGTCTAAAAAGTAAATGTAAAATAGTAGGTAATAATATGAAAACAAACTTACTCGTAAACATCTACTCTTCCGGTGAAACGTAGCTAGAGTGCCGCCATCGCCGAAGAAACAGCCATCTTCATCCATCTCCATCTAATCATCTCACTCCGATGAACTGAAACTTGAAAGTATCGAAATACTTTATGAAAATAACCTGATCATAATGAAATTTGCGAGTTTTTATTAAAACTTACATTATAATATGTACGGTTTAACGAACTGTCTGTTTATATTAGTGGCTTATTGTTTTTTTGTTCACTGAAATCAAAATATACAATATATTATATTTATAATACAATAGTATTTGCTGAAATTATTAGAATTGTTAACCATCGCCGACGAATTTCGACAATTGACGATTGCCATAGATATTATAAAATATATTGTTTATTATGATAAATCCATAGAACTTATATATTATAGTATTATCTAGTACTATCAGTATTATCAGTACCTATACGGTATATTGATAAATCGTATGTTCTTTTACAGAAATCTTTGTCATCTGCAATGCACCTATTCTGGTTTTCTATTTCAATTATAGTTCGCATGCCAAATTTAACTATACAAACTGGTATTTGCTATCGTATTTAATACCGAGATTAGCGTTCAATTATTTGAAACACTCCATCTATATTTGTATGTATTATATTTACGAGTATTTATATACAAATCTTTAAACAGGAAAACGATTCGCCGAACTGGAAATGAAAATGATTCTGTCACAAATGATCACGACATTTCGAATTTTACCATGTGAAAAAACGGAAGTACCGCTCCAACTACAAAACGGATTACCCATGATGGTGGCAAAAAACGGGATTTGGTTACGTTTTCAATCCATTTCTGAATGAGTGGTTCAAGGGAAGCAATTCACCGAGGCGCTACTTTTTAGAGTTGCCAAAAAATTGTAAACAATAAAATAAATAGTAATTTATTTGTTGTAATTACTTATAATTGTTAAATATAGTATAGGTTTCTCACTTTTATATTTTGTAACTACTAACTATTATTTACGAACCATGTTCGATCATAACGATAAACAAGCAAAACATTCTTTTGGTGGTGAAGTGCTAAATTATGAATATAGAAATATATAATAAGTGTTTGGTCCGACATTATATAATTTCATATAATTTAATAATGGTAAGCAAAACTTAAAAATTAATAAATTTTTTGTTAAATGTATATGTGTTATATACATAGGCACAATTTGGGGGGGGGGCTTGGAGGGGCTAATTTATATTTTAATTGAAGTATTAAATCCTCCATTAATTATCTAATCTACATAATACAGTAAACGTTGTTTGAAAAAGATTGTTTCTCAAGTTTAAATCTGGAAACATGAAACAAGCTCGTGCAACAACATGTTGTTAGACCTTATTTACCCGCCGTATTACGAAACTAATTACTGTCTTAATCGGATATAATTCAGTAATTACCGAAAATACCGTATAACCGGTAATTCCGTAATTACCGGTAGTAAAAAAATACCGAATACCGGTATCCAAATTTTAAATACCACCAGTCCTAATCTATGATACAATCGCGGACTGAGAGTAACAGTATGACCAACATTACTAATTTAATTACAACCAAGTAGATAATTCAATGATTTTTTATTTTTAACATTCTTAAATCAAATTATTTTTTTTTCCTAGAAAAATCATAACTAAAGAAATTAATAAAATAAGCTTTTTTAATGAAAAATAATTGAATATAATATTCTAAAATATGACAAATAGGCTAAAATATATTCTATAATGTCCAAAATATGGTAAAACATGCAAAATAAATTTTTTCCTACGAACTCTGTGATGGATAAATCGTCCACATTTTTCATCCTCGTAAAGCTGCATAAAGCCAATAAAAATATGCAAAAACCTAAAGGTCCGTGCTTATAATTATAACTTACTTATTTTGTGATTCTATCCGGTTCTGTTCAATTTATATAATCTACTGCAACTGCCACGCTTATATTATATTATTTTACTGATCCCTTCCTGATGTTGCGTCTGCGGCTGCTGCTACACGTCATATTTTTATTTGTCGCCGTCGAGCCCATCCTCCTGTTGATTCACGTTCGGCCGCACGTCATCGAAGTGCACCGTGGTACGCTAAGCCGTTGTCGCAGCCCAACAGGGACGTGGCCCAGCCACCGCGAAGTCCTAAGTCTCCCTGCATCTGCCGCGTGTCATCACGGTTCCATTGTCAGCCACTCGTCCTCTCGTTGTCCTTGGTACAATATGTTTCCAGCGTTTCTCTTCACGTTTGTCCGGCTTTCCTTTGATCGGACACCGGTCACCAAACTAAAGGCTTTTCGTGCCGGCAAAACCCTTCCGATATATAGCTATCGGCTTGCACGTTGTATTGTATCGTTAAGTATGGGATAATTCTAATTTCATAGAATATACAATTTTGTTTATACATAACCTAATATAAATAATTAATATTCAAAAATTCAATGTAAAAAAATAAATCTCGTTACTATGGTCCAAGAATATTGTTCGTTTTTAGAATTTAACACGGAAAAGTTATTAGTTCAATATCAGCCAGATACCTATATAGCCGCATGTGTATTACTATATTAATATTATAATACCTATATTATATAAGTTATAACTTTTAACTAAAATCTGCATATAATTAATGATATAATAATGAACATTGAATATAGATTATGCACATAACAGCTCACCTAAGGAGGCTGGAGTAGTGGGGTAACTACATGTCCTCTAAGGCTCAAAAATTACGTATAGCCTCCCTCCTAAATAATGTTTTTCCAGAACTCAAATAATATTAAACTAAAATAAATAAATAAAAATTTGAATTTACTTGGCATTTTTTTAAAATGTATACCTATAATTTTATAGTCAATCATTACCCTAAAAAGTACCTACCAATATATTTTTTACCAAAACAATTGCCAAACTGTGAAATTATATTTTATGAAGGCTGTAAACATATTATAGGCAATTTATCAATTTTCAATTTCCACCTCCCAAAAGTACCAACTAGATTCAATTTGCTTCCAAAAACCTTCATCGAAGTTGATGATCAGAGCATTTTTTTAACTAGAAAAGTTGGGAAGTTGAAGTTGTACAAACATTTTTTATAATCAGACGTGTCTTGGCTGATTGACTGATCAACATCGTAGGCCCTAAAGGCCTAAACTATAATAGCTTATATAGATATTTTTAGATTATTTATAGATTTAAAATGTTCTTATAGGTTACTCGGGCAGATGAGGTAAAAGCACGGTACAAATTGTCACGTTGAGAAGACCTCAATTTAAAGAAACTATATCTTAAATGTATGTTTGCAGCTATATTATACTCAAATGACAAATACTACCTACTCAACTGATTTTGACGAAAATCACAGAGACTGTTTTTAGAGGTATCAGAAAAGTTTAGAAAGTTGTTTGAACCACGTTTAAAAATATATATACCTAGTGCTAAATCCAATAATCTGCGACTTGTGGTTACCAATCTAGGTAGAATTATTTCAAAAATTCGAGGTACCTACTACGATGCCGATTTGGTCATCTATGGTAGTTCTATAAAGTTATTTTATATACCAGCTTCGATACCTTTAATTATAATAATTAAAAATGTTATTGAATAAACTACTTTCATTTTTATTTTAAAATCACACAATCGTTTTGTACGAAATTAATTTGCTCAAGAAAAATATATAGGTAGGGTAACTGTTTAATATTATAATATACCTAATGCCGAATGGTTGAATGAAGGTTTAATATTATAGTTTAGGATCATTGCGTTATTTGTTATTATATCATAAATCTATTAGGTAGTTGAGAAGTTCCTTTAATGCTTAGTAAAATACAAATAGCTAATATAGGTGTATAAAAAGTATAAAGTTGTCTACCACGATTCACTGCAGTTATGCCGATAGTCATAATTGCAATGTGGATAATAATACTTTATTACATCTTATTGCAAAAGAGTTGCTCCCTGCAGACTGCCCAAAACTCAAAAGTATCCCTTTGCTACATGGGCGTCCTTAGAAGTTTTTCAAGAGGGAGGGAAGATATCTTTCAAGGGGAGCAAAATAATTTAAAAATTAACGACTATAATTATTTTATAAAGAAAACTCTAAGCTTTATTGTATTATAACACCATATATACAAATATACGTCTAAAATATACAAACTTGAAACTATACGTATATTATTACATTATTATGTTATTATAAATATGAAATAAAATATGTTTGGGCAAGCAGAAATAAAACCTCGAGTGGTGGGAGAGGGGGGGGGGTATTTCAACGTCTCCCACCCCTTTTACCATGCTTTGCCATACTAATATATTATCCAATATAAAAAAAAAAGACGAGGTACGTCAAATCCAATATTTTACATGATATATTAACATGGGCGTGAAATTTAATACATACGTATTTGAGTATTTCTGACAACATTCTGACTTACGCGTGGGCATATTATATATTTATATAATAATATACATAAATGCATATTATTAATATATCGGTGCGGCCTTGTAGCCGATTCGAATAAGATTTAACTGCGTATATTATGGTATTCGGCCGTATTCCCACCGCGACTGAAAGTTGTTCCTCGAAAAAGTGGCGCAAATCAAAACAAACACAATCGGTCAAACGATTTAATAGGCCTACACACTTATAATTGTTATAGGTATCTACTATCTACCACTCAGGAACGGTAAACTTGAATTTATAATAATAATTACAGACGACTCGAGAATCATTCGTCGCAGTTTATCTCGCAGTATAGGTCGCTACTCGCTAGTGAAATCAATTGAACTATACAATTGTCATATAATAATTATTGTCATGCAATCACCATGATTTTAATATTATTAACGAAAGTAAAAACTGATGTATTATGTTATTATGCAAATGTAAACGCTAATAACATTAATAAAAAAATTAATAACTAGGCAGCATACTATTGGGCCAGCATATCTATTATTTATTGTAATATTAAATATAAATAACTTGTTTGTGTAAGTTTGTTTATATTGTGATTGTGACCAATATACGATACTAAAAATTAATACCGAATAGGTATAATTAATAAATGCTCCTATTTACGTCACCTGTAGGCTACCTACTTATTAGCGCGAAGAGATGGAGGAATATACCTTTATTATATTTAGGTACACTATATAATATGTATTAACCTTGCCTGATTTACAAATTGTTTATGTTCAAACTTTCAAAGTGTCCAGAATTAGGGAGAGTTATTCCATTTAAAATTTTAAAATATAATGTGTCAGGTATAATTTTTAAATCACACAATAGACACTCAATTTTACGAAATAATTTGTATAAGAAAAATATAAAGTAGTTAATTATAAAATATTAAAAATTAAACTTTACCTAATGGTTAAATAAAGATTTACTTTTATGGTTTAAGATCATCGATTTATTCGTTATTATATCATATATTATAAAACTATCAGTATCTTGAACGCTTCGTAAAATACAATAAAAATATATGAAAAGTATAAAGTTGTTTACTACGATTAGCAGTAGATACTAATACTGATGTCCAATAATAATTAATGCAATGATGATGTTACCTATAAATACTTAAATATTGCAAAAGTATTGCCCAACCTGCAGACTGCCCAAAAGTAGTATCCTTTTCCCTAAACAATGTAATATAATATCAACCCACCGCTCGTCGGAACACGCCAAATTTGTTATTTTATATGATGTATTTCAATGGAGTGAATAATTTAATGTCCACATATTTATATTGTTTACTCACTTACCAAGTTTATGCGTGAGCGTATATGTAATATACATAAAATAACTATGACGCATATGATGGTTTTCTGTATCCCCTCCACGCAACCACTTAGCTGCAGCAAATGGTCGCTCGAAAATGTAGGCGAAAATAAAAACAAACACAATCGGACGAATAACACACTCCTACCTATACCTAGGTACCACTCGAGAACGGTGAACTTGAACTCAGATTTTATACAAACGGCTCGAGCATCGTACGTCGCAGTTCTCTCGTGGTGTCGGTAGCTGTTGAAATTGACCGTATACTATATATTGTGACATTATCATACGTACACATTAAACAGGTACTTATTGGCATTTTAAATTTACTATCGATCGCTATGATTTCTTGTTTGATCGATTTTCTGCTCGGCACACCCACAATCGGTGCAGTCGCCGTCCTCGCGGCGATCGTTTACTATTACACGACCAACACGTACGACAAGTGGCTGAGGTTGAAAGTACCCCACGACCCGCCGTGGCCGCTGGTGGGCAACACGGTGAAGATGATGACTTTGATCGAACACCAGTTGGTCACCATCGACGGGATTTACAAACGGTTTTCCGGCGAGAAATACTGTGGTTTCTATCAGATGAAGACGCCGTTCCTGATGATCCGCGATCCGGAGCTGATCAACAATATATTGATCAAGGACTTTTCGCATTTCGCGGACCGCGGTTTCCACAAGGACCCGGCCTTGAACATAATCGCCAACGGGTTGTTCTTCATGGAGGGTTCCAAGTGGAAGGTGATGAGACAGAAACTGAGTCCGGGATTCACGTCCGGCAAGCTGAAGTTGGCCCACAGCCAGATAGCGGAGTGCAGTGACGAGCTGATGCGATTTATCGCCGCCAAAATGAAAGAAAACGACCAGATCGAAGTCAAGGAGACCATGTGCAAGTACTCGACAGACGTCATCGGGACGTGCGCTTTCGGTTTGAAATTGGACACCGTCAAGAACGAAGGTTCCGATTTCCGGATGTACGGCCGGAAACTATTTAAGATGAGCTTTCGGTTCTTGTTGACCGAAATGGTGTCGTCCAAAATATTGAAACTGTTGGGAGTCGCCGAGTTCCCGCCCGATGCTTCTGCGTTTTATGAATCGACGTTCAACGAGATTATCAGGTACAGGGAGGAAAACGGCATAGTCCGACACGACGTGGCGCAGAGCTTGATAGAAGCAAGAAAAGAATTGGTGTTGGAATCGACCGATAAAAGTAAAGTGAATCATATTAATATATTATACAAGAAAATCATAATAAAAATGTTTAGTTTGAAACGTTATTAAATCCGTTGAATAATATTCTGTACGCAAAATATACGTTGGTCTGAAATATCCAAAAATAAATAATATTATTTACGTAGTTGTATCGAATATTATTTAGTGGACAATATAATATGACGTGTCTCCAGTTTCCATTTAATAGCTGTTTTGATCTAATTTTTTCAGATGGATTTACTGAGCAGCATATAATAGCGAATGCGATCTTGATGTTTTTGGCCGGTTTTGAAACCGTGTCTTCCACGTTGAGTTTCTGTTTGTATCACTTAGCACTGAACCAAGACGTCCAGAACAAAATTCGTGACGAGATGAATTCAAATTTAAAACAACACGGAGAAATAAACAACGATTTTTTGGTCGATCTCCATTACACCGATATGGTTTTGGCAGGTGAATATCAGTATATTATTTAATCAATCGTAATATGGTCTAATAGATTATTTATAAAGGCGACCACTGACCAGTATCTACAGGCTCGTAGCCAGCAAAAAATGTCGGTGGGGGCTGTCTGAACCCTAACCCTAACTCAGGGTGGCTACGGCGTTCAGTATCTATATATTAAGTAATATTATCAAACGGTTTCATTTAATTTATTTTTGTATTACGGACTTAATAAACAAAATCTTAAGCAGTAGATACTTTTGAGCATATAAGCAAAGTCCCAAAATAACTATTTAAAAAAAAAACCATAAAATATTTAAGTACGATCGATGTAATAAGCTTTAAATATGTGACATGAATTATCAAACCATATCGGGCTTTCAATAACACGTATATCTTTATAAAAATATTATTTTTTTTATTTCTCAACTTAAAAAAAATATTGAAAAATCTATTATATTTTTATAAGAATCATTAATAATAATGATAAATATTTTAAGGGCGATGGTGTGACCATTTATATTTTTATAAGTAGGTGTACTACACCTTAAAATAGGTGTAGTACAGAGGTTCCTAAACATTTTCCCCTTGTAGACCACGTTGTAATTTTTCAATTTTCGTAGACCCCTAAATTACGTTTATATTACATTTTTACAGATTAGTTAAAAACTGTGTTGATACATTTTTAAATTTTTTGGTTACAACATGATCTAGTTATGAGTTATTTAAATGTTCAATAATCATTAGCTGTAAAATTTGATCATTATATTATAAAAGTTTTAAACTACAAAAGTACAAAATGATATGCACAATTTTTGTGATTTTGACAAATTAATGTTATTAACATTTTAAATTCAATATTCAAACGATTATAAAAAAAATCATCTATGTAAGTAACACAATATATGCTATAAATATAACTATTTGATCATTTGGTGAAATGTTAAGCATTTTCGAGTTATATCAAATAAAAAAAAATTGATTTTGTTGATTAGCGGTATTACTTCCAATTTCCAGTTTTGTCTTCATTTTTTTTTATTTTTCACCACTGTTATTTTGCAAAGTGCTTAGAATTTTTTACTTATACACCAAAGTACCAACTAGATCCAATTTGCTACCTACCAAAAACTTCCTACATAGTTTAAAATAGAAGCATTTTTACTGGTAAAAAACCTGACGGATAGAAAATAAAAATCTTACATCATTATAAATTGAAATATACATTCAATGCTCCGCTCTGAATAATCTAAAATCAAATATGTAGTATATTAATAACTAACCATCAATCTTGGGACGGAATAATGCATCTTTATACTTACTAGTATTATAGGTAGGTACCTTAGAATGGTATATAAATCCATGTGTAATATACTGTAATGTACCTAGTAATGTGTATTTAGTTCGTATGAACAAAATATATAATAATATATAACAAATATTTTTGCACTTTTTTTATGCGTCTTAGAAACTGAACGCATGTACGTGGTGACCAACGCGTTGTTTAGGGAAGCTGCGAAGACGTACCACGTACCCGGCGACACGTTGGTGATCGAAAAGGGAACCAAGATCATGATTCCTCTTTACAGTATTCATCACGACCCCAAGTATTACCCCGAACCGTACACCTTTGACCCGCAAAGGTTTTCACCGGAAGAAAAGGCAAAAAGGCAATCCAGTACTTACTTACCGTTTGGCGACGGGCCGCGGTTTTGCATAGGTACCCTGTTTTTATATTATTGCTATCGTATTTAATACCGAGATTAGCGTTCAATTATATTTGAAACACGCGATGTATATTTGTATGCATTATATTTACGAGTATTTATATACAAATCTTTAAACAGGAAAACGATTCGCCGAGCTGGAAATGAAAATGGTTCTGTCACAAATGATCACGACATTTCGAATTTTACCATGTGAAAAAACGGAAGTACCGCTCAAACTACAAAACGGATTACCCATGATGGTGGCAAAAAAACGGGATTTGGTTACGTTTTCAAGCCATTTCTGAATGAGTGGCACTTATGATTCGATAATTTTATATTATAATACAGTGAGTGGCTCAGGGGAGCAACTGACCAGGGTGCTAATTTTTAGGGTATCTTTTATAAAAATAAAATTGATAGTAATTAATTTGTTGTAATTATTTATAAGTGTTAAATATAGGTGTTACTTAGGTACTTTTATATTTTGTAACTAATTTACGAAACATGTTCGATCATTATGATGGACAAGTAAAAGATTCTTTTGGCGGTGAAGTGCTAAATATTATGAACAGAAATATGTAATAAGTGTCTGGTATGACATTATATAATATTATATTTGATAAACTATACAGTTTGCAAGGCAGTAAACGAGGGGGGATTGAGGGTTCGAAATTCATATTTATAATATAATATTATATGTATTTCAATATTCATTATAATTTTATATTATTTTTTTTCAAGTTTATAACCTACATTTTTTATTTTATTCTATAAGAGAATACCATACACAAAAAAACAATGTTCATAATTATTATAATTTTATGTATTTTGTGTATTATAATATATTTTATTTAATTATAAAAACAAAATTTTTGGACTCATGTGAATGAAACACAATAATATGCGATCCGTTTCGAAGTCAATTAAATAATAAATATTAAATATAACATTAAAACATTTGGAAGCATTCGTTTTATCTTAGCATATCAATATAAATTATCATAAATATTATTAAATAAGTATAAATTATAATAAATATTATAATAAAACGTTAAATAATAACAGTAACATTAAATATAGTACGATATAATATTATCTACTTTGTAATCAATAAATTATACATATAATTCAATATTCGTAATATTTGTGTAAAATATTTTGGAAGACTTGTTTACGTTTATTTTTAAAAAGCTTTATGTTAAAATTGGAAGACATATTTTTCGATAATATCACAATATTATAAACAAATGCTCACACTACACACGTATAATAGTTGTACAATACAACATGGAACCTATTTAATTTCGGTCAACACCTGGCGAAGTCTGTCATTGAACATGTGAGCGTGATGTGGTTGAAAGATCAACGCCGGTCGCATTCTGATACCCACTGCTCCACATCCTCCGGATTGGACTCCTGAAAACATGAAAACATCATAATAATTACATTCAGATCAGTCAGTACAAATGGTACAATTTAATATCTATATGAAATATGGATAATACAATCAAATGGAAAAAGAGTTGAAAGGTTGTGTTCAGATGTATTAAATATTAATTTATGAAATTTATAACAGATGCATCTTAAATATTTAAAATATAATGTTATTTTTAATTTGCCAGAGACCAAAGGATATATTATGGGCTCCCAGAGTCAAGCAGATATCATAGGGATATTAATAATTTTATGACTGAAGCCTGTAAGGCCGTATTTAAACATTTTGCGCCCCGAGTCAACATATTTTGCCCACCTCCCTTAAAAAAAAGTTACCTCTTAAAATGTAAGGTATAATAATTACTGTTTTGTGGCATAAATGCAACTTAGCTTCCGAACGAATTTGTAAGAATTTTTCGGTCATACTTAGTTTCAAAGTTATATATTATAACCTATTCTAGTCTGTAAGTTTGCGTATTCACACTAATCAGGGTTATTATTTTTTTTTATTAAATTACTTTATTAACAATAAAATAAAAAGTAAGTATGACAGGTATTTTTGATTTCACAAACATGTTAAGGATGTAAAACCTCAAATTTACCAAAACAAAAAACTTAAAAACAAGATTTTGATGTTTTTGACCATTCCTAAGAAAAATTGATCAATTTTTTTTTAAATATAATTATTAATGGTATAAATACCATCTTATTGAGCATGCAAAAACACACATTTTGAAGAAATGAAAAAGAAAAAAATTCACCTAAATCCTTTGGGAGCTAAACTGTTCCCATATTATTATATAGGAAAAATCGAGTAGTTATGGTATATAAACTACCTACTACATTTTATAAACATAAAATATAAAATATATTATTTATTATTATTGCATTTATTCTGGTCTTAGTTTTAATACTAATAATAATCTAGATACATTTATAACTTGGTCCTAGATGGAGATTTGAAAATAAAGTGATTATTTCTTCAAAATCTGCTTTACCTAATTGTTATTTCTGACTAACTAAACAGTTAATAATACTAATGCAAATATTACATTGAATATTAAATAAAGAATCGAACGACATTTGAATAATAGAGTTGGCTTTTTTTACAGGCAACGAAATGCACAGGGTCAGCTGCTAGTACAGTACATTTAAATAGGTATCTATACTTAGTTTTATTCAACGAAAATCTCCAATAAATAAATGTTTAGATTTCCGGTAAATATACAGTGGTTATACACTATCCATTACATATGTATAGCCTATTATTTGTCTTATTAATTATTATTGTATTTAAACTAAAGTTATACTAATAAACATGTCTGGTAAATGTTAATGTAAGATTTAATTTACAATGTAATAATATCAATAATCATCTACTGTCGCAATTAAAATTAAATTCAATCAGTTTAAAATTATTTAATCAACTTGAAATGGTATTAAATGATCGAGTGATGGTTATTTTAATACCACTTTAATGTTCATGTCTGAAGTCTGATTATAAAATGGAAATTAACAAAACAAACACCTTTTTTAATGTATTTATCTAAATACCTGTAAAATGAAAATACATAAAAGTATAGATAACGTGTAAAAATTAAAAAGAAAATTTATAATAATAAATAATTAATATTTCATGATGGTAATACTTATTGTTTGGAAATTACGTTAAGATATTTTTTATATAAGAAAATATGTACGATTGTTGGTTTTTTAATAATATTAACAGTCGTGTACATATAGGTACAATTCAATGAATCTTAAATGATTATAGTGTTATCATATCCAGACATAGTATAAACATATAATAGTATCATAATATAGAGGAGGATTATGATCTTCAACCATATAAACTTCGTTTATATACATATAGTCGAGATTACGATGCCCGTGTTCTTGCTTTAAGTCTTTTAAAGCGTTTACCAACGTAGAATAAGTTTCGCATGACTTAAGATAATTATTATATTTGTAATGTGTACAAATAAAGTAAAAGGATTCGATATTTGAATAGGTGCCTATATATGTATGTGTTTAGTAT
Source organism: Metopolophium dirhodum (assembly GCF_019925205.1). Classification (NCBI taxonomy): domain Eukaryota; kingdom Metazoa; phylum Arthropoda; class Insecta; order Hemiptera; family Aphididae; genus Metopolophium; species Metopolophium dirhodum. The sequence goes on from NC_083567.1 coordinate 16,390,439, forward strand.
AACCTAGTGTAATTTTTAGATACGAACAAATATTTCAATATTTCAGTACGAAAATTAAAACACGCACATTAAAGGCGATAAGAGACACACACAAAATACACACTAGTAAAATGTGAACAAAATTATTAAAATACTAAGGTACCTTTGGTTAAAAGTCTTTTGACGATGTCGTCTCGGAGTTTTGCGTCAGCAGCATCGAACGTTATGAATGTACCGCGGCCTCTGGTGGAGTTGATCAGTGCTGGAAACTCTGCTTCTAAGTCTCTGATTCCGGACATGAGAACATCGCCGGACTTTTCGACCACCGACAACAGATTTTCTCTCTTGATCACCTTCAATATAGCATCGAGCAATACGATTTTGGTCGGATCTCCCATCCAAGTGTTGAACACACGGTACGGCAAGTCGGGTCTGCAAAAATTAAGTAACAAATTATAGCCTATATAGGTAACGAATTCCTGCAGTGATAATGATTTTTATTTTATTATGTATGTTTTATATTATTACAAGAATTCGTTCTTCAAGTAGTATCCACCGGTCTGCATTTTCTTGCTAAAAGTAACGATGTCGGGCGAAGTTTCCAGATCGAAATGTTCGTGACACCACATTTTACCGGTGGGGCCGCCGCCTGTCTGCACCTCGTCGATTAGATATCCCGCGTTGTACTACACGACAACGAATATAATACCAATTACGATTTACCTACATATATATCTTTTTGTTCAGATCTTTCGATAGCTGCGTACGATCAACCAACCTTTTTGGCAATCTTCTGAAGTTTCTGGAAGAAATACGGCGATGCGTGATTGTCTCCGCCTTCCGACTGGATGGGCTCCACGACGATTCCGGCCACGGGGTTGCCCTTCTTTTCCCACTTCTCTATCAGTTCTTCCACCTAAGGGAACAAAGCCGACCGAATTTTAAAATATATACCTAGTTTAAAAGAATCTGTTTATTATAATTGTTAACTTTTAGTTTTTTAACATATATAAATTTATAATAATATACCTATAATGTAATATACTATAAAGGGTGATTCCAGTGGCGTATTTACATTGGGGGGTCCATGGTTCAGACCCCCTCCATCAAAAATTTCTAAATACACCACTGAATGATTCACCAAGCACTGGACATTTTCACTGAATGTTTATATTAGCATTTTCTGTAGGTACACCATATATTTTTCAAATTATGTTGACTTATTTTGAACAGTTTACGGACGTTTAAAATTTTCAATTTTTTTAGTTTTTTTAAAATTGCATTTGTTGGGTCAAAAACCTTGAAAATTTAATACATGGTTCCTAATAAATTGTTACAATGGTAGTTGAAAAATATTAAAAATACATAGTCACAATAATATATAGTGAGGAATACTACTCCTCAAGTAGTATAACAAATCTCAAGAATTTAAAAATATAGTCCAAGTATATTTAAAAATTCCAAAAATTAGATTTTTAATAACTGCATTATTTAATTATTGCACTTACTTCAGCTAAGCAACGTTCGTCTTCTTGTTCATTTTCATTGAGGTTCTCGTGCAGCGGATACTTGTACTCGGGGAATCTGGCCATTGGCCAGTCAAACGCGGGCACGTCCAACTTGTGCACGTACTTGGAATGCGTGGTAGATAAGACGCCCAGTGTGCGACCGTGGAACGAACCCTTGAACGACAGTATAGATAGCTTGGGTGCGCCTGGCGGCATGTTAATCATGCACGACTCTTTCTCCAAGTCTGTGAAGTCCGAAGTGCCTCCCCTTTTGTCCCGCTGGTACTTCATGAACATATTCTTGTACGCGTTCTCGTTGGAACAAGACCCACACATCATTGTCGTTAGAGAGTCCATGCCTTTGGGTGCGACCTATATATTATATATATATATATGATATAATGCACGCACGTCTTATAATTTACCATCAAATATCATTGAAGTCAATTAAATCAATTGATAGGCGTAAATATGATACCATAATATAAAGATATACCTGATATATATTATGCTACATGATATATATATAAATATATAATAGAATATAATATTAATACAATACACGGTACCTACAGGTACAGATCTAATATTATATATTTTTATGAAACCTACCTATCTGATATTTTAAGCTTAATAATTGACTGTCCAATGTGCCTCAAATGTATATATATATAGCCATATAATAGGCCTCTGATTAACATACACATTTCAATAATGTTAGAATATGAGGTTTAAGAAAAAAATGGTTGTTTAAAAAACTAAAAATAAAATTTTATAATAATGTGCACATAAAATTTAAAAAAATGTAATTGTATAAATTATAATAAAAAAATAAAAATAAATATTTCCTTTAGGTAAACTCAATGTTGATCCGGGCGAGAGTTTATAGTTTATACCATACAATCGGAAGGGTTTCTCACCGGCCAATATCTTGATATCTTATCTTTATTATACATAAATGTTTTATACTTATTTGACATTTTCTCTGTTGAATTAATAATTTACTAGCTGTATAAAATATAAATATTCTCAAATTATTATTTTTTGGCCAAATCTTATTGATTTAAACTATGGGTGCCCTGACACGGCCATATTATAGCACTACAACTATCTAAATAAAAAAAAACTTACACTCATAAGCGTGCTTCGTAGTTTCATTGGCCAATCGGCAGCTGGGAACACACCCAACGCCGGACGATTGACGATGGCTTTCTGGTACGATAAAAAACAACAACATTAAAACGTGTATTATATGCAAATCGAAATTTTCCATCATAGTTTGGATTTTTTTTAACAATACTTACAATAGAAGCGAATACTTTTTTGAAAATGTTTAAGTTTAAATATCGAATATTTATTAAATAGTTAGGTACCTATTAAGACTTGAGGAATTGAGGTAAATATGTAAAATGGCAAGGGCTACCCTAAAAAAGTTGTGATGCCACTACTAAGCTCTTCTAAATTGTATAGATACTTATCTAAGTACTATTTATTCAGTAGGTACTCGATATCTATTCATTGACATTTTTAAGAAAGTATCTAAATCTCTATCAGAATTTATGTATAATGTGAAAAATGCAATGTCATTTGTTGGTTCCTAGTCATAATTATTATACTGTATTCATCTTAAATCTAATTCAAATGTTAAAGTCCCCAAAATGAGAACCGTTTTCGGACAACATAACACCAAATACACATTTATAAAATTTTGCTTAAGGCATAACTTAAATTTAAGTAAATTCAATAGTTTTAAATTGTATGAAAAATGTATTAACCTAACTGAAGTCTGAATTTTGTTAAATTATCATTTAGCACAATATTAGCTTTTCATTAATCTTTAGACAATGCTTTAGTTTCTATATTTTTAGTCAAGATATTTAGTCTCTATAAAAAAAATAATATCCTATAGTTTAGAATCTTTTTCCTCCATTAGTTTTGGAGGCGATTCGTTTATTACCAATCTTTATGTATATTATAATGTATCCAAATTATAATTGATGGAAAAAAATGTATATTATTATATTATTAATTGCTAAATGAAGGTGGTGGAGCAACATTTATTGGTAATTTTAGTTCCTCTGAAAGCCCTTCAGTAATCAAGACCAATTATTGGTGATCAGGAGACACGGTTTAAATTATATCATCTACATACTTTGTTCTCATCGCTATCCAATACTTTCAACATGTCCGGGTGGTTGTAGCCCAACGGCAGTGACGAAATTTGCGTATACACGTCCAACAGAACGTTACCGTCGACGTCAACCAAGTAGTTTCCTAGTGATTTGTTATAGTCAGCGAATAGCTGAACCGAACCGGATTGCTGAAAACACATAAATGACTTCAGTCGTGGAAACTTATCTTATAAATAATTGTTCAACACAATTCGGTAAAATTTCAGTACAGCATGAAGTACGACATTGTTATTCACGTGTTTGCACAGATGTTAATTCACTCCCGAAAGACCTATAAAGTCTACATGAAACGATCTATCATATTTTCCATACGCTTCAAATATAAAATGTAACTAAAAATAAAATTATTATAATTTTATAACCGGTATAATCTAAGTCTATTTATTTGCCAAATTGTTAAAGTATTAAACCAGTATATTTTAATAATATTTATCTATACAACCGGTTAATTTATTTATTTGTTTTATATTTAAAAAATTAGAAAACTACGCACGTTTAGACTAGGTTACAGTATTATTATAACAAGAAAAATTATATCGTAATTTTAAATAATAGAAAAGTATAATATCTCCTACATAGTTGATGGACCCTCGTTGTTGGGTATTTAATTAATGTACTTTATTTATTAAATTAAACAACACTACTTCCTGTCGTAAAATGAATATGAATCAAAATAACATTGTCTCCGCATTATATAATATCAGGAGATGTCATAATAATACAGCAAATATTATATGTTAACCATAAATGGTATATCCGATTATTGTCTCCTAATAATATTGTCTCACCTGAATTTGTGAAAGATCGGCAAGTAGTTTTTTTGACTTCGGTCCTGGTACTGACGTTTCAACCGACGGTGCAGCATATTCTTGAGGACAAATTGATGATGCCATTCTCACTGAAACATAGAAATATCATACATTATTTTAGAGAAATCCAAACTAATACGTTTGTGGCATGTATACCTAGGTAATATTATTATGTAATATGCCTTCAATTTCTAATAATTTAAAAATTGTTAACTATAATTATTATTACACCTACTAATTACTTACATATAATACTAGAAATTAAATTAAAACAAAATGTTTGGTATCTCTATGAGATAGACAACGAAAGGGTTTTATAAATATTTTAATACATGTATTAATAATATTTATAATATTTATAATATTTATCATGCATGATGTAATATTTTATATTTGTATTATGTTCTATACCTAATGTAGTTTGTGACAATAATAACATAAATACATACATTTTATCACAGGGTATTTATATCGGTAAGCTATGTTGTATCTCAATCCCTCGTTATTTGGTTTCAGAAAAGTTTTTGATATTATATAACTCAAAATTTGAATATAATATTGTGAACATTTTTTGAATAGGTATGTAGCCATGCAATGAGAACCGTTAATAAATTTCAATTCAATATTTTATTGATGACTTTCTTTGAAACAATTGATTGAAAAATGTGGGTTCTTGTAGTGAGTACAGGTTGGTTGGATTTATATCTTATTGCTGTGATATACGATTGTCAATTTGCAGACAACTCGTGTTATAAAAGCTGACGGTGAGTAATATAATTGTAAATTGATAAAGTGTTATAATTTGATTCAAGTCACTAAAATATTGTGCATGCCACTGTATAGGTTCCTAGTAAAATTATAGTAGACAATATTAATATTATATACATTAACAATTAAATATTTAAATCCCAAGCTTTAACGTAATTAAGAGGTTTAACGGCATAGAAATATAGAATAAACAATATTCCGATCTAATACGTTAAAAACACTTGACACTGTTTCAAAAACTTCTGTACAAATCGTGTGTCTTGTAAATTATAACATCGTTTACAACATTTAGAAATAACGTATATTCTATAAGTTAAAACTTTTATAGTAAGGTATCTATAAAAAAAAACTGAGGCCGGGTTTTGGGAACTAACTATATTATAGGTACCTATATAATAATTTTACTATACCTACCTATATCCTATTTGCTCATATACCGGCGCAAAGTAAACTTATAAATTATAAATAATAATAGACACTAGACAGACCTCCCTTTAACGGTTTTAATTTGTATGAGTAAAATGCATTTTATTTTTAAATCCCTTAAGACTTTGGTACCAATAGACGTTGACATTGCTAATGCAAACCTTCAGTGTTCAGTATCAACCGTAAAATTGAATGAATTAATAATTTATAATATAATAAACATTTATAATATTATATAGGACATAGGTATCTGAATAATAAATCAAATTTTATTGTAATTAGTAAAGAAAATAACAATAGAAAATAATATAATAGTTGTCTACTGGATATTTTATATTCTTAAATATTATTATGGATAATACATATCCGAATTTAGTAGTGACTAAGTTAGAAGTTCATGGATATTATTAAAACTGAAAATAATAATATGTAGGTAAGAACATCATGTTTTTGAATAAACTAATTATTAGTCAACAAACAATACACTTATCGATAAAATATACATACCTATTGTCTATTATACCTATGTATATTTTAATGTTTTATTTCAGTCAATAATCTAACACTCGTGAAACGAGTGTTTTGAAAAAATCATACATCCTCGTATATCATTAAAGATTATTAGTTAATCAATTATGTGTTCAAAGAAAAAAAGTAATATTAGTATCAAGTAGTTGCATAATATACCTAGTTCGGTGTATATTTTTACATGAATATATCATATAGTAATCAAGTTATTAGACACTTGTAGACATGAAACCCCGGAACCCAACCATCAGCTTATGTTAATATTTTTTGACCTTAGTTGGCTTAAATTACTATAATAATACACAAACTGAACTAGAAATTGAAATATACCAATAGATTAATTTTGAATTTAAAAAAAAATACATTCTTATCGCTAAAAACTACTGTAACAAGTTTAAAATGCATACAGACATACAGTATAGCACTATAGTCATGACTGCAGTAGCCAGTAGGTATAGTTATACAATCGATGAGTCTCGATAGCTCGAAATTCAAGGAAAATAAAAATGAATTCGATTAATGTATTTTTTTTTTGAACTATACCTTTATCTCAAACATAACTTAAAAACACTTCAAGGGGTAAGAATAAATAATTCGAGTTATCGAAGTTTTTGAACTATCGAGACTCGACTGTAAAATTGTATTATATGCTGATCAGTCACTGTGTCTACCCATATCATTCAGGAATATAGACACCTGATCAAAATAATAATAAAATATATACTTTTCCAGAACATAAAATATTTATATGTAGGCACTTAATGGTAATTGGTAGATACCTACAGGGATAAATGTACCTATGTGCAAAATAGCTTAGAAAATAGAAAAAAAATTTCAGCAGGACCTGCATAATATTATATCTGTTTAATACGGTCTACAAAAATAATTTTGTTGAATACTTAAAATTTTGTCTGACTATATCCATGGACATTACTTAAACTTTGATTTTGGAAAAATAACTCAATCTATTGTCGAAATTTGTTAATCAAAGACTTTTCGTGAAATGGATACAATAAAAGAATGAAAACCTATAATATTACATAATAGGTATATATTACCAATTATGCTGTGCGTACCAAAATTAATCTGTTGATCAGATTATGGTCTGATTGGACATTTAATATATTGTAAAATTCTCATTACCTAGGTATATCAATATCAGTAATTGCTAATTATGTACATTTATTATTATTGGTCTATGTAGATATAACAATTTATTTTTTTTAATCGACTGACATACTACCCACTGACCGATTATGATAAATATTAATCAAAATGTCAGAAGTCATGCGAGGTTTCATATTTTAGCCACACTAACTTCATTCTATTAATACTATACACAGTATTACAATATACTAGGTAATTACCTAATATAAGTATATAATTAGGTAAGTACCTAATATTATTATATTACCAACTGTTGTTGGTTTTTTTTGTTACGTTTAATATGTTTTGATGTCAAGTTGTTCACAATTATAATATACGTACGGTATTTATAGTACAGTGAGCATAAATGCATAATGCATTGGAAATTAGGAACCCAAACGTAACCTAATTTAGGTTTAAGTGCATCCTCAAGACTTATCGAAACTCGAAACCGACTGCAGTGCATATAATTAAATTATATAAGTATAACTTTATAATAATGACAATATTAAACACAGTTCATTCAACATGATAAACCCGTGTGTTCTACGAATATTATAATATTGTATAGAAGCAAAACGAAGTTTAAGTAATTTTTTTCCTATACAGTTAACTATAAACATAATATTAATTATTATTATATGCATTTATACCTACACACGCATTCAATTTTATCACACACGAAGAGAGTTTTCTACCAACGTTCCAAACGCTTAGGTATTATAAGATACGATATTTTTGGTTACCATTCAATAGTCTACCTACCTATATGTTCTATGTAACTGCAGTTGAAGTAGTGTATCAAACATTTAAATATTTGTATAATTCACTTTAGGAAACCAATGAAATGTCGTAAAAAAACGACGTACCTGCAGTCTGCACAGATAAATAGATAGGTAATATTCTTATAGGTACATTTAGTTATGATAATACCTAATATACGTCAACTCACTCAAAAATACTACAACTAACTAGGTACATAAAATTGGTTCTGATGAAGGCAAATTTTAAATGTTGTATAGGTACCTACGTTTGTACCTATTATACCTATATATACCTATAAGACGGAGGCAACTGCACACAATATGACGTCGTCCTCAAGTAAATGTATTTAATATTATTATTATTATTATTATTATTATTAGTAGTAGTAGTAGTAGTAGTAGTAGTAGTAGTACAGTCGAACTTCTTTAACTCGAAATCATCGATACCTCGAACTTTTACTCCGGTCCCTAGAATTTCCTACTTAAACAATTTAATTTGGATAACTCGAACTTTTTTCCGGGTCCCTTCAACTTCGAGTTCACCAAGTTCGACTGCTGCAGTAGTAGTATCGGAAACACGGGTATGACAATAAACGAAGTTGGACATTTATTATCACGGTTAGTACTTAATAACCATAATATTATAATATAGGTATCTTATATACCTACCCTAGATCGACTATCGAATTATCCAACTATTGGCATACATCTTTGATACTATATAGTATATACCTTTATACAACATTAATTATGTGTCGCAACGATCACGCAAATCGGGAAAACAAATATTTCAAACACGCGAATTTTCTGAGAAAATTACCATAACTACAGTTCGTTTAAAGAGATTCGCCAGGTTGCAGTACCTATACATATATTATTATTATTAACAGTAACGTCGAGTCGTGCAACTTACGTGGTGCGCCGACAAAATGTTTGGCCGCCGTCGCCGCTGGACGGGCTACGTCTTGGAATCTGTACATAGCTACGGAGCGAACTTTTCGATAATGTATTATTGTATAATAATATTAAAATGACACGTCCGTGTGTCACCCGCTGGTTTGACGTGCCGTTAAAAGACGTAAACTTTCGTATATATGACTCGGACGTGTGCGAAGTATTATTTTGTTGTCGTCGATTCGCGATGGGGTTTTCGTTTACCGCTTAAATCGTCGCCCGCGCGTGTGTGTGTGTGTGTGTGCGGAATAAACCCCCACCGGAGTCACGATACACAAAGATGGTATCACGTTGGTATAGGCGGGTACCGTCCGGTCTAAACCGCGATGGTGGAGTACTGCAGGTGTTGATGGACCGTCGTCGTGAGTGTGACTGTGCGGTCCGGGTGAAAAGTTTTACAGCGTGCGCGCCGCCGACTGGTGCGAGCGGGGCGGAGACGGCGACGACGACCGCGACGTCGCCCGATCAATATAGACAATAAAGCATAATAAAATGGTAGGCATAAGTGCATAACATACGCGGTTGGTGGTATATCAAATTTTGATACCGGTATCTGTAGTATTACCGGTTATACGGTATTTACGGTAACATTATCGAAAACACCATACCTACCTTAGTAATCGGTATTCGTCGTGAGTATAGAAGTGTTCCAACTCAGAAAAATGTTAAACCTATTTTAAAAATTATGTTTGTAATTATTATAATGATTAAATAAATTATAATTTATAAATGCATAATATGGTGTTTTCGCAAATTGTCGTGGCACGGTATTTACGGTAAAAGTGGTAGGTATAATTACCGCCGAATCACGGTAATCTAAAATACCGAAAATACCGGATTTTTTAAATGCCGGTAGCTGGTAGGTAAACCGCAAATACCGTCAGCGTTAAAGCCGGATTCACAACTACGTCGTGCGTCGTATCGTGCGAGGGCTTGGTTATTATATGATTACGACTGGTAACCAATATGGTTTAAAAGTTGAGCAGTAGTCAATTCTTGGTATACTCGGTTGCAACTTGGTTATTACATGATACCAAAAAAGTAATATCCAATCACAATATGATTTGATCGACTCGACACGACACGACACGCGACGCAGCTGTGAATCCGGCTTTAGTATAACGCATACAATCATTATACGTAAATTATTTTTTCAAAAGATTTTGTTGATCGAGTTTGTCAATTTCGTTGTTATGTATTATTAATATTTAATTATATACGATGTATCTACAATCTACGCACAGTGTTGGGAAGGAACGCGTTATTTTTAAAATATTGGCACGAGGAACGAGAAAGCGTTCCTATTTTAAGGAACTTGAACGAAAATTTCCGTTCTTCAAATTATGAAAAAAAAAATGAAACGCATGTTATTTTTAATAATAATATTTTCTAAAATATATTATAGAATTTAGGTTCAATTAACTACCTATCAGAAAAGGTAATGAATATAAAAATTAGCCGATTATTTCTAGTTTAAAAGCTGTCCGCAAAAAACACCATTGTCGCGCGGGAATACGTTCCTTTTTCGCACCAGGAACGATGAACGGGAACGGGAACGAGTTCCTTTTTTACAACAGGGGCGATAGGAACGGGAACGAATTCCTTTTTGAAAGGAACTTTCCCAACACTGCCTACACGGCTACACATGATAAGTGGTAACATTAAAGACATTTCATCATATAGGTATAGGCGCCAAATGACAATTTATACCTTGGCTCTACAAGTTTCTAGTCATTTTTTAATATCAAGCTATAAGTTTTTAAAATGTAGTAACAGTTATACTTACTACTAAATAGCTACTAAATATTATCTAGCATTATATATACCACGTTTTAAACATAACAACCCTGGCTAGAAGTGTTGAAGTCTGAAGAGCAGTTCGGAGGCTGGATAGAAATCCAAGATTATAGTCTCATGTCTGCAATCAGCCAGATTTGGTAGAGATTGAAGAAATCTTTATCAGGTGTGTATACGCTGTATAGTCATGTAGATTGTAGAGGACAAGGGATATCCAATATCTAGACAAAATAGCACATAGGAATCGCCTTTGGACTCTTTTAACCATAATTTTTTAATTATTATTGCCAACCAGCAGCCGTGTAAATGCAGCCATTATAAATGTATAATGTAGTAGAACTGTAGAAGGAACCAAGTTGAGCATTTGCAGTTTGCACGAATTGTGGCGAATAAGGCATCATACATACAAGTTTGCAATATAGAGCTTTAAGAGATGCTGCAGCCTAAAAGTTTGAAATCACGAGATTTGTGATACTTCAATAGTTCAATGTAAAGCCTATAATAGTAAGAATACTTTGCAAAATGACACCTCATTATTATTAACTCTATTGGTGAGAGGTTGCCTGTGAGAGACGAGAGTAGGTACCTAATGTCCAGATAACGGATAAAGTCTTCGGCGAGTGTAATGGGAGTGCTATCAATTTTGCATATAACTAGGTGAATTTGTGCATGCCCAACCTTTTTCAACTTTTGGGCCACATTCGAAATTTATATTTATACTGCGGGTTGTATATATACCGGTTTATTTTGATAAAATACACACTATTAATATACTTAAAAACTGTTTGATATTTTGTAACTCATAATAACTTATTTAAATAACAATTTTTTTTTTAAAATTATTATTTTTATTAAAGATTCTGAGCGGAGCGATAAATATATTGATTTTAGAATGATGTGTGTTTTTTTTATTTTTTTGTGTCTTTGTACACGATAAGTAGTCGAAATAATACTTCGATTTTCAACTTCAGTATCTTGTTCGATGGGAAAGTGAATATTGTTAATGCATCGACGAGGTCAAAATTTAAAATTCCCCATAGTTTTCAAAAGCGACGTAAAAAACAACAGAACAACGGGAATTTTTACGCAAAATCGGTTTTTGGTGTAACTTTAAAACAAATGAACGTATATACATGAAATTTTCATTGATTGTTTATATTTGCATTTTCTATACACGATACAATTTTTAAAATATTTTGATTTGTTTTGAACTGTTTAGGAACATTTTCTGTTTCCAATTTTATTAGTCTTTTTTTTCTATGAATGTTAATAAAACTTTATTTGTTGGGTAAAAAAGCTTGAAAATTTAATACAAGGCTCCTATTATATTGTTACAATGACGTTAGAAAAATATTAAAAATCCTTAGTCACAGTTTATATTTATAAGCAAGGCTTGGAACTTTAGGCATTTGCATATTTGTCTAGAAAGTGCATATTGAAATTCTGATTCGATAGTCGATACAAATTCGATTCATAATACGTATATTTCAAAAACAAACATTTCTGTTGCATAATTTTGCATATTTCGTTATTTTATGTACGAATTTGCATTTTTTAGGTTTAAGAACATTTTTATGCATATTTCATAGATTTAACAAAAACATTTTTTTTTTAGAAATTTAGAGTTTAATAAAAAATTATTAGATTTATGACAACCAAAATTCTAAATTTTATAATATCGTGTTATACCCAATGCACTCAACAATACTATTATAATGCCTATATAGTACTGAGAACTCATCGTAGGTAATAGTCAAGGTTTATAGATACGTGATATACGTGACCGCCGACCATTTTGTACCATGATATAAATTAAAAATATATTAACTTTTTTGTAGGAACTCAAGAAGATTAAAGTTTGATGAATGGTGATATGAAGGTATACAAACAGGATGACACAGCAATACATAAGGGATGCAGCATGCATTTTTTCTTTTAATTTTTTTTAGGGAGGTACCAAATATAAATTTGTAATTTTGCATGTAAAATTTATTTTGTTCAATAAATTGCATAATTTTGCATATTTTCCATTTTTTTTTACTGCATAATATATAGGTACCGTATATTTTGATGTTTTTTAACGCATATGTATGCGCATATTTGAGTACTTTTTAGCGCTTAAAGTTCCGAGCCTTGTTTATAAGCATTTAAAGTTCAAATATTGACAAAATACGGAAAATAAATTATTTTGAGTTGACAATTCATACATTTTTTTCTTTTTAAATTTTAAATTTTAAAATGTAATACAATAGATTCCTTATAAGTACCTTTATCAAAAAAAAAATGTCAACAAGCAAATCAAATTAAATGTTTATGAGCGTTTAAAATTTATATTTTTACAATATTGGATATTCATTCGATTTCTCATGTAGTGGTTTTGTTATTTTATTGTTATTCAAAAAACGAATGACTGTAGATACATGAAAATTTTACTTAATGTTTATATTTTCATTTGCTATACACCATAAAATTTTGAAAATATTTTGACTCTTATTGAGCTGTTTACGGACATTGTCAGTTTTCAATTTTTTTAGTTTTTTTTTTCTATAAATATTAATAAAATTTTATTTGTTAGGTAAAAAAGCGTAAAAAATTAATGCAAGGCTCCTGATATATTGTTACAATAGCAGTTAAAAAATATTAAAAATACATTGGCACAATTTTAAGGATTTAAACTTTAAAGTTCAAATTTTGACAAAATTTATCAAATTTAAAATTTAATAACTTTTTTGTAGTTAAAAATGTATAAGATGTTTAAATGTTATAGCTAAGGATTGAAAATTTAAAACAAAGTTCCACGTAAATAGGTTATATTATATAAATTACTTTATTCACAATATTATCATCAAATATAGGTACTTAGTAATATCATAGGCTGACTGACTTTTCTTATACGATGATATTATATAATTGAATTAAAATTTAACACCATCCATGTAACCTACTGTACCACTTGTAACCTACTGTACAGCAGAGCGATATCCACTTACCCACTTTTTTTAAATTTAGGCCTTTAATAATGTCGCGTCCCGGTGCCAGTTTTTCAAATTTTCCGCGATTCTATAAAATTTAAATTATATATTTCAGTTGCCACCTCAATTATAAGACTTTTATTATATCGTTGACAGGCTTATTATATCGAAAAAAATGACTTTACGGGAATAACTCTCAAGCTTTGTAGAATTGTCGGATTTTGATGACTATTTTTTTTTCTGAAAGAAAAAGACTTCTTACAGCCCGCATCGATCTCTGATTTTGTATTTTATTTCAAATAATTGTAATAAAAAATTTGTAAAAAATTGCTTTTTATCTTGTATATTTTAGACATATTATAAAGTTTGAGAATAAAATATTGAAAAACAAAGATCGATGCGGGCTGTAGAATATTTCCCTCTAGAAATTAAAAAAAAAAAAAAAAAATATGAAATTTGGTTGATTCTACAAGGCGGTATCGTTATTCCCACAAAGTGTATTTTTGAGGACAGAAAGGCATCGGCACGGGGCTTACCCTAATATATATAGTGATTTTAGGTACTGTACAGCATACCTATACAGCTATACCTAATACAATATAACAGTAGTCAGTGGCGCACCCAGGGTGGGATTTGGGACTGAAGCCCCCCCCCACGACAAAATCGTATTTTTACATTAAATTATATATTATAGCATATATCGTCACAAATAAGTAGACGTTAGATACCTACACATAAATAGTTCAATTAGTACGTGATAAGGACGTACGTATACGTATGTATAAAAATTATTTGCTTGCAGGGAAAGTGTAAGGAAAGTAAGAAGAATTTTAAGCCCCCAAATAAAAATCCTGGGTGCACCCTGACAGTAGGTACCTATTATAAATTTTGAACCGAGCGGTATTGATTTTATGATACTGTGTGTTTTTATTTAATTTTTTTATGTCTGTGTACACGATACAAATTAAGAGGCAAGTGAAGTTCATTTTACTTCCATTTCAAGGTGCTCAGCGTAGTATGTACTAAAAGTTTAATAGCACAGAAAATCAGGGACTACTTATTTGTTTGAATTTTGATTTTATACATTAACAATTTGAACAAAAAAAAATTGAGGTAAGTGAATGTTGCTCTGCTGTACAGTAGGTTACAAGTGGGTCACTGTTATGGATAGTGTTAAATTTTAATTCAATGATATTATATCATTGTGTACGATGTACGAATAACGATTCTGAGCGGAGACGGAGAAAATTTGAACTTCAAACGCTTATAAAAATTTAATATGACTTTCTGGTAGACATTTTTTTTGTTGATAAAAGTAGAAATACTTATGATTTATGGGGAATATTGTATTACATTTTAAAATCTTCGATTAAAAAAGAAACATTTTTATGAATTTCTAACTCAAAATAATTTGCACATTTACGTGATTTGTAGATATTTTGTCAAAATTTGAACTTTAAATGCTTATAAAAAAATTGTTTTTTATATTTTTCATATGCTTTATAACAATATATTAAGAGCCTTGTATTACATTTTCAAGCTTTTTAACCCAACAAATACAATTTCATTGACATATTTTATACAGAAAAAAACTAAAAAAATTGGAAACTGAAAATGTCTGTAAGCAGCTCAAAACAAGTCAAAATATTTTGTAAATATTATGTTGTATAGAAAATGCTAATATAACCATTTAGTCAAAATTTCTTGTATCTATGGTAATTTTTAAAGTTACAACAAAAACCAAAATCGATTTTGTCGAAAACCGATTTTGCGTGAAATTTCCCGTTTTTCCTCAATTATTTTTTTGTTGTTCCCGATGCTTTAGAAAACTACTGGGAAATTTTTTAATTTTACCCCCCCCCCCTCCCAAAGTATCAATTAGATTCACTTTCCTATCAGAAAAAGTGCTGTTGAAGAAAATCCAAGCATTTTTACTGTCCTTAAAGGTAGGTATAATATATTGTATTAAACATGAATTCAATGATATAATATCATTGTAAGTATAAGAAAAACGATTCTGAGTGGAGACGGTTTGTCAGTCTGGATATTTTATATTGTTATTATTTATTATAGCCTGTAAGTTGAATTAATATTACCCACTTATATGTTATAATCTACTGTACAGCAGAGCGACATCCACTTACCCTCTTTTTATATTCGTTTCTATGGTGATAATGATAAACAAAGCGTTAGAAATTAAAATCTCATTTTTAGCGGTTTTTCTCGTGGCATTAAATAAGTAAATAACTATTGAGAAAATGTAAAAATAACCTCTTTAACGAACCATCTTGATCCAATTCTTTAAAAGATAAAATACTATGTATTGAAATCGAAGCACTCCTACTGGTAAAAATTTTGTATAAAGGATAAAAAAAAATTTAAATAAACATCATAGTAAAATCACTAGTTTCCTCGCTCCGCTCAGAATCTAAAAATTCATCTCCTTAACGAGATGCAATAAAAATGTACAAAATTCTTATTTAAAAAAAATTAATTGATCACATGTCATTAATTAAATTAGGTACCTACCTACCCACCTAGTTAAACTGCATACAACATTTAAATATCCACCTATTTGAAAATATGAGCTGGGCTCGTTTTACACATTCAATAATGAATACTCGTTCCGCGTCCTCTTAAGTACCTATTTATAGCTACGGTTTAAAATTGAATTAGGTTAAATTGTTAAGGAAAACACAGGGACGAGCATCGTTGGTATAATCCTGATTTATTTCCGGTTTCCACCGTTCGGTATTTTATATAGGTAGCCGGAGCTACGAATACTATATATATAGACGGTTCCGCCGCCAAATATTAGCGAATATAATCTTACCTAACGGCCAGCATCTGCCACTTATAACATTTAATATTTATCATGTAGCCACTGTAGGCACTAATCATATATCATGTCATTGTCGGATTGTCTATTGACTCAAATAATGATTCGTACGTTAAAACTTATATTGCATAGGATCAGTGATGTAGTCGTAATTTTTTTACTGAGTATACGTTTTAATGTGCTTGATATGTAAACGTGGGGGCTTCTCCCCTCCCCCCCCAACCACTATATATACTACGCTATTACTAATGATATATTTATAATTACATACACTTTACTACTACCTTACCGCAATTGAGTCTCTATAGTTTACAATCATACTCCTAAAATATATGATTATACATTTAAATTGTTTATGATTACCTATGTTAATTTCTTAACCCCCCTATCCCCACTTCTTTTTAAGTCAAAAAACCTAAATATTTATTAATATTTATAGTCTTAAATGTATACTCGGTAGTATATAAATTAGGTATCACAACTTTGAATGATTAAAAATAAATGAAAACATCATTTTTTTTAGATCAATTGTTATATTTATGTAATTATTGTGTGACACAGTGTATGTACATAAAATAATATTTTTTGACAAAATTATTTTCAGTAATGCATGTGACCGTGAATCTCAGCGTCGGCTATCGTTATCGACAAGCTTATAATTTTAGACGTATAATATATATATATATATAATAAATAGAAATCCATGCAATGAAGTTAAAAATAGATGTGTAAAATGTAAAAATAATAACAGTTCCTAATGAACATGATAATAAGGAAATATGTTTGGTATTATTGATTACTATTTATATTATTGATTTATAGCTATACAGTATACCCGTATATCTGCGTATCACAAATTATATTATAAGTATACGCATCAACCAAAAACTGGAGAAGTCGTTATACGCCGTATACCCGCGTATACGCCCCACTACACCACTGCATAGGATATAATAAATTAGTGTAGGTACTTTATAATTCCACCAGTCGTACACTATCGTACCAACGAACCATTATAATATACACATGTTTCCCATAGTCATAATTTTGGATGTTTCGTGGGGTGCAACCCCTTGGTATTACTTAAGGGACCATAGTCATAACGATATCTTTACCCCTTCCAACATAAAAAAATAGGACTCGAGTTGGCAAAAATGTATGGTTTACTATACAATGTAAGTACTTACCTACCAACCAATATTTCAATGCAATTTTGTTTCATCGATGCCAGTTTTATTCAATTTATTGTCTTCGTGTTTTTAAGATTTAATTTTCACATCCCCTAGTACTTTTGTTTGTCAAGTGTTGTCTATGAATTGTCTACGTTTGTTTGTTCGGTATGCAAGGGCGTAGCTAGAAATGTCATCGGGGAGCGGCACCGCAAGTGTATCTTAAAATTTCGCTTAACATTAATAATATATTATTTGTTATCTATGGACCAGAACTAGAGGGAATCGTCGCCGCCACCCCCATTTTGGCTACTCCCTTCTCGGTATGTGTATTTATGATTTATCACGCATCAAACAAATCAATAATAATTATTGTTTTATTAGATTATTTCACACATATAATACCTACCTGGCGGAGACCATCGTTGGTCGAAAACGTATATTATACATTTCATAGGCAATAATAATAAAATCTCCATTACCACGGGCCGTGACACTGACGCGACTGTAATCAAATGCATCGCAGCTAACGTTATTAATAGCGAATTAGCACGACAGCATTCATGTAGGGAGCTCTCTCCCAGAGCGTGTGAAACGCCATGTCAGACCATAGGGAACCACACAGGAACACGTCAATTTGGCACCGGGAAATAATCAACGAGGTCGATTTGCTAATCAAACACAACAAGTTCGCTTCGCACTAATAATAATAATAATAATAATAACAATATAATATGTTTTAATTTTTTCTCGGTTTTTTTTCCATATTTTTTAATAGTAATAATTACAATAGTAAGTATCAAACAAGTTTATTAAAACTAGATACAACATAAATAATAATAATAATAATAATAAAAAAATTAAATCAGACAAATAAAAAAACTAAAGGGCATGTAAGAAAAACATCATCACCAGTGATAATATAATAATCATAGTTAATTTTAACATATATAATATTTCTTATAATAAAATAAAATACAAGTAGGCTTTACCCCTACACATTATAATATTATATATTATATACATGCATTTAATAAACAAATCATACAAGTTTTTGGTATTGAGTTTGGACATATTTAAAAAAAAAAAAGAATATTAAAATACTAATAAATTGTATAAAACATTTTTTAAGAGACAAATATAAATACAACATAAACTTAGAACTTTTTATTTATAATTATATATATTATATTTTACAAAAAAAGGTTATACAGATAAAAATATATACTTTGATTTCAATTTTTGGAATGAGTGTTTGGGCTTCTGAGCGGTTAAACAAACATCAATTGTTTAACAGTAATTTTGTAGTAACTTATAATCATGTACAATAGTTATCCAGTCAAAATTGATAAAAAAAATAGATACACCAGCAAACCAGTTTGTATCGATAATAAAATATCAATGTCATTACTGAATAGGCAGTGAACTGCCCGTAAAAATATGTCAATAAAACAAACAATAAGTCTGCTAAAAATATAGATTTTCTCTTGTAGATCAATAATAGCTGTTATGATATACTGTATTAATAAATAAAATAAAATATTTAATAAACGTACAATGTTTTTTTTCTGTAAGATAATAATAAAAAAGAACAAAAATATTTATTAATAAATAATAAAAAAAAAAAACATTAAAAAATGTGAGAGTATACCTAGACAATTATTACAATAATTGAAAAACGTTTTTTAGACTTCCATGTATTGTTCACAAAATTTGTCCCTTAGATTTTTCAATTTTGACACAAAGAACTGCTCTAGGATTTCGGCACACTTGTAGAATTGCGATTCACGTGGATTATAATATCTACAGTTGTCGAATACCTTGATCATGTCACGAATAAATTCTGTGAGATTCTTATACTTCTTATCGGTCACATTTTTTCCAATGCAGTTCAAGTCTGTTAAAAAAAGTAAGTGGTTACAAAAATTAAAAAATATGAAAATAATCAAATTTCAGTAGAGAAGTCTCCTCACCCATAGGCTCCTTAACAACATTGTAATAATCAGGAGCTTCATGAGGATCAACTGGCTCCATGAAAGGCCATGCACTTTTATGTGACTAAAAATAAAAGCATTTTGTATAGAAGGTATACAGTGTCTAGAGATTAATGGTAAATAATTACATGTATTTGTTTGACGAGTTTCAATAAGTCATCGTTGTCTTGTTGGTTCAATGGATTCAAATTGGCAAAATTGATTTCAGAGTTGGACATACACCTAGGACAATTGTAGTCATCCATTTTATCACCTTCACACTGCAATACACCAACACAGCTGCCGTGGAACCAGTCCTGGCATTTATCACAGCAAATATAAAATCTAAAATAAACAAGTACATAAAAAAAAGTGTTTCATAAGACATTTATTCAATTTATATTAATAGATACAACTTACTGTTGATCATCATAAGGTTTTCTACATATACAATAGAGAACTTCAGGATCCTTTGACCGCTTACACTCGGGACAAAACCATTCGGAAATTCTTTTGGACATTTGCACAGTAATGCCGACACAAGAACCATGGAACCAGTTGTGACACATATCACATCCAACATAAAACCTAAGATCAAACACAATTACAACATACTTAATAATAGAACATAGGTCATGGTAGTTATTTACTTTGAACTGTCATAGGGTGTTCGACAAAGACACATAATTTTTTCTTTTTTACTCTTTTTTGGGCTAGATTTCTTTGCTGGCGATAATGGCGATGGCCGTGAATGATTTCGGTTTGGTGCTGGAGGAGAAATCTTCATTGGTCGTCGTCTACCGGGTCCCGAATTACTAGTTTTGGAATTACTATTGGCGTGTGGTGTAGTTTGTATGGTGGTTGGTGGACCTGAAGCGTGTTTACGCTTACTACTACCTTGGGGAGGAGGAGTTACTTGCACAGGAGCAGGTGTCACAGGAATAGACTTTTCAGTTACATTATTGGAAGTGGTCGTAGAATCAGCTGATGTAACAGTCACGTTAGCAGCTATTTCATTCTGTAAAACACATTATAAAATTAAAATAACTTAAGAATAAATAGACTATCGTCTAGGCAGATATATTACACCATCAAATATATTCCTTCCTCCTACCCAAGATACTTTGTACACTGCAATCAAATCGAGCAACGACATTTCTGGAATCGGAACTGAGGATCGAAACTCAGGAAATTATGTTTGTCAGGAAGTTCGATTAAACCGAATTTCGAGAAAAACATGAATTTAAAATACATACCTGAATATCGATTTGCAATTCCTTTTCCAGAAGCGCCCTCTTTTTTAGTATATCTTTTTTCAATAATTCTTTTTGTTTGAACAAGCTAACCTGCAGTTTTGATTGAAGTTGTTGCATTTTACGATGATCATCGCCCTGTTTAAGTGTCTGATATAGTTTTGATTGTTCAGGAGATACCAACGACCTATATGTACAATAAAAATAATTAATAACACAAGTTTAACTAGAATAAAGTGTTCATAAAGATGATGATACCATCATACACAAAGTAAATATACAAAAATTGGGTAAAATTGGCAATTGAATTACAAAATTTTTCAGTGCTTTTATTAATGAAACATAAAAATACCCAGAATTATCACGTTCAGTTGACTTTTTGGGAGGTTCAAATTCTGCCAAACTATCAGCTTCATAAGGTCGTTTTCTAGCAGGAGATGCAGGAACTGATGTCTGCGGTACTGGATCACGCAACTGTTGTTCTTGATATTTTTGCAATTGTAATAGTTTTTCTTGTGTTTCTGGATTTAAATCTTCATTTTTCAAAACATTTTTAATTGCTACAAAAGTAATAAATTAGTTTCAAAAAGACAGTAAACCTATTACCCAGTAGCCTATATAACTTACATTGACTAATATAGTTTGGAGTCACAACAAATGAGTTGGGGGAATCAATTACTTCTTCTTTAATTGCCGGGATTTTATTCACAGGAGACTTTGATGGCTAAAAAAGTATATTGTTAGGTTTCAATAATAAAAATTAATTCAAACAACTATGTATTTACTGGTTCAGTTTTAATTTGAGTTAAGCTTTCTGGGATATTATTTGGAACAGGATCTGATGGTTTAGGGGTAGGTTCAATTGGTTTAACCGTAAGTTGAGGTGTGATGGGTACAACAATCCCAGGTTTCTGAACAGTAGGTGGTTGGGAATCTGGTGGTTGAACAGCTAGGTAAATCTTTGTAGGGCCTAAGACTCCTTGAGTACCACTGGATTCCTGAGCTGAAATATTAACGAAACACATTTAACTATAATTCAAATTAATAGCTGATATATTTTAAATTTTTCACCTTTTAAGAGTTGTTGTTTGACTTGCTGCTGTACAAGTTGCAATTGCTGAGGTGTGAAATCGTTACCTTGCAAACCTTGCAACACTATTTTATTACCATGCGTTGGACTTTGAATTACTTGAGCTGTGATACATTTTATTACTGTACCAGGTGGCTGATTAGCTAATAGTAATTTTTCTTGTTCATCAACTAATGGTGTAGGTACAGCCTGTGGAAGTACTGGCCTGTGTTGATCCTATAATTAGTGGTAAATTAATATTAAAGGGAAAATGAAAATTATATTTAAAACCTTACTTGAACAATTCCAGTTGTTGGAGTAATCCGAGGTGATAGTGGTGGTACAGATTGATGAATTTTTTGTACAGTTTGAGGAGGTCGAACAAACTTAATCGTCTGGCCACCGCTACTTAGTATGTTGGCAGAGGTAACTAATCAATCAAAAATAATGATGAATTTATGTTTTAAACTTTAAGTATTAAGATTATCCACATAGCTACCCACATGTGTTGTCTTTGTCGTACAAACGTTCAACATGAATTATTTTCATCGGTCACAATTGTGTTGTTGATTTTAATATTAGAGTGAATTGACCTACTGTCAATTTTAATTTATTTTGTTTATACATCAGTTGTTTAGATTTTTAATTTTCAAGCAAGATACAAGTATGATAAATATTAAATTTAAGTGCTCATATCTTGCTTTAAAATTAAATATAAAAGAAAAAGATAATGTTCTTACCATTAAGTGTAAAAATATTATTTACTCGAATATTAAAACTAACATAAAACACAAAATTGGGACTGTAAAATTGAATACAAAAAGTGTTTTACGTTATTAAGACATAGACAACACCTGCAAGTGTGGTGTTCTTTTAATTTATAAGCTCACCAGTATTAGGCCGTATCAAAACTTGCTGGCCATTAATAGTGGCTATAGTGGCTTTATTTGGATTGATATGCTGCACTATCATTTGTTGACCTTGTGAAACATTTACTAACTGTCCACCAGAAACTACCATCTGTTAGATGTACAAATTATTATTTTTCATTACATATATTTTAAATTAGGAAAATATATTTCAATAATAAATTAAGTATATATGAATTATATATTGTATTTTGTTAGTTAACTATTAATAGTAAGATTATTACTTGAGATGTTTGAGGTTTCATAACTTGTTGGATAGGCTGTGATCCTCGGTTCAAAATAATTGTCTGTAAATAATATACATAATATTAAACACTTAACAACTTTACATAAACATACAATGTAACAAACTTGAAACGTACAAAAGACTTTCAAGCAAACACACCCATAATATGCATGATATTATCACAAATTAAAACCTTACTTGAGTGCCAGCTTTTTGAAAATTATTATTATTTGCCAATATTGTATTTTTTCCTATTTGAACAGTTCGAGATGGGCTGGGATTTATATAGCTGGTCACATGCAATTTTCCATCAGGTAATTGAATAAGTTGTTGTCCTATATTTAAATAATTAAATTTTAATATTTTAACTAATAATATTAATCAGGTAAAAAACATTATTACCTGGTAAAAGACCTTTGAATTGTAATTTTCCATCTTCTCCTTTAATACATTGCAGTTTTTGTTGTGTAACATTGTTTGCTAAACAATAATAATTTTAAAAATAATAATTAATTATAACAATTTAAATCTTAAATGCATGTTTATTCAAACTTACAAGTGACTATTTGGGAATTAGGTGACTGAATCTTTATTGAGTTTTGATTCATCACATTAGAATCATTGATAATTGATTTTGGTGTAGTCACAAGTCTGGTCTTACCGTCTGGACCTATATTAACAAGGAAGAATTATATATGAATAACATTGTGTACTAACCTAATGCCGCAACCATATAATATAATACACATAATAAATAGTACATACATTTAGTCATGAATATACGACGAGTTGATGGAGTGGTAGAAGTAGTAGTAGGAGGTTTGGCAGCAACCCGTGTGGAAGATTGAAGTAAGGGAGAATTTTGAGCCAAAGGTTTATTATTAGGCATTAGCCTTAATCTTCCACCTTCACCTGTACAAATAATGATAATTTACATCAACTTCAATCAATTAGTGAAGGGTAATTTGTGTAAGACTGATTTGCCAGCAACCAGTAATTGAAAATAATAGTTATTACGTTACTGATGTATCATAAATATAGTATAGTATTTATGGTAATAAAACAATATCAGTATTCACTATCCATACATATGTGTAAATGTCAACATCGTTTTTAACAACTATTAAAATTAATACTTCATGGCTCAATAATAATTTTTACCATCATAAAATCTTACCAGGTACAAGTTTCAAACGTTGCGTTGAACTACTAGTCACCGGGCTTTGTGAGTTGGATACGTCCATGCACAGTTTCTTATTTGAAGAGTTGTTATCATTGTTTACTGATGTTCTTTTATAAGCTACTCTTTGAGCTCTGAGAGACTGTTCTAATTGCTCTTTGATGTGTTCCGTTTTATCCGAGTTTTGTGTACGGAGCTTATCGTTTATATTTCGATTATGAGAAGAATCATTATGCAACAATTTATTAGCAAAGGCTGAAGACGCACGTGTTTTCATGGCTTGTTGCATTTGCATTTCACGTTCCACTCTGTTAAAAATGTAATTAATTACTTAGTTAACTAGAAAAATGATAATGAACAGTACTAAGATATACCTTTCATGGAATTGCTTGATTTCTACCAGCTCTAATTTACTTTCATCAACCCACACTTCAGATACCTGTGGTGCGGTATTTCTTGGAGCTTCCTCCCTTTTACGTTTTCTTAAACCACTTCGTATAGGTGTCACCTCTGAAATTTGTATTAAAAATGTATTCAATTTCAATTATTTTATAAGGGAGTCTCACTTACCTCTGACTTGTTTTGGTATATCTAATGGTATTACAACTTTGCGTATTAAATATTCAGTGTGTTCATTGAATTGGCCCGAAGTACGACACTCTAAAGTTTCTGTAGTAACTAATTCAGTTTCAGTTGTTACTTCTCGTTTACTAGCCAAGTGAGCAGTCTTAGCAGTTAATTCATCCCATTTCAAGCACGCCCATAAGATTCTTAATTGTAACGCAGCAGCTGATATGGTGTTAAACATTATTGTTCTATAAAGCCAGCATGTCTTAAAATATGGTCTTGGGCAAGGATATGGCCATATTGCATTATTGGTCTGAAAAATAGATAAGAACAATGAATGACTAAGAAACTAAAAAATATATCATCCAAATATACCTTGCCATTTGGATTGAAACCATTAACAAAATCATGTCCACCGTGTCTAGCTAATTTTCGAAGCTCGTGTTTTGGTAATACTAATAAACTGCAACGTTTACTACGTGTATAAAACCGTGAAGTAGGAGGGTACTTAATTTTCTCTGCTTTCTTTTTAACAGGAACGTTATTACTTACGAGCTTTTTCAAATATATCTATGTTAAAAAAAAAAATTAAATTATTAAGTTATTAATAAGTAACAATTTTGAATGGTTGATTAAAATCATGGTTAAATTAACCTTTTTACGCGTATCATCTGTAGAATAAACACGTCCGTCATCTATACAGTCTACTAAAACACCTTCTCGTTTAGCACCACCTCTTTTTCTAGCCGGCTTCAAAACACTTAATCTAAAAACAAGTATACATATTATATGACAGCTACAAATATTTTTTTTTAATGTTAACATACCCAGTAGTAGGACTGCAGCTGGTGACATCAACTTTCACATTTTGTTCATCTTCATTTTCTGTTTTTATATCTTTTTTCAAGGTGATATTCTCGGGTTTTACATTATTTACTTGAACTACCTGTTCACTTTTAACTACATTTTCTTCTTTTTTAACTTCAGTTTTAATTTGAACTGGTCCAACTGGAGTATTATCAGTCTTTTCAGTCTTCATATTTAATACACCCTGATCTTTAGGTATTGATGCTTTTAATTCTGTAAATGAAAATATGTATAACAAGTATTTATTTAATTACTATCTATATTAAATACCCACCGGTTAGTTCTGATTTCAAAATATTCATTCTTCGTAGTAATGATAGAAGTTCATTTCGTACATCCACATGTCTGATGCAAAGTGGACTATAACATGAGGCAATCATACTAGATTTGTTGGCTGCTCGGCAGCTACTATTATAGCATATCATGTGTTCAGACATAGTATTAAATGATAAATAATGCTGTTTGAGTTGAATTACACGTTTTTGTAAAGTATTCAACATGTAGGACTTTTCTCTCATTTTGGAGAAAGTTTCTGTCGACGCTTGAGGAGAAGCACTCGGTGGTGTAGTATTTACAGCCTAGAAATAAGTTACATTAAATTAAAAGTAGCAAAAATAATAGCTGTAGATAACTTATAAAGTTAATTTTAATTGAAATATATTTCACAGTTATTCCCGAAAATCATAAAAGAATGGCGGAACTGGAATGCTATTTGTTTAAATTAGATAGACCCTCTTAAATGGATATACTTCTATGAACATTACCAATGATACTACAATCAATAAATTGGGAATATCAGAATCCATGTTTTCTAACCTTTTAAAAGTTAACATAATTATATGCTAATTTTAAACTAGATATTTTAACTAAGAAGTATTTTTAATGTGTGAAAAATAATAGAAGCAAACAAA
This sequence comes from Metopolophium dirhodum, assembly GCF_019925205.1. Taxonomy (NCBI): domain Eukaryota; kingdom Metazoa; phylum Arthropoda; class Insecta; order Hemiptera; family Aphididae; genus Metopolophium; species Metopolophium dirhodum. The sequence continues at coordinate 16,417,265 of NC_083567.1, forward strand.
AAAATGCTTGACTACTCTCTTATTTCTTTCATTTTAATATTCAAATGATAATAAACCGTTAAAATATTTACTTCTGGAACTGGTTTTGGGGTGCTGGCATTTTTTGTCACTATTGATCTTTCTTCGCTTAATTTCAATTGCATTCTTCTTGGCAATAACATATCAGTTTTACATTTTTTGGCAAGTTTAGGATACATTATACGACTAGAAGAACATAGTGTACTACTAATATTGATGTTTTCATCAAGTTTGTCAATGGGTGAAAGGATTTTCATATTTATAAAATCTATATCTGAAATAAGAGATATAATTATTAAATCATTTCTTCAGTTATGTTTTTATTTAAAATTATGTTTACCTGAAACACTATCTAAATGTATGACACTTTGGTCATCAAGAATTTCACTTGACGCTTCCGAGTCAAATGTACATTCTTTTAATATCATAGAGTCGTAAAGTGTTTCAGCGATAGAAAATGTTCGCACTCCTTTATCATCTAAATAAAAATAAACTGTGTTATTATGAGTGAACTAAAATGGTCAGTTGGGATTGCTAGGTTTTCAAAACTTTAAAACCCTAGAACCTATGTTTTTTGTTAACTTTTTAGGCAAGATGATTCATATTTTTCTAATTATTGTAGTAATTTACCTTTGCCTTGAAAAATTCTTTTGGCCGGTCCAGCTGCTAAGCCTTGTTTTGAAGAATCAGCCAATTTATAGTCTCTTGTTTTTGATAGCCACTGCCATCCCCATTGACCATGAATTCTATATTCTTCTCCTTTTTGTTTGTGAACCTAATAAGCGAAGTTCTTAGCAAAATGTCCAAAATTAAATGAATTATATTATTACTCACTTGATGTTTTAAGCCTAGAGTGTACTTAACAAAATGTATGGTCAATTTATTACGCTCATCTTCTTCTGCATCTTTATCCTTTTTATCTTTTTTGTCAGTTTTTTTCTTTTCTTCCCGTTCCGCATGAGTGATACGATAAAGTTTTACATGCCCTGAAACAGTCACATTAAGTTAATGAGTATGTAGCCAAAATTGTATATAGAAATATATACAAAAAAGTATGTTTACCAAGTTGTTCGTGCCAAACGGGTGCATAAACAACTGGTTTAATGCATGACATCAAAACAACCATAACTCTTGCAAAATCCTTGGGAGTAGAACACGAGTTAACTTGATTTAGCCAAGGTTTACGTAACACTGACCAATTGATATGCATCAATGATGATGGTAACAAGTTGTCTAATGAAATAATAGTTTGTTTGACGGTACTTATCAGTGTTGACCGAGCGCCTAAAAATAAAATAAAAATGTATAGAAATAAGCAGAAGAAAAATCAAATATGTTTTGTCGATTAAATACATACCAAATATTTGTCCACACCACTTGTATTCCCCAGGTCCTGTAAGTGAAAACTTGTGGGACATATATCGCTTTTTGTCACGTTCTTCATTCTTTTGAATCTTATTTAACGCAGTTGGATTTGAACTGTATTGATTTACATATGTCTTAAAGCTATTATCCATGCCAAGTTTGTACAAATAGGTTCCAGCTGCTATATGTTGAGCTTTAAATCGAGTTACCCTAGCACCTAAGTTGTCTAAATAAGAGTGAGCTGGAGAAGGTTTTTCAACCACAGGTGATTTTTTTGTCTGTTCTGGTGTTTGGCGTAGTGCTGGTTTTAGGCGTAATGATCTGTTACGAGTGCTCCCTAAAAAAAATACAATTTACATAAATTATTTAAATTTTTTTGAAAAAAATGTATTTATACTTACTTAAACTATGATTATGTTCAGTATCATCAACATCCATTAGACTGTCATCATTTTTCAAGTCGCCATTACCACCTTCATTTTCTAAACATAAATTGCATAAGAATAAACCAATATTTGAATATACAAACAGTAGTACATACCATTTTTGTCTACAGATACATCATTTGACTGTTCTTGTTTTCCATCATTGTTAGACTCATTATCGCCCTTCACATTTTCAGTACTTTCTTCAATATTACTATCATTTTTGCCCATTTCTGTATCTTTTTTCTTTTGCATTTCCTCTCTCATGCCTATTATATAACCTATAATATAAAAATGTTAATTATTAACAGTTGGTTCTATTATTTTTTTTTTCATTGAAGTAAAATATATTTAGTAATGATGTAACTGAGAATACTGAAAACAATGATTTATTATTTAAGTGGTTCTATACTCTGTTCGCCATAAGCTGACACACTTTGCATGCGGTGTATGGTGAAAATGTGACAATACAGTTCAGAACGTATACACCGTGATGTTTCGCGACATGGAACTTTAGAACTGTAGTGAACTGTATTGTCTTGTCATGTTTTCCTCATACTCCGCGTGCACGTAATAAAAAAAAAATAATGGGTCCACTACGGCGAAAAGAGTATAGTAAATAATTCTGAACATAATAAATAATAATCTACCTAATTGAGGTAGTTTAAAAATATGAATTGAGACTTGAGTCTGAATATTATAACAAAATGTCCATATTTTAAATGTTTTTAGTTGTGTATATCAAAAGTGGAAAATCATACAAAAGAATAACAATATTTCCTTACCTAGAACCAAATTTTGAAGTTATACAATGTAACTGTTACATAGCTACAATTTATTTGACAAAATATATATATTATTTGTTTAAGGGTGTTAAGATTATCCCCATAGTAGTATTTCTAAATTTCAATCATCCGAACCGAATCCAACGTGCTCTTGGTTATAATAAGAAAAAGTCACTAACTTTTTGAACTTAGTGTAACCGATTTCTACAGACATACTTTTTAAAAATTGTATAAATAATGGGAAAAAAAAAAGCTTTTGGCTAATTATCTGACTCTACTTAATTGAAGCGTTTAAACACCCAAGATCTTTTTCAATAAATTGCGGTTATAAACATACTAAAGATGTTGGATAAACAGTGGTTATTATTTCTTGCAATAGTATAATTTTATTATGAATACTTATTTAAAAAATAATATTACCTTATTATCTTAAAGAATTTACTTTTTACTTTTGGTTTCCATAATATAACGTTTAAGATAAAAACTTAAAACACATTGTTTCAATTGTTTAAGATAATTTGATTATTGTATCACATAAAAATAAGGTTTAATATTAGGTATATTGTTTTATTATTTGCTCTACTATATTGTAATATTATCTTACTAATATCATTAACAAAAAATATTTCCAAAAGAAATCTTTATTAGATTTAGACCCAGTGCTTGAATTCCAGTCCTTCTTTATAAAAAAATATATATGTGTACCCCTCTTAATTATATCCTTATCAATAATACATTTAAATATTCAAGTACAAATTTTTTTTGGTACTCGTATAGTATGCTCCAACCAAACAACTTTAAGGGCCTGTGGTACCATCTACGGTTACACTTTGATTACGCTTAATCAGCTATAACAGATTTTATAACCGGGAAAATTTGGCCAATTAAACTTCGGTTAACTTTAATCAGAGATGGTACAACTGGCCCTAAGTGTGTCTACCTTATTTTACCTACTGATAACTAAAAATTAATTAAACTAATATTTAGCTATTAAAGTATTGTATGACAGTTATATTATGTTGTTTATTTTAATAACACAAGTCACTGGATAAAACTTTCCAGTGATAAGATCAAATACAAATGTAACATATTATAATATAAGAGCAAGTATAACAGGTAGGTTAGGGTATGGATGTCATATTTTCCAGTAGGTAGCATACTACACGACTAGTCTTTTTTTTACACCTTAACATCCTCCTAATTTGTTCCAGATTCAAGCACTGTTTAGATCTAAGCTTTAAATATTTCTTTGATGCAAGTAATTTCTTATTATTGACAAGCTTCAAATTACTTACTGTTTTCTACATCCAGAAATGTTTTCCTATTTGATGGTCGATACTGTAAGGTGAGGTCCATAGTTATTTTCATTTGTCGATTAATTTCTTCTTTCACTTTTTCTATTTCGTCAAAAAGAACAGATTCCATTTCACGATCCAAAGAGTCTAATAATAAGCCTAGTTGCTCTTCTGTTGAATAATACCAACATTCTCCAGTCTCTTCATTTTCACTATGTTAATAGACAAATTATGTTAGTAGATATAAAATTAATAATATTAGTACACTTACATGAAAATTCGTCTAACTAGAAACCAATATTTACGACCATGTCGATCATAAGCTAAGTGGTCCTGACGGGATGATAAACCAGATTTCTCATCGTCAGGTATACAATCAGATACACCAATGACTTTATGCTCTTTGCATAAATTACACTGCCAATCTTCTGTAGGAACATCATGTAAAGGAGGCTCAGCACATTCTAAATGAAACACAGCAGGACATGTCTCACAACATAAAAGGTCTCCCACTTTATGGCACACTCGACAATGATCATCATATTGAAAACTGTGGCCTAAACAATTTTTGTTTGATTAATTTTTAAATGCTTTGAAAAATTTATTTATATAATTGTAAGTACCTTCATGAATAAAATCTTCTCGAATAAGAGTAGAGGTTAAAAATTGATCAGTTAAAAATTGCAGTACAGATAATCTATTTTTGATGTTCGTAAATGGATATTCATCGCCATTATTAAATACTTTTAGAACTTGTGGATCAAATGATTTATCAGACTCAATATATTCTCGTAATACTTCAGGCCACGTAAAAGTATCCATAAAATATAATACGCTATTGATACTATCTTTTTGATCAACAGCACCATAATGAGTCTGTTGTAAGTCTTCTTCACGTAATATTGCTTTTAACAGCATTATATGAACTTCTGCCAACAGGTAGCTTTGCTCTTCATAAACAAGAGCTGCACAAAAATCTTCAAATCGAAATGGTGACAATCGCACCTACAACAAAACATGTTTAAAAAATGACTTGGAATGGAGATAAAACTACCTTGTAATATAAATGCAATATACCTGGCTTTTGAACCGTCTCAACACTTCATAGACACTCAAAGCTTGCATGATGTGTTCAGTAGGCACTAGGAGATCTTCTGAGGATTTAGGTAACTCCAATTTAGGTATTTCTTCACCCCTGAGCCACAGCGGCTCGGGACTGGGGTTCCTGATGTAGGAGACATTGCTTTTACGTGCACGACTGGCAACAGAAAAGCCAGATACGGAGAAATCACTGTCACTAACATCATCAACAGCGTCTTCAACATTAGTGTCAGACTGTTCACTCTCGGACGGGTCTTCGCTCTTTTCGGACTCATCAAAGTCAGAACCGTAATGGTAATCGTGACTTTTGTCAACAGTGGACTTTTTAGTTTTCTTCTTCTTGCTGGTCGACGGACGCGGTGCCCTGGGTTTTGGCACGGCTGGCGTCTTGGGTGTCTTGGGTGTCTTGGACTTCTGGTTGGACCGCCGTGTGTTGCGCGATGGCGTTTCGACAACCACTGCGGCGCGAGCTGCGACAGACGCCGAGGCGCTACGTCTCGAAGCCACAGACCGTCCAGGTGCGGGAGGCGATTGGACAACAACGTCCACAGTCTCGAGATTCTGCAGGTATTTGGGTTTTTTCAGCAAGTGCATCTGAAACTTGGGCTTGTCCGATCCCGGGGTTTTCGGAGGACGGCCCCTGCGTTTCGGCCTGCCGGACATGGTCCGTGTCGTTATCACTACAACAACAACAACAACCGTCACTGGCGACCGTTATTCGGCGGCGGATGTTCACTGACGATAACCGAACCGTCGAGTTAACAACAAAACGATATGGTCCAGCGTAGTCGGCCGCGACACACGGCACCCCGAGCACAAACTGTACGTCGACGATCACCACGGTTGTCTTGCGAAGGGTTTGTACCGATTACCAACAGGCAACAACGATGGAAATGATAGGTTGCGTGATATTGTTGTGCCCGCGATCCGTGGACACAAAATCGCGCGCACACGCACAGCTGTGTCGTAGTCGCGGGTAGGCCTGCAGCAGTGCGTGTGCGATGTCGGTGAGCGCGCGAAAAAAAAAAAAAACGGACGTTAACGGGCCAACGGCGGGTGCCGAGACGCGGTCAGGTGACCTTCGTGGGGCTCCGAACTCGTTCGCATCGCAAATTACCGTGTTACGTACCGCCGTAACGAAAACACTATTATCACACACTGCAGTCGTGTGGTCGGCCGCGGCGGTTCGCTTCGCTTGCAAGTCGCTGTCGTGGTCGGCAGTCGCCTGGCGGGCACGCGCTGTCAAGTAACCGTTCGTAAACAAAACAAAACGACACGACGGGAAGAAAAAACGAAACGAAAATAAAAGAAAAAACGGGCACGGAATAATATTAAATAACAATAATAGTAATAATCATGGCAATAATAACGTCGTTGTGGTGTTATTCTTCGATAGTGTCGTCTCACTCGCTCCCGTCGCCTGGAGACGGTGTTGCTGTGAGAGACAGAATTGGCCGAGCGGGTGAAACGCGACGCGTCCCGCGACCTCCTCCGTTCGACACGTTTTGCCATGAACTCTCGCCGCCGCGGCAGCTGCAGCCTTCCTCCCGCTCCCATTGGTCGGCCGCCTCGCGCTTTCTATCACGGCCGTTGATAGTCATCGCGCGGCCACCGTCCCGTTTGCCCGGCCACTCAATGTGGCCACCGATTTAATGAGGTGGCCGGTCTTGTGGTCCTGCCGTCTCCAGAAACGACAGCCTCTGAGGGCCACCGCAGCAAAGACTCGTTTACTTTTAAACGGTCAGCCACTTTTGGTTGGTCACACTGTCTGCCCTTATCACCGACGGCTGGTGTTTGGATATAAAACTATATAAATATATGATATCTATGGCCGCATCAGCTGCTAGCTTACGACCCATTTAACGACAGAACTACGGAATTCCGAATTTGGAATTGCAATTATCACGGAAAACCAGACTCGATTCTATAGCGGTTCCGCAGCACCACTTATATTTTTGATCGTAATCTGCTTTTTATTCTATCCGTCAGCCGAATTTCACAATCATGTACAAGCTGAAACCGGTGGTCCCAGTACCTATGTTGATTGAGAACACATGCCGCATGTACAAACTCAAAGACTTACAACAAATGTCGTTCTCCGGAGTGCCGATGAGCAACAAGTCTGACGAGGTTAGTTTCATGGCCGTTTTCCACTTATCTGCTAGGTTTTGACAATCCGTAAACCGCTTGCTAGTTGTTTGTCTTCCGACATTTGGATGGAAACGCTCAACTCTCCTGTGGCCGGTTTGAGGAGTCAACGCCCGGTTCATAGATAAAATATATAGTAAACTTACCATTTTGTCGATAGTCCCGCGGTTTCGAAAAGAAAATGTTTGCGAGAATCGCTAACCTCGTCATGACGGTGTCGCGAAATTTACGTCTGCGAGGTGACATCAAGACGTTGTTACAACAGTATAACTCAATAGTTAATGATGATCATATAGATTGATTGTTCTGAGGTTCTGACAAAATTATTTCTTATCATACTTAGAAGATACCAACAACGTTACTTGATTCAAAAAAAAAAATTCTCTGCTTGATCACCTAAACGCACGTGTATGATAATGGGTCGGTGTTACTCAGAATTCATTATTTACCACTAAAGTCGTGTTAATGTTTTTCAACATTCAACATTGTTATTCCAATTTTATTCCGCCTATATGCATGGGCAATCATCCGACAACGGGGTTTCCGATTATTTCGAGCTTTGGGACAGTTTCTTAAAAATTATATTTTTTTCTAAGACTAGAAACAGAATCAGATGAATAAAAAAGTTTAAATAATACTCGTCCACTAGTGAAAAACCAATTCTTATCAACAATATTGAGCACTGCACACAGTACATACCTATAAAGTTGTATAGTTATAGCCAATAGTTTCTTTAAGTATTTATTTTGATTGATTATTTTTGTCACTTATTACAATTTTTACTTGATTTTGTAGCAGGACATAAGTGATGAAACTCAATTATCAGATCAAGAAATCCAAGTACTTTTAGAAAAACAAAATGAAGTTCTCAAAATATTAGAACAGCTTGAACTAAGATTAAGTAAATTAGATGTTAAATTCCCTGATGCAAAGGACAGCATACCCATTTCAGAAAAACAACAATCAACTCAGTGTAATGTTAATAAAGAACACAAAAGCAGTTCTAAGCCTGTAATCAATAATGACATTACAAATCTGATAAAAGTAAGAAAATAAAAATTGGTATTAATATAGTAACTACTAACTAATTATAGTACCTAACTAAACATTTTTGTAGAATGATACAGTAGTGTTTGCCGATCCAGAAGATCCACCCTATTCTCTATTAGCTTTACCAATCTTGTGGCCAGCAGTTGCATGGGATATTTCTTATCATGTGCATTCATCCGTGTTGAAAGATTTGGAGGCATTAGGAACCATTAAAGCATTCAAGAATGTGACTTGTAAAGACAGCAATAGCATTGTTAAAGTCTTTGTAATATGGCAACACAGTTAGTTAACAATTAAATTAGTTAAATATTTATAAATATTCTAATTTTTTTTTTTTTTTTTAGTTAAGCCTAGTCCTAAAGTGGTCAGGTCACCAACGGATGTGTCAATTGGTGAAGTGTCATTGTTGAGGACATTCAATCAATATCTGGCCACTCAACCACTGGCTGTTGCTGATCAAAAAAAATCTGACAAGGTTTTAGATTTAATAAACGAAATTGGTTACTCATCAAATGATCGAACTACAGAACTACACAACCTGATCATGGATTCGAATACTAAATTGGACATTACAAATATTGTTATATGGTCTCTGTTGTACAAAAAAAGTGAACAACCATCAAAGATAGAAAAATGGTTATCACACTTTACAAAAATTATAGTTGTCTGAAAAATTGTTTATAAAAAATAAAATATTTATGTGCATAAAGCATTATTGTTAATACAGTTAAACCTTATTTAAATCAGAATGTATCAATACTATGATACTATAGACTCTTTCTAACTATGATAGAGCTTTAACATTGTATAGATTTGTATAGTTAAATATAAAATTAGTTATAATACCTAATCATTAATAGTAGGGCTAGGATTTCGATGCATTTGAAATATTTTTTCTAGAATAATTGACTTCATGCTTTCCAAGAAACAAATGTGTTTCATGTACACACTATGCTAACAACAGACATTGTTTTGTGGTACCATTTTTTTACATTTTTCAAGGTTTAAAGTAATTTTTAACCTATATTTAGTTATATTATGAAAAACATATATATAAATATACATAATATTGTACTAAAACAACATTTTGGTAATCTGGTTTATAAGTGAAATGATCCACAAATTTGTCTTAATATCTAGGACAGGTGAATCGATAACCATAGATGAGTTTTAACAAAAATGAAAGATTTGTTTGAGCTCCTCAAGCTATACTCTATCCAAAATGAGACTGGACCTTGGCGGCCGAGTTGTGCGCATGGTCGTGGCTTATTTCTGCGGCTCTGCCTGACACATGATCTATGGTGGGGGAGGTGCCTAACCGTTGCAAACGAAAACTGGTCGCCGCTGAGGTCCGGTCTCATTCTGAACAGAGTATAGTATGGCCACGTTTACATTACAATGTACTGGATCATAATCATGTGGTAAACTGGCCAATCACTGGCCTGAAAGATGTACACTTCATAAGTTTACCTTAGTCTATTTCAAGTTAGTAGGTTTCTCTCATGGTTGTTGGACACCAAATGACAGTCACATATTCAAGTCGGGAGTACACAAAAGAGAACTTTTAGGGAACTAGACACCTTGGAATCCATAGAGATTCTAAGCAAAAACCTTAGCATTTTCTTGGCTTTACAAGAAACTTTATCTAAGTGAGCATTACATTTAAGACAGCAATCAAACGTTATACCCAAATCATAAATGGGCTTACTAGAAAATGTCATGAAAATTGCATTTGAGGATGGATAAATCTATCCAATGGGTTTCAGCTCAATTGACCAAGGAGTTAGGGTCCTGAACAAGAATACAATCCCAAAGGGTACTAATACAAAGAAACAACTTTATCTCATCATAAAACATAAATAATTGGCAATGATTAGAATATTTTGGACACCATTAAACCATTTACAAATAATTAGAAGACAGGAGAAAATTCCCACCTAGGGCACCTGTGCTTTGGCATATTATATTGTAAATACTCATTTAAAAAAAAAATGTAACGGTTTAAAATAAAAATGTAACGGATTTTTAACTAAGTTAAGTAGTGACTTTTAACTTACATCTTCTATAAAATAACAAAGTTAAAAGAGTTAAAAATTAACGAATTAACTTTCCCTCTAACCAGTTTTGCCCATAAATAATTATTCTAATATTCATAAATTTACACATTTATTTACCAAATCTATAAAGTAAAAACTATAACTATACACAAAACTTTAAGTGTTCTCCTAAAAGTCTCGTAAAAAAATCAAACCTTTTAGTAAATTAATACATTTTTTTAATTTAAAATAGACATATTAAATTTTATAGATAAATATACACAATAATCTATAGAAATGTAAATTTACAGTGATAAAAGTAATAATAAAAATAGTACACAAAATTATAAACGACATTATTGTACAAAACTTAATACTCAAGTAAATAAAAATACACGTATATAAACATTTACAAACAATATTTAAAAAAAATAGATATGGATAACTCTAAATTATTACCACTAACTTGTTGATTTAATCAAAAAAGTACTGAACACAATATATATGACATTTAACTAACAGTTGTCCATCAGTTTATTTTTAGTTTATGTTTTTAACGTACATATTCTGTTAGTTGTATTATTTAATACAAGTAAATTCACATATGAGACACGACTAAATATGTTAAAAATAATTAATACTACATTGGTCATTCAAATGAAAAATTTAAAAAATAGGAAAATATTCAACAATACAAAAGTAAAGTCTAAATAGTAAACAGTGAACGTTTTAATAAAATGTAATTACTATAAAAAATACATTAATATTTTGATAAGATGAGTAAGTTTTATCTTGTTGACATAACTTTATACAAAAAAATCTAATATAAACAATAACAGTGATTTCAAACTAAAAAAAACGAAATATACTAAGTAGTAAGAGCACTTTTAATTTTACTAGTTTGGGCAAACAAATTATTCACAATTATTATTAAGTTACATGGTCAAAACTCAACAGATACCAAAATTAATCTACCAAAAGAGTAGTTTTAAATCAATCACAAATTGGAAAACTGTTTAGTTTCGAGCACACAGACTTAAATTATTATCTTAATAAATATAGCAGGAATTGTAAAAACCACATACAATACAATTTCAGTAAGTATAAAATTTAAATAGTTGATATATTTTCTTAAAATAGGTATTCTAGACTTTATAAATTTAAAAAAAAATATTGAATACATTTACTGTGGAAATGGCTCATGAGTTATGTATCATTGTTGTACAGTCAATATGAACAAATATAATATCTAATCGCATTTTGTTATGATTGATGTGTTTATTTTTGAACCTTCACAGGAAATCAAGAATTTAAGATCAGTTTTTTTTTTTTTAGTATTATATACTATGTAATATTCAAGTATTTGATGTGAAACAAGGAATTAAATATATCGGTTTATAACTAAGATGTTTTTAACTATTGACAATTCATGTTAAAAGAATCACCTAGTAATTAGTAAATTACATAACAGAAGCCATATAATATGATTACATTTGAAATCTAAGATGTTCATGGTATTCTGATTTTAATATTCGCTCATAATAATGTATGTGTTTAGAAAAGGTGATATAATATCTTAAGGACGCTAGATGTACTTATTACTATTAGTTGTTAGGCATTTAGTTAGTCACCCTTCAATGCGGTCATAATTTGAGTATAATAAGTAGCAATAGTTATAATCTACATTAATAGTAATAACGATGATAAATGATTACAAAGTAATAACTAATAAGTTCACTATCCAATTGTAATACGCTGCTATTACTTTAGTTCTTCTATATTATACATTTTATGATAACATATATAATTTAATACACAATCAACACAAAAATAATAGTAAAATACAATATGATAAGTACTTCACGAGTAGTAATATAAAATATTTGGAATTTTTTTCAGTATTTATAATTAGATTTGAAAAATACAGTTCGACCTTAGAAAAAACTCAAAACATTTCAAAAATAAAGACAGTATGCACTGGATTGACATGGGTCAATTGAAAAATATAAATGCATTCCTAAGATGTTCTCTGAATTTTTTTTCAATCAAACGATGTCAAATCAGTGTAACACTGGTCTTAGGTTACTTATTCAAGGTTTTAAACTAATGAAATTGTACTAAAAAAAAAAAAAGTAAATAAAAATATACAATTTATCACTAATAAGCAGGGTTATCTACACCGTATAGTTAACCGTGCTAATAAGTAATTTACTTAGGCCCGTTATTACAATGTCCGGTTAAAGCTAACCCGACACTTTACCGGACATTGTAAGAATGGCCCTAATATGTATAAAATAATTCTTTTACAATTTGTTGACTAAAACATTTTATTTTTATATAATTACTAATAATACTTTATTAAAGTATTATTTATAAAAGAAAAATGTATTGCTTGGTCCCCCAGTTTTTGTATAATACTATAATTTAAATTACTTAATTAATGCTCCAATAATTGTGTGGGTACTTAATATTAGTTACAATAATATATACAACTTAAAAATACAAATAGTGAAAGCATTTGATATTCAATTAACATTAATATTTGCATTCAAATTTACATTAACAAAACTTTTATTAACGCTTTAGAAATAATACAACTATTCAATTAAATTTGTTGGACCACATTTACATTAAAAATAAAGATGTATAAAATAATCTTGATCAGCACACAAATTACAAAAGAGAACACAATTGAATGTGTTTTTTAAATTTTTTAAAAATAATTCAGTCAAGATACTCATTAATATAAAAAAATTAAAACCCTATTAGATGAATTTAAAAAATACAACATTACAAAATAATTTATCAATATGGCATTTAAAACTAGAAATGCATTGTAAAATTGTTATCATCTGATATGTCATGTTTTAATGTTATTTTTTATAATAGCATAGAATTTCTATTTGTAGTGTAGACAAGATCAATATAAAATCAAAAATTATTTAAATATAATATTCAGTAAATCATTGTAATTTAAATAAAAAATAATACTGAAATGTAATTTATTAGGTTTAGCGCAATCAGTCTTTTTATCTTAAAATAAGTAAATGTGGCTAAAAAATATTTATGAATTTTTAGTTTAAGTAAAAACCTTTTCAAGAGAAATATAGAATTGAGATCAAATTGTTATAGAGCTAAATTAAACATAAAATTTATCAGTCTGTAAAAGACACTTAAATATTTTTCAATTTTAGATTAAGGTTGACCAGTTTATAAGTCATAGTAAAGTACACACATTTATAAAATAATATACAAGTTATTTCAAATTAAACAAAATCATGGACGGATTGGTAAATATGGCACTCACTAGAAGAAATTAAACAAATGACGAGAATCCTGGTAGCGGAGCTCGAGATCTGGCCATGTTATTCATTATAATTTGGCCACCATTAAGGCTCATAACAGCACTTCCTTCAGGTTCTGAATCTGTATAACTAGAATAATTTCTAACAGGTTTTTGCCGTTTCCACGACTGTCTTAAAGAATCATTGACATTGGCATAGTGGTTAACAAACGAGTGCGGATCTGATCGCACGCTTTCATTCTCACTTTCCGATCCCTAGAAGTTAAATATACAGCAATTATTAATAACACTAACTGTGGCGGATAAAATATGTGTAACATAGTTACATATACTGTAGAATAGAAAGTATAAATATAAGTATTGATAGTAAGGAAGAAGGCTTATAAACAAATCATAGTCATCCGGGTACACATATACACATACAATCGTTAGCATATATAAGCCTTTAAGTTTGTTAGTTCCAGAACTAGTACAACAGTTCACCACTAAGGAACTTTGAATGACCATACTGTTTATAAGTCTTTCGTTCAACTATAATTAATATGTAGCTAAGATTTTGTAATTTATTGTATAATAATAAAAAAGGTGGATAAGTGGATGTCGCTCTGCTGTACAGTAGGTTACAAGTGGGTCACTGTAATGGATGGTGTTAAATTTGAATTCAATGATATAATATCATTGTATAAGAAAAACGATTCTGAGCGAAAACGGTCAGTCAGCCTATGATTTTACCAAGTATATTTGATGATATTATTGTGAATAAAGTAATTTATATATAACCTATTTACGTGGAGCCTTGTTTTAAATTTTCAATCCTTAGCCATAAAAGTTAAACATTTTATAAATTTTTAACCACAAAATAATTAATAAATTATAAATTTGATAAATGTTGTCAAAATTTGAACTTTAAATGCTTATAAAAAAAAATTGTGCAAATGTATTTTTAATATTTTTCAACTGCTATTAAAACGATATATCAGGAGTCTAATATTAAATTTTCACGCTTTTTTACCCAACAAATAAAAATTTATTGATATTTATAGAAAAAAAAACTAAAAAAATTGAAAACTGACAATGTCCGTAAACAGCTCAAATAGAGTCAAAATATTTTCAAAATTGTATGGTGTATAGAAAATGCTAATATAAACATTCAGTGAAATGTTCAAGTATCTACAGTCATTCGTTTTTTAATTACAATAAAATAAAAAAATCGTTACATGAGAAATCGAGTAAATATCAAATGTTGTAAAAATATAAATTTCAGACGCTCATAAAAATTTAATTTAAGTTTCTTCTAGACATTTTTTTTTTGATAAAGGTAGACAAACTTATGAGTAATCTTATATTACATTTTCAAATCTTAGATTTAAAAAGAAAAATTTTTATGAATTCTCATCAAAATAATTTGCTATTTTTCGTGATTTTTCCGTATTTTGTCAAAATTTGAACTTTAAATGCTTATAATTAAAAACTGTGACTAAGGATTTTTAATTTTTTTCATCTGCCTTTGAAACAATAACCTAGGAGCCTTCTATTAAATTTTCAAGCTTTTTTACTCAATAGATAAAATTTTATTGATATTTATAGAAAAAAAAACTAAAAAAATTGAAAACTGACAATGGCTGTAAACAGCTCAAAAAGAGTCAAAATATTTGGAAAATTTTATGGTGTATAGAAAATGCTAATATAAACAACCAGTGAAAATTTCATGCATCTACGGTCATTTGTTTTAGAGTTACACCAATAACCAAAATCGATTTTGTTAAAAATCGATTTTGCGTAAAAATTCCCGTTTTTCCTTAATTTTTCTTTTGTTTTTCACATCGCTTTTGAAAACTACTGGGAAATTAAAATTTTGACCTCCCCAATGCACCAACGATATTCACTTTCCCATCGAACAAGATACTGAAGTCGAAAATCGAAGCATTATTTCGACTACTTATCGTGTACACAGACACAAAAATAAAAAAATAAAAAAAAAAAAAAATAAAAAAAAAAACACACATCATTGTAAAATCAATACATTCATCGTTTCACTCAGAATCTAAAATATCAACTAGAACTTAATATTTAAACTATTTTTCATGTAGTTCCCAAGTTATGGTTAAAATATAATTTAAAGGGCTCTGAAACCCCTCACTGAATTATCTAAATATAACAGGTTTCCCAACCCCGTTTCATAACCTTTGAAATATATATAAATTAAATATCATACTTGAGAGTCTGTTGAACTGATTTCTGAAGGTTTTTCAGTAACTGAACTATCGTCTGGATTTTCATCATAACCCTTAACACTGTCATCGTCACTATGGTAAGGAACACTAGCTGGAGATGGTCTTGGTGGAGATTTTCCTAAAGTTCCGATTGGTGGTTTCCGCCTGTGCAATGAATGGTGTAAAGTGTTATGAATGGACATCCGTCCAAGAGAATTGTTGTTCGACATTCTGGTTCTATGAAGTTCCATGGCCAATTGCTGTCGATCGTCAATGTCCATAACCATAGATTCTTCCAAAGTTTTTTGTGCTTCTTCTATATATAGTATAAACATTTTAAGCAAAAATAAAGAAAGTTTAATAAATTAATTAATTGAAATTAACTTACGTTTGTATTTGTAACTTTTGCTTTTAACACATAGTATAGCAATAACCATAATAAGTATAACTAGTGATGCAGCAGCTAATGCAACCATAAACCAT
This sequence comes from Metopolophium dirhodum, assembly GCF_019925205.1. Classification (NCBI taxonomy): domain Eukaryota; kingdom Metazoa; phylum Arthropoda; class Insecta; order Hemiptera; family Aphididae; genus Metopolophium; species Metopolophium dirhodum. The sequence goes on from NC_083567.1 coordinate 16,433,488, forward strand.
GTCTGTCTATAAAACGGCTTCATTTGTAAGTAACCATACTCCAAGTAAAGTTTTGATGGAGTTAAGACCTACAATTTATAATGATAATAATATATACAAATCATAGCAAATAGTTTTTAATATTATATTGTATCCCAAACAGTACACATACCACATCATCTGAATAGGCTGGATAACTAATACCAAACTCATTGTGAGCTACAATTCTAAATAAATATGAAGTAGATGGCAGCAAACTTTGATAGGACACGGAGAATTCATCTAACGGTCCACTGTTACTTTTTGTGACTGTTGTCCAACGTGTGTCATCTGAAAACAATGCAAACGAATTAATAAGCAACCAAACAATTTAACATATTAAGCATAGTGCATAAGACACACGTGCCATCTAAATATTTTTAAACACTTTTAACATGTTCATGATTAATGCAATACATTAAGAACCATGTTAAAAACATAAGCATTTACCATACATTTTTCTATGAACAGTATTGTTCACTGTTCATATATTATTATCGTGACTATAAATGTTTGCCCTTAGAGACACCTGTATATTTTAATAGAGAAAACAATTATATTTTTAATTATTTTTTGTATAAAATTACAACATGAAAACATAATAAACAAATTATTCAAAATAAGTGAAATAATATTTTATGTTTATTTATTAAAAACTAGACAATTTAAATTTAAAATAGAACTAATATTGAGCAATTTTAGTGGGCTGGTTTTCTATATTTTTCGAATGAGCAAATCTACTGTAAAATATCAGGTAGCCTAGCATACAAAAAATTTACTCTACAATTCTACAAATATTTGAGCGAGAGAATGAAAGTATGTAGAAATGAATACTCCAACCAAATGATTTTTAGGAACTATATTCTGGATGATTATATCCTATATTTTTATATAATATAATATATACAAGCGGTCAAAGGGGTGGACCGCAATAACGTCTTTAATTATTACTATATCATTTTTAACCATGAGGATAAATACAGTATATATATACAAGAATGTAATATTATATTAAAACAGGTATTTATCCAAATCTTTTTGTATAGATGCAATGCTACAGATTGCTATTTTTTTCAATGTTTGACATTTTTGCATTCTTTAGGGACAGCATGACATATATTGTCACATTATGTATTATATACTTTTAATTTTACTATATTATGTTATGAATTTACATTAAATAAAATAAAAATTGTGTAGAATTGTAAGAACACAATTAATACTCTGCAGTTGTCATGATATCTCTGATCTCATTATATACATCGATATAATATTATAAATTAATAATTATTATAAAATATATTATTAATTAATTACTCTTTACAAAATATTGTTAGTAATTAAGTATAAGAAGCAGTCAGCAGAGGTTTTAGCTTACAAAAATAAATGATTATGCAACTCTTTGTTTTATTGTGATTAGCGTATCAATTAATCAATTAATATTCATGACAACAAAATATTATGATCAATATAGATTTTGTATAGCAGTATACATTTTTAAATATTTTTTTCATAATTTTTTCATAAGATTTTGTTTAATAATTTATAAATTAAATATTGTCATATAAAATAAAACATAATATAATATATTACAATATTTTTTTAACTTTGTTGCTAATCAAAATCATGTCATACAAAAATGAATGAACATTGAAATTGCTCCCCAAATCAAACACAAAAGCAACACACACAGTACATAATAACATTCACTTCTAAAACATTTTAAACAAACTTACAATGTTCCCAGTCTTGAGTGGCTGAATAGTAAATAATGTATCAAAAAACAAAAAACAGTTTAAGAATATTGCTGTACTTGGGATATTTTTTTTTTAAAAACTAGCAAAATAATTTAGTTCATTGTTTATTAGTGTTTCTAAATATTACCTTTTCGCCTGCTTTGAATGTAGTATCCAAGGATTGGTCCTTTTCCAGACGCCCCATTTGTCCATTTAAGTGCAACACTAGAAACAGTTTTTACTAGTGACAGGTCAGATGGACTCTTTGGTGAACCTGGTTGTGGCCCAGTAGTCACATTTCCTTTAATTGCTACTCCCAAATCTATAGTTTGAGCCCTGACTGAGAATGTATAAGTTACTTCTTCCTCCAGAGGCTGAACAAGAAGCCACGTTTGGTTTACTCTTTGTTTTACTTGTTTACTAAAGCCTGTGTGATGTTTACATTAATAAGCTAAATATTCACCATTAAAATAAACAATAGTAAAGTATGTTATTTACGTTCGTTTTGTTCAGCTGTTTCATACGTAATTATGTAACCTAGAAGTAGGCCATTTTTTCGTTTTGGAGGTGTCCATGAAACTTTAAGACTATTCATTGTTATTTCGGAAAATTGAAGATCAGTAGGTGGACCAGGTACTCCCTTAATAGACAAAAAAAAACAGTATAGAGTAGGGGACTTAAATTAACAACATTATTTGTAATTATACCTGATGAGTTCTAACAATAATAGGCGCAGACCTTGGTCCATCACCAGCTGGATTAAATGCAAGTATTTGGATTTTATACTCAGTGTATTTGTCCAAAAATACCAAGCTGTGGCTAATATAAGTCGCAGGAACGACTTCTGTTTCTTCTTCCACACGATGTTCATTTGGTGAATCAGTCACAATGTAAAAGATCTATTAAAAAAATAATCAGTTAAAATAATTTCACAAATTTAAAATTTTTGACAAAGAACTTACTTTGTATCCCAATAAATCTCCATTTTGTTGATTTTGTTGAGGATGTTCCCAAGATAATCGAACTTCTGTTGATGATATGGCAAATGCTGATACACTACGAGGTTCACCTGTAGGGACAGCTTCCCCAACATAGACAGGAATAGGCATAGAAGGTGGGCCATTTCCTTGAGAATTGAATGGCACTACAATGATATCATAATTTCTGTCACGAACTAAATCTCCAATGACGAGAGTTTTTTCTGTTGTGCCTATAATCATTTGACTAGGTATTGTTTGCAATGCCATGGGAATGTCAGAAACAGGTTGGTACAAAATTTTGTAGCCACCAGTTTGGGTATCACCGTTCCAATACTGAGGAGGTATAGGTTCCCAGGTAACCCGCACACTTGTTGTTGTAATGGGTACAACTTGAACCTTACCAACTACACGACTTGGCGCTGAAAATAATTAAAATACATTTAAAATGAATTTGGTACAAAAAATTGAGTGGATAATTTAATTGATTAATGATGAAAACTCACAGGTAGGTAAAGTCCTGACTTGAGGGGATTCATGACTATAAGTACTTGGACCAATGTCATTGGTTGCTTGAATACGAAACCGATATAAAGTGAACGGTAAGAGGTCTTGGATTGTGTAAGAAGTAATAGATGGATCTATTCGTTCAGGTATAGTGGTCCAAGGACCAATTTCTTCAGACTTCTGTACCGTATAATACCTTAATGGAGCATAGCCATCTCGTCCTGGGGTCCAACTGAATGTGATTTGGGTGGCTTGAATCTGACTACGACTTATTTGAGGTGATGAAGGAGCTTGTGGTATTTCACGGTTGTTTGATGAAAAAACAAGCGCAGACTGACTTTTACCCCAGCCTAAACGTGTTTGGGCTGTTACCCAAAACATGTAGTACTGGTCAGGTATAAGATCAATAGCTCTGCAAAAATATTATCATAAACATAGTATATCCATATAATATAATAACATTATAGTGAATTATAAAGTTGATGTTTTAAATTATTATATTAATTAATATATATATTACCTGAATGTCCTGTCTGAAGCAGGAAATTCTTTGGAAAAATTATAGCCCTCAGAACTATGTAACTGGTAATTTATGCGATAAGCAAGAATTTCCCCATTGGGATCAGCAGGGACATCCCAAATAATTCTGGCAGTGGTTGAAGTAACGTCAGGAAAAGATACATTTGATGGGGTACCAGGTACTATAAATTACAAAATGATATACTTTAAGATTGTATTTTTATAAATTATAAATATACATTAGCTTCTTTTGTAAGACTGTACTTACCATCTTCAAAAGTTTGAACTCTAGTAATTGGAGTAGATAACACACCATCACCTAACCGACTATAAGCTAGAACTTGTATGCTGTACTGAACAAATTTCTTTAACTCTGTTAATGTAGTGGTGAAAGTTGAATTTTTAGGGATATCTTTAATTTGTACAGGATACACAGCACGGCCACCTGGCTTGTAATAAACCTATTCAAAATAAAATTTTTTTATTTTAAATTACTTAACTTAATAAATATAATAGTTAATTAAAAATATTTCAACTTACTTTAAATCCTTCAACGATTCCATTTCGATGATCAGAAGGAACATCACCCCAACTAACAACAATGGTTGTTGAAGATGTTGCATTTGCAATAACATTTATGGGTCCCATTGATGGCACTATAAATTACAAATAATTATTTAATTAATTTACATGTACCTATAAATTTAGTTTTTTTTTTTTTTTTTAATGATATACCTGATTCTCTAGTACGTTCAAACGCTGGTGGACTAGGACCAGAAGATCCAACATCATTAAACGCATTCATGGTTACATCGTACTGAGTAAATTTTTGTAAAGAGTCCAAAACAAATGAATTTGAGGTAATGTCCTCAATTGTGACCGTATATACAACACTAGTATTCAATAATCTATAAGTTATATTATAACCTTTTCCATTTCCAAACCATTCACTTTGTTGCAAAGGCTAAATGATAAACAAAATACCGTTAAAAGTTATTCTTAAAATTAAAAATAAAAAGATTCTTTCTAATACTTACAATCCAGCGGACACGAAGTTCAGTAGAAGACATTGCACGGACAGTGACATTATAAGGGGGATGAGCTGGTGGTGCTTGAATAGTTTGAAAATCCTTAGTTGGGTCTGAAGGCTCTGATGCACCAACTACATTCCATGCAGTGATTCTTAAACGGTATAATGTGTAAGGAACTAATTGAAGAACTTTCAGTGTAGTTGCTTCGGGACTACTTTCTTCATGCACAGTAAACCAAGTAGTATTCCTTGCTGTCTGTGCCTAATTCACAAAATATAAAATAAAATAATTATTTCATGGTTAAAGATAAAATATAATTATTAATTAACATACTTCTACAACCCATTTAGTGATAGAAGAATTTCCATCAAAACCTGGTGTAAATTGGAGCACAACTGAAAATGGCTCAATATTTGTTATGGCCAACTTGGTTGGTGGATTGGGCAAAACCGGTTCAATACCAGACTGTATTGTGGCTATTCTACTAGGACCGGGACCAACTTTTGTCCAAGCAAATACTTCAAATTTATAATGGGTTGTGGCTTGTAACTGATCAATTACAATACTGGTGATGTCTGAGGTGACGTTTACTAAGTGAGTGGTTTCTGGTCGATCACGTATGGAATAAGACACAGTGTAGGCAATTAAATGACCATTTGTATGTAATGGTGAAGACCAAACAACATTCACAGAACGATCTGATACATCTTCAAAGTGGAGACTACCAACTAAATCAGGAACTAAAAAAAAATAATAAAATTATTGGTATTATTTTTGGCTGTGTAATTTTTTGATTAAAAATAAATAAACTATGTAATAAAATAAAAAATAGTAATTTGAATAAAGTATTTGTGTTAAAGATAAAATTGGTTTCACTAATTAAAACTATATCAAACGGTTAGGTATATAATTGAATTATATATATATATATATTAAATTAAAAGATGTTTAAATACAGTTAACTTCAATTATTATTTAATAATTATTAATTACCATCTTCGTGTGTAACAACTAGTGATGGACTACTGATTGGACCATCACCAGGATCAGTGAAACATAACACTGTCACATTATAGGCTGTAAATTTCCTAAGGTTCACAAACGTTGTGGTCTGCTGAGCAAGTGGATCAAATAAACTAGGAGCAACTGTCGTTTCATGTTCCACTCGTTCTCCTATAAACATTGAAATAGTAATATGATAAACATTTTTATCAACAGAAGAAAAATGTTTTGTAAAAGGAAAAAAATCATAATCAAATAATTAAATCAATAATTATTTTAAACTATGACTCACCAATCCACGCTTGAAGTTTGTAACCTTGATTAATTCCATTTATTTTTTGTGGATCTGGAGGTTTCCACCAAACTTGAACCGAAGTACTATTTATTGGTCTAGCAATTACATCAATTGGAGCTGCTTCGGGAACTGTAACAAAAATTATGATTATTTTGTTTAACTAAAATAATAAATGATTGCCAGATCAAAAAAAAATTATAAAACAGTTTGAATTAATTGTTGACTAATTTAAATGGATCATTATAATTTATAATACCGAGCTTACAATATGGTAAAAAAAAAAAAATATATATATAAATTAAATAAAAACAAACCTCCTTCTTTAGTCTTTATTCTTATACTATCACTATAAACTCCAACTCCTTTATTATTGTAAGATGCTACTTGAAGTACATAGTCTTTCCATGTAATTAGATCTTGAATTAAATAATAATGCTGAGCCTGAAAAATATCATAAAACAAATGGAAAATATTAGTAAACAACTGTATAATATTTATTACCTAATTATAGGATAAGTATCTACATGATTAATTTTATATTTTTAAATAATAAAATTAGACTTACCCCACTAGTAATATTATGATCAGTCCACGGACTATTAAAATAACCATGTAACCTATATCTTATAATATATCCAAGAATTTGTCCGTTATGATGTTCTTCTAAGGGAGGTTGCCATTGAGTAATGATTTCAGAATTTGACCTAGCTGATCCAACAAACCCTAAAGGTGGTCCAGATGGAGCTAAAAGACAGACAATATTAAAAAAATTTAGTTCTATTACACTAATTAATTGATCAAACCTTGTTGTGGTAATGTAACAAAATTGCTCGGTTGTGAAGGTGTTCCTTCACCAATTGCATTCATAGCACTGATTCTGAATTGGTAAGTATTAGCTGCTTTTAAATTTTCCAGGACCACATAACGAGAATTCGCAGATATATTGGTAAGCTCAGTAACCCAATCAACAAGTGGATCCAATAATGATTGAGTTTCTGAAATTTTGTTTAAAATAATTAAATTTGAGTATAATAAATGGCAAATATTCAGCTATCAATGCCTACCAATTTGTCGTTTTTGTACAATATATTTTAATATAGGACTATTGCCATCAAAACCCACAGTCCAAGAAACATTTACAGATCTGGGTCCAACACGTTCAGCCTGAGCAACATTTGGAGGATAAGGCAATTCAAGTATACTTAAATGTGCATGTCTTCTCTCATTTCCTCCAGGAGATGAAACCGAACAAGTGTAGACACCAGCATCACCAGCACGTACAACTCCTATTTCTAAAGTACCATCAGCTGAAACTTTTATTCTTGAATTTCCAGCTCCAAGACTCCTGATAAATTATATAGCATAACCAATTAAAAAAGGCTCTACACATTAAGAATTACCACATACTTGTTATTATGAAACCAATCAATTTGATAAAGTACAGAAGGATCACTCGACACTTTACATTTCATAATAGAATTTTGTCCTAGTAAAACTCTAGTATCCATAGGTGGTTCGACAATGGTAGTTTTACCTAAAAAAAATAAGGTTTATAATATTAATGTATATAATAGTAAATATGTATTAAAACAATAAAATTTCAATATTTAATAAAATTAAAACTCCTATATTTGTTTCTTCAGTTTCTAATTATAGATAATTGTTTTAACCCCTCGATTTGTTGACAAAAGAAATAAATACCTAGAACTTTAATATAAGCGTGCATTTCCACAGTGCCAGCTTCATTTGATCTTATGCAAGAATATTTTCCAGTGTCTTGGACTTTTGTGGACGATATAAATAAATCTCCTGTATCTAGTATACGAATTCTCTCATTCAATGATACAAATAAATCTAAAACATAAGAAAATTTATTATATTTTAATTAATTTAAAATGTTTTTAAATCATAAAACCATACCACCAAAGGTCCAAGTTGTATTTGGTTTAGGTGCACCAATAACTCTACAAGACAATATAACTTCATTTCCTTCTAGAACTGTAGAATTTTGTGGCTCATTCTCAATGATTGGACCAGTAGCTGTAAAATGAAGCAAATAATAAAAATATTGTTAAGTAGATAGTTTACAATAAAAACTAAGTACATTAATTGTTCAAAACTTTTTATTACTTGTGATTTGACACGTAAAAAAAAAATATTAATTTGTTTAATTATTCTAATGTTTTAACTACATAATATCTGTTTATTAAAATACATAATATGCTTGAAATACTAATAACTAGAGTTAGGATTTTGTAGCATAAATATTTTTTTGTTTCAAAATCCCAACCCTGTTATAATGACAGCCCAAGTAAAAAAAAAAATTGTAGAGGATAAGGTTGATTGTTAATGCAGTGGTGTAATCATAAGGGAGGCTGAGGTGGCTGCAGCCCTCCCTCCAAAATTTCGGGAAATTAAAAAATGGTTTTAGTGAACATATAATGTGAAACGTAACCATGTATTAAAATTTTAATCTGTAGGCTGCTGCAATTTTAAAATGTTATAAAACCACAACTTTACCATACTAAACTTAAGAGAGATTCTATAGCTAGGCCTCCCCCATATAGCAAATCATTAGCCCCCCCCAAAGCAAAATCCTAGCTATGCCACTCATACAATGTGCAAACAAAACTATAGAATACAGCTTCACTAAAAAAAAAAAAATACGGCATTGGAATGGTTTGTATACCTAAACACTTCGCCATTCCCAAAATTTACATGTCAAATGTACATATTTTGTTTAACTTTGTGTCTATATGCGTAATGCGTAACTATAATAGTGCAAAGTGCTGTGCTAAAAAATAATATTTCCATCGTGGCTACGTCAAATAACCACGCGTTTTTAAGCAAAACCTTACGAGGCAAATTTTTTCGGGCACTCGGGTGTTGCCATGGCATCATTCTGTACACAGAGGCTCTCGTCCATCGTTTAGAACGTCCTACATTAACCATAAAAGTATTTACATTTCGTACATTGTTCAACAGTCAACAAATTAATGATATTATGTATAATATGCGCCAAATCCGTACAAAAGAGTGACTTGAGTAATACAACTATAAAAATCAGATGTCTGCAACAATATTTAGTGTTTAGATTCGTATTTTTTTTTTCTTGGGATTTGATTTTTATGGCACAAAACAGACACTATTCTTTTTTTTTTTTAAACAATACCTAGAACTTTTTTAGATTCGTCAACGTTAAAATCATTATTAGATATACTTTTATTTTCGACTTGGGTAATCAAATCCTGATTTCATGCTCCCCGACCACGATAATTTTATTGGATTTACAAACAGAATTTTGATGACTATAGTATTTTTGTTTTTTATTGTTACAGTCTAAATACGTTAACGAACATAACATTTTCCCACAAAACTGAAACGAATCAATCCATTTAGGAATAGTCGTTAAGGGAAATCTAGACAGATCAATATTTTTAATTAATTAGAACGGATTATCGAAATATTTTTATCATAATAACTATGACTATTATAAAATAATAATATACTATAAAAATACTATAGACTCTATAGATACTAAAAGTACCTATAACCTAAATTAAATTCACAGTATTGATTACGTACTATACACATAAGAGTTAACTTTATTTTATTTTTGTTCTAATCCATTTTTATAGTTATTGTTATAATTCTTTACCATTCCTATAAGATAAAAACAATATTTTTAATTAACCCAATTTTAATAATAAAAAAAATACAAAAACAAAGACAGCATTTTTACGAGTATGTGTACTTACTTTTGACTTTCAACCATGTACTAATAGAATCTGTCCCGGCTTCGTTTTCTGCTTCACATTGAAACATGCCAGAATCTTCGATGTTCAATTTCTTTATTACTAAAGTACCATCTTCTTCAACTATATACCTATAAGAAATAATCGTAATATATATTTAACAAAATTTCAAACATCGATGTATTGAATGGTTTTTTCACTTGATTTATATTATTATTCATTACCTATTGTTTTGACTTATTGTCTCTGCGTTACGATACCAAGTTATTTTCGGCTGTGGCACCCCAATGGTGTCACAACTAATTCTAACAGTAGACCCGTATTCACCAAGAGTTTCCATCCTCAAATTACCAACAAATGTTGGAGGTTCTGCAAATGATGTGTTTTTTTTAAACTCAAATAAGATAATTTTGTAAAACGCGTTTATAATTTTTTTAACAAACCCAAGACAAAAATATCAGCGTCTGCAGAAATAGGCGCATATCCACCAGATACAAATCGAATCTGACAAGTATACCGGCCGGTATAAGTCAATTTGGCATTAATAAGTGATAAAGTTCTGTTCCACGGATCATTGTATATGTAATCAACACCGTTTGTATTTTCTATCGGTATGTCGTCTTTGAACCACAGGGTTCCTAATTCGTGTAAGGGCCTTGCATTGGCTATACACTGGAGCTCGGTAGTTTTATGACCTTTGATTATATGTTTTCCTTTAGGTTTAACGACGAAATAAGGAGCAATTTCTCCGGACTGAGATCCTCCTATGGTGTTGATTCTTAAATACTGACTAAATTCATCTTTTCCTAACAAAGGATTTGTTGCTCTCACCCTATAAACATGTTTGCATTGTCAGTAACAACAAATAGGTATAGCTAGGTATAACTAGACATATATTGGCAAAGGAATTAAATCGAATATTATGAACACGCATATTATATAGTGTAACAAAAAGGTGTACCCTATAAAAACTTAATAAACTCTCGTATAACTTCACTGTCATACAAATTTAAAACAATAATTATTAAAGAAGGAAATATATATCTCTTGATATTAAATGTTAAAATAATGGTATGGTATATTCAATTGACCTGTATGCTTTTTGGTCGCTGTCAGAGGCTGATAATACCACTAATTGATGAGTCTCTGCAACTGAGGCATATTTGATGTCATACAGTTGAGTGCCGTCATCAGTTAACCACTGTACCATAGGTGGTGGGTAGCTTTTAATTGGCGGACAATCTAAAATTGCTGCTTGGCCTCTTTCAACTCTGACTATGGGATCAGTAACTTCCATAAAATTTTCCATATCTAAAATTAAAACGTAGTAAAGTTAATTGAATACGCGTTAACCTTAAAAATGTACTTGCAGCATATATTGTAAAAAATTTAAAAAAAAAGCAGGTACGTAGTAAAAAGATATGTATCTTTATATGTAATACATTGACTACCTACCTATATAGTATATATGCAATATATACTCAATGATAATACTTTACTATAATATTATGTAATATAGACTATAGATAATATAGGTACTTTAATTGTATTTTTATTCTAAAAAAAAATAGTTACCTATATGCTTGAGTAATGTATTCAAAAACTTTTAGGTCAGTAATTTTTTTTTTTGATAGGTAGGAGGTACTTACTTTATTTAGGTACCTATTAAGAATATTTTTTAGATTGTAATAAGATCTTTTTCATGTATAAAACAACAAATACGGACGAATATTAGTTGTCTTTCAAAGTTAAAAAGATTGATAATTTGTACATAAATTGCCTCCCAATTAAATACGAGTTACCTCCTTACGTACGTACGCTAAATTGTATCATAAATGAAAATAATCTAGTACTATTTTTTAAAGTTGCCTTCAATGGGCAGTTAATAAATGAATAAGTATTTTTCTAAACGGTTCAGACATTTTATAAATACCTACATTATTAATATTGATAGTTGTGTATCATTTGTACAAATGTATATAATATATATACCTAAGACTAATCTGTTTTAACTGTAAGCATAATTATAAATATTTGAAAAAAATGTTTTGAACAATTTTATAATAGTACCTATATTATGTTCTTCCTATATCTACTTAAGACACCAATGTTTATTATAACGAAATAGAAACGATTTTTTATAATTATAATATGTGTCATGTATACATAAAATCATCTATTTACGTTGTTTATTTTAGTTAAATTTATAAACCACTGCTTAATTCTATATCCATGGGAGACAGCGCATATATAATTACGAACTCCCTGATCATTGGAGGCAATATCCTTTTTATTTAAAATAATGATGGGAGACTATTACCAATTGGTATATTTTGGGAATGGAATTGTGAACTGGTGTGCGCCGATAAATACACACCTCTAATATAATTAATATTAAATAGCTATTACATCGGCTCTCCCAACAATAATTTAACGATTATTGTTTAGACATTTCTACCGAACATTCAATATTCCCCTTTTTAGGAAAACCATGATTTATGACCATTAATGCAACACAATAAAAAAAAATATAGATAATAAAATATATTATATTTCCTACTAATACTATTATATTACTTTGTTCAACCTATATCACTCCTATATTATTTATACGGTGTATTATTTATTGACAATAAAAAAATAGAAACATTTTTAAATATTTTGAAGATACAAGACAAGGTATATTTACAGTATAATTTTTCTAACAAGTCATATAAAAATAAAATTAACGTACCTACACCATTTGTCAACAAAATCAATGGTACCTACTCACTGTTTATTTACTTTTGAACAGTCAACAGACAAGCAGAAATAATATAAACCGCGATGTATTGTAGTAGGTACCTATTAATAATACCATATCATATAATATATAGACATAACAACCGTTGATTAATACGAAATATAATATTAAATCAATAATAGTTTTGTGAGGATTACATAATATTATGTTGATTTAAAAATTAAATATTTGAAAACCGCTAAGGTCTTATTAACCTAACCTATAAAACTCATACTTGGGAATATATAAAACAAATTAGTCGTCTTTAATTGTTCACTTTTTTAATTTTCAAATCCTTCAGTTCTCAGTTTCTCACAAACAGTTTAAAGAGAAATTTATTCGCACAAGATCACAAGACCAGTATTGTTTCAACTACCTATCCTTATAACTTACAAGTGTAATGTGAATTTGAAACGAATTTTCTAAATAATTGCATTTAAAAATAAAGAAAGAAAAAATATATAAACTATTTTAATAAGTGATGATCAGAGTTATTTAATTTAGTAAACAAAATGAATTAAGATAGTAACACTTTCTCAGAAATATGCACTTGAAATACTTTCCACCATATAAACATACTGTTATTGCTCATTCAAAATAAAACCACTTAAATTTAATAAAATTATAGCTATATAGGTAAAGAACTATATCGTAGTTATGTTAAATATAATATTAAACTTACATGCAATGTTTATTTCAATTTTTTGAGATAGTATCGATCCAACTTCATTTTTTGCTATACATTGATAAGTTCCTCCATCGTCATGTTTAAGATTTAAAAGACGGAACGACTGATATTCAGATGAAAAATCTCCCAATTCTTTCCCATCTTTGTACCATTTGTAAACTGGAGCCGGGAAGCCTGTAAAACAATTAATGACATGAATATTCTTCATTAGTTTATTTAATTTAAGTAAACAAGCGCCTTAATAGTAAAAATAAAATTGTTTATATCTTGGTAATTTTATGGATATATCTAATGTACTCATTCATTTTAAGATAGACTAATAAAGTAACAACAGTGTGTTGCTTCTATTTGTAAATGTTCACAACAACAATAATTTATTGTATATAACTTACAATAGTATTAAAAAAAACAACGGGTAACTTGCTCTACTGTATAGTTGGTTTCGACATTGAGTATGAAAGTAACTACCTACTCAATGTAACGGATATATTACATTTTAATTAAATTATAACACAAATAAAAATATGTTTAAAATGCCAATAAAAAGCTTGAAACGAGACTAAATATTTTGAAAATAATATTATGTGTTAAAAATGTTGGTTTAAATATTTGATGATGACATCGCGGTTATTTTTTATGAATTAATAAAAAGAAAATTTCGAAAACTGGTGTTGCGTAATTATAGTCAAGTTTTTCGCTATTGTTTTGTTAGTTTTAATCAATTATTTTAATACCAACTAGATCCAATTTACTAACAACAACAATATCAATTGTTGAACATTATTAAAGCATTTTTCTGCACCAAAACACTTGATGACAGACACAAAATTAAAAAATAACACACATTATTGTAAAACCCAATACATCATGCATTGATCCGCTTAGACTCTAAAATTATTGTGATCACAGCTATATAAATTGTTAACTCACCAGAAAATTGTCTGTAGATCCTACGAAACACTTTGTAGAAACTAAATTTTATATTATTGTGAATTGTAATTGAAAGAAATTTGAAAACTTGAAAATATGAACTTTTTCGAATCATAATTAAAATTAAAATTAATATTAAAAACGGAAAATGTTTCGTACGATCTACAGACATTTTTCTGCTAAATTCAAATATTTTTTCAAAATCAAAATCAGACAACGTTAACTAACTTTAATTTTGTCAAAACAAAATATGTATGTTTTTGTAAAATTCGTGTAGTGAAATCTATAGTTATCGAGTTATTGACATGTGCATACGCGTACGGAAGAGGATACCCACATTTAATTTCACTAATTTCACACTAATAATTATGTACAATTAGTTACAACCAACACATAGATCCCGGGCGGTTATGACAAGATTAGAAATTGCCTAAACGTTGCCCCTTAAATAATGACCGTAGCGAGGCCTCTTAAGTAAAAGCATCCCTTTCGTCGTAAAAAATAAAATGTTAGCAATAAAATTATGTAATATACAACACAATTTTATAATTGTTTACCCCTATAATATTGTGATACAAATATTTATAAAATATTATTATTGACAACCTTATTAGTTATTAGATAATTATCTTTTTATATTGATTATATAGCTATGTATGTTTTGAATCTCTTTATGAAATATACAAACCCGTACATTCAAATATTAATATTATCATTGATTATAAATACTAATATTTGGATTAGGATTTTAACCAGGAGACTAGAAAGTAAAAACGTAAAAGGGGACTAAGACCTTCTAGTCCCATCCTAATTACGCCGATGTACAAGATATAACACATAAATATATCGAAATTATATCATATTTAGATATAGGTAATACATAATATTATCTACTAAAGTTATTTTTACATGGGTGTTATATTATATAGATTATTGTATATTTTGGAAGTTACAAATACTTATCACAAAAAAATCATTAACTATCTCAAAAGTTAAATCTTAATAATTTTATCAAGTAGGTACCTATTCATAATTTAATGGCAGTAATCCTATGGTCTATGCCTCGAGGGTGATAAAATATTGGGCGATTAATAATTATTTATTATACAATGACTCATTATCTGGTGTAACATGTTTAAAAAAATGTTGCACTATAATGAGTCATTTTATAATAAATAATTATTAATCACTGAACATAACACAAATCGAAAAGAAACTAAAAAACTAGACAATTTAAAATACCTATTGATGGTAAACAACACAAAAATAGCCGAAATATTTTGAAAATTATTTCATGTTGAGTATTTTTGTTATATATGAATATTCGGTGAAAATGTCGAACCTCCGAAGATTGAATGTTCATTTTTTGGTTAAAAAAATTTTTTTTTTTTAACTGGTTTTGTGTAGAAATTTCATGGAATTGATAAGCTGCAGCTTCCCCAAACTGTTTTATTGTTTTTGCCGGCGTTTAAAAAGTACTGGACAATTTTACTTTTGACCCCTAGAGGCTAGAATACCAACTATATATTTACTACAAGGAACAATTTTTGCTACTATACTGTCAGACAATTTTTTATAGACAAATTATATTTTGGCATTATCTAAAATTTGATTATATAAAAAAAAATTGAAAATACATGTGAACCTCTGATTGAATATTGGTGATGTACCGATGTATTTTGTGGTACTAAGTGGATAATATGACGATGATTTGTATCCAGTTTTATATATTTTAGTCTAAATATAGCCATCCATTGTAGGTAGGCAAGTAAAAATATCCTAAGCAACGCATATTATTTTTAGGATAGCCGCCACTGATTCATATTAGTATAATTGGTAATGAACGAGGTAATGAATGTCAGGAGCTTTTAGTAGAAATATTGATTATTATGTATGCAAAACTTTTTTTTAAAGAAATTCTTTGTTCTTACGTGTGGTTATAATACTTGTATAAATATATATATATATTTTTTAAATTCATCAGTAAGCTACAAACTAATATATTTAATAACAATAATAACACAC
The DNA here is from genome assembly GCF_019925205.1 of Metopolophium dirhodum. Taxonomy (NCBI): domain Eukaryota; kingdom Metazoa; phylum Arthropoda; class Insecta; order Hemiptera; family Aphididae; genus Metopolophium; species Metopolophium dirhodum. The sequence continues at coordinate 16,449,753 of NC_083567.1, forward strand.
ATTATTTTCACAAAACATAATATTATAACCAACAGATAATATTAATTTTGCATCTTAAATCTTACTATCTATCTACATACTAAATAAATGGATCATGTAAAAAGTAATGTGATTAAAACACGAAAACAGTTATTTTTACTTATATAAAAAATAATTGTTTTATTTATTTTATTTTTGGATAACAGCCGCGGGTTACCTTCTATTTTGAAACGGAAGTAATAATAATTGAAACCATGCTAAAAATTAAATACAGCCACGGAGGTAGTTGCAGATTTAAAAATTCTAATAAAATAGACATTAATTTGTAACAGCCAATAATAAGGTAGTAAGGTGTATTACGTGGTATTGAAAATGCTAGTTTTCAAGAGGAGTAATAACCTGAAGTGAGTCTAATATTGTTCAAGGTTAAAGTACTTTTCATCGTCATAATATGTATAAACTGGGTTGTTCACTGTAAAACGAGATGGATGAAGTGTGCATCCTTTTCTTTCTTAGAATGCAACGAGACGAGTTTCATTGCATGTGATGCCACTTTTTTATGTCTCTTCGTCGTTGATGTTACATATTATAGAAATATACTATAATTGTTGTACATACTTACGATAAATCGAAATAAAAGACTCATTTCTCGAATATATTTTAAAATGCCAACGATTTAGGTACTATATTAAGTAACACCTATTTGATATTTTACGATAAAAAGAATAATAAAATATAGCTTTAAAATAAAATTGAGAATAAAACACTCGATAAAACCGTTATCTATTTATATGAAATAATGTAATATTTTATGGGAGAAAATGATCTTAACTAAGGTTCAAGAACCGTAAGACGATTTAAGTACCATAATATTCTATATTAAATTAAACGTTAATATGTTTGTATGAAATTAAATTTGAATGGATTTATCAATCAATATTTGAAAGTAAAAAAATATTAATATATTTATTATTATGTATATTGCATTAATTTTAATTTCGATTGATTTCTTAGCCATTTAGCAACCGAAGTTATCTAAAACTCAAGTAAATGCACCCATTGCGAGTTGTAGGTATGCCCTCATAGCAGCCGATGTCAGCAATAAATAAAAGTAAAATAAAATAGTTTTCAGATATACCTAACATCATTATTATAATTATGAACCGTGAAATATAATACTATAATAATACTGCATCTATACATAGCAGATTGTTTAAGAACATTGCAATTTTTCTAAATATAATAATCAAAATTAAATTAAAAATTATTAATGTTTGAAAAAATACTATATTCATATATTATTATTGTTCAAAAAATGTTCATTGTCTGTACCAGCTGATGTATTTTTCCTAACGTGTTGGGGCTTGAACAACAAAATTTCCCATGCTAAGAGTTCAATTTAATTGTCAAGGATACCTCGTATATCCCACGCTCAGAATAAAACCTCGCAATTAACCTGCCCGATAATCATACATAATAGCACATAAAAACAATCAAGTAATAATATGTAGAATTGTTTAGTTAAAAACTATTTTTAACACTAAACAGAACATGCAAATGATCAGTGGTACAGACATGCCACGTATTCATGAATTTAATAAATCATTTCACAAGATAAAAGTTGTTATATAAGATTTATAAATTTGTGCCTAAGGGGGTCTTTGGTTTTAATTAAACACTTGTTCTGTAACATGTAAATTCAAACATTTCAAATTTAATTCTGAACAATTTTTCGATTTATAAAAACCAAATTGAGTATAAAAATGTCTGTCACGCAGTATCATATATTGATATTTTATTTATTTAATCCATTACATTTTATTTAAAAATATGCTATATTTAAAGGCTATAGGTTTAAAGAATCGGGAACGTTAATTACCTAGGTACATATAGTTTATTTCAACTGAAGACTTTTGTTTTTAAGAATAATGTTATTTAAGTTACGGTATATTAAAATTATATAATACTTGATACGTTAGTAGTACAGATTGTTAACTTTCGTGAATTAATGAAGTTATATCATAGTACCGGAATCTAACACAGGTGGATAATTAATGGATAATTAATACATATCTAAATTTTTTATACTTATGTAAGTTACTAATTTTAAATTAAATCAGAGTAGGAAGTTTAATAAATATATTTTAGATTATCAGTACAAAACGTATTTCGTCCATACCACCAATCAAGTAATACTTAATACAATATAATAAGAGTGTATAATGTATATTATAACTATAGTACGCCTCTGTTAGTCATAGTGTGTAACGTGTAACACTGTAATGTACTCGTATAACATTTATTATAACTGCAGACGAGTATGTATAAAAATACCTTGATGGATGATAGACGCAGGACGACTACGTGAGTAACGTAATAATTATTAAATAATAATACTATTCCATAATATATCCGAGAAACGCGATCGACGGTGGCAATGTGTTTTTATAAGTAACACAAGAAAAATAAACTATACGTTAGACTGAACCACCGGCATGACAGACGGGCAGGAAATACCGACCGAGGGTCGGGTGGGAAAAAAAAAGACGTGCTGACAAATTTTTGAAGAGGGGCTTTGGTTCTTCCTGTTAAGTAAATAAGTGGAGTGGCCTGTGGATATTAAGTTACAATATGACGCCATTGTTTTAGGCAAGCAAAATCCTCTACCCGTGGTCTACATCGTCAACGATCGTGATCAAGAGCCCAGTCGTATAGTCGTATACTTATATCTACTGTTTTTTAAACCTCAGATATCACACGCACAAAATTAAAAAGACCTGATAAAACCACTAAAATATGCCTAATAACAGACTGTTATTGAGACCAGAATATGAAAAAAAATAATAATAATATTTATGAATAAATATAATATATTATGTGTTCAGATTATCCTTACCCATTAAACTTGGTATTAATTACTTACAGCTACATTTAAAATATTTCAATATGATAATATTAAAATTACTTTAACGCGTTTTGCAACATCCAATTCAAATTCAAATTGTTTACAATACAAAAGGTACTTCATAAGAAAACATGATTTAATATCTAACCTGAAGTTTAAAAATCATAAAATCATGAAATATATAAATAATTCTTAAAATCGTGTAATTATACATTTTACTTAAGGGCTGTAACTATGCATGAAAAATAAATTTTCAATCTTTAGAATTTAGATATTAGATGGATAAGTGTTACAACATTAATATCAATCTAATAGATAAATTTAATGTTTATATAAGGACGTACATTATTGTATTTATATAAACGAAAAAAAATGATTCCCATACTCTGTTCAAGTTAAGAAACGTAGTCGGTGGCGACTAGTTTTCAAAGGGCCGCACCACCTGTTTGTTTTTATATAGGTACAGAATATGGTAGCCTGTATAGGAAATAAAATATGAGTACTTGTGGCGAAAAAAAGAAAGGATTTAATGCTATAGAGTATAGAATATAAATTATCCTATAATATATATGTTTATTGTTTCCCGTGTAGATCCGTTTTAAAATATTTAACCTATACTTATGGTCATAGAATAAACCGATCATATACTGTACGTTTACGATACGCATCACGAATTATAGAACAAACGTATAATACGAGTTAATAGTAAAAATTATAACAAACTACCCATGAAAATACATACTATACCCAATACAATAATAACAAATTCAGCAGCGGAACTATGATTTATTTTTTGAGTTATGCTTGCACCGAATACTTTAGCATGATGGACCTGACTGCCTCATTGCTGGTGGTTAGAGAGTGGAAAATATAGTTAATAACAAAATAAGTTTATTGAATAAATTGATAAATAAAAAATTGAACAATATACTTATACATTTTTGAATTGATAGTCATTTTTATCGAATAGAGAATACTCGCATTTGTTAAGCGTTAATGCGTTATACCTACATAGCAAATTTATGTTTAGTAGTTCT